>NC_082647.1:4387500-5012500 GCF_028023285.1 Balaenoptera ricei
GTAAGATTTCCAATTAAGTCTGAATCCCTCATGAGACTGAACACTCACAATTCTTACTCCGGGGAAAGGCCCAGTTTCCTTAGCAAATAAAAGAGAATATTAATATTGTAATATTCTCTTACAATTGGAGATCCCATAATTTCCTTCAAAGTGTTTTTTGTATCTATTATCTGATTCTGTCCTCATTACAACTCTGTACAGTGCCAAGGGCAGGCTTTATCCACACTTGCAAGTAAAGGAAACAGACAGTGAGAATTTGCCTTGCCGGTTAGAGCCAGGAACGCAATTTGCTTCTGACTCCCAAATCCAGTGTCTTTCCCACCCAGCTTCAGAAACAAATCTTCCTGACTCAAGATGAGGAGATTTAAATTCAAGACAGCAGAAGAGGCCATGAGACCGTGAACTTTTAATTCTTCCTACACCTCCTTTTATGACTCTGATCATGGAGTCCAACCACAGATTCAGAACCTCCATCAGCAAGCCTGAATGGCCAGCTTCAGCCCCTCCAGGCCATTTGAATATTTTGTCACTTTTCTCCACCCTTCTAAGCCCTACCCATATTTCAAGAACTAATCAAGCCTGAGTTCCTCCTGAACCACTGCTTGAAGAGGGGGCTGATGGTTAAAACCCCTGAGGTGGCCCTGGTTTGGGCTTAACTCTCACTACTTAGGTGATGTTTCAAGGATCTGGCAACTGTGTACACACTGTAACATGTCCTGATACCCTTAAGGCACTGTGATTCTGAGAGGGCGGGCCAGTGGCATCCTATGTAACCTACACACAGGAAGCAATCTTAACAGCTGGAAAAAGTATTTAATTAAGGGCTTAATTGTGTGGAACAAATGGTATGTCCTATAGAGGTCCATAATGGAGAAGATGAGCTAAACTGCGATCCTTGGGGAAGACTAGGTAGTGCTGAGCATTTTATTTTATTTTATTTTATTTTATTTTATTTTATTTTATTGAAGTATAGTTGACTTACAATGTTGTGTTAATTTCTGCTGTACAGCAAAGTGACTCAGCCATAAATATATATATACATATATATATAAAATATTCTTTTCCATTATGGTTTATCACAGGATACTGAATATAGTTCTCTGTGCTCTACAGTAGGACCTTGTTGTTTATCCATTCTATATATAATAGCTTACATCTGCTCCCCCCAACCTCCCACTCTATCCCTCCCCCATAAGCATTTTATTTTAATAAGCTCACCATTGTTTTCCGTGAAGATCTTTAAATAAATTATCTTTTAAAAATAGATTTAGCTTTTTTATGTCCAATTTAAGTGATGTCCTTGGTATAGCCATTTTATAAATCAAGATTTAAGAGAAAAAGTATACTTTGTTAGAAAGTGCCTGTTACATTAGGAGGTAAGAGGCAAGGTTTTTTCTTTTTTAAAGCACATCATCACCTATGTTATTTCACTTCTACTATGTACGAGCAAAGAATTATTTTTTTAAAGTGGTGGGCAGACTATGATATAAGTTGAGACATCCCTGAAGGAAATACTTCACTTGCCTAGTAATACTTCCTGATGCTCAACGGAAACCATAAACCTGGAGGTTTGGGGGAGATTCTTTGAATTTTTGCTCAGGCATCTTTAAAGGTTCTTGCAGAATTAAATAGGATCAAGACTTGTGTCCAGAAAAATCAAGAGTTCAGACCAATTCTCATTTCCCAGGTCTAGCTTAGAGCCTCTGGGTCAAATACCAATTATGCACGGTGTTTATATTTTCAAAAGGTATTTAGAATAGATCCTCATAATTTACTTAGGGTAAATTATGCATATTAGGGGTTTTTTTAAGAGAAAAAATTTGCTGTGGTTATTCATTCTTTTCTATGAAACTTTTGGAGAGAAGGTCCCAGTTTAGACATAGCACTTGCCAAGAGCAATTCATATAAAATGGAGATGAAAGAAATATTCCCTTGTTTCTTAATTCTGCTCTACACTGATTAGTACAGCACTAGTTACTTAATGCCTTGCACTTGTTGGGCAAATACCTTTTTCTGGACAGATTTGGTCCAGGATCATGCAAAGTCATATTAATATGCTTTGGAAACGGAAATTGTTTAGGAGGTTTTGTGAAGTACTGCATTCAAGCCAAACAGATGAAGGCAATCATGAAGGCACCTTGTGATGAAACTGCATATCTTCCCCCACCTTTGGTGCCTGATCTACCTTCCTCAGTTTCTCCAATGCAGACAGTTTTGGTTACGCAAAAGAATATTGGGTTCTCAGAGGGCGGAATGACTCTCACATAACATACACATACAAATAACAGCAATGTGTCTCCCCACTGGATGGATAGTGTAATCACTCGGGCTTACAGCTCTTCCCTGTGAGCACAGTACCTGTCTCACCATTGGTACCTCTGGACACGTGTTGAGGGGGCAAATGAGTGAGGGCTGGAAATGTGACATGGAAGTTAGGTGGATGGGTAGAGCGACTCCAATGCCCTTCCTATGATTCTTCCATACTTGTCCCCTAAGCCACAAACTATGATTATTTTATTTTATTTTATCTTATACTTTATTGGATTTTCCTTTCAAACGACAAAAGTCACACATGCTGCTTGTTACAATGAATAAAATCAGCAGTTTGGCACAGGGAAACACAAAGTAAAAGTCAACTATATCTCCACCTCCCCTTCCCTAGCTAACCCCTTCTCCAAAATAATCAGTGTGACAACTTTACATCTATATTCACACAAATGCACGTGACCACACAGAGACACAAAGAACACACACACGTACACACTCTCACTCAAAATATAGACTTCTTTTCAGTTCCTGTATATTTCCCTGCCAATTGTGTTTTTTCAATTAACATATATATATTCCTTAATAGATGCATACTATCCTATAGATAGATGCACCAAGATGTAATAATTTTTTATGCATTGACAATTGGTATTCCAGCTTCCCTATTTTGTCACCACTATAAATAATGCTTCAGTAAACAACTTTGTTCCCATATTCTCATAAACTGATGGTATTTTTTCGGTAAGATCGATTCCTAAAAGCTGCCTTTCCATGTCAAAATGCAAGTGTATTTTTACTTTAATAGATTCTGCTAAGTTATTTGCCAAAGCCATTGAAACAGTTTATACCCCCATAGCAACATAAACAGAACGTTCCTTTCCCCTGTCGTTACAGTGCTGGGTATTATCACACTTCTCACTCATCATGGTTAAGATTTTAAGAGGAATTATTATCTGTTTTTAGAAAGAACTACTTTTAGCCACACAGAAAGGTTTACAGACTGTACTATTCAGAGCCCTTGTCTCCAAGCCGATTCTACTCAATCTTAGTAGACAAACCATTGTAACAGTGTGAGGTTAAACACTTAGGTTCATCTAGGAACCCAAGCTGTCGCCTTTCTGTCTAGCAACTTGGCATCAAAGACAAACAGAATCCTCATCTGTTCCCTCCCAGCCGCCTTTACCAGACTTTGCCCCAATGTTGACTCTGGGCAAGGTGTCCAGCACACTGACCTTGAGTGACCTTCAGGATAGACTGACTCAGGGCATCTCATGCTCCTTCGTGTGTCCAGTGTTTGCCCAACGCATGGGGCAGAGAAAGTGATCAGTATACACTGTCAGTTACAACATGAAGTTATATCAAAGCAGTGAGTCCCTTGGAGACAATAAATGTAATAATATGCATGTAAGAATTCTCTCAAGACATAGTAAAGATGGCAGAATGAAGCCAGCCCACATCATCTCCCTCCCACAAGTACCTAGTAAATAAATAAACACACAGTCAAAGATTCAATGGCAACAAGCAGACAAGGAAAGAGGTCCAATACAACATACAATGTATAAACTATGAATAAGGTCCCTTATAGAAGGGACAGCAAAAGAGAAGGAAATAGGTGATTATAATGTGGCTCACTGTAGCCCACATCTTGCCCCATCCTCACCCCAGGAGCAAAAATGAGGAAAGGAGAGTCAACAAAATCCTAAAAAGCCTCCCTAATAGCTTACAATTTGGAGCAGCCCTTTAACAATTCAAAGGGAAAATTGAAACTTCTGTCTACCACTGGGACAGCTACAAGAGAAGAAAAGGGACTCCAGGGTATGTCACTTTCTACACAGAACCCGAATTTGAGTTGGGAGAACAAGGCAGTTTAGCACTGTTGGATTTATATTGAACATTTATTACATACTACCTTTCAGCACCATTGAAAGTTATTCATTTGGATTACCTACTGTTTCTCAGTTCAGAAAGAGTGACATGTACTGCAGGCTTGGTGAAATAAAGTAACTGAGGTTCTCACATCCATTCATTCGTACATTAATCAGTGAATGTTAAGTGTCTGCTGTGTCTCAAGTCCATTCTAGGTGCCAGAAGCTCACTGATGAAAAAGAGCAATCAATCTCCTTCCTCCTAGATCTTATGTTCTAGTAGGACGTGTAGGCACAAACTAATAAATGATAGACTATATAATGTGTCATGTCATGGATCTCGATAAAGAAAGAATTACTCTGACACTTGCTAAATTGTTAGGAAGACAAGTTGAGACTATTGCAATAGGGAGAGAGATGGGGCTCAACTCTGAGCTCAGCAAGACAAGTGGGAAGTTATAGCCAAGGAGCGGGGTGGGGGGCTGGTGGATGGAGAATTACTAAGAGGTGACACCAAGAGTAGGAGGATTCTTGCTAAATCGACTGAACAGGATACTTGCTGAAGGGAGGCCGAGGACTTAGACATCAAAGGTGGGGGATGAGGACCCGGATCAGATACCCTGGGTGGTCAGCTATCGAGGTTGGGGGGCGGGGGGATTCTCACGAAACTGATTTAATAGGATTCTTGCTACACTGGGCTACACAGGCAGAAAACAGTGTCTGAGGATGAGTCCTAGTCAAAAAGAGGGCTCAGAGGAGTCTCTCTGAAGTTTGGTCAAAGAGAGAATCTTTGTCAGTCTCAGAGAGAGAGAAGGAGATTGAGAGAGAGAACAAAACTAAATTCCTCTTAAGCAGGGCCTCCCCTGCACCAGAGCCTTTAGGATACGGAAAAGTTCATGGAAAGCCATAGTCAGCCTTTTAGCTGTAGCTGGATGGACGGGGAGAGGATCTGGTTCATTTTAAGGTAAAAATTGTCAGGGTGCATTCATGTGTCAGAGTCTAAAAATGTTTTGGACAAAGTGACCGATATTAAGTAAGCAAAAAAAAAAAAGAAAGCAAACATTATTATTAGAGTTAGACAAACATACTATGGCCAAAATAAATGAGCTAGAGAGAGAGAGAGAGACACACATGCACACACACAGGCACATGCACACACACGCACACGCACACACACGGGGTGGGGAGTGGTGAACACAATACAGGAGGAAGGAAGGATCATAACATATAAAAGACAAAAAAAAATGATTCTGGAAGAAAGGGTCATCCAGAGCAGGTATTCTAGGAATGATTTTAACTATAAGGGTACTTAATAAAACATAGAAAGTTGATTTTTAAAAATCTCATAGATTAAGGGATTAAATAAGAAATTAAATTATAAAAATATGATGAAGAGATGATAGAGCTAAGGAAGTAAATTGAGAACACAAAATATGCCATTATTTATCTAATCAGTAAGCTAGTTGTATCATAAAGAATATACGTGTGTGCTTTCTAATAAATAAATTAGATACCTCGAGGAAAAAAATAAACATTATTGAAAATCCAGTTGGTTGGATGGAGGAGAGACATGAGATAATAAGGGAATGCTTAGGTACAGAGAAAAGTATTAAAAAATTTAGAGTGAGTGGGTGGGGGAGGGAGGATTGGGAGTTTGGGGTCAGCAGATGCAAACTATTACATATAGGATGGGTAAACAACAAGGTCCTACTGTATAGCACAGGGAACTATATTCAATATCTTGTGATAAACCATAATGGAAAAGAATCTGAAAAAGAATGTATATATATATATATATATATATATATACATATATATATGTGTATAACTGAATCACTTTGCTGCACAGCAGAAATTAACACAACATTGTAAATCAACTATACTTCAATAAAAAAAAAAATTTTAGAGTGAGGATAATAGCCAGGAAAGAGCGGTAAATACAACCTAACATAAGAACAATCCCTCAGCGAATCCAACAACAACAAAAAGCTGCGAAAGTCCTCATAAAATTTATAGGAACTATTTTCTTTAAATAAGAGTGGAATCTGCAGATTAAAAAAGCATGCTCTATATCAGGAAGTATTGATATCCAGACATGCTATGAATAAATTATTGAGCTATAAGTTTTTTTAAAAAAAAGATTTATTTTTAGGTTTCCTGCTGTCAAAACCAGTCACCTTCAAAAGAAAAAGAGAAAGAAACAAAACAGGACGATCTCAGGTTTCTCCATAGTGACATTCAATGCCAGAAAGCAAGGAAAGGGACTTCCATTCTGAGAAGGCAACAGACTAAGCAGCTGAATTGACCCTGTTACTGAAAAATTAAAACAAAAAAACTTAGAGAAAATATGCAGAGTCTTAATTAAATCCATTGATGATCTGGTAAGACATAAACAATCCTTAGGTCAAAATAAATAGGAACTAAGTTTGAGCACAGCAGTCAGTTTTAATCCCAGAATATTAGATGAGTCTATCCAACCTGAACCTTAGATACAAATTCCAGGACCATCCAGAGCAGGAATCCAACAGACATTCTTCTTCCAATAAAACTAAGACACCCCGTATTCAGTGGGCGGGGTTCTTGGTTCAGTGTCATACTTATTCTGAAAGCCAGTTCCCCAGATCCACATTCCTAGGTTGGCATGAGCTATGTTCTTTGTCAGTTTTCATTTTTAAATAATTTCCAATTTATAAAAGATCTGTGAGAATAATACAAAGAAGTTCCTCTATCCTTCATTCACATTCAATATTTGATATAATTTTGCCATGTTTGCTTTGCCATTTTTTCTCAATAATTTGTAAATTGTAGAAATTATGCCTATTTACTCCTAAATAGTATATATGTATTTCCTAATCACTAGGATGTTCATTTGCATAACCATGGCACAATGATCAAAATCAAAGAACTTAATATTGACAGAATGCTTTGTAAGCTATAGACCTTATTCAAATTTACCCAACTGTCCCAGGAATGTCTTTTTTAGAAATGTTTTCTAGTCTAGGAGCCAGAATCATACATTATGATTATATGATTATAATTATATATGATTAATTATAATCATACATTATACAAACCAGAATCATACATTATATTTCATTTTCATGTCTCCTTAATCTCCTTTAATCTGAAAGGTTCCCAAGTCTTTCCTGGTCTTTCTTAACATTATCATTTTTAAAGAGAACAGGCCAGTTGGGATGTCCTGAGTTTGGGTTTTCATGATATGCCCTTATGATTCAATTCCATTTATCTACTTTTGGAAAAATTGCAACATAAAAGATACCGTGTTCTTCTCATTGCATCACATTAGGAAACACAATCATATGCTTTCTTGGTTTGTCCCATTATTATGTTAATTTGAATACTTCCTAAGGGCGGTATCTGCCAGGTTTTTTTCCATATAATGTGACTGATTTTTCCTTTTGTAATTTATTAGTAATCTGCGAAAAAATTCTTTGACACTCTATAGATATTGTCTGCCTTATCAAATGCTCACAAACTAGTTTAGTGGCCACTGATTATCCTTGACTAAATCAATATACTATGATGTTCAAAAAATGATTGTCTCCTAACTCCTCACTCCTACATTGGTTAGTTGACATTTTACTCAAGGAATAGCTTTCCCTCCCTCCCTCCTTTCCTCCCTCCTTTTTTCCTTCTTTCCTTCTCTCCTTCCTTTCTTCTTATTCTCATGGATTCTTATTTTATTCAATAGATTATAATTAAGCACTAATTTTTTAAATTAAAGTATAGTTGATTTACGTTGTATTAGTTTCTGCTGTGCAGCAAAGTGATTCAGTTATATACAGATATATTCTGTTTCAGATTCCTTTCCATTATAGTTTATTACAAGATGTTGAATATAGTTCCCTGTGCTATACAGTAGGTCCTTGCTGCTTATCTATTTTGTATATAGTAGTGTGTATCTGCTAACCCCAAACTCCTAATTTATCCCTCCCCCTTCCCCTTTGGTAACCATAAGTTTGTTTTCTATGTCTGTAATCACTAATATTAAGGTTCCCAGGTTTGGCCACAAGTGCCCCTTCAAGCCAGCCCTGGGTCGTCATGATGTGTTCCCATTCTCTTATGAGCACTTCCTTACTTCATGGAACAAAAAGTTGTTCCAGGCTCATCTTTTACTTTACCTGGACCAGTCCTGGAATAAGTGATTTTTCCAAGATTCCCCAGATCGTTTAAATGGAAAATGGTATATAGAAACTGTTATCTGGGTGCTAGATGTGTGGACTGAATCATTAACACTGTATCGTACTGTGAGCGTGGATGTTTCTAGATGATAAGCACACAGTAAGACCAGTGCATCCCATTGTCTTTTGCTCCTTGCTGCACCTCATTTGCCATAACCTGCTCCGTGGGACTGAGGTAAGGTTGTGTGGAATATCAGGCAATCTGTAAAATCTCAAATAGTGGTGCTGGTGGCAGAAAAAGGAACGGAAAACCGAAATCTGAAGTGCGCACAAGGACTGATGTCTGTCCCCCTCCAGAATGGAAGTTCGGTGCGGTTTATCTGCCACCAGATGGCCAGCTGCTCGTGGAGAAGCGGTGCCATATCAGTATGCTCAGCTCTTGACCCTTTGGGCCTTCAGCTGTGACAGTAGCTCCATCTGCCTTGGTGAGATGGTACCCATGCTGTGGGTTGCATTTCATGCAACGCTCAAAGCCTCTGTCTCTGCCCCCATGGCCACTATATTCATAGGCCCATTGCAAGCTTTGGAGCAGCCAAAGAGGGAGGCTGACTGACATCCGTAGGTCAGATCATCCTGTTCAGGGTGTTGTCTAGTACCTTCTTCCTGGTGGGCACTCTCCGGTGGGTGTTCACGTGAGATCCAGGGATCCCCATATTTCGGGTCCATTCTGTGTAGGTCCAGGCATATACCCCACGCTTAGTTTTCCCGCACTTCCAGCCGTGTTCCTTCTAGGCCCCTGATGTAGTCTGAGACCTAAAATTTAGGTCCAATATTATGTGCTGCCTTGACCTTTGATAGGAAAATAGTGGGAACTATTTCCACAATTTCCATCAGAACAGATCTTGGAAGTAAAAACTTCCATTATGTCCCTGCAATTCTGGAGTCGTCCTCATTGATTCCATGGAGCCCATTTTCATGACAGCACTTTCCAGCATCAGCTCTGGAAGAGCTTCCGAAAGATCCAAATGCCCTCCTGTGAATGCATTCCTTATTACCTTAGTGAAGAGATGTCCTTGGGGCCCTCTTGGGAAACATTTTTGGTGGTGGGTTCTCAGATCTTACATAAAAAATCCATTCTACTATTCCCATTTTCCTTTATACTCTAACTCTTTCTTCAAAACTAAGTCAAGGAAAATCTAACATCTCCATCTCATTTACTGTGAGATATTATCATGTTAAACTTCCAGGATCCATCCCAGCAGATACTAGATGACCTACAGATGTCCTGGCCAGAGCACTGGCTCATGTATGTCGCAAGCGTCCCCATGTCAATCATTTCTCCTCTCACCAGCTTTTATACCCCACCCCAACCCCCATGGTCCAGTATCCTTAAGATCGACTCCCACACATGTTGCCCAGTTTCTCCTGGGAAAACTAGCCAGCTCCTGCAATCCCTTTTAGCATATGATTTATTTACCTCCAGGCCAATAATTGCATTTAGTCCTTAGCATGACCCAAGCCAGGAAGGATGAGCATTGCTCTGGAATGTAGAAAGAGTGGTGATGGCACATTGTAATGAAAACGAGTGTCACCTGGCTTCAGGTGACATCATGCTTTATTCTTCAGGCAAGGAGAAACTGCCCTTCTCTGACAATAGGGAAGATTCTGCTGTTGCATACTGAACATTTAAGTAGAATTGGGGGTTTAAGGATTCTCGGGCTCATCTATCCAGATGGCCCCATCCTACATCTCAGGTTCCCACTGTTTTCCTATCAGTGACTTGTCAAGGCTGTGTATTTGGTCTCTTTGGCAGTCTGCCACTTTACAGTGAGATTCTGGACCTCATTTTCAAACAGTCTCTCATAAGACTGTAGGAGGTGACAGCTTCCTAGTCTAATGCTAAAGAGATCCTTTGGCTTTCAGAGAGTGTCTTAAGTCAGCATTTTGATGCCCTGAGCCTATTTTACTTACTTTAAAAATGTTTCCAATGTCACTAATGAAGCTGAACCACTTCACAATCCTTATAAACATTATTTCCCTAATACTATATGTTACAATCCCAATGCCTCACCTTCCATCTATACCTTGTCCCAGTTAACTACATGTGATGCCACTGCATGCCCGGGATTATGAGTACCACTCCACTTACCACCAGCAGGGGGATCCTTATTGCTATCAATAAACTCAAAAATATCCAAACACTATCTTGAAGATCTGCTTTCCTAATGACCTAGGTCCACTTCTAGTATCAATATCTTAGAATGAATTCAACACTAAAAAGCCCTGTAGTTATTATTTGAATAAGTACAATCCCAGAGAACTAGAGTTAGGAACATGATGAGTGAGGTAGGCAAGATGGGGAGGCAATGTACAAATGTGTCATCAAGTGGGCTGTTGCTAAGTGTGAGGACTGCACGATTCATAGGAATGTGGCCCTGAGAAGTATATAAACTGCATCTCAAGACTCCCCTGTTTAGGAATCATGGAGAAAGGGGGAACAATTTAACATTGGCTCTCATTTTCCATTGGTCAAAAAATCTTCCTCTGGGTGTTAACTCCTCTGCCCTTTTGGGTCATGTATGTGCTGAGTAGGATCCTGGGGTGACATTCACAGGAAAGCCCCAGACTAGGCGTTGAAACGCACAGCATGGCAAATAGTGACACACCGTCATATTATATCTTTATAAAATTGGTCCATACCCATGCGAAGTTGCAGCAGGGGAGAGGTGAGGCCAGAAAGGTCTGAGAGATACATAAGAGGCATTTGATTCTCTAATCTTTTTTAGGTCTTGAATAAACTTTGAGAAACTAGTTCCAAAGGAATTAATTAATATTCATCTGAATTTGAACTCTTCCTTGACTCTTTTTTCTCTAGATAAAATCAGGGATTATTAAATGTAATACTTTTAAAATTAAAAATAATATGTATGTTCTGAAACTATACTTAAAAATCTCTATCTTCCTCCTCATCCTTCTATTTCTATATCTGAGTAGAGAAATATCGGAAATGATATTCACAAAATGACAACACTAGTGTTTTTGAGGATTCGAGATGATTTATTGCTTTCTTTATACTTATCTGAATTGCTTGGATGTTTTATAGTGAGCATGTATCATTTTTATAAATGCAATAAATTCACCATTCAAATAATAATGTTGGCACCAGAATCTTTGATGTCACCATGGGTAAATGAATCTTTGCTCAATTCCTATCCAATAAGTAAATTCACCTAAATTCATTCACAGCAGAAGAAGTTCACCTAGTATTTATAATAACAGGCAACATTGCAAGCAATTCTCCAAAAATTGTTCTGTATGCCTAGAAACTTTCTGGGGTGTTTGGACTAATAGCTGGGCTAAAAGTTTAGAATAGGGACTTACGAGTCAAATAACCCATTATTCCAATTTCTTAAACTAAGGTTAGGAACTACCTACTAGCTTATTAGTAAAATAAAAATATATCTGGCTTTTTTTTTGACAAATAGAGTTGAGATATATACCAAGTCTGGAAAAGATTAATATCAATTAGATACAGTTGAAACAACGTTAAAAGAATCCCTCTTTGAAACAAAAATGTATCCAAAATGCATACCAATGAATCTCAGAAGTGATCATCATCTGTGTCAGTTAGGTACTGTTGCACAATCAGCTCTAAAACTTAATGACTTAAGGTACATCATGTGTTATTTCTCAAGGGTCAATGGGCCACCTGGAGGGTTCTGATCTGGCCAGGCTCTCTCATGCCTCTGTGGTCAGCTGGTGAGTTGAATGGATCAGCTGATTGGCTTAGGATGGCCTTGGCTGGGATGATATTGTTGTGTCTCTCATGCTCCGGTTGGCTGGCCTGCATGAACGCTGGACAGATTTCCAAGAGAAAAAACAAAAGCATGCAAATTCTCTTGAGGTCTAGATTTGGACCTAGCACATTGTCACTTTCTCCACATAAACTCAAAATGGTTTAAAGACCTAAATATAAGATAGGGGCACCATAGGGCTTCCCTGGTGGCGCAGTGGTTGAGAATCTGCCTGCCAATGCAGGGGACACGGGTTCGAGCCCTGGTCTGGGAAGATCCCACGTGCCGTGGAGCAACTAGGCCCGTGAGCCACAACTACTGAGCCTGCACGTCTGGAACCTGTGCTCCACAACAAGAGAGGCCACGAAAGAGGCCCGCGCACCGCGATGAAGAGTGGCCCCCGCTCGCCACAACTAGAGAAAGCCCTCGCACAGAAACGAAGACCCAACACAACCAAAAATAAATAAATAAATAAATAAATTTATTTAAAAAAAAAAAGATAGGGGCACCATAAAACTCCTAGAAGAGAGTGTAGGCAAAGCATTCTCTGACATAAATCATAGCAATATTTTCTTAAGTTAGTCTCTTGAGGCAAAAAAAAAAAAAAAAAAGAAAAATAAACAAATGGGACCTAATAACACTTAAAAAGCTTTTGCATAGTAAAGAACACCATCAACAAAATGAAAAGACAACCTATGGAATGGGAGAAAATGTTTGCACGACCGACAGGGGTTAATTTCCACAATATACAAACAGCTCATACAACTCAATATCAGAAAAACAAACAGCCTAATCAAAAAATGGCAGAAGACCTAAATAGACATTTCTCCAAAGAAGACATACAGATGGCCAACAGGCACATGAAAAGATGTTCAACATCTCTAATTATTAGAGAAATGCAAATCAAAACTACAATGAAGTATCACCTCACACAGGTCAGAATGGCCATCATTAAAAAGTCTACAAATAATAAATGCTGGAGAGGGTGTGCAGAAAAGGGAACCCTCTTGCACTGTTGGTGGGAATGTAAATTGATGCAGCCCTATGGAGAACAGTATGGAGGTTCCTTTAAAAACTAAAACTAGAGCTACCACATGATCCTGAAATCCTACTCCTGGGCATATATCCAGAAAAAACAAAAACTCAAATTCAAAAAGATACATGCACCCCAATGTTTGTAGCAGCACTATTTACAATAGCCAAGACATGGAAACAACCCAAGTATCCATCAACAGATGGTTGGCTTAAGAAGATGTGGTACATATATACAATGGAATATTACTCAGCCATAAAAAAGAATTAAATAATGCCATTTGTAGCTACATGGATGGACCTAGAGATTATCATACTAAATGAAGTAAGTCAGAGAAAGACAAATATCACATGATATCACTTATATGTGGGATCTAAAAAATGATACAAATGAATTTTTTACAAAACAGAGACAGACTCACAGACATAGAAAACAAACTTATGGTTTCCAAAGGGGAAAGGTGGGGAGGGGGACAAATAAATTAGAAGTATGGGATTAACAGATACAGACTACCACATATACAATAGCAGCAAGGATTTACTGTATAACACAGGGAACAGTGTTTAATATCTTGTAATAACCTATGTTGGAAATAATCTGAAAAAAATATATATATATATATAACTGAATCACTTTGCTGTACACCTGAAACTAACACAACATTGTAAATCAATTATACTTCAATTAAAAAAAATGTGTCATGTAATGCCCTTCTATTATAGATGAGCAAACTAAGTATAATACTAAAGTAGCTCTATATCTTCTTCAATGTTATGAAGCTAATTAAAGACAGAACTAGAATAGCCATATATTTATGCTATTTCTGTAGTTACTCCAACAGAAGGCAGAATTTTACTACATTACTTAAAACGTAGATGAAGTACCCAAAACAGTCAAATCCAAGTAGCAATATTTTCTTAAGTCAGTCTCTTTATAGTACTTCTAATGAGGCAAAGTCCTTGACGATCCTCACTTTTTGGGTGGTCCATCTCTTCTGTTGCCAGGCCTCCTGTAGGTCTTCATTTTGCCCCGTAATCATGCAGAATTGCTGCCTTTCCACCACACACGTGGTGGCCACTTGTCACTGACCCTTGGGCTTGACCTTCTTCCTCAATGTCCATATCCATCATACTCTATTTCATCAGGACCCTGTTTTACTTCTCCAAAGGCAATAATGTCATGGAACTATGGTATCACTTCATGCCTTTCGGTAGTGAATGGTCCGCACTGTGTCAGAGGGGAGAGACTGTTGACCAACATAAAGTGATGGATGACTCTTGTTCTTGTTTGAAAGAACTTCTTCCCTCAAGGCAGCAACCACCCTACAGGATTGACGGAAACATTCTGAAGACAGAGTTCCGTAAAGGGAGGATAAAATAGGGGGGAAAGGGAACAGGAGTGTGGGAGGGGGAAAGGGGAAGGCTTTTAGAAGAGTCCTGGAGAGACCCCAGGTAATATTTCCATGCATTAATACCACACCTTTTCACATTGATAGTAAAGAAACTCAAAATTTGACCATTGTGGTATATTTACCCATTTGAATAGCCAATTTAGGATTTGCTGTGGGTTTTTTTTTTTTGTTTTTGAATTCCATTCTGTTTAATGGTAGTTTTGATAAATGGTGATTTTCATACACACTATAAAAAAGGATGATTGATTTTATAATGGATTTTTTTAAAAGCAGTACATTCAAATGCAAATTAAAATGTGTTGCAGCTGCAGTTCTCACAAAGGAAAAAAAGTCCAGAGAATTCAAAAATTAATTTCTTGTTTTGCAAGTGTTTGGCCCAGGCCTCAGTCTCTGCTCTTGACCCCAGCTGCCACCATTTACCAGGCCACCAGGGCAGAGGAAGTCTTCCCATCTGCATAGCCTTGGGAATAAAAAAATCATCTCCCCCGAGGAAAATATGAAAGGGAGGAAATCACCACTTTTCTTCTCTATTTCAACCCCCAAGCCCCCAGACTGTCCTCTTTGCTTATCCCTGGCCACTTACCATGATTACAGCAAAAACAAACAAACAACAGAAGAGGAGACCCCTTTGCTCTGTAGATGAATGGCTTACAATCAGGCTTTGAATGAAAGAATGAGAGAAACGTCTGAGAACTATTCATTGTGTGTGTTACTGCCCCAGACATTCTAGGTGTTAGCAAACACAGCAAAAACCCCTAATTTCCTGGGGTTTATATTCTATTTGGGAAGACTGCAAAAATGTGAACAAACAGTTATAATATAATATCAGATAGTGATGTTGTTATTAAGAAAAACAGAGCAGAGAAGGGGGATAGGGAATGCTAGAAATGGTAGAAATATACTGGGGGAAAGGGACCTCTGATTCACAAAGAGTAAAGCCCATCCCGAGACCAAGACACAAGCCCATCTGTCTCTCTGGACAGGAAACTTAACTGGATAGGCCGCCTTCCCACCGGAAGGAAGTGTCAGGAAGAAAAACCAGATTCTCAGGTCATTGGGAAAATTTCCCCAGAGGGATGGGCCTCCACTGAGAATCATGGATCTTGGGTCAAACTGTCAACTAAATGTCCAAGTTCATGAAGCTGGTTCCTAACGGGAGAGGAACGGGGGTCTTGTGGTTGGTCTTCTTCCAGAACTCCTTACAGCTGTGAACATTAATAACACCATTACATCATTAAACAACATTTTGCTCATGTTTTTGTGTAGGACAGAAACACAACTGAAAAAAATGGAAAGAACTCTTACATCTCAATCTTTTCTTTTTAATAAATTTATTTATTTATTTATTTTTGGCTGCATTGGGTCTTCGTTGTTGGGTCTTAGTTGCTGCGCACGGGCTTTCTCTAGCTGCGGCGAGCAGGGGCTACTCTTCGTTGCAACGCGCGAGCTTCTCATTGCGGTGGCTTCTCTTGTTGCAGAGCACGGGCTCTAGGTGCGCAGGCTTCAGTAGTTGTGGCTCGTGGGCTCTAGAGCGCAGGCTCAATAGATGTGGCGCACAGGCTTAGTTGATCCGCAGCATGTGGAATCTTCCCAGCCCAGGGCTCGAACCCATGTCCCCTGTGTTGGCAGGCAGATTTTCAACCACTGCGCCACCAGGGAAGTCCCTTGCATCTTAATCTTGGTGTCAGTTGTTTTTTATTAACATTTTGGAAGCTCAGTGGATGGCTCTGAGGTTTTACTGGCTGAGTCAATGACTCCCAGGTTATAATCTCCTGCAAAAACAATTAAGGAAAAACAAACTCAGAGAGAAAGCGCACATCCTACATAGAAGGGCTCATGACTCCGTTTGCTAAATGCTCCTAAAACAGAAGAAGCCGCTGGTTCAGAAGGGCTCCTTGAAATAAGCTTCCAAATTGTCATCTTAGTCATATATCTCACTTAAGTGTGTTTGTTTCTCTTAGCTCATAGACTTCATGAGAATGAGTGGAAAAAGTTCCAGTTAAATCTATTTGTCACCTTAAAATGTACACACAAAATTTTTAAAAATATTAATTTAAAGGTAACATATGACTAATGTGTAATAATTTCTAGTTTAAATAATGTCAGACCTATGGATTTTAAACTTGGACGTTTCCAGAGAGCACTATCTATCAAATTGTATTTTTAAATTTTTTAATTTAAAATTTCTATAGTTTTTAAAGGTTACTTTCCACTTACAGTAATTACAAAATATTGGCTATATTCCCCATGTGGTACAGTACATCCTTGAGCCTATCTTATACCCAATAGTTTGTACCTCCCACCCCCACATCCCTATATTGCCCCTCCCCCCTTCCCTCTCCTCACTGGTAACCACTAGTTTGTTCTCTATATCTGTGAGTCTGCTGCTTTTTTATTATATTCACTAGTTTGTTGTATATTCTAGGTTCTACATAAAAGTGATATCATACAGTATTTGTCTTTCTCTGTCTGACTTATTTCACTAAGAATAATGCCCTCCAAATCCATCCATGTTGCTGTAAATGGCAAAATTTTACTCTTTTTTATGGCCGAGTAATGTTCCATTGTGTATATATACCACATCTTATTTATCCATTCATCTGTTGATGGACCCTTAGGTTGCTTCCATGTCTTGGCTATTGTAAGTAATGCTGCTATGAACACTGGGGTGCATTTATCTTTTCAGATTAGTGTTTTTGGGTATTTTTGGATATACACCCAAGAGTGGAATTGCTGGGTCATATGGTAGTTCTATTTTTAGTTTTTTGAGAAACCTCCATACTGTTTTCCACAGTGCCTGCACCAACGTACATTCCCACCAACAGTGTGTGAGGGTTCCCTTTTCTCCACATCCTCGTCGACAGTTGTTATTTGCATTCTTTTCGATGATAGCCATTCTGACAGGTGTGAGGTGATATCTCATTGTGGTTTTGATTTGCATTTCCCTGATGATTAGTGATGTTGAACATCTTTTCATGTGCCTGTTGGCCATCTGTGTGTCCTCTTTGGAAGAATGTCTATTCAGTTCTTCTGCCCATTTTTTAATTGGATTGTTTGTTTTTATGATGTTGAGTTGTAAAAGCTGTTTATATATGTTGGATATTAACCCCTTAGTGGTCATATCATTTGCAAATATTTTCTCCTATTCAGTAGGTTGTCTCTTCATTTTCTCGATGGTTTCCTTTGCTGTGCAAAAGCTTTTAAGTTTAATAAGGTTCCATTTGTTTATTTTTGCTTTTATTTCCTTTACTTTAGGAGATGAATCCAAAAAATATTGTTATGATTTATGTCAAAGAGTGTTCTGCCTGTGTTTTCCTCTAGGAGTTTTATAGTATCGGGTCTTACAGTTAGGTCTTTAATCTATTTTGAGTTTATGTTTGTATTTTTATTACCTCTCACATATAGTTTTGACCCCATGACCCAATGCTGCTGGGAGCTTTTGTATCATTGGAAAGTTGATCACTCTTCCCTCCTGTCAGTGATAACTGAATGGGTTGAGCACCCACCCTGCGTTAGAGACCACCCTAGCCCTTTACATAACTATCTCACATAGCCCTGTGAATTGATTTTGTTTTCTATAGAGGGCACAGAGATGGGCAGTAACTTGAACAAGGCCCCACAGCTAAGTGGCGGAGCCAGATGTGAACTTAGGCAGCCTCATAGCAGAGGTGTTCCACCCCCTCCCAAAGCCAGGGCAGTGGACCCAGTCATGCTTCAGGGTGAACACCCCCAGACCCCTAGGGAACACGGGGGACAGCAATGGGGTTGTGGCTGTAGACAGCAGAGGCTTTTGGCAGCAGCACACAGAAAATCAGGTTTTATTTATGTCCCAATAATGAAGTTCCACATAAAATCTAATTTGAACAATGCTTCTAGGACTAAAAAAAAGTTTGAAAAAGTTTGAAAGAGCTAAAGAGTTTCATTTTCTCTGATAATTCTCTCTTATGCTACTGTCTAGAGTGTCTACACGTAAGTTGGGTTAAATTTAGTCAGTTGAATTGTTACAATTTATGTCTCTGAAAATAAACCACAATAATTATGTCAACATAAAATGCCATTTTTTCCTTTACTGCGCTCTCCTGAGAGACACGATAATTTCCAGGTAGCAGCAACCCTTTACTGGAGATGTTATGGTCCTATTGTTTAGAACCAAAGGCATTGGCAATATACAAAAACTAGGGGCTTGAGTAGGCGGACCATCTGGTCAAGTGAGCATTTTAGTTGGTTCAGTCTTTGGAGAAAGGATTTTGTCTGCAGAGTTTGAATCCACTATTCTATCTTGCTATCTCAAAGCCAAAAACCAGTGACCTTCCAGACACTGGACTCCTTGCCCCAAACATGACTTCTCTGTCCAGAATCAGCGGTGCCTGCAGAGGGTGGAGATGGTGCAGCAGGAAGGCTGAGCCCAGGACGTGGCCTGGCATTTCATGATGCTGTTTTACATGCTTTATATAAGTGCCTGCTCTTCACGGCTTCATGAAGTGTTTCTACTACAAAAACAGAATTCAATTTTAGGGAGAAAAAGCCTTTGGCTCAGTGATGAGGTCAGCCAAGTGTTTGTGCTTTGGCTTCATTTCTACACGATGGGTTTCTGTTCACTCTCTCTGGCCTTGAGCGGATCCCCACGTGAGGATCAAGGGAGGGAGAAGTAAATGGGGAAACTGAGACCTGGCCCCTTAGCAGCCTCGCCTGCAGGAGGTCCACGTCCCTGCTGTATTTGTACATTAGGACATAAACCGACATCCGGTGTGGACTTAGCCCCTCAGCAGGAGACGATGCTGGGAAGCAAAGGCTGATGGAAGAAGATGGGGTCTTACTGGGAGGACGCTTAGGATGCAATAGACAGAGCCATCCTCCTAGTAATAGAGCGTGTGTGTGTGTGTGTGTGTGTGTGTGTGTGTGTGTGTGTGTCTGTGTGTGTTTCAGCTCAGAAGGAAAGTATTTTCTGTCTTAACGAAAATGCTGGCTCGGATGGTAGAATTTCTATAAGAGAAATGTTCGCTGTGGTGGTTCTTCTCCATCCTAGGAGAGGTTGGCTCCCAGCCGACACAAACACACAGCTCATATTTACTGCAAAATAAACACACAGGTCCTATTTACCACAGAAGTTCACTCTGAGAAATGTTGCCTCCACTTCCTCCTGTGCCCCATCGGCGCCCATGCAGAGTAGGCCACCAGCTCGTGTTTTGGGTTGAATGGGCCTAAAGCCACAGTGGGATTTTCCCAGGATCATCTTCCTCTCTTGGTTCAGATACTCTCTCTTAAGAAAAAGCCCTGAAGGAAATGCCTCGTGTTATTGCCTCGAACAAACTCATCAACAAAAGAAATACTCTTTATTAACTAGAATGGGGCAAGGTTATTAAAGAAATCATTTCACCTGCTAAGTTTTGTAGGAATATTATGATCCCTACTACAGTTTAAGAGAAACAAGCAAAGAAAAACTAAGTGCTTCTCAGGGATGCTGATTAGATATAATTTTTTTCGGAGAATTCAGTCGATGCTAAATAGTCCACTTGTAGTTACAATTGTGGGGAGTGAAGCTGGTGACAGATCTCCATCTTCTTGTGTTTAATGAGTAAAGGTGGCCTGTCTGCTTGAGGGCGCTTCCCTGGGAGGAGGTGGAGGGGAGGCTTCTTTGATGTGAAAGAAGCAGGCTGGTTCCTGTCTTATTCTCCTTTGTTGTTGTTATTTAGTTTGTTTACGTGGAAGTACAGTGAACAGTCACATTATGAACTACACACAGGAGACGTGATGGACACTTCTCTTTATTAGTGGCCAGAAAACTGGTTCCATTTCAGCCACCACTTAGCTTGGTTGCCTCCAAGGTGTGAACTGAAGACCTTGGGTTCCTGCGACATTGTCCCTTTGCTTCATGCCCCCCACAGGCAGATGCCAACCTCAGGGTCTTGATGGGTTATGGGAACGAGATGGATACAGTGAAAACATTCCCAGCTGGGTTATTGGCAGCCTGTAACTCAGGGTCTCCAACCTCAGCATCCCCATCTATGTAACAGTGAAGGTCACGTCTGCACTAATGCTTATATTCCTCAGTGTTGCAGGAAGGTCCACACCAGGTAAAAAGGTGTGAAAGAATTTTTAGACTGCCATGTGCCTTAGGAACGTTGTATCACTCTTATAAATGAACTATGTTTGTTACCAAGCTTGTGCTTCTCACCACTTGACAGGCCAATAAATCGAGAGACAAGTTGTTGGGACAAGGAATTGTGACTTTATTCAAAAAGCCAGCAGACCAAGAAGATGATGGACTCGTGTTCCAAAGAACCATTTTCCCTGAGTTAGAATTCAGGCCTCGTTTATACTAAAGGGGAGGGTGTGTGGTTGGTTGTTGAAAACTTCTTGGTGTTGGAATCCTTTGTTCTTGCATCTGTTCCCATAGGTCAGGTCATGATGTTCCTGTAAACCTCCAACAAGACAAATGTTATTCTCTGTTCTGCAACTTTTTATCTCTATATGAATGGAAAAGTGTTACACCTTTCAAGGTCAGAGCCTTGAGAATGGGCTGTCCTGTATATTTCAGGCTGTAGGCAACATTCTTAACTTGTAGCAAAAGCAATAGAATACAAAGATTAAAGTAAAAGAAACAGATCCAATATGGAGTCAGATTTGTTTTTCCCTCTTAAACATTGACCCTGGGAATGTCCAGCAGGCCTCACTCACTTTAAAGCAATTTCATCACATCCTTTCCTTGTTGACAAGGTAGATTGGGGGGCAGGGGGCACAGTTAAAGTCAACAGAGTGAGCCGCTTGGCTGAGATTCCTTTCGGAGGGACTGGAGAAGGAGATGGAGAAGAGGGCTCTTTGCCTGAGCTGTGCCTCCCCCTCCCTGTGGCCTCACCCACTCCTTATTCCTCTAGCCCCCAAATGCCCTGTAGTTTTCCCTCTTTTCCAACCCTGATTCTGTGCCCTGACCAAGAACACAGCTAGGCCACAACAGACAGACACTGAGCCCACATGGGCAGGAGGCCTGCCCCCCGGGGCACTTGTGCGCAGCTCCAATGCACACCCGAGTTCCCTGCCTACGTGGATGTTGCACTTGTGTGATGGCCTCCCTGGTATGGCTCCCACAGTGTGACAGATACCAGGAGGGTTGAAGTCCTTTGTCTGGTGCAGTGACAAGCCTGTTCTTTTGACTTAATTCATTTCCCACCAATGCCAAGTTTTAATCAGCAGCCCACATTTCATAAGAAAGCACCTTGCATGGCACCTACCATGCATTTTCCATAAATGCTATCTAACATCCAGTTGATACAGGATAGAGTTCTATCAGCCAGAGTCTGAGTCCTACAGAGATGGCACCCCTGATCGCTATATCATCTGCTGGAGCAGATTGTGTCCTGCCCTGGCACCTTGCTCCTGCTTGGTTAGAGTCTTACAATGTGGGCTGTGTCATATTAGAGATATTTCTTCCCTGTTACTGTGAACGCCTTGAGAGCAGGGACCATGCCTTCACTTAGATGTCTGTTCCTAACTCCCAGAAATATTTTTTGATTTGAGATGAATGGAATAGAAATAGTGACTGTTAAAAGAATAGTTCAAAAACATTTGAAACTATATGCTAAAGAATTGCACTCAAAATAAATTATATAAAATATAAATAAATGATCTAAAACACCAAGTGCCATAATGATATGCAATTTACCCAACTTATAAGAACATCTCATGTGGTTTGAAATTATCCTTCCTTTGATATTTGATGAGTGTACCAATTTTAGGTGCAAAGCCCTGAAAGGATAAAAATCTCACAAACAGATAACAAAAAAATCTCTAAAATTTCCAGAATAGATGCTGGTATCTATAAAATACAAAGGGGACTAATGGTGTCAGGAAAAGCCTGGTTTTTATCCATCTTGCTGAAGGCAATATAGCAAATGCTGCATTCACTGCATGTAACAGTGGTCTAACTAAAATGTGTGATAGTAAGGCATCAAGGATTAAGTAAGTCAAGGATAGTAAGGTCAAGGATTTATTAAGTATTTACTATCAATTAATCTACCAGTCACTCAACATGCATTAATTAAATGCCTAATGCATATAAAGCATTATGGGAGGGGGGTGGAAGGTGGTCCTGGTCGTATCAGGCTTCATTTGCCACTAATAGCATGTAACAACAATAAATAACTTTTTTAATTGAAATATAGTCAATTTACAATGTTGTGTTAGTTTCTGGTGTACAGCAAAGTGATTCAGTTTTATATGTATATGTGTATATATGTATATGTATATATGTGTGTGTATATATGTGTATATGTGTATATACATATATATACATATATATATTCTTTTTCATATTCTTTTCCATTATGGTTTATTACAGGATATTGAGTATAGTTCCCTATGCTATATGGTAGGTCCTTGTTGTTTATCCATTCTATATATACTAGTTTGCATCCGCTAGTCCCAAACTCCCAATCCAACCCCACCCTTGGCAACCACAAGTCTGTTCTCTATGTCTGTGGGTCTCTTTCTGTTTCATAGTTAAGTTCATTTGTGTCCTATCTTAGATTCCACATATGAGTGATATCATATAATATTTGTCTTTCTCTGTCTGACTTCCTTCACTTAGTATGATAATCTCTAGGTCCATCCATGTTGCTGCAAATAGCAATATTTCATTCTTTTTTCATGGCTGAGTAATATTCCACTGCATATATATACCACATCTTTTTATCCATTCATCTGTCTATGGACATTTAGATTGTTTCCATGTCTTGGCCAACAATAAATAATTTAAGTCACAAGGTACCTAAATGCTAAATTTTGCAGCACAGATTAGGAAGGCATAGAGATTTTGAGGAGGGCTGGTCAAGGAAGGGCAGTTGTCGTGCTGGAGCTGGGCTATGAAGGATGAGTAGGACTTGACAGGGAAGCAGAGAAGGATGCAGGAAAACCCTTACTAGGGCGAGAGGAGCAAGGAGGATGCTGGAGCCATACAGGAGCTGAAGCCTGGGAGTCAAGAAGGGGAGTGAATTCTTGATACCATAAAAACAGGGAACTTACAGAGGAGTTTAAGGAGGAAAATTCCCTAAGGAAAGTGGTATGAAGGAATCTTTATCTGGAAGCATAGCCGGGACACTGGTAGCAGAAGAGTAATCTTGCTCATATCTGTTTTTAGAGCTGATTACTATGGTTTAAATTGCAGTAAGCCACCCCCATCTTCCCTGGGAGCTTCCAGACTGGTGCTGGCAGACACTTCTCTTTTGTGGGCATCAGCGCTAAGAGGTCCACTCTGACCCCCTGCTCAGAAGAGAATGGGTTCCAGTCATTCCAGGAAATGTTTGGTATCCCATGTACTGTTGCAGGTGGCACCATCACACCTTCCACAGGCTAAGCCTGTGTTTGGAGGGGTACACTCAGCAAAGAAGGCTGTCCAGAAATAATCTGGCAGATCATAAATTTGTGCTACCTGAGTAACACTGTTAACTTCAGGATTCCTAGGAAACAAAGAGGAAAGTCATAAAAACAAACCCAGGATGCAACTAATTTATGACAAAGACTATATATTTGCATATAGAATATGTGCAGTGATATTAATCAAAATCATATATGACATTTTACAAGCTCCAAGTGGTATCCCGGAGGTGATACAATGTTGACTCTGTTACTGAACTTAACTTGGGTCTGCTTGCCCACATGCAGTAAAGCCAATCTACTGACACCAGGTTGTGGTGAAGGAAAGTACAGCATTTATTGCAGGCACCAAGCAAGGAGAACAGGCAGCTCAAGCTCAAAAGACCTGAACTCCCTGATGGCTTTCAGGGAAGGGGTTTTAAAGGTAGTGTGAGGGAGGGGGCTGCAGGGTGCGTGATCAGCTCGTGCACGATTCTCGGACTGGTTGACATCAAGGTGAAGTTCAAGCATCATCAACCTTCTGGTTTCAACCAGTCTAGGGCCTATGTTCTTGCGGTCAGAGATTGTTACCAGTTTCCCAGCCCAACAGCTATTCTTTGTTTCTATTGTACACCTTCACATTCCTAATCATTAACTCTTGAGCCAGCCTTTTAAGACTCAAGGGAGGCCTGGGAGACTAAAGCAAAAGCCTTTTACTTCAAAGGACAGGGGCCCAGGGGCTTGTATATGGGTTCAACTCTGCCTATGGCCCCTCTGGTCACTCAGACATGCACTCTTAGTTAGCCTGGTCCTGAGGGACACGTGTGGATGCGGAGACAAGCCCAGCGCATTCACTTAACCGTTGGAGCAGCTTCTGTGTGCCAAGCACTGCCCCAGGCACAATAGAGAAGAATGGGGAAAAAGTGACAGTGACAAAGCTCCACGTGTGGCTGGCACTGCCCTGATACCTTCTGGCTGGTCGGTTGGTTGGTTTTCTTCTGGTTTGGTGTTTAACATGCATTTATATTCATTTCTTCCTGAATACACACACGAGGTGTTCTGGAGACAGATTTCCTATGAAATACTTTGCAGTACATAACAACTGTCTCAGCCTCCTGTGCCCTGTCCTGCTGTGGGCTGCTCAGTGAGAGTTGGTGGGAATTTTTCCTGCATGAGTAGTCAGACCGCCATAGATGAAAGACAAGCAAATATCATTTTTCTCTATGTATACGGGAAAAGAAGCAATTGTTCTCCCCTCCTGCAGTGTGGTACCTCCTTGGAAATGTGGCCCTTATTCCAACCCTTCGGTATGTAAGTACCAAAGTTGCAGTTGCCTGGGTTTTGTACCTTTTGAGGTTAAATACCTAAGAGATAGGTACTGCAGATTTCTGGCACCTGAGGCTTAACCCCGGGAATTAGTTGGGCTGAACCATTTGGCTCTCCTGGAGAGAAAAGGGAAGTTCTATTACTTTTAGGATCAGAGCAATTAACTACACAAACAGCTACAAATCTCATTCACATGGGCTGGGGGAATTAGACTCGAAGACTCAAGAATTTCAGGAGATGAAGGTTTGGGCTTCCCTGGTGGCGCAGTGGTTAAGAATCTGCCTGCCAATGCAGGGGACACAGGTTCGAGCCCTAGTCCGGGAAGATCCCACATGCCACGGAGCAACTAAGCCCGTGCACCACAACTACTGAGCCTGCGTGCCACAACTGCTGAGGCCCATGTGCCTAGAGCCTGTGCTCCGCAACAAGAGAAGCCACCGCAATGAGAAGCCCGCACACTGCAACAAAGAGCAGCCCCTGCTCACCACAACTAGAGAAAGCCTGCACACAGCAGCGAAGACTCAACACAGCCAAAAATAAATAAATAAAATAAAACATTAAAAAAAAGAAAAAGAGATGAAGTTTTTACTGGAGCCCTGAGAGATCTGGGGAAGGTTTATTTCTCCACAATGGTGTAAACAGTCCCAGTTAATCTCTACGAGGAAGCTCTTATGATGCCTCTAGCCTTGGTGTTAGCTCATCTGAAGACTATTCCCCAACATCATTTCCGCCTAGGAATTCAGAAGTGTAAAGTACAATTCAAGGAGAGCCAAAGTTCTAAGTCATCACAGTCTGGGTCCAGCAAGTTAGAGACTTTCCAAAGATGACACAGTTAAAGAATGACAGAGCTGGGACCAGACTCCAAACCTGCTGACTTTATACTTGGAGCCTTCTCATTAATATTGCAGGTTTCTAGTGCCCCTATGGAGCATATAAACAAGTGCTAAGCAAACAGATAGTGGGGTTGACAGTTGTTTTTAGTGGATTTGTGTGTGTGTGTGTGTGTGTGTGTGTGTGTGTTAAGAGTTTACTTGACTTTTTAAAAGCTCAACCTGTTCTTCAATAATTTCTGACATAAAAGCAAATAATTGAGAACATACAAATCGTAATCCAAATGCCTCAGCCCTCATTTAGCTGCAAATGGAATTAATCTGAACTTTCTTCACATTCCTTTTCTGCTGGAAGATTTGGACAGGGGCTACTGCCAAGACCAAAATTGGTCCTACACTGGGCAAAATCGTCTTGCCCAGGTGAATATTAGAAGCAAATTGGTAAACTTTTCTAATGCACAAAAGACTTCGAAAGTGATCAGTGTTGTGGACATCTGTTAAGATATAAGCATCATGTGAAGATAATCTGTGGCCATGATTATTATTCACATATCAGAGAAAACTTTCCGTCTGTTATCTCAATTCCCTATAGCTTGAAATAAGAAATATCTTAAAGGGGGCGAAACGGGAGTGATTTTTTAATATCTGAGGATATTTGTTAATATCAGAAGGTAACTTTTACTCTGCCTGTCCTTGTACCTAACACTGATGGGGGCCAAAATAACTAACTGCCCTACACTGTCAACTGATCCAGACCCCAAATAACCCAGAACCTGGGAGTCTTTCTCTTTTTTTTACAAAAAAAGTGAGATTATGCTTGGTTTCTATGAAAAAATTTTAGTAAAACATGAATCATTCCAGAAATGGACGTTTAGACATTCTCATATGGTAGATATCAGGACTGGAGAGAAACTAGCTCAGGACAACCTATAGAATATTCCAAACTATCATGACAACCTGAACTCACAAAGTGAACTGATACGGAGCTACACAAACTGCTAAGCTTCTCTCTGGCCTCAAATGATAAATGAAGGTAAAACAGTCCTGCCACCTAACGCTAAAAAAAATAAATAAATAAAAGTGAAACCTTCACACTAACAACAAAAACAATACAATTCAAGTAGATAAAGGAAAGAATGAAAATGAACATTTACTGGATGCCTGACATGTGCCAGTGGCCATATTCACGTTGTATATTTAATCTTCAAAACAACACTGGTTTTATCCCCACGTTTTAGCTATAAGAAAACTGAGGCTCAGAGAAATTAATTACCTGGCTCAGGATTGTACAACTATTCAAGGGTTCAAATCTCATTCTGCCTGTTCTAAAAAGCATAATTTTTTCCCACGTTATCACTAACCTCTAAGAATAAATACATTTAATGAAGTTTGAAGGTATAGAAACAGCTTGGGCAAGTTTCTACCTGCTTCCGGGACTAGTGCTGCCTTTTATGTGCCCTTGGCTGTGCCAGGCTCCCCTGCTCAGTCTCTAGGAATGAAGCCAGAACTGCCCCAGGTCCCAGCCCTCCTAGTTCTGGAAAAATCATTCTTCTAAGAAGATGGAGTTGTTCCCACGAGTTCTTCCCTTGAAGATGTAGAAAGAGGTAGGGGAAAGGCCTGCTATTATCAGATGCATCCCCAGGAGACCTACATAGTTTCTACTTCTGATATCAACCTTTCTGATACCAAAGATAGTCACTGGAATGACATTTTTTAGATTACTGCATCTAGGTATAATTCATATATCTTAATTTGTTGACAAAAATATATCTGCACCGTGAAGTAGATTACAAAGTGGAGGCAATGACTCGGTGGCCACACCGCTTGCAATGGGATTTTCTGATCATCAGATCAGGAAGTGACATGAACTTTCCCATCCCTTGAGTCTGGGATGGCCTTGTGGCTTATTCTTCCTAATACATACTGATACATACTTCCAGCTAATCATTGAGGGTCTTCTGTCACTCCAGAGTTGAACTTGCTGTTTTGGGATATTTAGACAAATGTAAAAAGCAGCAAAAAGTAAGACTGAACTGTCCCTGAAGGAGCATTAACATCTAGTTTAAAAGAACACACACACACACACACAAACACCCTATACCTAATGGATCAACAAGACAGTAGGTAGTTACGTGATAAACTGTGAGTAGTGGTGCCCAGAGAAGGCAGAGATAGGTCAATGGAACAAATCACCTTATTTCCTTACTTAGAAGTTATTCACTTTATGCCAACGTGGATCATCCCAGCAGGTAAGTTTTCCTTTGGGGAAAACTTGGCCAGTAATTATGTTATCAGTAATTACTAACTCAGTGATCACCAATGGCCTGTGATATGCGTCCGGTTTCATTTGCATGAGTCCGGATTAATAAACATTAATGTAGAGGAATTTTAATCCATTATTAATTTCTCAGCATCTGCATAATGCCCTCTCAGGTGAAACTAATAAAAACTTCATAGGATTTTCAGCTTAACAAAATCTCCAAACAGAAATGCAGTGAAAACAGGGTAGAAACTACCCAGAGGAGAGCACTGACTTTTTTTTAGTTTTTATTTTATATTGGAGTATAGTTGACTTAACAATGTTTACGAAGTATAGTTTCAGGTGTACAGCAAAGTGATTCAGTTATACATATACATATATCTATTCTTTTTCAGATTCTTTTCCCATATAGGTTATTACAGAATATTGAGAAGAGTTCCATGTGCTATACAGTAGGTCCTTGTTGGTTATCTATTTTATATATAGTAGTGTGTATATGTTAATCCCAAACTTCTAATTTATCCCTCCTCCCCCCACTTCCCCTTTGGTAACCATAATTTTGTTCTCTAAGTCTGTGAGTCTGTTTCTGTTTTGTAAATAAGTTCATTTATATCATTTTTTAGATTCCACATATAAGTGATATCAAACAATATTTATCTTTCTCTGTCTGACTTACTTCACTTAGTGCGATAATCTCTAGGGCCATCCATGTTGCTGCAAATAGCACTATTTTCTTTTTTGTGGCTCAGTAATATTCCACTGTATATATATATGTACCACATCTTCTTTATCCATTCCTCTGTCAGTGGACATTTAGGTTGTTTCTGTGTCTTGGCTATTGTGAATAGTGCTGCTGTGAACATTGGGGAGCATTGACTTTAAGAAAAACCTCAGAAGAATTTTCAGAAAATGTGACTAGGACATCCCAGTCTCAAAATCCATCCCACTTCCATAATGTGTCCTGAAGAGAGAGACTCAGTCTTCTTCTGTGAGATGTTCCTTCTTTCTTATTCCCCCTAAGCACTCCTGTGGTAAAGATGTGTTGCCACTCCTATCCAAACCCTGAAATTAATGGAACATTCCAGGAACATTTCTACATGAATAGGAAAATAATATAAACCAAAAACTAGGTACCATTGAACCAGGATTCAGGGTCATCTGTGGATTATGATGGACTTGTAGAGATTTCCATGTAGAATAAACTTACAGAGAAGGTAAGCTCCACAAGCCAATGGAGGGTCTGTTTGGGACACTGATGTGTTCAAAGTTCCAAAGACAGTGCCAAGCATGTGATAGGCACCCAGTGAATACTGGTTCAGTGGCTGAACACCACAGAGGACACTGGACCATCTTCATGCAGCAGGACAGTACTGTTCACGTCCCTTTATGAGTCGCTGGGAGTTAAGGATATTTGGAGTTGGCATCCAAACTCCAAATAGGTGGAGCCTTATTTTAAAAATCATTCCTGTCAAAACTCATCTCTTAAAGGCCACAACTAGAAACAAGAAAATTATGAAATGGGAAAGCTCATTGGTAAAGGCAAACATACAATAAAGGTAGGAAATCATCCACACACAAATATGGTATCAAAACCAGTAATTGTGAGAGGAGGAGAGTACAAATGCAGGATAGTTAAAGTGCATTTGAAATTAAGAGATCAGCAACTTAATCATGTATATATATAGACTGCTATACCAAAACCTCATGGTAACTGCAAACCAAAAATTTATAATAGATACACGCACAAGAAAGAAAAAGAAATCCAAACACAACACTAAAGATAGTCATCAAATCACAGGAGAACAAAAGAGGACAAAAGAGAACAAAAGAGGACAAAAGAGAACAAAAGAGGAAAAAAAGAGAGGAAGAAAAGACCTACAAAAACAAATCCAAAACAATTAACAAAATGGCATAAGAACATACATGTTGATAATTACCTTAAATGTAAATGGATTAAGTGCTCCAACCAAAAGACATAGACTCACTGAATGGATACAAAAACTCATCTCTTAAAAACCGCTAAAACGTATTTCTACTTGGCCCTAGTATATAAGGGTATTTAGTATATGGCAAAGATAGTTTTCTAGGTAATAGGATAAAAAAGATGGGTTATCAATAAATAGCCTTAAAAACTGGCTAGCTATTGACAAAGAAAAATAAAGCTCTATCTCTACCTTGTTTTTTGCATAAAAATAAAGCGTGGAAAGATCAAACATTAAAATGTAAAATAAATGTGACCAGAGTACAAACATTGATGATATATGTACAATCTTGATTGTATAACTGAATCTGAATCATATAATCCAGCTTCTTCTCATAACAAAAAGCCAGAAAATACTCAAAAAAGATTAATACATTTGAGCATGAAAATGTTTTAAATTTCTGTAGAGAAAAACTATAATAAGCAAGGTTAAACACAAATGCCACCCTGTGAGAAAATTTATATTTTACATATTCAACCCATCATCAATTGATTTCATATAAATCAATTAAGAAATAAAAGATGAATTTGCAAAGTAGAAAGTGGGCAGAGAGCACAGATGGGCAATTCATCCTAGAATTCCAAATGGTGGATAAACATACCATTTTTCTTTTATTAGTGGTAGGGCTGACAATTGCAATAACAATAGTTTGCCTATTGATTTGCAAATATCTTGAAAAACTGACAAAATCCAGCATTGACAAAGATATAGGGGTGAACGCATACCTACACTGGTTAGGAGCATAAACATAATCTTTCTAAATTATGCAATAGCTAATAACATTCTGAATGGTCATACAGTGGTTCATACAGATACACAGACACTCACACCCTCAGACTTCCTAAGGACAAAAGTGAATTTTCAGAGATCCGCAAAGAAGAAATGTATTTCTGTGTGCCTTGCCATGTGCAGAGAGCCCATCTCCCAAAGCAGCTCCACTATTTCACGTCCTGCAGGCAGTGTTGGTTTCCCAGCTTCAACCCTGACGTTCAGATTGTGCCCTGGGGCTTAGAAGGAAGAAACAAGTAACCTACTGCTGTTTAGTTAATGTGTCCCCTCTCCCCTTAGCTACACAAAGTCCTCGCCTGTTTGTTTTAGCTTGTTATTGGAGTATAACATGCATATAAGAAAGTGTAAATATATTGTAAGGGCATAGCTGCATACATTGCCACGAAATTAACACATCCTTGTAACCAGCATCCAGATCAAGAAACAGCATCACCAGCACTTCGGAGCCACCTTTGTGACCTCGTCCACTCACACTGTCTGCTGGGTAACACTCCTAACTTTCAACAGTGAGATTAGTTACATCTGCTTTTGTACTTTAAAGAAATGGCATGTTTATTGGCCATTTGAACACCTTCTTTTGTGAAGCGACTGTTAAGGAGTTGTGTCTATCAGTTTGCTTGTTTTCTTATTGATTTAAAGGTGGTCTTTTTTTTTTTTTAAATCAAAATGCACCCTTGGACAGGTTCTCCAAAGAAGACATACACATGGCCAACAGTCACACAAATTGTCACTAAGGTCAATGTCACTAATCATCAGGGAAATGCAAATCAAAACCACTAGATATCACCTCACACCTGTCGCAGGATGGCTAGTAACCAAAAAACAAAGACAACAAGTGTTGATGAGGATGTGGAGAAATTGGAACCCTTGTGCACAGTTGGTGGGAATGTAAATTGGTACAGCCACTATGGAAAACTGTATGGCAGTTCCTCAGAAAAACTGAACTACCATACAATTCAGTCTAAGTATTGAAATGACCATTGGTAAAGGCTCAATGAAATATTTAGCCTTATAACTTTCCATCTAAGACAATGGGAAGTTTTATTTTTTCCAATTCCATCTCATTCATCCAGTTTTATACCTTTACCCAAACACTAACAAAAACACACATAGGCTTAGAGAGATATCTGGGTAGATGCTCACCAAAACATTAACAATGGTTTCTTCTTCATGATGAGATTTTAGTAATTTTATTTTTCTTCACTATTTAATTTCCTTCCTATTTGATTTTCAAATAAGCAGGAAGTATCTTAGTCTCCTAGGGCTGCTATAACAAAGTACCACAAACATGATGGCTTAGAAAAACAGAAATTTATTCTCACAGTTCTGGAAGCTAGAAGTCTGAAATCGAGGTGTTAGCAGGACCCCACGACCCCACGGCCCATGAGACTCGGGGCAGAATCTGTCCTGGCCTCTTCGCAGCTTCTGGTGGTGGCTGTCCCTCCTTGGCCTTCCTCTGCTTGTAGCTTCATCACTCCAACCTCTGCTTCTGTTGTCACAGGGCCTTCTGTGTGTGCGTGTGTGTGTGCGTGTGTGTGTGTGTGCCTGTGTATCTTCTTATAAGGACACTAATTGGGTTAGGGGCCTACCCTGCTCCAGTATGATCTCATATTAACTCATTACAACTGCAATCACACTATTTCCAAATAAGGTCACAGTCTGAGGTGGTGGGAGTTCCTGTGTTTTCCCATAGGACTGTGGTTGGAAGGCACAGTGTTGCTTTTGAGTCAATGGTAGAGATTATAAAGTCACTTACAAATGATTCCTGGGAAATGATTTTTCCCATCACTGGAGATCTAAATTGGAATACCCCAGACTAGGAATAGAAAGTCTAGAAAAATGTTTTGCTGTTGCCAGGGTAGTTGCCTTTCCAAGAAAGACTTGTCCATCTGGGCATATAATAGTCAATACAAAGTCAAAATTCATGGCTGAAGGCAGTTGAATATAATCCATTAAAAGGTATTTAAATGTAACTAGAGAAATTGGTTCTTGTCATTGTCCCACTTTTACAGTTTTTCCAGGGTAATGAGTTTGACAGATGGGACAAGTGCCAGGAACAGCCTTAGAATCTGAATGAAATTTCCTCACTGAAGACTGAAAAGCTCTGGATAATGTATTACGTTAAACAGCATTTTCAGCATGAAAGAGTGAAATCCTCTCTTGAGGTAAAACACATAATTAGTTTATGAGTGGTAGACAACGGGAATAAGAACATATTAAGAGCAGTGAGAACATTGACAAACCTACATAAAGAATATTATGATCATCTCGGATTGTATCTGACTGAAAAGGGCTTTGAAATCTACAACTAAATATCAATTCATAGATGCAAACTATCATATATAGATTGGATAGACAACAAGTTCCTACTGTATAGCACAGGGAACTATATTCAACATCTTGTGATCAACCATAATGGAAAAGAATCTGAAAAAGAATATATATATAATATATATATATATATATAATATATATATATAATATATATATATATTATATATATATATGCATAACTGAGTCACTTTACTGTACAGCAGAAATTAACACAACATTGTAAACCAACAATACTTCAATAAAATAAAATTTTTTTAACTAATAAAACATAAAATAGGTAAGCTACAAGGATATATTGTATAGCACAGGGGAGTATAGCCATTGTCTTGTAATAACTTTTTAAAAATTTAACTTTAATTTTTAGAGTATAATCTGTGAAAATACTGAATCACTATGCTCTATACCTGAAACTAATAAAATACTGTAAATCAACTATACTTCAATTTTAAAAATAGACCATTATTAATTAAAAATTAATTCATAGACAGTTATTGTACCAGTCTTTGGAACCATATTGAACTACAGTAGTGAACTTATTTCTATAAGGTAAAACAAGAGACTAAAATCCCCTCTTAATTTGTCAAGTTTTTTTTCCCAGTTTATCTCAAGTTTGGTTTTAAAAAAAGGTTATCTCAATACCTCAATAATTAAATAAAATTTGAATGTCAAGTCTATTTTTATGATCCTTATTTTAATAAGATAAAGAAGCAAATCTTGTGTTACCTCTTGGACATTATAGCAAACACAATGATAGCTTTAGACATTTTTTTAAAAAACAGTTTATAATTCTTTCCTGGGGACCTGAATTTGGAAAACGTGAAATTACGAAGAATTGTTAGGGGAGACAAGTCATGAACATAAATCATAATTTTTTCTAGGATAAAAAGTAATTATAGGAAAACCACAGCAACAAAAAATGATTACTTTAACCTTTTCAAAATTAAATAACTTCTAAAAATGATTCAAGAATATACCACAAGCACAGAGAGCTAACAGAATTTTTTGATCCTTCCAAAAAATATTGTTCCACATAACCTACTGGTCTAGATATCCATAGATTGTTTTAGTGTTGTCAGCTGATAAATATAACACATACTAAAAAGTGTATGGCATTCAGCTAAAGCTGCACTTAGAAGAAAACATATAGCTATTAAAGCTTATGTTTAAATAAAAGAAAGGTTAAAAGTGAATGAGCTAATCAATTTAAGAAGTTTCTTTAAAAGTAAGTAGAAAGGTATAGTACAGATAAGAAAAGAAAAAATACGATAGAAATAAAGGATACAGTTGAGAATGTCAACAAACCAAAAGTTATTTCTTTTCTCCTTCTTTTTTTATTCACAAACTCTTGTTTTATTTTTGTTGTTATATATTATAACACTGGAGAGATAAAATGATGCACAGGTACCACGCCCAAGGATGAAGCTTCCCTTGATCTTTCCTACTCAGTTTATGCAGGACAATAATTGTGGCCCACTAAATTCATGTCTATAAAAACACTATAAAATGGAGAAATCCTCAGTGAAATAGAAAGAGGAGGTAGAGGAGAAAGTGGAGGAGAGGAAGGAGAAAGAGGGGAAACCACACAAGAAATAACATTGGGAATGGTAAAGGTTTCACAACTGCAGATTTCTCAGAGACTTTAAAGATATTAAGAGAATACGTTGAACAACTTTAGCTAATAAATTTGAAATTTAGATACGTGGACAAATTTCTCAAAAATATAACTCACCTATGATAACTCAAGGGGAAAAATTAACAAAACCTGAAAATACTGTAACCACTAAGGAAATTGAATTAGTGGGCAAATAAGTTTCCCTAAAAAAGGCACTCTTGTCTTATCAATACTGTACATTCTTCCAACTTTCAAGGAAAATTTCATCTCAACCTTATTCATACTCTGCCAGTGAATAGAAAAGAATTTCTAACTCCTTTCTATGACATCACTAAAACTCTGAAACCAAAACCAAATAAGGTCAGAAGAATGAAAAACATTAGGTCAATCTCTTTCCTAATCTTAAATGCAAAATTCTTCAAAAGATTTTTGGCAAAATGAAATCCAGCAGTGTATTACAAAAAAGATAACCATATGGTTTGTCTCCTTTAATTTCAGCTAATGAATTAAAGAAGATAAAGTATATGAATTTGTGGGGGAAATCCCACTTGGTCACGATGGATTATTGCAACACACGCCAAAAAATGTTAAAACCTTTGGTACCCACTCACAATTTCAAAAGTCTTAGCACATGAGGAATCAGAGAACTTCACTAACTATACAGTTTACCAGAAGGTCACATCAGGTATCAGTGTTAATGGTAAAATGTTAGCAGAAATACTCTGTCTTGTTCCTGACCAAAAAAAAAAAAGCTTCTAGTACTGCTTCTATTCAATACTAAAAGGAGGTCCTAGGTAGTGAAATAAGACCAGGAAATAATTAAATTATAAGATTTGGAAAGGAAGAAAACTGGTGTATAATTATAACTGTTTTCACTTAAAACCCAAGAGAATCTATAGACAAATTTATAGATGACTTATAAAACAGTTTAGCAAGCTAGCTGCTAAATAGATCAATATAAAAAGTTATTTTATGTGCAGGGTTCTTTTTAAAAATCTGGGTGCTAATTAGATGAGTGAGTTCACTTCATGAAAAATCATCAAACTGTACACTATGAATTGCACCTTTTAAAAAAAATTTAAGTGATACTTCAATAAAAGTTTACTGGACTAATTAACCCTCATGAGACATCTTAATTAATAGTGAAAATTTATAAGCATGTCTTTAATCAATGATTACAGAAAGATCCCTGCCAACTACACTCCATTATAATTTTCTTGGAGACCCTCCTGGCAAGGTTTGGAAAAGTCCAGACTGTTCTTGAAACATGACAAAGGTGTGTAGTATGACTTTTAGAGCTTACAACAGAGTTTAGCAAGCTGACTGGACAGAAGCAGCAGATTAAGAAAAAACCGACAGCAGCCCATCTTTCCAGCAACGTGGCAGGAATGAGCATCTGTGTCGGGGGGGTGGGGAGGAGGGTTGGGAAGAGGCTGCCTAGCCGGGACCACGTGTCCCTGGTCCTGTACCACACGGACAGTCATAGGCAATGAAATGTACACAGAAGCCCGCATTTCATTTCAGGACCAATGTGGTTAAGAAGTAGGAGTGCCTTCTCTGCTCTTCCTTTCCCTTCTATGGTGATCTTAGAAGCCACATGTTGAAATTAAAGGTCCACTGATGTAAGCCCCCCATGTAAGCCCAGAGGGAAGGCCACCTGCAAGCAACGGTGGCCTATTCTGGGAGTAGCCAGGATCTTGGAGGTGGAGGTGTGTGTCGGAAGCTGAGTAGGGAGGGCTCACAGGAACCACACCTGTGCCGGAAGCAGGTCAGAGCAACCAGGGCGTTGAACTGAGATCGGTTGTTACAGAGACCTCAGCTGATCCCAGGCGGATCTCTGGAGCTGGCTGGGCTCCCATTGTTTTCCTGAATTGGGTTCTTGCTCTCCTTCTATAACACATATTTGTACATGGTGAGAAGGTTCACACAGTCTTATCACCAATTTCTATATAATTAATTTCCATACACAAAAATTAGTTTTTATGAAACTACTTTGCAAAATGAACAAGCTGTGATGTTAATTACTTACTAGTGAATGTGAATTATTTATTAATTAATACTTAAGACCTGCCCCCCTCCAGTTTTCATGCTGTTTAGGTTCTGAAACAGTTTCTTTGTTGAGATTAATAAGTAATTTAGAGCCCCCTTTCCTTTGCCTACATTAGAGTATAACAGGCAAGAATGGAGGTCATGCACGCTGAGATAATGGTAGAAATAGTTACAAGGATAATTCTTAATTTTTACAATAATAATGACATGAGCTTAGAATTTTTAAACTGTCAGGGTCTCATTAAAAAGCAGTTCATATTTTTTAAAGTGCAGACAATCGCAGCTTGGTGAACATGTCGAAACAGAAGAACCAATTTAATATCTATAGATAGTGAGTGTGGAAAACCTATTTTCTTTAGGTGGTGTGGATAATTCATGCCATTTATCTATTAGATAATAGATAATAAATACCCAGGAAGGGACTTCCAAGCACCAGAATGATATTTTCATAAAAATCTTCAGAAGGTTATTTTCTCAACCTTTTTTAAGACATATGACCTCTTATGATAAGCCTGACACTCTCACCACCTCCTCTCCAAGATCTTGCTCTAATCTTTACATCTCTTTAATAATAGCTAATCTAAAGTCAGGTATACTTGGTAATTGTTAAAAGATGGCTTTGGGGTCCACGGAGTAAAAGAATCACTTAATTATCTGGATAATGCAGACTACTTAAGCTTACAAAGAAAGCCTGGTGGATCCCATTTGGACATTTAATGTTGAGTAAATTATATTATTATGCACAATCTGGCACGTGGGACTCAGGATCCAATAGGTGAATGTTTTACATTGAATTTATTATTCAGTCCTCACAAGAGCACGGCAAGATCATATATTATTTATATTATTATATTACCCCCATGTTTACAGATTAGGAAACTGAGACTAATAGGCAGGAGAGTAATTTGTCCAAAATCATATAGCAAAGCTAGTCATTTACCTTTTTTGCCCAAGTAGGACTGGTCGTGGTGGAAGTCCCTATACAAGGTAACAAGAAACAGCACATATAGACACTCCAAATCAGAATGTCCAGGAAAATAGTTCCTGCTGGTTTATCCCCTCGTTTCCGCCCCCGATGTCTGCTTCCTACCCCACCCCAATCATTACAGATAGGAGGCACTCCCATCTATACATATGCTTGTTGGATAGTCCATATAAAACTTATTTTTTAAAGAATTTTTTTTATTGAACTATAGTTGATTTACAATGTTGGGTTAGTTTCTGCTGGACAGCAAAGTGACTCAGTTATACACATACATACCTTCTTTTTTATAGTCTTTTCCATTACAGTTTATCACAGAATATCAAATGTAGCTCCCTGTGTCATACAGTAGGACGTTGTTGTTTATCCATCCTATATGGGATAGTTTGCCATCTGCTGACCCCAAACCCCCAGCATGTTAACAGTTATGATCACTTACTCCCTAGCCCTAGCCCTACTATTCCCTTGAACTACCCTGGAAAAAATGTGAAATGGCCATTGGAACTTGGAAACAAGGGGAAAAGCCCTTTGAATTCTAAAATCCACACAAAACAGATCAGAAGTATGCTACGTAATCCTCAAAAGACATAATAACTCTCAGCCTGGCAAGACAAGAAGATAGTGTAGGTAAATGAATAAATCTAAATAAATAATGTGTTAATTATTCATAGAATGACACAGTTACTCAGGCCAAGGTTATGGCTCCCACGCAGGTTCTGAGCAGGGAGAGCAGGTTATATATTTTATGTATAATTACATGTACACAAGCGTATATACATTGATCGTACAATTATACTATTGTTGGTTTTCCCACTAACAAGTCTTGCCTATGGAGTAAAGATATCTCAAGTTTCTTTAGTTGAGGAACAAATTTTAATAAATGATTTTTATCAGTCAATATTAAAATATTGACTGCCTTATTGTTAATTAATTAATTAATTAAACAATAACAAATATGAAAAGTCATATAAGTATTTAAAGTCCTATAACACGTTCCTCAGTCCCATTCCAGAGTGTAACCAGTTTTAGCCACTTGCAGTTTTAATTTTTCTGCTAGTTATTTTCATATTGCTAAACAGTATGTTGTATCACTATTTCTGGATTTCTCATTGCTTTCTAGTTGTAAGAGCTAAGGATTCAGGATACTTATACTGATTTCTGTCTTCTACTCATTTCAAGTTGTTAGAATTACACCACCATTTTTTGTTCCTCTAATTGGTCCCATTTGAAACTTAAGTATATTCAGTTTGAAGACTCAGGTCTTACTTGGCCCTGGATAATTTGGGGGGGGGGCGGTTATATGATTATTAGCTCTTTCTACTTCCTTTGGTCTTGCTTTCTGTAACAACTATTAATTAAATATTAGAACTTCTGGATCAAAACTCTGACCCTCTTATCTTTCTTCATATATTTTCTCACATTATTTTTGTGCTCTAAATTCTACATGGTTTTCTCAGACTTTGCTTTGACCTCTTACACTGAATAATTAATGCCCTATCCCATAATACACATGGTCCTATTTCAACTTCCAAGAGCTAATTCTTGTTTTCTTACTGAACCTTTTTCATACCAAGTTTTTGGTTCTGTTTTAAGTGTTTCTGGTTGTTCTACTTACTTCAAACTTTCTTTTTCATGCCACAGGATTTCCTCAAATGTCTGGTTATTCTTTGTTGCCTTTTTCCTTTGTAGAATGAGGCTGATAGAAAGTCCAAACCCTTATAGGGTCCCAAGGGCTGGGATGATAGCCTCTGGGGATTCAAGTGAATTCAAATGCCATCACCTCATCTCCTGAGCCCCTTGTGGAGACATGGTTTCTTCCTGTTCTGTGCCTTAAAAGAATCACATTTTTTCCATGAAGATGGGGTCTGGTTTTATTCACCTTTATTGCACACCCACCCCCAGTTTAGTGCTTTGGGCAGAGTAGGCCCTCGATAAATAAATGCTCAGTGAATGGATGAATTAATTAATTAACAGTAAGGCAGCATTGTGTTAACTTGTCATTTTTCCGAAATAAAGAATTTTTTATGCATTATTGCTCTTCACTTGAGAATCACAGCTTGAATCAGCAAAAAATCACAACTTTTAATTAAGGAAAAAGTAGAGAAATTAATGGACAAAAACATTACTTTTAACGGAAGATGGCCTAAAGACATTAAAATAGGCACCACGAACATATCGTTCAACTTTAAACCAGAGATTGAACTCTTTTTAGGTTTCAATAACTACATTTAGTAAAAGCAGAATAATATAAAGAGATATATCCATGGATAACTACCACTCCACTTGGTTTAAAACAGTACAAACTTTGAAGACAAAACTGACATAATTTGACAGTTAAGCTATTGAGATTTAATTATCAAGTACTCCTTAGGTCTGGACAATACGGATAATAAATCCAGGAAAGAGAGTACATTTAAAATGTTAAGCCTTTGTGCTAGTTAGTCCTTAGAACGCATTCTGGTGGAACGCTTTTTTTTTTTTAATTGAAGTATGGTTGATTTACAATGTTGTGGTAATTTCAGCTGTACAGCAAAGTGACTCAGTTATACACATACATACCTTCTTTTGTATATTCTTTTCCATTATGGTTTATCATAGGATATTGAATGTAGTTCCCTGTGCTATACAATAGGACCTTGTTGTTTATCCATCCTATATATAATAGTTTGCATCTGCTAATCCCAAACTCCCCATCCATCCCTCCGCCTACGTTCTCCCCCTTGGCAGCCACAAGTCTGTTCTCTATGTCCATGAGCCTGTTTCTGTGTTGTAGATAAGTTTATTTGTGTCATATTTTAGATTCCACATATAAGTGGTATTATATGATATTTGTCTTTCTCTGTCTGGCTTACTTCACTTAGTATGATAGTCTCTAGGTCCATCCATGTTGCTGCAAATGGCATTATTCATTCTTTTTTATGGCTGAGTAATATTCCATTGTATTTATATACCACATCTTCTTTATCCATTCATCTGTTGATGGACATTTAGGTTGTTTCCATATCTTGGCTATCGTGAAGAGTGTTGCTATGAACGTTGGGGTGCATGTATCTTTTTGAAGTACAGTTTTGTTTGGGTGTATGCCCAGGGGTGGGATTGCTGGATCCTATGGTAGTTCTATTTTTAGTTTTCTGAGGAACCTCCATACTGTTCTCCATAGTGGCTGCACCAACTTACATCCCCACCCACAGTGTAGGAGGGTTCCCTTTTCCCCATACTGATGGATCACGTTAAAAGCTGGGGACTAAGTAAGTACAGAATTCAAAGTGGAGAGAGGGAAGTCACTGTTAAATTGTCTGCGTTTAGACTTCTCCTGGAGATGGTGGCAGGCCAGGAAGCTGTGCCCTTGCTGCCTGCGGGCGTCTGAGCCCCACAGTGTGATTTGGAAGGAAACCGTCTGCATCATGGCGGTGGCCCTGAGACTCCTGGTTCGTTCCTGGCTTGCGCTGCTCTTCCCCCTCCAAGCTGTCATTCGGAGCTGTGATTGTGTGATTGTCATCAGCAGAGGCAGGCTCCTGGGGAAGCCTGTTGAGAAGCAGCTCTTTCAAAGCCAGTCCTGCCTTTTGTCTTCTGTTTAAACACTAGGGCTGGCAGGATGGGGGAACCAACCCTCCCCACACCCTCCTAAATTTCTGCTGAATGGAATCCAGATTTCCCTAAATAATACTTGAAAAAGCACAGCCAGGAGATGAGTTTCGCCTCCTCAATTCAAAACAGAGAGGAGTATCTGAAGAGTCAGAAGCTCCAAGGAAGAAACTCAGTCACCAGCAGCAGCAAAGGCACTGGGGCCCATAAGGAGCCAAGGATTCGGGGAGGGTCCAGAAGGTGGACAACAGATGAGCTCATGCCAGGAAGGTGACTAGTGCCCTGGTTTCCCTCTGACTCACGTCCCCACTCATGCCATCTGTGGATCTCAAGGCCAAGACCGCCAAACTGCAGAGAGCTGAATACTTACAGGGCCATCTTACCACATCCGACTGACTTTTATACGGTAGAGGGGGTCTGAAATCTCACAGATGCTCTAAGACCCTGGCTCCCAACCACAGCCTTGCTGGTCAGATACCTCCGTATGATTCTTGTTCTTGGAAGCATCGATGATACCGTTTCTATCACAGAAGCCTCTTTTTGCCTTAAAGCACTGTCTCTAGGAGATTCCTAAATTGCACACATTCAGGGATGATGGATGATCCTGAATTCCTAGCTATCCTGGGAGTGATAGATTTCTCAGTTATTTACTCAAAAAGAGAACTCTGATAAATGACCTCCTCTCAGAAGTCATGGGGGGTAATAATGGGAGTCACGTGGGTAGAGAGGTATGACGCACAAAATTAATAGAAGAGAAGCAACCTGGGTCAGGAATCATAAGGAGCAACAGTGAGAGCTGGGGGAAAGGGGACAGGGTATGGAACAAACAGTCCTTAACTTAGCAGTTTGGCTGCCACATCAGATCCCAATAGTCCCTAAAGCCCTTCCCCAAAGGGAGAGCCAGGGACCCTTAGCTATGGTGGTTAGAAGGTCTCGGAAAAGGCAATGACTTCAGATAGATGATTTCTTCCTCCCAGCTAATGCCAGAAATCACTTAAGATTGGGGGTACGATGGCACAACTGTCTGAGTCCCCATTCTCCACTTAATTTCTCCATGGTACAGTTTTTTTTTTTCCTCACATGCTTATCTCACATGGTGTTTCTGAGAACCAAATAAAATAATATCTAGGAAAACGCCTTATAAACTGCATACAAATATATGGATTTATTGTGCAAAATTTCAGCTGCAATGGCTCTTTGTTGCTTTTGTCATCTGGCATCCTCTCTCGGGGGGCAGTGCTCTTATATGACTTTGTTGGGACCATCAAACACACCTGCTCCCTGACTACAGAGTCACGGATGGCATTTCGTCCCCCTGTACAGAGTGATTGGCCCACGGGGTGGACATGAGCCAGACAGAAGCCTTAAATGGAATTAGGCAAGGAAACGCTAAGAGCTGGAGGGCTGTGATGGTTGATTTCACGTGGCAACTTGACGGGCCATCAGGTGCCCGGATATTTGGTCAGACTTTATTCTGCATGTGTCTGGGAGGGTGTTTTGGATGAGATGAACGTTTGAATTGGTGGACTCTGTAAAGCGGGTTGCCCTCCCCATGTGGGTGGGCCTCGCCCAACCAGTTGAGGGCCTGACTAGACCCAAAAGGCTGACCCTCCTACAGGTAAGAGGAATACCTCTTTCTTTGAGCTGGGACATCATTTTTCCCTATCTTCAGACTCACGTGAAACATTTCACCTCTTGCTGGGTCCAGAGCGTGCCGGTCTCTGGACTAGAGCTACATCCCTGCCCTCTTGGGACTCCAGCTGCCAGCTACAGATCTAGGGACATGTCAGCCTTCAGATCACATGAGTTAGTTCCTTATATTAAATACACACACACACACACACACACACACACACACACACACACACAGTCTGTTGGTTCCGTTTCTCTGGGGAACCCTGATTAGTACATGGATGTCTTTTCCTTTTGAGTTATGAGCTGTAAAAATATAGGTTTGGGGCTCACATTGGCTATCTTTCCTGCCATATGCAGAGAGCCTTTAAATACATCAGCTCTTAAAGCTGTTCACACTGATTGGGGAGACAGTATTTGCCCAAGCACACCCACCCTCTAGCACCTTCGTGCTTCTGTCAGAGTGCCTTGGCACAGACCTAGACCTCAGCATGTCTGGGGAGAAAGTCAATCACCCCAGTGGCACCTGTGATCCCAGCAGGCGCCCATGACACCCACCTGTGACCTTATTGTTGGCTCTAAGGGAATTCCGTTTTCTCCGCGGGGAGCTGGAGAAATGCTGTCCTGAAGGCTTGCATTGGTGAAATGCACAGCCACAAATATAAAGCAGATTCTGACTCACAGAATAAGTTTGGGAGGGAGGCCAGCGAACGGTCCTACCTCCCACCCGCTGTAAGAACCTTCACCACACCCATCCTACCTGGTGATCAGAGAATTTTCAGATGGGCAAATTCTCCCAAGGACCCTGAGCAACCACAGACACATGTTTCAGAAAGGTCACGGGCAAGATAGAGGTGGACAGAAGGACCACACTGTGGTTTGGTTTAGGGGTGAGACATAAAGATATTCCCTTCTGCAGGGTCTGGAGCTCTACCATGAGAAATGTTTCCCTTTGGATCAAGGCGTTACTGGCTTCAGAAATAAAAAGGGCCATTATCATTAAGATTTAATATGCACGTCAGTGCCAGGGACTGTGCTAGAAACTTTGTATACATTATCTCCATACAATTCATCAGATGCCTCATAGAATCCATGAACACACTTTACATGCAGCAAAGTCACACAAGTTGTCTGGACCACACAGGTTGTAGGCAGCCGAGTGGGCTGTGCCTTGAGGTCTGCGGCCAAATACCCAGCACGTTCTATGGCATCAGCATCTGGCGTCCACAACCTCCCGTTCCTGCCCAGACGTTACGGAATTGGGCATTACTCTCAGTTGGGACCCATCAGGGTTAAAACCCTCTGTGTTTTAGCAGAAAACAAAAGTGACCACCCCAACTGCCCATATCCACAACCCCAATCAAACTTCATGTAAGGAAAGAACAGAAAGTAAACAGCAACTAATTTTTATAGACTCAAATGAAGAAGAAGAAGGACAAGGACAAGGAGAAGGAGAAGAATTACTGCAGCCTGATTAGAATCTTGGAACAGAAAGGAGATGCCCAACAGCTCATATGGTCACATCTAACCAGGAACGTGTCCTACGAAACCCCAAACAGAGGGGCAGAGCTCTGCCTTTGCTTACTCTTCCTGCAGCCGGCAGGATGCTCCTCACCCACCCGTCTCCAAGAAGCTCTGGACAGGCTAGATGGCTCTCCCTGGGGGAGGACCATGCCAGGTACGCCACGCCGGAGATGCTCACCCCAGACGTCCACGTGAACAGTTCTCCCACCTCCTTCAAGAGCTGCTAAAATTACAGCTTCTCGTGCCAACTACTCTGATGTCCAACTTAAAACTGCAACCACCCCTCCCCATACAGGTGCTTCTGACCACCTGTACCTGCCCCAAGTTTTTCCCATGGCATTTATCACCTTCTAATATACTACATACCACATGCATGCACATACATACACACACGAAGGTATCTATATGTACTATATAGACTACCTATATGATACTATGTATACTACATATGTGTGTATATAGTATGTATGTATATATATGTACACACACAGTATGTAGTATGTATATATATAAATTATATATATACTGTACAATCTTTATTATGGTTTTATATATAAACTCTTTGGTATATTTGTTGCTTATCGTTTGCATCTCCTTCTAGAGTGTAAGGTCCATGAAGGCAGGGAGATTTTGGCTAGTTTTTCATTGCCCTATCCCAGCCCTCAATTTGGTGCCTAATCTGGAGTAATCATCCAACAAATATTTGTTGACAGATCAAATTTAGGTTTTAGGTATTTAGCCATGTAAGGCATTAAATGACACCTCTTAATGTGCATCTCTCCCTTATTAGCTGTCACATATCTTAGTGTTTTCAGCGTGTTTGATGGGACTTCCCTGGTGGCGCAGTGGTTAAGAATCCACCTGCCAATGCAGGGGACACGGGTTCGAGCCCTGGTCCGGGAAGATCCCACATGCCGCGGAGGAACTAAGCCCGCAAGCCACAACTACTGAGCCCACTTGCCACAACTGCTGAAGTCCACGTGCCTAGAGCCTGTGCTCCGCAACAAGAGAAGCCACCGCAATGAGAAGCCCGCGCACTACAACGAAGAGTAGCCCCCACTCACTGCAACTAGAAAAAGCCCGTGCGCAGCAACGAAGACCCAACACAGCCAAAAATAAATAAATTCAATAATTATTTTTTTAAAAAGTTTGATGAATAGTTCTGAGGGAATGAATGAAATATCGACAGCTTCTTGCTATCGTGACTCCTAATGCCACCGATAGGAGGGCTGTTGTAAACATTTAGAAGTTTAAGCTCCTCCCCTCCAGTCGGTCATACATTCACTAACTCATTCTTCATTCATTCAGCAAATCTTCACATCCCTGCTACCTGCCAGGGCTGCAAACGGCAAGGTTCATCCACAGCAATTGCACATAAGCTGGTCTCAAACTGGTGAAACCCTCCATCTCTATCTTTTGAAAATTCACTAGGAAAACAAAGGAATGATGAAATTTGAGTATTAATTGTCCACTTTGTTCATTCTTTTGCAACGATCTTCTGCAAATGACATGTTTCTAGGTCCCCAGAAGGCTGTGGCTGTACCACCTGTGAGGAGCCCCGGGCTCGGAGCGGCTGGGCTGTGGTCCAGCTCAGCGCCGGGTTCCCTGTCCTACTTAGACACGTCCACTCCCAGGCCTCCCGTTCCTCACCGGCCACCTCCCTGTAAGACATCCGCGTAAGCAGAAGTGGATGCACGCGATGTTCCCTGAAAGAACAGTACTTAAGGTGGAATTCACGTAACTGACTATTGGATGTTGATGCTGAAAGACCCGCGGGTGCCCACCTGGAGCAGCGGGATGGGGGCCTGTCCAAGGAGCTGTGAGGACTTGAGGAAGGGCAGGATTTGGGGGGTGGGTTCCCAGAGAAGCAATAATTACAACCTCCACTGTAGTTAAAACTATGTCAGCATGCATTCAAATTACTTTGCCAAGCAGGTGGCGAGTTCTCACGTTACTTCACGGAATTAATATTTTCCCTGCAAACAAGGGATAGAAATGAGCCTCACGTGAGTAAAAAGCCCATAATTCTGGTCTTCACAGAGGAAAGAGGTGGGTTGGGGCCGGGGGCATCGTTGGTGAGCCCCGTTTTGTGCCGCTGCATTTGCTATCTGTTCCTATTTCTCCAGTGGTACCAACATTAGGATCACAAGAGACACTTGTACCAGCAAAGGGTTCATTTCTGTGTCACGTGGGCCAGGCTGTGGAAGAACCAGGGAAACTGAGAGGGAAGAAAAGCCCCCTTAGAAAAGCAAATAGACGGGAAGCGTTATTGCAACGGAAATAACTTTAAGGGACTTATTTCATCAAATTACCCTCAACCTCCTCCCAGTTAAAGTCCCGAAAGGTGTGTGCTAAGTCTGGAAGCAGAAGCAACGAACTCCGACCAAGTAACAGAAAGGGCTATGTGCGTGGGCAGTGTGTGCGGTCTGTGCGGTGTGTGTTTTGTATCGGTGCGTACCGTGTGTAGAGCGTGTGTCCGGTGTGTGTGAGATCCTGCACGGCGAGGAGGGGGAGGCGGAAGGGGACGATGGCGGGGGCGCCAGGACCACCGGCCCCGGGGCAGCCCAGCTCTAGGTGGAGGTTCCGGGTCCAGCCCTGGGCATGGTTGCCAGGCGCACCTGTGGGTGGGCGGGTGTTGGGGTGCCGGCCTTTGCGAGCACAGATGGCCTCGCAGGTGGTGATCAGTGCAACACTTTGCAAAACAAGCTTCAAAGGAGGCATCAAGCTGAGATGTGGGCGGTCAGAACAAACCAGCGATGGGATGGGATGGGAATGTGGACTGCCTCCAGCCCGCGCGCCCGGCCCGTCTGCTGGCGGCTCAGAGCCTCGGAGACCAGGCCCTGCAGTGTCTGTTCACCCTCCTGCATCGCTGTCCCGCCAGCATCCTACCCCCCAGCCCCCCAGCCCCTCCCCCCGGGCCCCGTCATCTCTGCCCGTCCGTCCATTTCTGGGATCTCGGTGACTTTCTCCTCTTCCCGCAATCCTTAACCTTCTCCTTTCCCTTCCCCCAAACCCACGTGTGTTCAAGGCATGGTGCCCGGTGTCACCTTTCAGCCAAGTGTCCCCCAGCTCCCTCCAAAGGCCCTGCAGTTGTGGGACTGTCTGCGGTGCCAGCTGAGGTCTCTCCCTTCCCCAGTGCAGCGTGTCGCCGCGTGTCTGCCGTCGGGGCCACCGTCTCGTTTCTGCCATTAAATAGGAAACGCGGGGGGAGGAGCTAAGTCTCAAGTGGTCCACGGCCTGTAGCACCTTGTTGCCGGGGCCAAGCCCGCGGTTGCCGTGGGGAATGTGGAGGTGTCCGTTCCCCGGTAGAGCTCATTTCAGTTCTGCTAGCAGGGCCAGTCCGCTCCCCGGGGGAAGGTGTCTCCGGGGCCTTGTGACCTCACCTCCACGCCGGTGCATCCCAAGAGCCTGGACCAGGGGTGGCCCACCTCCCCCCAGGGGCCGGCAGAGGGATCCCCCCATCCCCGAGGCGGGGGGCCGGCAAGGCTCAGATGCTTCTTTGTCCTGCAAGGAAAAGGGAAACATGCAGACGGAGGGAGAACGTAGGTCCCGGAAAGCTGTGAAACAGGCAGCTTGGTGGGGCTTGGGGAGAGCCAGACAGAGGCCCACCGCCTTCAACAGACATCATGTAGAGTGACTCGGAGGGAGGGACGCTGGGAAGGAGGGCCTCTCACGAGCAGGGCGGGAACTGCGGGAACAGTTTTCACTGGAGCAGCTGGAACAGTGAGACGAGCGGCCCTTACGTAAAGCGCATCCCCCCGCCACCCCGAAGGAAGTGCCCCCGAGACCCGGGCGGCCGTCTGGTCTGTGAGGGTCCCCCGGGCTGGGGGTCAGAGCCTGAGCCCGGAGGCCCGAGGCTCACGTGCCGCCCCCTGGGGTGCCCTGGGTCGCGCTTACTCAGGCATTCACAGAGTGTCCGTGGTGGGTCTCGGTTTGCACACTACCTCCTGCTTCCCATTACATCGTCCTGCCCCAAAATCCAAACCCGGGAGGCAAACGATGGACAGAGACGACTGACATAAAGAAACACGAGTGTGCAGATTGCTGTCTAGAGGGGATGATTCTGCCCGGCTCTGCAGAGGCTTTAGCTCCCACGGGGCACCCAGCAAGTTCCCAAGACGCTGCATTATTCAGTTCCGTGCCCCTTCGTTGAACGGAAGTTGTATCCTGCGCAGGACACCTTCTGAAGTCGCAGGGCCTCAGGGGCTGGGACCAAGGGCATGGGAGGCCTCCAGGTCGGCACCGATTTGCCCCCATGGGCAGGGCGGCAGATGTGTGGATGGCAGCATCTACAGCAGTGCACAGCCGGGGAGAATGGAACCACTGCCCCAGACACTGCAGCTGGGGGACGCCCTGGCACAGGAGCCCTAAGCGAGGTCTGGACTTTCTGAGATGCCAGGTTTCTGTGCGTCTGCAAGGCCGGCCCTGGTGCGGCTGCATCCCCTGTCCCCCAAGAGGGGTGGCTCCGTCAGATTGGCTGCGTGTTCCATCAAAAGGCACCAAAGGGGACCATCTACAAAAAAGGAGTCCCCCAGAAATCACAGCCCCTGAGAATAGACCCTGTGCCCTTCCCTGCAACTCCATCCTCTTAGGATTTGAGGACCAGTGAGCTGAGGGGCCTTTATGTCTCTAGCTCCCTTACACATTCCCTGACTTGGTTGTCACCTGCGTGCGTTCTCTTCTGATGTCTTCATGTGACTATTGCTGGTGGGCTACGAACACACCTGAAACCAGGGCTGTCCTGTCCGCTCCCTCGTTGCAGGATTGGGCTCCGTGACAACACTGCCCCCCAGCAGATGCCCCAGAAACGCAGCTGACAGGCCAACTACAACTCGCCCCGCCCACCTCCCCCTTGGAGAGGCCCCTTAGCTGCTCCCCAGGAAAACTGTCACTCTGCAAGCAGTTCTGTTTCTTCAGTGCCTGTGTAAACAGTCTCCCTCGCAGGCAGAATCCTCCTCATCAGTCTGCCCTGTCGGCAGCTGGAACGGGAACGTAAACACAGAACTAATGCCGCCCCACTAGCCTCTGTCCCCGGGTCTCCCTGCACAGAAGGGAGGGGGCGCGAGGAACAGGATTAAAGTGAAAGAAGAACCCTCAGCTGAAGGTACAGCCTCTCCTGATGCCTCGCACTGAGACCCTGAAGCTGGCGGGGGTCCCCTCCTGTCCCTCACTCTCCTGCCCTCGCTGTCTGTAACGAGAGGTCACTGCCGCCTGGGCGGCTGAGTCCTTCCGAGCTCGTCCTGGGATGGGGACAAAGTCAGGAGGGCAAAGTCAAGGGGAGCGGGGGGTCTGACTGCGGGGTATGGAGTCACCATCACAGGTGGGCGGAAAAGGTAGTGGTATGGCCTGAACTCTGTCCCTCAAAAGGCATATGTTGAAACCACCACCCCAGACCTCAGGATGTGACTATGGCATAGGGCCTTTAAGGAGGTAATTGAGGTGAAACGAGGCCCTGTGGGTGGGCCCTGATCCACTATGACTGGTGTCCTTGTGAGAAGAGGAGATGAGAACACGGACAACACAGAGGGAGGACCTGGTGAGGACTCAGTGAGAAGGCGGCCACCTGCGAGCCGAGGAGAGAGGCCTCAGAAGAAACTCAACCTGCTGACACCTCGATCTGGGGCTTCCAGCCTCCAGAGCTGTGAGCAGCCCCCCACTGGTGGCGGGAGACTGCCCACAGTCTCCTAATGCACCCAGGGCAGCTTGCTTGGGAAGCAAATAAAACTCTACTTGAAACTCTCTAAGCTGATGTAACAGAAGAGATTTCCAGGAGGCCCATTTCTGAAGACTTTCAGAAATGCTCCTTACGTTTTGTTGTTGTTGTTGTTTTATTTTATTTTATTGACGTATAATTGGTTTACAATGTTGTGTTAGTTTCAGGTGTACAGCAAAGTGATTCAGATATATATATATATATATTCTTTTTCATATTCTTTTCCATTATGGTTTATTACATGATATTGAGTATAGTTCTCTGCACTATATGGTAGGACCTTGCTGTTTATCCATTCTATATATAATAATTTGCATCTGCTAATCTCAAACTCCCAATCCATCCCTCTCCCACCCCCTCCCCCCTTGGCAACCACAAGTCTGTTGTCTATGCTGTGAGTCTGTTTCTGTTTCATGGGTAAGTTCATTTATGTCATATTTTAGATTCCACATATAATTGATGTCACATGGTATTTGTCTTTCTCTGTCTGACTTACTTCACTTAGTTTGATAATCTCTAGGTCCATCCATGTTGCTGCAAATGGCATTATTTCATTCTTTTTTATGGCTGAGTAGTATTCCATTGTGTGTGTGTGTGTGTGTGTGTGTGTGTGTGTATGCCACATCATCTTTATCCATCCATCTTTATTCATCATTCATCTGCTGATGGACGTTTAAGTTGCTTCCGTGTCTTGGCTATTGTAAATAGTGCTGCTATGAACATAGGGGTGCATGTATCTTTTTGAATTATAGTTTTGTCCAGATATATGCCCAGGAGTGGGCTTGCTGGATCATATGGCAACTCTGTTTTTTGTTTTTCTGAGGAGCCTCCATACTGTTCTCCATAGTGGCTGCACCAGTTTACATTCCCACCAGCAGTGCACGAGGGTCCCCTTCCCTCCACACCCTCCCCAGCATTTGTTGTTTGTAGACTTTTTTTTTTTTTTTAAACAAGGGGTGGGGTGTGGCGGGGGAGGATTTTATAAATTTATTTATTTATTTATTTATTTATGGCTGTGTTGGGTCTTCGTTTCTGTGCGAGGGCTTTCTCTAGTTGCGGCGAGCGGGGGCCAATCTTAATCGCGGTGCGTGGGCCTCTCACTATCGCGGCCTCTCTTGTTGCGGAGCACAGGCTCCAGACGCGCAGGCTCAGTAGTTGTGGCTCACGGCCCTAGGTGCTCCGCGGCATGTGGGATCTTCCCAGACCGGGGCTCAAACCCGTGTCCCCTGCATTAGCAGGCAGATTCTCAACCACTGTGCCACCAGGGAAGCCCTGTAGACTTTTTAATGATGGCCATTCTGACCAGTGTGAGGTGGTACCTCATTGTTGTTTTGATTTGCAAGAGATGCTCCTTACATTTAAGGTAACTAAGTGACCCTGTTTTCCCAAGGCAGGTGCATCTTACTTCTGGAGCCCTGGAATAATGATTAACAGTGTTTCCCTTCACTCTTTCATCTGGTTTGGATGAGAAATTATTTGGCAAAGTTATCCTACATGCTTGCGCTCATGCACACTTGAGTGTCATGTTACTGATAATAAAAATGAATAAATCATCCTACTCACTTTTTGGGTACCAGCACTCAGTTTCTTTTCAGTGGGTTAAGAAATGCATCATATGACATTAATCACAATATTTAAAAATTCTCTTTTTTTCCACTGGGCCATTAGTTCTATTATTGCAACTGAGTTTTAAGTAAATCCTCTACAATCAAGAAGACAAAGCCCTCTTTCCTAGAAGATTCTTCAAAGAATCTTTGACAAGAATCAAAGGACAAGAATAGTTTCCTTCAAAGTTTCTGGGGTCTTGTCTTAGGTCATGTAGTATCAGGTCAGAGCTGGAATTTTTGTCTTTACCACAATTCTGGCAGGGTTCAACATGAATTTTTCTGTCTTTGGGGGTATAGGTGGGAGGCAGTGTTTTTCCTTTTTTTTAATTCCTGCTTTTTAAAAATTAATTAATTTATTATTTTTGGCTGAGTTGGGTCTTTGTAGCTGTGTGTGGGCTTTCTCTAGTTGCAGCGAGCAGGGGCTACTCTCCGTTGCTGTGTGCGGGCTTCTCATTGCGGTGGCTTCTCTTGTTGTGAAGCACGGGCTCTAGGCGCACAGGCTTCAGTAGTTGTGGCACGCGGGCTCAGTAGTTGTGGCTTGCGGGCTCTAGAGCACAGGCTCAGTTGTTGTGGCGCATGGTCTTAGTTGCTCCACACCCTGTGGGATCTTCCCAGACCAGGGTTCGAACCCATGTCCCCTGCATTGGCAGGCAGATTCTTAACCACTCCGCCACCAGGGAAGTCCAGGGTTTTTTCTTTTTGTTTGTTGGTTGATTTTTGGTTAAATATTTGAAGATAAATGACAGAGAACCAAAGATAGCAGATCTCACTCTGATAGACTCGGGTGTGGGAAGGAGACTTCTCTTCTGTCCCTTCTAGAAAAGAAAGGAAAGGGGAAATTCAAACTTCTTCTAAGCATGAGCCCAGTCATAGAATTTGTCCAGTTTTTTCTTTGCTTCTTTTCTTGCCCCTGGTTTTTCTTCTTGATGACATGTAGGCCATAGGCCTGTGTCTTAGTCCATTTGGGCTGCTATAAAAATATACCATAGACTGCATGGCTTATAAACAACAGACATTTATTTCTCATAGTTCTGGAGGCTGGAAGTCCAAGATCAAGGCACCAACAGATTTAGTGTCTGGTGAGAGCTCTCCTCCTGGTTCACGGACCTTCTCGCCATGTCGTCACATGACAGGGGACAAAGGGGCTTTCTTGGGCTTCTTGGATAAGGGCACTGACTCCATTTATAAGGCTTTGCCCTCACAGCCTAATCATTTCCCAAAGTCCCCACCTCTAAATAACCCTCACATTGGCTATTAGGTTTTCAACATATGAGTGTTGGAGGAACATGAACATTCAGTCTATAGCAGCCTGTGTGCAGATTCCTGTTGAGAAGTTGAAAACCATTAAAAGCTGCTGTCCTGCCATTTTTTTTCTCTGCTGTTTCAAATCGCAGTGGGAAGAATAAGGTCAGGTTTACATCAACTCTGAATGGAAGAAGCAGCCTTGAGTAAAGGACTACAGACTGGAAGGCAGGCCCAGGACGTGATGCTCCTCTACTATATAAGGCAGTGAAGCCAGCAGAGAACAAGAGATGTGTCGCCTTGGTGATGAATGGCCCAAGAACACTCAGACTTGTAGCCAGCTGGCGTGAGAGATGGGCTTGGACAAGAGTGGTTCAGAATTACTGAAAGGAAAGCAGTTTTCAGAATGAGGAACATAATGTTCTAGTGAAGTATTTGATACCTGTGAACCGAGCTAGAAATTGAACAACAAGGCTGTCCAGAAATGGGTAGGAAATCTTCAAGAGCAACAAATATGGGGCGGGGGGTGGGGGAGGAAGGTTGGAGATAATGTGATCACGTCAACAGAAGGAGGTGAGTCCAAGTCACAGCAACAAGATATATTCTGTGCAATTTTTAATAGTTTTATTGGAGTGTAGTTTAACCCTGCTTTAACTACTGCAAGTGTACAACCCAATAATTTTTAGTAAATTTGCAGAGATGAACCATCACTTACCACAATTCCACTGGAGAACATTTCCATTGTCCCTCAAAACTTCCCATGAAGTCAATCAATGCTCCCTTCCCAATAACCACCAATCAGCACTCAGGCTCTATAAATTTACATTTAATAAGGAGTATTCACTTGCTTATTAATATTAATATTCACCACCTGGCTTCTTTCAATTAGCATAACATTTTGAGATCCACTCATGTTGTAGCGTGTACCAGTAGTTCATTCCTTTTTATTGCCGAATAGTATTCCATTGTGTGACTCTACCAAATTCTGAAATGACCAATTGACAGACATTTGGGTTGTTTCCGGCTTGGGGCTGTGATGAATAAAGCTGCTATAAACATTCATGTATATAAGTCTTTGCAAGGACATACGCTTTCATTTCTTTCAAGTAAATTCCTAGGAGTTTCATGGGAATTGTAGTGGGTACGAAGTGGTTTTGATTTCATTTCCCTAAAGATTAATGGTGTTTAGCATCCTTTCCACGTGCTTCTTAGCCATTCATGTGTCTTCTCTGGTGAAATGTCTACTCAAGTCTTTTGCCCATTTTTGAGTTGGGTTCTTTGTGGTTATGACTGAATTGTAAGTGTTCTTTATGTATTCTGCAGACCAGTCCTTCATTAGAGTTTGATCTGCAAATATTTTCTCGCAGTCTGTGACTTAACTTTCATAACGATGTGCTTTGAAGTACAAAAGTTATCAAATGTAAGAACTTAAATTTTAAAACTTAAATATAGAAAGAGCTGTGAGCCGTTACTAATCTCTGGTGTCTCACTGCCTTGCGTTCCATTTCTTAGCTTTCTTTTTCTCTTTTTTTTTTTTTTTTAAACCAAAGTAAGCAATTCCCTCTATTAAATTCCTTCTGGTTAAGAACTACAAGTGGTTTCTGTTTCCCTGGTTGGACCCTGACTGATACACCTAAAACTCCTGAAGTTTTATTTGCTCCTGATAATGGCTCTTTCTTCATGAGGTCCTTCTGTCAGGAATGATCTCTCCAATTCCTTAGCCCCACCCCTGACACACACCCTTGACCAAGCAAACTTTTATTCATTATTGAGATCCCAGAGCCAAGGTCACTTCCCTCAGGTGTATTCCCTCACCCCCAGTCTAGGTCACATTTCCTTCTCTTCCAGAAACGTCAAGAGAGAGTCAAGAGTCCAGGAGAGAAGGACTCTTTCCTCTTATCATTATTTTCCCCACCACTCACCACAGTTCAATAAATCGGTTTGAATGCTTGAATATGGCAGAAGTTCATGGGTCTTTGAACCTGACGTTTCATATTTTAAGAGGATCAGAGTGAGAGTGAGAGCTGTTGAAAGGAAGAGAGCTGAATAGATTGACTTAATGAAGTAAAAGGAATGCTCTCCGGGGGCCAGGAGCTGTTCTCATGTTGATTGATGAACAGACCCTGGAAAGCCCAGACGACAGACGTTTTGAAGGACCTGGGACTCTAGGCATCAGGGGAAGAGAGAAGCTACTTGGAAGCCTGAATGGGACCCCTAGTTACGTTGATAAGAACAGAATGAGACATGAGTGACGGTGCCCCTGTGGCAGGAATCTCGGGACTGGACCCAGGATGTCTGATATGAACTTTTAAGTTTTACCACTTTCTGTTTGGAACATGTGTCTGTTATGGACTGAATGTATGTGTTGCCACCAAATTCCTGTGCTGAAGCTCCACCCCTAGAGTGGCTATATTTGGGAAGTAATTAAGGTTAAATGAGGTCATGGTGGGTGGGGCTCTGATCGGATAAGATCAGTGTCCTTATAAGAAGAAACAGCAGAGCTCTCTCTCCTTCCCCCTCCCCTGTCCCCCACCCCATATGCACACCCTGAGAAAAGGCTGTGTGAGGATAGCAGGAATGTGGCCATCTACAAGCCAAAATGAGTGGTCTCGCCGGCAATTAAACCAGCCAGAAGCTTGATCTTGGACTTGTAGCCTCCAGAACTGTGAGAAAATAAATGTCTGTTGCCTAAGCCATTAGGCATGGTATTCTGCAGACCAGTCCTTCATTAGAGTATTAGTCCTTCATACCATTAGAATATGGTATTTTATGGCAGCCCTTGATTCAATCGATGGCTTGATTCAGTGAGGGAGGGAGTTTGTCTCTTTGCTTGAGTGACAAAGTGAGGAGAAAAAAGAGCATCCTGAAGAATAATGATGACAGTGGCTTAGCTCACAGAGCGCTTAATAAGCCCAGGTTCCGGGCTAAGGGCTTTACATGTATCAACCTGGTTAAGTCTCGCAACAACCCCGGGAGATGGGATCAGGAGCCAAGGCACAGACTAATTGTCACACAGTTAATCCACAGTGGAGCTAGTGATGCCAAATCCAGGCTCTGTACCCTGACACCGAATAAAATCACAGAGACAGAGTTTTGGGTGAAGTAGAAAAGAACAGCTTTATTGCTTTGCCAGGCCACAGTGGGCTAATGCCCTCAAAACTGTGTGTCCCGCCCTGGAGGCGGTTGTGAGGAGTTTTATAGGAATGGTTCAAAGAGGGCGTGGTCAGCTTGTGGACATTCTTCTGATTGGTTGGTGGTGAGGTAATCGGGAGTCAGCATCATCAACCTTCTGGTTCCAACCGGTCTGGGGACTGTGTGCTTATGGGCAGCAGAGAGTTAACTTCTCCCGCCTGGTGGTGGCTTCAGAATCTGCAAAACAGCTCAAAGATATTGTTATGTATCAATATATCGCTTGAGGGGGAACCAGGACCCTGCCCCAAGGCTGCACTATTGTTTCTTAGCTTCTGCTCCCTTGTCTCCGCACCCCCTCCCTTCCCTAATTAGCAACTGAACCTGCCCCTTGGAACTCAGGGAAGGTCCTGGAGGCTGAGTGGAGGCCATTTCCCATAATCAAGAAAAGGGGGGGCTTCCCTGGTGGCGCAGTGGTTGTGGTTGAGAGTCTGCCTGCCAATGCAGGGGACACGGGTTCGAGCCCTGGTCTGGGAAGATCCCACATGCCGCGGAGCAACTGGGCCCGTGAGCCACAACTACTGAGCCTGCGCGTCTGGAGCCTGTGCTCCGCAACAAGAGAGGCCGCGGTAGTGAGAGGCCCGTGCACCGTGATGAAGAGTGGCCCCCACTTGCCGCAACTAGAGAAAGCCCTGGCACAGAAACGAAGACCCAACACAGTAATAAATAAATTAATTAATTAATTAATTAAAAAAAAAAAAAGAAACGGGGGACACAGAAAGGCTTTTGTGCCCAGGAGCCCCACAGGGTCCCGCTCGGTTTCACTAGGGGTCCACACCCAGGCATGTCCTGCGTTGCAATGACTCTCAGAAGTGTGGACCAGAAGGGGGCCGGTCAGAGGACAGAGGAGAAACGAGGAGCAGGAAAGTGCCTCGAAAGCAAGGTCACCTTGGGAACTTGAGGTGACCAGTGACCCGGCCCATTCTAATTCCGATCCTGCTGTTTGCTGAGACGGGTTTGGGGTGAGTAGACAAGAAAGTGTCAGCTTCTTCAGGGGGTACTGAACGGTGGCCCTGTCTGTCCCTTCTACTTATCCTGCATCCATCCATCTCCAGCAGCAGCTGTGGGAGTAAATGAAGACCAACCGAATGAGAACAAGCAAGAGCTCTTCATTCAGAGGTTGCTTTAGCACAGGAGTCAACTGCCATCCCTTGGGCTCAGCAGAGACTCAAAGGCAGGCAGGGGAGCAGGACAGCTTCATGGTGGGAGGAGGAACCTCAGGGTGCCCTGATGGAGGCTGTGGGCGCCAGGGTGCTGGAAGCGGGGGTCCTGTGTGATCAGTTAGGGGTGCATATTGGGATTTCTTTGTCTTCCTGCAAGTCTGACTTATGGATAGTAGGCTGGCTTCCTGGGCTGGCCACTGTAGGTAACGGGTTTGTCTCCTGGGCTGGCTGCTGCAGATTTGGTCAGCGTTCTAATTTTTTTATTTTTCTGGCCATGCCGCTTGGCATGCAGGATCTTAGTTCCCTGACCAGGGGTCGAACCCATGCCCCCTGCAGTGGACCTGCAGAGTCCTAACCGCTGGACCATCAGGGAAGTCCCCCATGTGCTAATTTTATATACTGTCTTGCTGTTTTCCATTTGTATATTCAATCTCTCGAAGCTAAAGGAAAAGATTTATCACTGGAGACATTGATTTCCTCCAGCATCTTTTGCCTCGGGTGGGGAAGCACTCTTTAAATCAGTAGTTTTCATCCAAGACTGCACATGAGGACCACCTGGGAGATGAAAGGAATCACCAATTCCCAGGGCCTACCCCAGGCTGCCTAAGTCAAAATCTCTGAGTGCGGCTCAGGCCTCAGTAGGTTCTAAAACCTGTTCAGAGGATTCAATTACTGCCAAGAACGAGAACCACTGCTCTGAAGGTCAAACATGGCAGGAAAGACTCCCTCAAATGTTAATGTGCAAACAAACCACTTGGGGATTTTGTTTAAAGTGTGGACTCCGATGAAGGAGGTGAACTTTGTTTCTGTCTAACAAGCTCCCAGGTAGGCTGAGGCTGTGGTTCCTCTGGCCACACTTTACGTACAAAGAACCAGCATTCAGCTCAGAAAAGGAATAATTAAAGGGCAGTTATGGATGGATCTTTCCACTCACTGGGAAAGTCTACCTGGAGCTGTAACCAGTGAGATGTAGAAAAATCAGCAGTGAGGCATCTGGAGCTTTGAGTTTTGTCTCTTGGGAAATAAAAAAACAAAACAAAACAAAAAATAACCCATGTGTATGTTCTTGGGTATGCAGCATAAACTCTCCAAGCCTCAGCTTCCTAATACACTATATAAGTGGTTTGTACTAGATAATCTTCTTTTTTCAATTGAAGTAGAGTTGATTTACAATGTTATGTTAGTTTCAGGTGTACAGCAAAGTGATTCAGTTATATATACATATATATCTTTTTTCTTCAGATTCTTTTCCCTTATAGGTTATTACAAAGTATTGAGTATCGTTCCCTAGATAATCTTTATAGAATAAAAATCGTGGTAATTAATATTTTAATGCTTGCTGTGTGCATAAAATACGCTAGCATTTTACTATGAGAAGCATATAAGATAATAAACGTAACCTTGTTAGGATTGCCAGATTAAATACAGGACACCCAGTTAAATATCGGATTAGCAACAAATAAATGATTAGTTTAATTATGCCCTGTGCAATATTTGGAGTATTCATAGCTTATCTGAAGTACAAACTTAACAGGGCATCCTGTATTTTTATCTATTAAATCTAGCAACCTGAAAAGGTCTTAGACCCATCTCACAGATGAGGAGACCAGGTAGTAAAGTGGAGGAATTGGTACTTGAAGACAGAGTCCCCCTCTGAAGCCCAGACTCTTAGCTGCTGGCTCACCCCGCTGGGATGATATTACTAGTTGAGGCTTAGTCACACCACCACGGGACAGGAGACATTAGGAAGCAGATGAAAACAGGAACATCGTTACCTGCTTGAAGGCATTGGCACGGAGGTTTACTTTGTTCATGACTTTGTTCATCAGCCTTTCCTTGTTTGTAACAGGTCAGCCTCACTGCCCGGCTTTCTCACAACAATGATCAGGACGGAACCCGATGGAGGAAACTTTTTCTGTCTAAGTTGGGGTCTGGGTATCACTCCACCTCTCTTTAATCCTACATCTGCCGTTTCAGAAATGGGGCCCTTCTTCTCCTGGATTTTGTTGCATGCTGAGTACAATATGAGCCTCTTAGTTGGGGGAATTTTTACTTAAGATCTTGGAATGCACAGTTTTCCCTTGAATTGACTTCCTCTAGGAGATGCGTGTCTTCTGTTGTATAAAGGCAACACCAGGATTCTGACTTGTCTTTGTGATCCTGTATCCGACATCCTTTCCTACTCACATTCAGTGTCCCATCCCTCACCCGAAAAGGAACCCAAACTGCACCCTCACTTTCCAAAATCATTGCCCGTAGGACCTCTTCCTCCTCTTCTCTCTCCTCTACACCTTGCTTCTCCCCTGGGTTCCAGCAGAGACCTCGCCCCGATGCTCAGGTCTCCCATTCCTTCCTGCTAAAATTAAGAGGTCTGGGACTCATGGTCTGGATGCAGGAAGGTTCCAACCCTTTTCAGAAAAGTTTCTCCCTTCTGTGACCTTGCTCTGGCTGTTCCCTGGGCTAGAATGCCCTCTCCACTTCTTCATTTGTTAGAGGAGGCTCTGAGAGAATGTGGATGTTTTTAGGGATAGTCTTTCTGGTCATCTCAACAAGCCATTCTCCAACCATCCCCAAGTCTGGAAGAATATCATCCATCAGTCTTGGAGTAAGAGCCCAGGGTCTTGACAACATGGAGGCCTGATTTGACTTCACTTCCACCTCCAACAAATGTATTCTTGCCTTAGCCCTTGTGTGGGGGGCTTCGCACATTTATGAATGTGCTTTGTAAACTCTGAAACACCCTTAAATCTAAGTTCTGTTCACTGGATCTCCATCTTACTTAGCCAAGGCAGCCATTGCCAGGCCCCTGCAGTACATCTCAGGGTCACTGAAAGCCAGGTTTGGTTGGAACTTAGTCGTCAGGTCAGGACCTGGGACACCACCCTGCCACCTGCCAACAGGTGGATAAGAGAACCGCCTCTCACCTCGCTCACGTCCCAACAGCACTGAGGAATTTTACCTACGTTATCACTTAATAATGAAAGAAAAACTCCCTGAGAGAAAATCTCCTGCCTCCAGAATTACTCAGCAAAGATTGGGACCCACTTTTCTAGACAGGATACAAACTATCACTTGTGAAGTTAATTGGGACAACATCTGTGGACAGTGGACTTTAGAAGTGGCCTATATCATTGTCAAAAAGAAATCCTCAGCCCTTCAAATTAATTATTCACCTATTTGTAATGGAAAGCACCTGCTTTCCATTACATACTAAGTGAGCAGGAAGCAGAGGTTTACCACAGTGGATTAAGGTTAATGGTGGGAAAAAGGCAAAACCTGTGTCCAGATTTATCACTGAGGGAGGAAGGGAGACCAGAACAGCCACAAGCCCAGTAGTGATGGCATTACAGGTACATCACAGAGAAGGGGACCCTGGGGGAAGGCAAAAATTATGAGGAAATCCAGTCAGAGGAGGGGTGTCCCAGCTGGGGAGTGGAGAAGGGTTGTTTAAATAAATTCCAACAGGCAAATCAATGGTCCATGTCAGGAACCTGGGACTGGATTTGGGGCTCAGAGAAAATGTGGAACCCCAGTCTTGGAGTCATAAAGACATCCCTGACCACGTGAAACCAGAAGGTGGAAACCTACTGAAATGAAATTAACACTGACTTGACACCCAATAGCTATTTTTAAAAGACTGAGCCCCCAAATAATGATTTCACCAGATACAGAAAGTGTGTTTTCCTATCATTCTGCAAAGGAGTTTTCCGTTTCATCAGAGGACTGTTCTTCAAAGTGAATCACGTTCATTTTCTCTTCCAAGTTCATGTGTGTAAGAACGCATGCAAGTCATGGCTGTTGATACTTGGACTTCATTAAAAGCAGTAATACTTTTCAAATAGTTGAAGGACAACAGTTTTTTTATTATTGTCACCAGGTGCTTCTAAAAGGAAACCAGCATCATGAATTGTAATCGTAGCTCCACTTTTCTCCTCCAATTCTGGAATCAAAGAAAAACTTTTGGGAGTTCATCCTGTCAAAGTTGAAATGGCTGACGCTATTCTGAATGCCGTTCCAAATTCAATTTAAAGGTAAACGTTAAACATAAAATTATTTGGTTTTGAGGTGGTAATATAAATTTTGGTAGAGCAGAGTCACATTGTAAAGGCAATTTTACTAAATTAAGAAAACTGTGAAAGCTTCTATTTTTTTTTTTTTTTAAGTATTTGTTTATTTATTTATTTATGGCTGTGTTGGGTCTTCGTTTCTGTGCGAGGGCTTTCTCTAGTTGTGGCAAGCGGGCGCCACTCTTCATCGCGGTGCGCGGGCCTTTCACTATCGCGGCCTCTCTTGTTGCGGAGCACAGGCTCCAGACGCGCAGGCTCAGTAGCTGTGGCTCACGGGCCTAGTTGCTCTGCGGCATGTGGGATCTTCCCAGACCAGGGCTCGAACCCGGGTCCCCTGAATTGGTAGGCAGATTCTCAACCACTGCGCCACCAGGGAAGCCCGACAGCTTCTACTTTAACTGGTAAAATATTGCAACTTATTTGGGTGTATGGCCAGTACGGGGGGCAGGGTATAGGGGAGAGAGAGGAGTGGGGAAAGAATAACTGAACTACAGTATTTTTTGAGAAAAATCTGACTTTGGATATAATAAAAATTAGCACGGCAACGCGCGCTTTCTCTTTTTGAAGCTGCCATCAGTCAGATGGCAGAAATGTGTGAGCCTTTGAAGTACTTCAATATAAACAACCTAAGCAATGGTATTAAACTCGTTTTTCTAGTACATTTTAGTACTAAATGAATCCACTAAGTTTTGACTGCATGTTTTTCAAACTCAGGTGGAATCCTTTTTATTCAAAAAATGTCAATACCTGATATGACAAGAGTAACTTTAGATTTTACACCTTTTAGTGAATTGTAATTATTGAAAACAAAACATTCAGGAAGGAGGCACTGAAACGCACCCTTTCAAAAGCAAGGAGGCTGATAAATTAAATGAAAAAATCCCAAATAGTCTGAAAAAAACATTTTTTTTTTTTAAAGCAGGTCACAGGAGAAGCTTTTTTTTTTTTTTTTTTTAATTTTTGGCTGTGTTGGGTCTTCGTTTCTGCGCGAGGGCTTTCTCTAGTTGTGGCAAGCGGGGGCCACTCTTCATCGCGGCGCGCGGGCCTCTCACTATCGCGGCCTCTCTTGTTGCGGAGCACGGGCTCCAGACGCGCAGGCTCAGTAGCTGTGGCTCACGGGCTGAAAATTTTCATTGGAAATTTCATAATTGCATTTTGGAATATCTCAACCTTTTCAATTGATAAATTACATTCTGTAGTGGAATAGAATAAAATGGAGAAGGTCAATGATTTTTAGCATCCAAATTTGACAATATTCTAAACAATTCTGTATGGGTTGGTCCTGTACACATTATTTTTGAGAAAATCTAATATAAATAGAGGCAATAAAAAGCACCTGTGAACATATTTGATATTTTTGCTGATTTAAAAAATAAAAGAAATAGGACTGAGAATATCCTCCACTTAGCAGAATATGTTCTGTGATCACTAGGGCCTCAGGGAAGAAGAATTAGCATCCATGTTCCAAGCATAATTATTCTGCCTATGTTCATTTTTAATATTTATTAAAACAATATAAAGAGTTTTATTCCATTTCAATGTATATTGATATATCATTTTAAATTTTGAAAATAATTTTAGTTTTAAAAATGGTTTTACATTTTAGCTAATTTATATATCTACCTATATTTACCTATATAGTAAAGGCAACTTGTCAGACAATGAACGTAAATTCCAGGATCACCCTATGTATAGGCCTTTCTACTGTGTCTGAGATAAAGTTTAACATCCAGGCTTCTCAGAGGAGAAAGCATGTACTCCTTGCGTTTACCCCTGACAGCAGGAATTCTAGAGCACAGGGAAATGGCAGAGAGCATGCAGAGACAGAGCAGATAGTCACGGCCACCCTGGATGAAGGATCTGACATTTAGTATCTACAGCCCTGGTTTCTGGCGATAAATTCATTGCTCGGGTCTACAACCAATTGAGAGAGGAAAATCCTTGAAGAAACACCCTGCAGAGCGGCCCTGTGCGTTTTCTTGAGGAGGAGGGACCGTCCAATCAGCACTGTTGCTGGAGAGTTCCAAAAAGGCTCCTCCTTCTCCCAAGTTCTTGAGAATCTCCAGGCCTGTCCAGTTCCTTGTGGTCTAGAGTGAGGGGAGGAATAAGTCATCTTGTATAAAAGTCATAGCTTTGTTCTCCGCTCAGAGCCATATGTTGGGAACAATAACTAATATCTTACAATTCAAAGGCCATTCAGGTTAAATTAAGCTGCTCAGCCTCAAATACATGAAAATTAAACTGTTTGAGTTGGATGTGCTGGAACACTTAAGTGGGCGATGATCAATAATGATACTCCCAGGCCGATTGATTAGACAGCTTGGTGATGAATTCTGTAAGTTACTCATTCTTGTAATCTACCAAGAAGCAATTTTATTCAAACCGAGTCAGTAAAATCAGTAAATAAATTAACAAGGAGAAGTCGATTAAGGCATTCCCTTAGACATCTTCGGCATGTGTGTGAAGGTCCCATCACATGGAAAAGACTATTTTAATCTGAAAAGTGGAGAGTGCATTACTTTTAAGTCCTGCAGATCCCCCTGCAGCCCACTGGGTCTCTACCTGACTTTAATTTTACGCACTGGAATGACAGCTGTTCCTGCAGCGTGCATGGTGTTGAAAACACAAGACTCTTATATTAATGAACCCCGATGAATGTGCTGCAGGCACTTGCTAGAGAATTCAAATCTGAGTAGATGGAAATCCATGCCTGCCAAGGCTCGCTTGAGACATCTGATATCTGAGAAAGGCCATCTAATGCCCAAGTTCACTAACAGTCTAATAGGGTTTTTTATGTCCTTTTGCTACAGGAAGCCAGAATGTTAGATTGCAACGAACACAGACTATTATAACCTAGTCAAAGCAATTTCGCAGGCAACTAAGATAAATTCGTGGCGTGCCTTCTTCCATTTGAACAAGATGTATGCATGTTTTCAAAAACTGTATTTAAATGCATTGTCTATTCTCTTACCCAGGATTCTCTGACTCATCCCCATTTGAATTCAATAACGGGAAAAAGCTTGATAAATAAACCAGAATATTTGCCTTCAGAAAGTAGCAGAAATATAAATCAATGCCTTTCTCTTTTGCCTTGGTAACAAGGAAGCTAGGAAGAATAAAGTCAATTAACAGAAAGCAAAAAAGTTCTTACAGGACAATAAGAGAATTATTATAATTTTTAAATGTTTTGTATTCTACACTGTGCTTAATTTTTAAGATGTCTCAAAACTGTTTCAATACCAGATGGAGTATAAATTCTAGTGAAGATACAAGAAACAAACAGGATAATGGGCAAAATAAAAGTTTTGCAAGCTTGTTCTGGTTGTTATATTTTGGTATCAAAGGCTTGAGGGATTAGAGGAAATGTTTGCCTTCTCAAATCTTTTCTGGTCCAATTTTCTTCAATGGATATATTTATCTATGTATCTATCTGAAATAAAGATAGGCTTTTGGAATTGAATATTAATTCTTCAAGATATATTTCAAACGTTATGTCCTCCACAAAAAATTCCAAATTCATCCTACAGTGATTCTTCTGGCTTGGGGCGCTGTGCGGTAGATTTTGTGTATATTTCAAATTATGTCACTTAACTTTAATCTCTATTTTATTCTCTATATACTATTTGAGAGTAGAAATTATATCCTGTTTTTCTTTTTTAATTGTATATATGTAAGGGGTACACCTGTATCCATTGTGAAAGAATTAACACAATCAAGCTAATTCACACATCCATCACCTCACACAGTTACCTCTGTGTGTGTGTGAGAACACCTAGGATCTACTCTCTTAGCATATTTCAAGAATAAAGTACAGTATTTTTACCTATAGTCTCCATGCTATACATTAGATCCCCAGAAGTATTCATCTTGCGTAACTGCAACTTTGTACCCCTTGACTAACATCTCCCTCATCAACCCCTCCCGCAGCCCCTGGCAACCACCACTCTAATCTCTGCTTCTATGACTTTGACTATTTTAGATTCCACCACATCTAAGTGAGATGATTCAGCATTTGTCTTTCTGTGTCTGGCTTATTTCGCTTAGTATAATGTCCTCTAGGTCCATCTATCTTATTGCAAATGGCAGGATTTCCTTCTTTTTAAGGCTGGATAATATTCTATTGTGTGGATATACCACATTTTCCTTATCCATTCATCCATTGATGGACATTTAGGTTGTTTTCATATCTTGGCTATTGTGATAATGCTGAATAAACACAGGAATGCAGATAAGTCTTTGAGATCCTGATTTCGTTTCTCTTGGATAAATACCTAGAAGTGGGATTGCTGAATCATACGGTAGTTCTATTTTTAATATTTTGAGAAATCTCCATATTGGTAATGGCCTTACCAATTTGCATTCCCACCAACCATGGACCACTTCTCAACAATGTATCACTTCCTGCTACATCCTTGCCAACACTTACCTTTTGTTTTTTTAAATAATAACAATCCTAACAGGTGTAAGGTGATATCTGTTGTGGTTTGATTTGCATTTCCCTGATGATTTATATCTTATGCTTCTGCTCTGGCATCTCCTAAAGGACCTAGTGAAGACTGGATAGGGTAGCAGTAGATGCTTAGAAAGTCTTACTGTACACCAGTGATGGCAGTGCAACATTTCCTCTAGTAAGAACTGTCTATTCGGCTTAGCCCAAGTCAGACTTAGAGGTTTAAAACTCTCTAAACCACACCATGTGGTTTTCTGGATGTATCCTGGGTTGACCAGTTATACATAAGCAGACCTAGATGTTAAGAGTCAGATTGTGCTTATGAATTGGCACATGGAACTATTCACTTCCTGTGCCCAGGACTGAGACTTACCTTGGCACTGGGGTACCAGGAGACAATGAAATATGGAGAAGAGAAGACCCCCAAAGCCCAGGTGACCCCCAATGCCCGATTTCTCTCTGCTCCCTCTTGTCAGAAGCCAAAGTAGGAAGGGGGGAGTTTGGAAGGACAAACAGATGAAGCAGCAGCGACCGGGAAGGGGGGCAGGAAGAAGCTTCCTCACCGGTGCAGAGCCATCTGTCTTGGAACCAGAGAGGGGTGCCCCACTGGGAGCTCTGGAGCCTTGGAACCTCGGCAACAGGATCCTGGGCAAACGGACGGCCACATCCAGGCTCAGGCCAAGGACAGCACCAGCTGCACCTATTTTTAGGTTGGGAATAAAATAACTGAAGCATGAAGGGCTGGCCCTACTTAGAGTTCCACTGAAGGACCCCCTACTCGATACCTCAGGGGGTTTGCAATGGAGATAAGCAAGTGTCTGATTAATCTGATGGAAAACCAGGTGTTTCCTCTTTTAAAAAAAAAATTGTCCCTTGAAAGAGAGCCCCGTGTAGGCACCTTGGTCCCACCTCTGGGGACTGGCATGGTGCTGAAGGCGTCACATAGGAGATCAAGAGACACAACTTCACCTCTCTCAGCCTCAGTTTCCCCAGCTGCAAGGAGAAAAACATTGTCCCTGGGTTACTTTCCTACTGTTGCATAACTAATCCCCACGCAGTGAGCAGCTCAGAACAAAACCCGTTTATTAGCTCACAGCTCGGCAGGTCGAGTCGAGGCTGGCCATGGTCAAGTTCTCTGCTCATCCTCATCTGGAGCTTAAATGGTTGGGACACAACTCAACTGCTGGTGGTTACAGCCCTGAGGTCCCATTTCCTTGCTAGGGGTCAATGGGGGCTGCTCCAGCCCCTAAAGGCCACATGCGCTCTCTGCCACATGGTCCCTCCACCTTCAAATCCAGCAAAGGAGACCTTCTCACACATCCAATACCCTTCATGCTTTGAACCTCTTTCTCCAGGAAGAGAAAAGTCTCACCTTTTTTTAAGGGCTCACTTGATTAGGTCACCTTGATAATCTCCCTACTTTAAGGTCAACTAATTTGGGATCTTAATTACATCTGCAAAATCCCTTCAGAACAGCACCCAGATTAGCATTTCAATAAGTAGGAAAAAGTGCGTGTACACCAGGGGCTGAGAACTTGGGGACAATATCAGACTTTTGCCCAGCACAGTTCCACATGGGTCCAGTGGTCTATGGTTCCACGAAAAAATAAAAATAGAATTTTCATCAATTGAGAAGCAGAGATGAAGTAGATCTTGTCAAAGAAAAATTAATCAGTCAATCTATGAAAGAAATGGAAAATTTTATTCTATCCAAATTTGAGGATTATAACCCAGGAAGAGCATCTCAGAAAGCTCTGAGAACTGTTCCGCCCGTTAGAAGTCAAGACATAGTTTATATAAATTTTATGAGACAGAGGGCTGTACATCAAATGACGTATTATTGACGATTTACATAATCCAGATCTAAGCGCCATAGAGGTGGATCATGCAGCCTCTTACAAGATCAAGGAGGAATGTTATCTTTAAGGAGTTGTCTTATTGATGCTGGGAGAATGTTGGCTCTTCATGGTTGAGCAGCTATTTCTGCCCGTGGGGGAGGTTTGGTCCATGCATAATGCAGATACACAATGCACCGTAGGGAGAGAGGAGGCCAAAGGGCAGAGAAGACTTTTTATGTTTAAATTTTTCTTGTCTTGCCATAAAATATGAATTTTATTTCACAGTTTCCATTGAAGGTTTAAAACTCAACCTCAGGCTGGCAGGAAGGGAAAGAAAGAAGGAAAGAAGGGATAGGAAATGTGAGGTCTACTATGAATCATGTAGTTTTCATATGATGACTTAATATTTCTCAGTGTATATTATGGGAAACACCTTTCCACTGGTTGTTAATAGATATGGCACAAAAGGGTAGCTATAGTCAGGTAAGTTTGAGAAATGGAAAAAATTTTTTAAACTTAATAGGAATAGGACTAAACACATGAGATGTTCTGAGAATTCCTGCAAGGATTTACATCACATATTCAACCTTCACAAGGGGAAATCAACATCGCACTAAGGATGGGATTCTAAAATAGACCATTGTTTATGTTTTAATATTTCTGAAACCATGTCATATTAAACCTGATAGATGCAGTATAAGCTGCATTATGTGAAAGTTGATATACGCATCCTATAATGTGACTTCACTTATACCCAAAGGCTGCTGTATAATTGATGGTACGGAGGACAATCAATGGAGTCAGAGCAGACAGGGAGGGCACAGTGAGGGGGCCCAGACAAGAGCCATCCCAGGAGCTGCCCCCACCCCCGGCTAAGGTGCAAAGGGAGGAGATGGTCACAGTGAGCCCCCCTTCCCCAGGTGTGCAGCTCTTCAAAAGCTGGCATCTCAGTGAGAGGCTCAGTCCCTGAGCTGGGTTCCTGGGCAGAGGGGCTGTCTGGCGGGACCGGAATCCTTGTGGGAGGAACGGCACTGTCATAGACACTGCCTGAAACAGAGGCGGGGGGTGGTCCCCAGCATGAGTCTCCCAGTGGCTGAATCAGGCCAGAGATCACTTGACAAAAAAGCCTGGGGAGTCAGGTTTTCAGAGCACAGGATCCAACAGAGGAGGGCAGGAAAGGACAGGAAGAGCAGACAGGAAATGCCTGGAACAGCAGACGGGAAGTGCCTGGAACAGCAGACAGGAAGTGCCTGGAACAGCAGATGGGAAGTGCCTGGAACAGCAGATGGGAATTGCCTCGAACGGCAGATGGGAAGTGCCTGGAATGGCAGATGGGAAGTGCCTGGAACAGCAGACGGGAAATGCCTGGAACAGCAGACGGGAAGTGCCTGGAACAGCAAACAGGAAGTGCCTGGAACAGCAAACTGGAAGTGCCTGGAACAGCAAACTGGAAATGCCTGGAATGGCTAGGTTAGGTAGAAGGAGGGAGCTCTCTCTGGACATTCCCTGTTAGATTTTTGTCTTGTGAGGAAGGTGGGAGGGTCAGTGGGGTGGAGGGGAAAGGCTGCCCTTTCTTTATCCCGTTAGCTGCAGTGTGGCTCCCCTCCTAGGGCCCATGGCAGGTAAGCCCAGCAGATGAGCAGTAGTGTCTAAAAAGACAAAAGGCAAAGGGAGTTTGAGGTCAAAGCTGTAGAAAAACCTCCATCAGACACCCCGATAGAGACAAGGAACAGCCAGGCTTAGGTGAGCACGAAAGCCAGCAGCTGCCTTCTCTGTAAACACTGTTCAGTGCGCAAGTCAGGATCAACCTGGCGGCAGAAGGCCTGGGAGGTTCAGAACCATGAAACGGCCAGCCACTCAGGAGGAGGCATGGTGGCCACTAGGCATTCACACCGGGACCATCAGTTTTGGATCAGTGATGTAGAGGGAGGTTTCCAGGAACTGTGCGTGAAACCAAGGAGTCAGTGCAATAAAGAGCATGCAGGAGGGGCTGGAGGCATGTCAGGAAGAGCAGGGGACGGAGCAGCCTTGAATCCAGCAGGAGCCGAGCAGACGGTCCAGCCCAATCCCGAGCCACGGGCTCCAAGGAGACCTGGGGAGCAGGTACGGAGACTAACACCTGGGAACCAGGAGCACAGCTGGGGCACAAGTTGAGAATCCAGTGTTAGGACCCTGGAGAGGAGACCCCGGCAGGATCAGAGGTCTGACTCAAAGTTCAGCTGAGGAACAAACGCCAGGGGGAAGGACCCTTGTGACGCTCTGCTCCAGGCCGTGGTAAGGATGGGTCCTGGAGGTCAAGTTTCAGATGCACCCAAGGGGTAAGAGTCAATTGCATATTACTGCCAGGTTAGAGGGAGCAGAGATTAGGGACCTGCAAACGTGTACAAGGCTCTGGGACCCTCAGCAAGAGGCTGTACATCTTGGTCTCATCTGTAAGATAAAGCTGTTGGAGATCATGGGCTGGTTGAAAAGCCTGGTTTCTAAGATGAGTTCAGTGCTGAGACACGCACTGCTTTGTAGCCGTGTGGCCATCTGGAATTAGATGTATTACGCGTGGCCAGTATTGTTTGTCAGGAACCAGAGTCGTCAAGTCCCGTCACATTTCTCATACTGTCCTTCCATTATTCCAGTCCGGGCTTCAAAAGGTCCCTTCTGTTGAGTGAAGCTGGCCTCCGCCCCCTGCTTCACCAAAAACACCATCTACGTGAAGATCTTCTCATAAATGTAAATAAGGAAATAAGCAGTAGGTATTTTCCTATACCTAATTCATTTGCACAATCATTGAATGAAAAACACACAATATTTAACTATTAAACTTTCATAGGATGCAGTAACTATGCATTTCGGATGCAAAAATAAATACATTTTCATGATTTAAATAACATTTTTTATGGTAGTAGCTTGAAGCACTTGGAGCGATACCTGATAGATAATACTCAATTTTTTATTATTTTTTTAAATAAATTCAATTGAAAAATTAATAAGAAGAAACCTTCGACTGTATAATGGAGTTTAATTTGGAGATTATTTCTTAATTCTACTGTACTGAAACAAAGTTATAAGTGGTTCATATCAAAAGATTACCTTTTCAGGGTTTAAGATTAGTACTTTTAAACTTTATAATAATCTGCTGGAATATTCTCTGCTTTTCAGAGGAGGGAAGCAATGGCAACTCACATAGATGAACTTGCTTTGGGAACCTCTGGCTTCTTAAACAGCATATATTTCCTCATTTGACTCACATAAAACCCCTGTCAAGACTACTATATATAAAATCGATAACTAATAAGGACCTCCTGTCTAGCACAGGGAACTCAACTCAATCCTCTGTAATGACCTATATGGGAAAAGAATCTAAAAAAGAGTGGATATGTGTATGTGTATAACTGATTCACTCTGCTGTACAGCAGAAACTAACACAACACTGTAAATCAACTCTACTCTGATAAAAATTAATTTTAAAAAATAGCGTTTTTTACTTCACTTACTTGGAAGTCAGTAAGAACAGATTCCTAGTTGTACGCCCCATCCCCACGTCACCGAGGTCCACCCTCTTCAAAAATGAGGAAACTGAATACACAACAGATCTGTTGGATGCCTCCTGCCGGGTCCTGTTACGGGGTAAGGCTCGGGAGCGGTGTCAGTGGAGGTCATCACACGTTACTCCTGCTTTTGGCCCCTGTAGAGGGCTGCCCCTCTTGGCCTGAGACTGAGCCATCTTCAGGGTCACTAGCTGGTCCTCAGGAGGAAGGACTCAGTGCCAACCTAAGCACATCCCCCCGGCCCACCACAGCCGACGGCCACCTTTCCTCGCATCTGATGCTGAAGACACCGAAGAAGCCACAGCAAACACATTTCTGACTCCAAGTAACTGCCAGCGGGCCCAAGACCTGGACCAAGAAAATACAGCATGGTTGGACTTGGGACAATGTCATGTAAATGAGGCCTTCACGTCCCTAAGGCTTCCTGGAAGCCTGGAGGACGCCCACTGGTGCCTTTCAGCAGCTCCTCTGCCCACCGAGGTCAGTGGCCCATCGTTCGCCACTAAAGCTGATCAGTTTGTCCCAGAAATGTCGATTTCCTCTCGGATAGCCAGGGAGGCAAGGGCAGTGGCGATTTTCAGAAATGAGTATTTTTGTTACCCTTTGATATGCATTATCAAAAATTGGCTAGCATCACCTGAAAGCCCATGGCTATGATTAGCCGAGGGCAGGAACGGGAGTGTCTGCGGGACAAAGCGTAGTGGTTTTCACTGCGGGGGCCTCTGCCCCGGGAGCTCGCCCTTCCTCTCCCTTCTGGCACACCCTTCAGCACCACTGCCAGCGAACAGGCAGCACCGGACCCCAGAAGGAGCTCAACCACAGCTTCCTGTGTGCTTCTAGGTCTGTTCCTGGTGTCGGTGAAGCTGCTTCCAACTGACCGATGTTTAGATTAGTTGTTGAAATGCAGAGATGCGGCAGAGGAGGTGCGCCAGAAACAAGACGCTTGGAAACGGGCAGAACGTTGACAGGTGCAGGACAGACCCTCATAGAAATTGTCCTCTCCCTGGCCCCTCACAGTGCCTGGAAGTACACCAGTTATATTTTTAAAGGTATGAATCGTTTCAGGCACACCAGGAATAATGGAACAAGCCCCCACCCTGTACCTGCCCTGTAGCAGGCACTTCCACATACCTTAGCCCTTTGTTCATGCAGCCTTCACAGTGATGCTGAGAGGAGAAAATAAGAGACATGTGACATGTGACACCTGTCAGCGCAGGTGTGGGCTGGCAGGGCTGCTCAGGACAAACCTGGGAGTGAAGCTTGTCTCAAGATCACAGCTGTTCACCCTGCTGCTTTGTAACCTGGATGGCACAGTGGGATCCCGTACCCTCCACTGACCTGAGTAAAAACGCAAAATCTCCACGGGATGCAAAGGCCTTTTCCATGCACAAGATGCAGAAGCAAAACATTTGCTAGCAAGAAACAATCTCCTCCAACAGAGGGAGGAGAAGTGCATTTGAGGCCACATCTAATATAAATCAAAGGATTATAGAGCAAGAAGCACGTGTCATATTCTCAGCAAGCACATGTCTGCAGTTTCTTTTGAGTTTGGAGGGATGGATAGGCATGAAACCATGATTCCAGCTGATTAAAAGGCATTGAGTTGTACTGGAGAGGTCCCATATCTCAGATGTCACCATTGGTCTTTCTGAAGGAAGAATGTGAACCCTAAAGCTTAGACTGGTCATAAACAGCACATATGAGCAATGCACCAAATAACTCAACCCTTGTTCTTTGAGGGCTTTCTGCGTGCTGGGTATTGCTTAAGTACCACAAGGAATTCAAGATGAAATCTAAGGTGCAGATGGTCCCAGGTGAGATAATAGAGGACAGCAAATGGTCACAGTGGATGAAAACAGAATGCACAACCGGGTACTGGTTAAAGGACTTTGTGAAAACGCAGAGAATTAAAACTAAGCTAATCAAATAATTTAGAATAGAGGAATTTTAAAAGATATAGCATGCGATGACTAAAAACTGAGCGAATAAATAAAAGAGAAAGATTTGATTAATTGGACTCCATCAAAATTAAAAACTTCTTTTTTATGGGGAGGGGGAAGGGTAAGATGTGACAAAGTGAGACAGTGGGCATGGACATATATACACTACCAAATGTAAAATAGATAGCTAGTGGGAAGCAACCGCATAGCACAGGGAGATCAGCTCTCTGCTTTGTGACCACCTAGAGGGGTGGGATAGGGAGGGTGGGAGGGAGGGAGATGCAAGAGGGAAGAGATATGGGAACATATGTATATGTATAACTGATTCACTTTGTTATAAAGCAGAAACTAACACACCATTGTAAAGCAATTATACTCCAATAAAGATGTTTAAAAAAAAATAAAAATAAAAAAATAAAGAAAAATTTTTTTTAAAAAAACTTCTTTTTTATCTTTTTTAAAAATTTATTTTAATGAAATATAGTTGATTTACAATGTTGTGTTAATTTCTACTGTACAGCAAAGTGATTCAGTTATACCTATATATACATTCTTTTTCATATTCTTTTCCATTATGGTTTATCACAGGATATTGAATATAGTTCCATGTGCTATATTGTAGGACCTTGTTGTTTATCCATTCTATATATAATAGTTTGCATCTGCTCATCTCAAACTCCCAATCCATCCCTCCCCCCAAAACTCCAGTTCTTCAAAAGGCATCATTAAAATAAACAAAAAGACAAGACTCGACTGGGACAAAATGTTTTCAAATCCTATATCTTAGAAAAGTATACTTATAATACAAGCCAGCAATTTCACTACCAGCTGTATCTCCAAGAGAAATAAAAATATATATCCACACAAAACCTTGGCCATGAATGTTTATAGCAGCAGTATTTATAATAGCCTAAAACTGGAAAGAGCCCAAATGTCCAAACAGGTGAATAGATAAACAAACAGGTGAATAGATAAACAAAATGTAGTATATATCTATATCTGTAGTAGTATCTCTCTATCTATCACGCGATAGTACTCAGCCATTCAAAGTAATAAACTGTTGATACACTGCAACCTGGATGGATCATCAAATAATCATGCTTATTTATTTTTGGTTTTACTTATGTATTATTTTTGAAAAATAATCATGCTGAGTGAATTTAGATAAAACTAATACACTGTAGGCTTCCATTTATATAAAATTCTAGATTATACAAACCAATGCTCATTGACAGAAATGAGGCCAGGGATTTTGTGTTGATGGGCGGGGATGGGTGGGGAGACAAAGGGGCACGCTGGTGCTTTCATGGGTGTGTGCATGTCAAAACTCACCAAATTATAAACCTTAAACATTCACAGTTTATTATATGCCAATTTTACTTCAATGAAACTGTTTAAAATATATGTAAAAATGAACAGAGGAAGAAAAATTACACACTACAAAAATTGAACACAAAAAAGGCAGTAAAGAAAGAACAGAAGAACAAAAATACATGAGACCTGGAGAAAACAAATAGCGAAATGAGTGAAACCCAAGCACTTCAATAATTACATTATACGTGAATGTTCTATACATTCTAATTAAAAGACAGATTTTCAAACTTCATTAAAAAAAAGCAAATCCAATTATATGTTGTCAACAGGTGAAACAGTTCAGATTCCAGGACACAAATAGCTTGAGCATGAAAGGATGAAAAAAGATGTTCTATGCAAACAGTGACTGTGAAAGAGCTAGAGAGACAATATCACTATCATAGAAAATAGATTCAGAGACAAGAAATATTGCTAGAGTTCAAAGATGGACAGTTCATAATAAAAAGTGTCAATACACAAGAAGACATAAAAATTATTAATGTGTAGACAACTAACAGCAAAGTCCCACCTCTAATATTAATCACAGGAAAATAGAGTAAAAGCGCGCGTAACCTTTGCCCTCTGCTTTTCCCCATCTTTAGAGGTGAGCGTAAGGTAAGTCCCCTGCGGTCGAGTTTGCAGAAGTCGTGGCTGAGGCATCAGGCCCGCCAGTGCAGACGGGGAAGCGCAGTGAGTGTGAGCCAGCAGCACGCGGGGCAGGGACAGATGTGGCTGTAAAGAGGGAAGCAGACGGGGCTTGGCCGGGGCGGGGGTTGGGGGGGACCAGGAACTGGGCTGAGAAGACGGGTAGCGAGGAGGATAGAGAAAAGGGCTCTGACTGCAGCTTCACGGGCCAGGTTCCAACACTGACCTTACGCTCATGTGGGAGATGAGATGGAGTTATCCCCACACCACAGATGGGAAGACCGAGGCCGTCAGAGGAGAAGCACTCCTCCCAGAGGCGATTTTGTGACTCAGCTGGACTCCCAAGCTGGTGTCCGCTCCACCGGTCACACCAGGCTCCGTGTGGGTGGCCCCTCCTACCATCTCTTGGGTGACTCCAAGCTCGGGCGGTCCCTGGGACCAGCTTCTCATGCAGTTTGAGATACAGGAAATGCCTCTTGCCACCGGCATCTGTTTTTGAAGGGTCAAGTTTGCGGGTTCTGCCTGGGAAGAGCCCACCATGCAGAGCTCAGTGAGGAAATTGCCTGTCGGATATGGAAAGAGGGCTTTGAAGGGCAGGTGACATCTGGGAGATACAGAGGTTCATCTTTCCTTCACCCACCTGGGGTATCCGGCTCGAAATGACGTGACCTACAAGGACTAGCTGGGTGAGTGATGTCTCTGCCTCTGACACCAGCTGTGTGAGAAGCAAAAGAAATAAGGGTGACAGCAGAGAGCTCCAGGCACCACTGGGAGAGATAGCCCCCTTCCTTGCCCCAGTGGGTGCCCTTGACCTCATTAAAAAAAAGATAAGGCAGAAATCAGAGAGGGCACAGCCTCAGCCCTGGAGCCTGCTAAGATCAGCGGGAGTTCTGAACGCCCGCCCCCCACCCCCTTGGACACAGACTTCTAGGGAGGGGCCAGCGGCAGCATGCTCCGTTAAAAACCCATCAACCGCGGAAATTATTTTTAGCAAACTGATGACTTCATGGAGGGCTGGGAATACTACACAGAGGGCTGGAAAGGTGACAGGGAGAGTCAGGTTAAAGAGATGTCAGGAGCTGTAGCTGGAAAGCTGGGAAGCGCGTGTACCGCAGCAGGGTCACACCCCAGCTGTGCAAATGTAGGCAAGGTATTTGACTCCTCAGTGCTTCAATTCCCAGTCTTATAATAACTGTGTTGCAAGGGTAAGAAGAATAGTGACACAATATGTAAAATGCTTAGTGTAGTGTCTGCTCCTGGAAGGCACCCAGTGAATGTCTGCCGACCATTATAAATTATAAATCAATGTACACACATTCAGTGCTTTCTTATTAGTCTACATAAAATTCCTGACCTACAGGTAGGATATGTCTCATTATGAGTCCTATATTAGAAACCTGTTTATGTCGTTGTTGTACCCAGAACACACTGTCTGACTTTCACAGTGAGGTGGTGGTGAATAGCACACATCCTGGAATCTACTAAGGTTTGAATCCTGGCTCTGCCTATCATGGGCTGTGGACCCCCAGCCAGTCATGAACCCCTCTTGGTTGCAGTGTCTTATCTGAGGATAAGAAACATATAGGGTTGCTGTAAAGATTAAATGAGCTACTACTATGATGTATCGCCCTTTGTTCCTGAAAAGCCTTTCTCATGGGAGTGTGCGCGCAGGGTGGGCATGGGGGCGGGGGCAGAAGACTGGAGGGAAGAGGTTTCCTTCTATTCCTCAGCATCTCTGGTCCTGTCATGAGGCAGATCGAGGGCCAGGTGAAGGCTGCACCTGGGCCCCCTGTATCTCAGTTATGACCGTGAGCAGGTTGATTTGGCTGTAAACAGAGTGTCAGGGGGCCTTCGATGCAAGGCTGTCTCTTTGATTTTGCAGTTGGTTTGACATCCCAAAGGCAGGGAGGCCTTGACAAGAGGATCCCAGGAGCAGCGTGCAGTTTGAGAATTTGGGAAGTGATGCGGTGTCAGTGCCCCCTCGTTACACCACAAAGCCCCTCCCTGCCACTGCTGATGGTCATTGCACTGGCACGAGCACTGGGACTTGCTTGCTGTTCTTGAGGCAATTCCTGAGCTCCAAGGGCAGAAAGCCAACCGCGGCAAGGAATTACGCTACTTGGGAACAGAAGGGAGGGATGTCGAGGTTTGATTGTTCTGAAACATTAGAAAATCTGCAAGATGACGTCTCCAGAGCATTTAATATTTAGCGCTAAGCATCATGAGGGGTAAAAGGAGATGAGTTTCTGTCTGCAGGGCGCTTACACTCTGTAAGGAAGTCTCTTTCCTGCAGAGGGTGGGAGCTGAGGGTGCTGTGCTGGGCAAGCCAAACTCAGGGGCTTGTCTGCACCTGGACCTAATTAGATGGTGAGATCATGAGTCGAATCCCAGGACAGATGAGACTTTGGGAGATCCTGGGAGGAAGTGGGCCTGTGAGATGAATGCAAATAACTTGTGGCCAGAACATGGAAAATATGCTTTTAAAAAGAAGAACAAGTAACAACCGAAGAAAAATTATTTGAGGACTCAGTAATGATACTAACTGGTATAAATCAATGTCTTGAAACTACAATAGAAAAAAACAAAAACAAAAACAGAACACCCCTGGCATCTGGGATTAGGGCAGTAACTGACTGGGAAAGGGCTGAGGGAACTTACCGAGATGATGGTAATGTTTTATATCTCTTGATAGGGTTTACATTATATAGATGTATTCATTTGTCAAAACTCGACAGATGTACACAAAAGACTTGTGCATTTATCATGTGTAAGATTTGCTTCAAAAGAAAAAAATGTAAAAAAAGATTGAACTCTTGTTAATGATAAAAAAATAAATTAAAAAAAGAAGCGTATTCAAAAAGAAAAATCACCAAAACATGTCTGCACATTTTTGACCCTCCATAAAAAGGAGGGCTCCAATTCACCTCTCCTTGAAGACAAGCCATCTTTTTTTTTTTTTTAACATCTTTATTGGAGTATAATTGCTTTACAATGGTGTGTTAGTTTCTGCTTTATAACAAAGTGAATCAGTTATACATATACATATGTCCCCATCTCTCTTCCCTCTTGCATCTCCCTCCCTCCCACCCTCCCTATCCCACCCCTCTAGGTGGTCACAAAGCACCGAGCTGATCTCCCTGTGCTATGCGGCTGCTTCCCACTAGCTAGCTATTTTACGTTTGGTAGTATATATATGTCCATGCCACTCTCTCACTTTGTCCCAGCTTACCCTTCCCCCTCCCCATATCCTCAAGTCCATTCTCTAGTAGGTCTGAATCTTTATTCCCGCCTTGACCCTAGGTTCTTTATGACCTTTTTTTTTTTTTTTAGATTCCATATCTATGTGTTAGCATATGGTATTTGTTTTTGTCTTTCTGACTTCCTTCACTCTGCATGACAGTCTCTAGGTCCATCCACCTCACTACAAATACCTCAGTTTCGTTCCTTTTTATGGCTGAGTAACATTCCATTGTATAAATGTGCCACATCTTCTTTATCCATTCATCCGATGATGGACACTTAGGTTGCTTCCATGTCCTGGCTATTGTAAATAGAGCTGCAATGAACATTTTGGTACATGACTCTTTTTGAATTATGGTTTTCTCAGGGTATATGCCCAGTAGTGGGATTGCTGGGTCGTATGGTAGTTCTATTTTTAGTTTTTTCAGGAACCTCCATACTGTTCTCCATAGTGGCTGTATCAATTTACATTCCCACCAACAGTGCAAGAGGGTTCCCTTTTCTCCACACCCTCGCCAGCATTTATCATCTCACACCAGTCAGAATGGCCATCATCAAAATATCTACAAACAATAAATGCTGAAGACAAGCCATCTTAATGGCTCATTTCTAATGAGTAGGATGTGGGCATATACCCACTCGGTAAATGTTGCGGAGGGAACGAGTTACAGGACAGAATGAAAGTTTTTCCTGAATGAGGAAAGGAAGCCAGTGTGGCTCCTCTACTCAGAGACACGCCCCCTCCTCCCCCCAGGCCCCAGGGACAGTCAGCGTTGCCCTTCTCACCGCCCGCCCCCCACCTGGCATTCGGAGTGAGCCACAGGCCATCTGTCTCGGAGTCACACTCCTTCCCCCAAATCAACCACCTGCCGGAGCGAATGAGCACGATCCCTGAGAACACGTGATGAAGGTCGTTAGGAGCTCCCTCCCCTGAAAGAGGTTCCAGTCCCGTCGGTGAGCCAAGAGCCTGTCAATAGCCGGAACCAATCTTGCTGGGTTCAGTGCTTAGGGAAGAAAGGCTTCTTGACGTGTGGCAGGGGCAGGGGGACGAAATCCAGATCTGGCGTAGTAGAGCCTGTTGCTCCTGACCAAGTGTCCACACGATCCTCTTCGTTCCCAGACCCCTTCTTGTCTGAGGCAAATACAAGCACGTGTGTCTTCTCTAGGCTCACTCGCTCGCTCTCTCTCTCCTCCTCCCTTTCTCCCTCCCTCCATCTCTCTCTCTCCACTTGCCTGGAGGGAAAGAGTCTAAGATGGTGTAGCTGCATTATGAAAACAATTCAGATCCCAGAGTCACTGCCAAGGAGAGGACCCAGGTCTGTGAGAGGCACAAAGCAGAACGGTGCAGGGGAGCTCGCTCAGGGGACCCGTGCAGGAGATCCGCTCAGCCCACATCAGACTGTGCTGTGAGTGAGAAACAGGGTCTTTACACATCCCAGGGTTGAGATGCTAGGCTTTATTTGCTACAACAGCTTAGCCTATTCTAGTCTATCTAATACACATGGGGTATTGTTATGGTGTGATTTCTTTCGTGTTAGGTTTCCTATTCATCTTCTTTGAAACTTACAGGATTTAAGCACTGTCAAGACATGTTAAGTAGTTCAACATGGAGTCACAGTGGCCAATGGGAACTTCCATACTAGTTGTTTTGAAATGTCCGCTGCAGGACTGCGAGAGTCTTCAAGTGATGAACTATGACTACTGCTTTAGATGAGACGTTTGATGGGCCATGCATGTCACTAGAACAGGAGCAACGGATAGAGCCAAGATCCCTTCCCCTGGGGTAACCGTGACGCCTTAAAAAGAGATGCTAAGCGGAGTGACTTGAAGGTTCTTTGTGGGAGGACCCAACCCTTCGTTACCCCCTTTCCCTACATGACTGGCCTGTGTTGTGTTCTAAATGAGTGCAATATGTGATTCGTGATTCATGACTATTGACTACCAGTTCGTGTATCTCCAACCCCGTGATTCTTACCTGCCCTTACTGCTGGGCCCTGCAACAAACAGTTATTTCAGATGGAGAAAATAGCATGTGCCAAGAACTCTAAAGTAGGATACAGAGAAAACAAATGGGGGAAATTTAAGCCTCTCCTCTGAAGTCACCCAGAACAACTTTTGCCAACGCTAAATCTTCAATTACAAGCTGTAAGTCATTTTTGCATGTTATTAGGCCCAGTGATTTTTCAGTCTGATGTGACATATTTCAGGCCTTTCCATCAAATGTCAAGAAATGAAATGTCAAATTCTGAGTTACTTTGCCTACTGGATAGCAGTGAAAGGGCATTGTTTGCAAAGCTTACCAGCCTGGAAAGAGCTTTGGCCAGAGAGTCAGGCTGTCAATTCTAATCCCAGCGCTGGCCAAGGCCACACACGCATAGCAGCTGGGCCATTACTGTGAACGAGAAGATTGGAAAAGATGATCTTAATGGTTTCCCCTAGTTTTGATGATTGTGTACTATTGTGATTCTAACAAGGTTTATACCTCCTGAAGTTTGTCACGCTGTGTTGCCCCAAGAAAGCTCAACAAACGAAACTGATTGAACACATCTGTAACCACGTGATCGCAACTCAGAAGAGGGTTTCCACAACCCTGATGGGGTGCAGGGGATGCTGGCTTTGGTCTTGTGAGGTCCTGGCAGGCATGCTGAACTCAGCCTTGGTGATAGATCTTCTGATCGAGAAGAACCTTCCCCATTTGCTCATAAGAATGCTCTGGGTCAACTAGTAGACATCTGGCCTCACATGCTGTTCTTTGTAAGGACCACTGGACTTTGTTTAAGGCTTGGAGTTTTTAAACCAAGCACTAACACGACTTATCAGCCAAATGAATTTGGACAAGTCACTGAACCTCTCTGAGCCTATAACTCCATCTGTGAAATAAGATATAATAGTATCTACTTTGCAGGATTGTTATGTGTATTCAATGAAGTCCTGCATATGAAAACCTCTAACAAAACCTATTTCACAGAGTAGACCCTTACAAAGTTTAATGAACAGCTGTACAGGTGGGTGGATGGATGGACAGATGGAAAGTATTCTATCTAAAACCAACGACTGGGGAGGCAATCAAGATGGCGGAGTAGTAGGACCTGAAGCCCACCTCCCCCACACATAAAACCAACTATTTACTAGGGAGATAGGGAATGTTTTAGGATATTGTAAGAGGTTGTGGCTTAAACCGAAACATTGCCTGAATCTCTTTGCATTATATCCTTTGCTATCCTAGAGGGAATGGGTTCTCTAAATTCTGTATCTGCTGCCTAAAGAATTATTATTGTTTTCTTATCATTTGTCTTAAGGCTAATGATTTCAAGCTATCCAATAGGCTCCATTCTTCTGCTAAGTTTTGAATTTCAAAACATTCCTGTTCAGCCTTCCATTTACTTCACGACTTTACAAACTTTGATCACCCTGACTTTTCCACCTTCTTTTTCTAGCTTGAAGCGCTTTGTTCTTTTTAGGTTATCGTCATAAGACCGCCTCCTTATCCCTTTGATCATGTGAAGTTTTCTTCTTTGAATCGTCTCCAGCACTGTTATGTCATTATTCGTAAGAAGCCTTGACTCTCAGTTTAACCACATAGAGGATGGGAGGGAGAGAAAACAGAGGAGATCAAATAAGTTATGAAACTGATGTTCTGAAAATAAGAATATGTGGTAATTGCCAACTGAGTGATAGATGCTTTGGTGTGCCCCCCCACCTCGAAATTCTAATAGAAAGTGAGAATTGGGAGCTCCCTTGGGGAGATCATCTGATCTCTTCCACACTTGCTCAGACGTAAGAATCATCTGAACCACCTGTTCAACGTACAGATTCCAAGGCTCTGTGGGGACCAGTGCTGTCCAAGATGGTGGCCAGCAGCCACAGGTGATGAGTGAGCACTTGTAAGGTGGCAAATCCGAAATGAGTTGTGTTGTAAGTATAAAATACACACTAGATTTTGCAGGCTTCGTACAAAGAAAGAATATAAAATATCTCATTACTATTTTCTATTGACTACATCTTGAAATGATAGAATTTTGAATTTATGGGATTAAATAAAAGATATGGACCTCCCTGGTGGCGCAATGGTTAAGAATCTGCCTGCCAATGCAGGGGACACGGGTTCGAGCCCTGGTCTGGGAACATCCCAAAGGCCGCGGAGGAACTAAGCCCGTGCGCCACAACTACTGAAGCCCGCGCGCCTATAGAGCCCGTGCTCTGCAACAAGAGAAGCCACCGCAATGAGAAGCCCGCGCACCTCAACGAAGAGTAGCCCCCTCTCGCCTCAACTAGAGAAAGCCCGTGCGCAGCAACGAAGACCCAACGCAGCCAAAAATAAATAAATAAATATATGTATATTTTTAAAAAGATATTAGAATTAATTTCACTTATTTCTTTATACTTTTTTTTAAAGATGTGGCTGCGAGAACACTAGAAATGACATGAGTGGCTCATGTGACATTCTACTGGACAAGCCTGGTCCAGACATACTGAATCCGAGTCCCTGTGGGAGGGACTTATGCTTATCAAGTAGTCCTGGTGACTCTCAGGACCAGGAAAACTGGGGAAGCACAAATAGCACAATGAACACATTTGACAGATGAGGAAATTCACATTCAGAGAGCTTTATCAGCTTGTCCAAAGTCATGCCAAAATCCGTATTGTAAGGGCCAGGGAGTCAAATTATAACCTCATCAGAAAGTAAGCTGCGTTAAGTGCAGAAATTTGGACTGTTTTGTTCACTGATGCATCCCCAGTGCTGAGAGCAGTATCTGGCATAGAGCTACTTATAAATATATATTGAATGAATGAGACCACTTAGACACAATGTTCATGAAGTTAAATGCATAATTTCAATCCCCTAACGGCCTGGTCTGCTTTGTTCTCTTCTTGAGACTGCAGATAATAAGGATTGTTATCTACAAGGGAAAGGAAAACACATTATAGGTCATCTAGAAACTATCCTTGAAAATCACAACACAAACCACATTAGCATCTCCTAGAGAGCATCTCCTTTGCATGCAAATTTGAAATTCAACTCATCCATTCAAACAGTGTCCTAAGAGTAATTTGTACCACTAAGAAACATAGTCGCAACAGGGTTTTTTCCCCCCAGCTCCACCTGTTGGAAATACTACCTCCTCTACCAAAAATAAAGAAGGAATATTTTTTTCTTAAACCACCTAAGCTGAAAGCACCCAGAGGACCTACTCCCAACTCCCTCTGGGGCTCATGGTTTCTATTTTTAATCATGCAGTGTGCAGAAAGAAAAACAGCTCTCAAAGAAATTGCTTTGCAGAGAAACTGTAAACATCCTCTGGCTTCTACATGTGAATGTGGGAGAGCAGTGGACTTTTCAGAAATCAGGAATGACAAGGGAACAACGGCATTTGAATCACCCAGCAAAAACAAAAACCAAAACCTAATTACTCTCTTCATCCTCTCTGTCCTATAAATTACTCACCAGGCAGCTGCAAGTAGGAAGCCCAATTTCATACCGAGTGATGGAGCAAATCTTCCGTGTGGGCAAACATTCAGTAAGATGGGAGGGTGACTCATAGACCATTCTGCCCATTGTTAGAATGCGTGCCCACCTGCCTCTTCAAGGGCTGAAATAATCTGTTGTCACACTACTGCAGGAAAATCTGATTGGAACCTTGGTCCCCCAGCCCCTCTTGAATTGCTCACTCACAGCCTCGGCTTTAACTACGTAACACTTGGAGGGAGAAACACAGAAAAGACAAAGCCTGTGTTGGTCTTTTAGTAAAAATGGAAATTGATCAGAGTTCAGTCACATGCTTGGTGGTCTGGGGACCATGTGCGGTATCACCCGATCACCCGGAAACTTGCTTCTATGCCTATTGTCAGGGCCCACCCCAAACTCTCTAATTACTGAGTGCAACCCCCAGGAAGATGTACATTTTGCAAGGCCTGATTACGCACAGCCGTTAATCACGAATCATGCGAGCTCCAATCATCATGTTCTATTCTGTCCTCCGAAAGGAGGAACAGGTAAGGATTATCCTACCTGACGATGGGAAGATGTACATTTTAATCAGCTCTCCTAGTGATGACCTATGCCCGCAAATGTTTGAAAATACCAGTCTAGAGTCACATCTGCCACACTGAATTTTGTGAAAGTCAAACTCAACTATATGGATGAATAAATACACGTCACATTCCAGTGCATGGGACTCTTTCCTCAGGCCCCAGGCTCTGCTTCTGAATCCCAGCCTGTAGCAGCCACTATCCAGCAAGACCATCGGTGTGATAGCAGCACCCAGCAGACAGCCTCACCAAAGACTCCTCATTCCCAGATTGCCTGATCCGGACCCAAGCTCTGAAACCCTCACAGGGCATTCTGCTACTAACTACAGTCGGAATCAAACGGAGCCGGTCATGCAATTTGGACCGTATGCCCTATCCACCTGGTAGACCCTGATGCCCAGCCTAACACCCTAGTCTACCGTGGGGAAGCATCCCCTTCTTCTGCCCGATGTGCTATGGGGACCTCTGTGCCTTGTGTCCCATTCCTAGACGTGCTGGGGCTCACCATCCGTGAGGAATCCCAGAGGTAGAAACCTTTCAGGGAAAGGTTTATCTTAGATGTGCGTTTGGGCTGAGTTCAGAAGGTTGGGGGTGATCACGGTAGGGAGAGAAGGAGGCAGTCAGGGTGGAGCCTGTGAGAAGGAGCCGGCAGAGCTGAGGGGTGTTTACTGCAGTGTCACCAGGCAAGGAGACACCACAGAGGAAAGGACAGCCAGCTGTTGTTGTTTCTTCATACCAGTTCATCCCCAACCCACGAGCTCCTATTTCTGACCCTTCCAGGATTAGATGTAGGGGGAGGAGCTACAGAAGCAAAGGTGATTTTACATTCACAAGGCAGGTGCTCTGGAGGATTTGGCATTGGTACCGCTGGCTTGTGTGAACAACGAAAAAACACCTCTGTGTGTGTGTGTATCTGTGTGTGTGTCTGTGTATATCTGTGTGTATGTGTCTGTGTGTGTATCTGTGTGTGTGTCTGTGTGTGTCTTTGTGTGTGTCTGTGTGTGTGTCTGTATATCTGTGTGTATGTGTCCGTGTGTGTCTTTGTATCTGTGTGTGTGTGTCTGTGTATCTGTGTGTCTGTGTATCTGTGTGTATGTGTCTGTGTGTGTATCTGTGTGTCTGTGTGTATATCTCTGTGTGTGTGTGTCTTCGTGTGTGTCTGTGTGTGTGTCTTTGTGTGTGTGTGTCTGTGTATATCTGTGTGTATGTGTCTGTGTATGTGTATCTGTGTGTGTCTCTGTATATCTGTGTGTGTGTCTGTGTGTGTGTCTGTGTGTGTGTCTGTATATCTGTGTGTATGTGCTGTGTGTGTATTTGTGTGTGTGTCTGTGTATGTATCTGTGTGTGTGTCTTTGTGTGTGTCTCTGTGTGTGTGTCTCTGTATATCTGTGTGTATGTGTCTGTGTGTGTCTGTGTATGTATATCTGTGTGTGTGTCTGTGTGTGTATCTTTGTGTGTGTATCTGTGTGTGTCTCTGTATATCTGTGTGTGTGTCTGTGTGTGTGTCTTTGTGTGTGTCTGTGTGTGTGTGTGTGTGTATGTGTCTGTGTATGTGTATCTGTGTGTGTCTCTGTATATCTGTGTGTGTGTCTGTGTGTGTATCTGTGTGTCTGTGTCTGCCTGTGTTTTGCTCCTTCCTCAAGACTCTTCCTCTGGGAGGTGCACCTGCCCTCTGTGTTCAGCTGAGCGACACCTCTCCTCCAGTTGGCCCCTTGCAATTCTCCCCCTGCCCCTGAGCTTCTATAGCCTCCCTTCTCCCTGGGGTCCCCCTCCCCTCCTAGTGGTCCCCTTGGCATGCATCAGTTTTAAGACAATGTGGAATGTTCGGGAAATGTGTAGCTTTGCCTCCCATCAGGGAGCTCCAGCCACATCCTCCTGCCTTTAAGCATCTGAGGGATATCAGACACTAGGCTGTATGTTCTGCACATTCCATGGAAACTTCTGGAGCCTCCTTCTGGTTTTCTGGACTAAAACACCCTGTCCCCCATCCCCATAGGGGTGGTGAAGTGGCAGAGTGGAGGAGAAATGCCGAGCACTCAGAAAACCCTCCCCAAAGGGACTGTTTGCCTCCTCGTCTTCAAGCTCATCTTTTGAGAGGGCTGGAGGTTGAAGACTCACTAACATTGACTAACCAGCTTCAGCTCTTTCCCCAAGCAATTCCTACATAAGTCAACTAGCTCCTCTCTTGAAAATGCCGTGATGCTTTCTGTGCTCCCAGGCTTTGGGGCCTCAGCCAAAACTGACAAGCATCTCATTTTAATACCTTGTTTCTCATGTACAATTATAATTCAAGGTGGTATTTATTCTAATGGAAACATGCATATATTGCAATAGAATTACAAGGTAATCTAATAGCAAACAAAGGAGGGAGTGTCTAACCTTGTCTGGGACAATTAAGAGGATCTTTGCAAAGGAAGTGATATGTGAGCTGCATCTGAAGGTTGAAAAGGAGATATTCAGTTCTGATGGAGACAGTGCTATTCTAGGTTTGACACAGCCAAGTGCTTCTCGTTCTGTGACAGCTCGTGCTCGTTAGACAATCTCAAAAACGGTTTCCAGAGCCTGACACCCAGTGGCTGTCAAACCATTTGTAGAGAAAGGACAGGGAGATGGGAATAATAAAGATGGATTTGAACAGATAAGTTAGAGAGAAGCTACACCCCTACCACACATACGCTTCACTGACCTGGGAGAAGGGAGGGCTTTAAGACAATGAAAATATTCACATCGCTCTGTGTGTGTGTGTGTGTGTGTGTGTGTGTGTGTGTGTATGTATCCCAGTACACACACACACACACACACATAAATAGGCCATGGGTTTAGAGTCCATGTTTTGGCCCCTCTATCCAAATCTATTCCAGAAGGTATAGGTAATACTAGAAAAAGGGAGAAAAACATGAATACAAGGCCAGGAACTCCCATATAATTGTATGCCAATGTCCTACAAAGCTTTCTAAAGGCTCCAAAGGGGAGCAAATAGCAAGTGAATTCTCAAGAGCGACACACAGGGCATGTGAAACATTCTGCAGAGTTAATACAAGCTGACTCCAGGCCCCTGAGAAGACGAAAACTCATCAATCCGGGCACTTCCTGGGGAGGCAAGTACAGAACATGGTTCCCTAAGCCAGAAGATTAATCCAATTCTGCCCTGAGACACTGAGCGCTAGGAGTTTCTGGGATTCTCCAAGGGCCAAAGGTGGAGCACTTAGAGCCAGAGGGGTCTCAGAGATCAATTCACACAGCAGATTTCACAGATGAGGAAACTGGGGCTCCGAGGTATTCCATGTCTTACTCCAAATCTCATCATTAATCACCAGTGACGCAGAGCTAGAGCACAGGGTCTGTGCTCTTTATGTCACGCTAGGTGACATAAAGGGAAAATACCAGCTCGCCTGTGAGCGGGGCACGGAACATGTGTGTTTTCTCTCCCTACGATCCCTCTGGAAGCCCCACTAAAAAGAAAGCAAACGCGTGACGTTATATTACAAACCTACAAGGACGCGGAGACCCATTGAGGAACTGATCCCAGATGAGAGATGCCAATAGAGTGCTGGAAGAGGCAAAGCAGATGCTGAGGTGGTAAATAATATGTGAATGGGCAAAGCTGAAACCTAATCTGCAGAGAAAGAAAGCAACAAAACGCAAGGCGATCGACACCACTGAACTGTGGGAAAGCCCCAGGAGGTGAACGCTCCAGGTGCCACTGAAAGTGGGGCTGAGAGAGGGGCTGGGGGACATTTGTGAAGGACTTCAAGTCCCTCTGTCCCTTCACTCGGCCAGCTCACCCTTCAACACCCACACAAAGACACAAAGGCAGACCTCTCCATACACGTACCCCAAAGGCAGAGCTGAGACAGGCTTGCTTGGGAATACTTTATTTAGGAATCTGATCCCAGGAAGCGGGAGTGAAGGACGGACAGAAGGAGGGAGAGTCATGAGCAGGTGCCTTATTCTGTGGACCAGCGCGTGGGTGACCAGTTGTTCCAGCTCACCAGGATTTCTGAGGACGCTTGTGAATTGGTTCACAGAACCCCCTGCCCTGGGAAAGGGGTGGGGAGAATACATCTCCATCACCTCCACCTACTGTGACTGGTGGCATCAACTTCCCTGTCCCTCCAGGTTGCACACCTGTGACACCTACTGAGTTTCCCCTCCAAGGCACCCAGGAAGCTCAGGGGCAGAATCAAGAGTTGCTGGCCAGGTGCTGTCAGGGTGAACCTGCGTGGGGCTGGTCACCCCTGCATGGGATTTGTCACCACAGCAGTGATGGGAACAAAGTAGATGGGGAGGATTTGAAGGGCTTCAAAACAGGTCTCGAATACAATTATGAGCTGAAGGCTCTGGGCTTGGGAGTTCCAGGCACAGGGGAAGGTTTTAGCAAGGGGCAGAAAACAAAAGCTTTCATTAAAAACCCAAACACTGGAAAGAGACTTCCCCAGTCCACTTCCCTTGCTTGGTCTCAGGAAACCGGTGGCCATATTTATATCCTCAGGCACAAGAGAGGATCTTCCCAAGAGAAACGGCCTAGCAAAAGATAAAAGACCTGATATTTCAGGGTGCCTCTAACAAAATGACCAGGTCTCAGCCCAATAACCCTAAATGAAATCCTGCTTTAACCATGCTCACAAATCTCCTTTGCTGCTCACTCTTAAATAAAAACAGAAAGCAAGAGACCACCAGAAAATTGAGGCAAGCCTGTATCACTAAAGACAGCTCTGGTTTTTCAAGTTTTCTCTTAAATAGATTGACTCTCTTCCCTTCAAGTGCATTTCAATGTTTGTTTGGCTTTCCTTTAGCTGTTAACAGTAGCCTCGGGGGGACAAAAGAATCTTGGCTTTCAAGAAGCAGCATTAAGATTAAGAGCGCTACCAAACGTAAAATAGATAGCTAGTGGGAAGCAGCCGCGTAGCACAGGGAGATCAGCTCGGTGCTTTGTGACCACCTAGAGGGGTGGGATAGGGAGGGTGGGAGGGAGGGAGACACAAGAGGGAGGAGATATGGGGATATATGTGTATGTATAACTGATTCACTTTGTTATAAAGCAGAAACTAACACACCATTGTAAAGCAATTATATTCCAATAAAGATGTTAAAAAAAAAAAAAAGATTAAGAGCGTATGCAAATGCCGGAACCAAACCTGGTTCCATGAATGTACATTGGTGCAGCCACTGTGGAAAACAGTATGGAGGTTTCTCAAAACATTAAAAATAGAACTACAATAGGACCCAGCAATTCCACCCCTGGGTATATATTCCCCAAAATCCCACTAATTCTAAAAAATACAGGCACCCCAATGTTCATAACAGCATTATTTATGATAGCCAAGACATGGAAACAACCTAAATGTCCATTGACAGATGAATGGATAAAGGTGTGGTGCCTATATACAATGGAATACAACTCAGCCATTAAAAAAGAACAAAATTTTGCTATTTTCAGCAACATGGATGGACTTGGAGGGCATTAAGCTAAGTGAAATAAGTCAGAGAAAGACAAATACTGTACGATAGGACTTATATGTGGAATCTAAAAAAATACAACAAACTAGTGAATATAACAAAAAAGCAGCAGACTCACAGATATAGAGAACAAACTAGTGGCTACCAGTGGGGAGAGGGAAGGGGGGAGGGGCAATATAGGGACGGAGAGTGGGAGGTACAAACTATTGGCTATAAGATAGGCTCAAGGATGTATTGTACCACACAGGGAATATAGCCAATATTATAATACAATTATTACAATAATTGTAAATGGAAAGTAACCTTTGAAAATTGTATTAAAAAATAAACTTTTAATTTTAGAAAAAAAATCTGATTCCCTTAACAATAGCAGCATGAAATTGGGAAAGTCACTGAACTTCTCTGTTCCTCAGTTTCCGCATCAGTTAAATGAGAAATACTGATGAGCCCCTCGTGCTCCTGGTGCCACTGGTCTCTGCGGAAAGAGCTGCCACAGGGCACCATTCACGTGGAACAGATGGAAACGGCTTCCCCCGGAGGTGTGCAGCGGGTGAAGAGGCAGGACCACATGACATAGCCCTGTTCCGCAAACGCGCCAGGGAATGTCCCCAGGATTGTGCACACCGTGGGCCATCCACCAGCCTCTGTCCCGCGATCAGAGTGATGGGGCTGGAGGCACCCGGGGCCCTGCTTGCTTTTGGAGAAGTCTCCTGCCTGTCCCCAGTATGCACAGCCTGACTACCCCAATTTGCACAACGCTCCTATGTGTGCTTCATCGTATACACATCCATCACTGAGTCACACATCGTCCTTTATTAACTGGAAACTCACCCCACTTAGCTTTGCACAGCTCTGAACACTCACGCTCCCCTATAGCCCAGATCCTCCCACCGTGCCTTCTAGAACTCAAGGTCATCAGCAAGCTCTTCTCTATTTCAACCTCTTCTTGGAACAATCTCTTCACCTTCTCCTCTGGCTGGAACCGGCCGACTGTGGAGGACTGAACGTCCCCTTCAGCCTGTTCTTTCGAACCCCTTGCACAGGTGGTCTGGGTCGTGAAGTAGGTGTTTCCAGCTCCTCATTGTGGTTTCTAGACCGTCATCCCTCCTCACTCATGAAATGAATCTGGTTCTTTGAAGCTCTTGCCATTAGCCAGCCTCGTTAGCTCCCTGTCATCGTGACAGCCATCTATGGGTCACTAGATCAGTCCCCTCTTTTCTTAAAGATCACTGTTTTGATCTGTTTGCCTGTATCTAAGCACAATTCCCACCCACCCCCATCCCGCCTCACTTGTGTCCTGAATTCAATCCCCTCTCATCTGCTCAAAGATATCACTGTGGCAATTTTCCATCCTCTCTCACATCATAAATGTCCCTTTCTGTGGATTATTTCCCTTGATCGTACAAAGATGCTCTCATCTTTTAAAATAATAATAAAAGAACCTCCCTTGAACTCAGATGAGTCTCTTGCTTCTCCACGTGTCCAGTTCGCCTTTTATCACGACTCGGCAAAAGAGAGCCTACAGTCCCTGAATCTACATCCTTTCCCATCATTACCTTGGGAAACTACTCCAGTTAGACTGTTATCTCCACAATGAAAACCAAAATCACCTTCATCAAGGTCAATTCCATGTCATCATGTCAGCTAATAGTCATTTCACCAGGATCATTTTTCTCAACTAGATATCCTACCCATCAATGCCTTTCTTTTTCATGAAATGAAATGTTGCCTTTACTTGGCCTCAAGGAAGTTCCGGACTGTTTGAAGGAGCCATGGAAAGAGCAGCACAGGCATCCACTGGTCTGGGTCTCTGTAATTTGGGACCCATTTTAGGATTAAAATAGGCACAGTATCTCTCGGGGCCTCTTCTACATTCTACATCCAATGACTGTTTCCTACACACAGGGATGCACTGTGCTGACCTCTGTGTGGTGGATGCCGAGATGGAGACTGTGACCTTGCCTTCCAGGGCTCACAATGCAGAAGGGAGACATTCTCATTGGTCTAAGAAAATAACTCTTATTTTATTCTTTTCTCCCTCTGCCCAAACTGACTTCTGCTGACTCCCCTCTGACTACCCAGTGAGTCTATTACCAATATCTTAAATCATATTTCCTCAGCTCACTCTCAAGCATATCACAGTGACAACTAGGAACAAAAATTGCTGATTAAATTCATTCATTCTTAGGGCAAAGTGATTGGGAGTCCCCTTTAAACTCCTGTGTTGTTTTTTTTTTTTATATTTCAGTAAGTTTTAATAGTTTTTTGGACTAAGTTGCAATAGAAAAACATCCATACTTAACTGAGATACCTTGTCAAGGCCCAGAAAAGTCTTCTGCTAAAAGGAGCAGGAGACCTTAAGTAGGCTTAAGTAGAAAACATAAACTGCCCAATCACAACCTACAGGCTCCCAACCCTAGAGTGCTAACTAGTAGCAATGAGACAGAATCCCACTGAATCCATTATTCCATGTCCATTTCAGGCACTGTTGAAGAAATCTCACTTTTCACCCAAGGTACTGGTTCTGGTACATATGGATCATAAGTCCATTTGGGGAAAACTCTTTTATAGAGGTTCATCAGTACTGTGTCCTGAGATTTTAGCTTCCCATCAAAACTGCACTTCATGTGGCCATGAGTACCTAAAGGCTCCTTGATGTGTCCCCTACGGCCCCACTTTGTTCTAAGTTCCACTGGCTTAAACCACAGCACATCCTCTCTGTTGAAGAACATGTAACGCACCACTGCCATCTTAGTAAAAATTTTGAAAGGATGACCACTCAGAACAACTCTCTTGATGACCATTCTGTCTGGATCCACTGACAACAGATGGCCTGTGGCAATGAGGCTGTGCATTCCATTGCTGTGCTGTTGGAAAAGCATCACAGATGCAGGAGGAAAAGTGATAGGGGCATATACTGTCACCACCAGGGCCAAGTCAGCAGTCAGGAATCTCTGAAATTTATGTTTATCCGCTGCAGTGTGCTGAGAGAATAAAGGTGAGGCTCGGAAGCGCCTGAATCCACAGTGCAAGATCAGCTGCTCTTTAGCTTTCACAGGTTCAGTGTTGCCAGGGTGCCGGCTCACCACCATATTAAGTACTGACACCTTCTGTTCATGAGGTAGTAAAGAAAATGCAATCAAGGGTGCACCTCGCTTGAAGTGCTCAACCACTGAGACAGGGACTTCAGAGACATGAAGTGTGACATACCAGCCAACCTCAGCTCCTTCAAACTCTTTTTCTTCAATCTCTTTAAAGATGCGTCTCCTAGTATTAATAAAGTTCTGAAACTGAAAGATCCGAGCATAATCTTGAGGGAGGTTTTCCTTAGGATCCCATGGAGATGTCCGGAAGCTCTTGAGGCCTCTGTATTTCTGAAATCGAATTCTAGCAGCCACGTCACGGGGCGTATCTACTTCATCTGGAAACATCTCTTCCAGTCTTTCTTGTTTATATTTCTCCAGCATTTTCCCCTCAGCCTCTTCATCCACTTTCTCATCATACAGATCATCATGCACGGACTCTCCTATAGTCACAGTTTCACATTCCTCCTCTTCTTCCTTCTCACTACCCTCATCCTGAGATTCCTCTTCCATAAAATCCTCATGTTCTATATCATCATACTCATCTCCTTCCCCACCACTTTCGCCATCCTCATCCAAAATCCATTCAGCTTGATAACTGGATGTTCCTTTGGGAACCTTCTTTACTACCTTGGAACTTTCCTTCAATAAGTCATTTGCTTCACTCAGCTCCTCCTCCGTGGGCCAGGTCTGTTCCCCCTCCATTGGATCTGGGATAACCTCTGTTTGCAAAGATTCTTGTCTGTCAGGGTCTGCCTTCATTAGGACCTTCAGGTCTTCCTCCATATCAGCTACAGCATCTGTAGCACAAATCTCCATTGCCATGCCTGGGTCCTTTGGGGATTTGATTACTCTAGGATTTAAAGGGAAAGGGTCCATAGGGGCATCTATCTGTTTCATCTGGAAATCACCATGTCCAATGATATGCAGCAAGCTATTTACATTCAGAGCCTGCCCACGAACATAGCCTGAGATCTTCAAGGTGCCCACCAAGTTATTCTCTTCACTAGGCACAAAGTCAGCAGCATGAGCAAATAGGTAGGCGTGCCGATCTCGAAAGGCAAGATGCCGTTGCTTTTGGTTAGCCAACTGCCTGAGCAGCATCCCTGCCTCCTGTTGAGTGCCTAACAGGAGGAGTTTGTCATCAGGAAAGCGCTTCTCCACTGCTTTACTTAGCTTCTTCCTGACATCTGTTTGTTTCTTCAGTGGGAAGCCCGAAACCCCCTGGACAGCTAATGTATAAGTGGGAAGGCCCTGAGCAAAGAGGCAGGAAAGGCAGTAATCCCCAGTGCTATCCCAGCCTTCTAGTGGATCAAGGAGGAACAGGATGGTATCAGCCACTTTAGCCATGTCTAACACAGTGTGCAGATCCCCTGGCCTTGCAGATGTAAAAAACCACCGATGTTTCAAGCGGGGGCATAACAGCATAAAGCTATGGGTGCTTCCCCATTCATTCAAGTGTACTGTTCCAGTGTCCCTATCCTGAAGCAGTCGAAAGACCTCTGGCAGGGAAATCCTGTTGTGCAGGGGAACCACCAGTATCTGATGAGGAGGGCCATCCTTGCTGCCGAGCTGTCTCTTTTCTGCCAAAACCGCCTCCTTCTTCTGCTTTCGGAGCTGACTGGCGCGATGCCTCTGGTCCACTTTGCTGAGATCTTTTCTCACCTTCTTGCTTAGGGTTTTCAGTGCTAGACGGCCTGGAGGGAGACCAGAAAGGGCTCTTGCGCAGGGCACTAGTAGGTCAAGAAAGGAGATCCCTCTCTGCTCTCCTCAGAGCCTTTGCGCGGGGTCCAGACCGGAGTAGGTAGGAGCTCATCCTGGGCACAAAGAAAAGCAGTTAATATCGACTAAACATCCCTTCTTCCTCCAACCCTACCTTCTTACCCTTGCCGTCCCGCTGCGCGGATCCCCGACCCCGATGCCGCCCGCCTTCATGAGCTTTATTCTGCTGCTTAAGCGGGCCAGAGCGATGAGCCGCCATGCTGCCGCTCACGTGTACCAATTCGGCACTCACTCCTGTGTTTTTTGAATTTAATAATGCTCCTTATATTAAAACAAGAATTAATACTGAACAGCTTAAGAAACTTTGTAAAGTACAAAATGTATAGATTGAGAATGGTATTAAAGCAAATGATAGGCTTTTCAGACTTATAGGTCTATTTTCCTTCAAAGACTTCACTTCTTTCATGTTGTGGACACTTAGAACAAACAGCATGACTCAAAGTGTGAACACTTGCAAGAGGCTTTACTATCTGTGTTATGTTTTCCCTTGAATTTCTTTTTTCCACACCAGAACACCCAACGCTTTCTGAAAATTGTATCTGCCAAGTATACAAGGTATCAAAAGAAGTTTTCTAAAAAGCTGAGAAATTGTCCTTTCTCCTTTCAGAGTCAGGAACCACTGTTTGGAGAAACAATTGATGGCATTGGGGACTTTTTTTGATACTGTGATTTCCATATTCTGAATTCTGAGAAACCATGGAAATGTATCTATTCAGTAAACATCTATCAGTAACTCCTGACGACTTTTATTTGAGAAAATACCATACACTGAAGAAAATTCCCTAATAGCTTGACTAAAGACCAAAACTATCTTTGAAAATACCAATAAGGCCCCAAATTTTTGTTTTCTGAGACATTTTTTTTTAATATAAGGGCATGAATACATCATCATCTAAAGTTCTTCTCATTCCCAATAGCTCCTACATATCTTGTATTTGGTTCTGTCTTTCAAAATATAATCCCTAGCCAGGATTTGTGTATATTTAAGGAGGGTGAATTACCTGGGCTTGAATTCACACCAGGTAAGGTGACTCACCTGTTCCTCCTCTAGTCTTCATTATCTCTGTAAACAGATGCTCAAACCCAGGACCTGGGACTCACTTTTGTCTTCTCACCGTCACTCACCTTCATACCCAGCACCAGGTCTTGTCATTTCCATATCCACATCTGTGGATCTGAATTCTCACTATCATCCCCTATCTGGGGTAGCCATAACCTTTCACCTGAACTGAAACCACAGGCTCCTAATTGGTATCAATTTCTGATCCATTCTAATCCATTCTACACATAGCTGACAAAGTCTTATTGGTATATCACTTCCTGTTCAAAGCCTACAATGGTTTCCGTTCACAAGCAGAATATCCGACAGAATCCTTATCAAGGTCCAAACAACCCTGCATGATCTGTCCTCATGCTCCCCTTCATTTAACTCACTATTCTCTAGTGATAGTAATATTCTTTCAGGTCCAGCAAAGATCTCTTCTGAGTCAGGACCCTTGCATGGGCTACTGCCTGAGCCAGATGTTAAGTCAGAGCAGCCTCTGCAAATTATAACTTTAAATTGTGGAGTCAGAGAGTCCTTTCTGAGATCTGAAGAGTGAGTCCCACCCTGCTCACTGGCTCAGAGCACATCCCTTGAACCTATTAAAGTCACGCTAATGATCTATCTGTTTTTAGTCTGCCTCCCTACTGGATTGTAAGCCCCATGAGGGCAGGGGTATGTCTGTTTTCTTATAAAGAACATCCCCTTTGCTTGGAAACTTGCAAAATAAATAATTGCATACTTAATAAATATTTGTTAAAGAATAAATTAATGTTATTTTTCCTTCTAAAATCTGGCTTGCCCCAGAATGTGTTACTTTTTCTTTTTAATCTAAATTCAGGTTTTTTTAATGCAAAAGACTGTTTCTGAGAAACAGAGGGCTCTCTCTCACTCAATTCCATGTGTTGCTGTAACAAATAAATCTCTGTGTTGAGCTATTACATGTTTTTAGATTTATTCCTCACTCACGTGAAACTCACGTGAGTGTTTTTGACCTGCAGGCAGCTTTCCTCCTCTAGAAGAAAACCCAAGCCCCTTCCATGTGGGAAGCAACCTGTTCAATTGAAGCTGTAAGGATGTGCTGCTCATTTGCATCAGGACCGGAGGAGGAGCGTGGAGGGAGGGGCACAGGATGCTGTGCGCCTGACCTACACTCACATCCACCTGATGGAAATCTGTGACCTGGCACACAGAACTGCAAGAGAAACAGGGAAATATGTTCTAGCCCCAAAGGAAGAGAAAATGATTTCATGATCAGTTCAAAGACAATCCCAAGCTTATCAAAGAATTGTGTTTCAAGAATTCCTCTCTCACTGAAGCTGTTTATTCTTTGGAATGCACTTTATTCTGCCCGCTCCCTCCCCTGTACCACACAGGCTGGGTCTTTAAGCCAGTGCACAGGAAACACAAACCCAGGAGAATGACGGCTGAGTTGGCCAAGATCCCCACCCTCTCCCTCTGCAGGACAAGGTGGCTAAGTCACCACAGGCCTCTGTGATCTGAGGCAGGAGCGACAAAAGGAGATGCCCAGGGACTTTAACGTGAACAGACCTGGGAGTGTGGCCATGTGGAGGGGAAAGCCTCGCACAAATAGTAGCCTTAACCTCTATTTACGCGCACCTTTCAGGAATGGTTAAACCCCCAGGAACGCTACCCCTCCAGCTCTCCCCACTTGTTCCCATTTTCCTCCTTCCCCTTTCAACTTTTAACTGAAATACAATTTGTTTTCCTCTGAAGTGTGGGGGAAATCTTTTATTTAAAATTCAATAGCTTGCGAAAAATTCTCTGAGTCTCAAGGGTCCTGCATGCACCTTTGGGTTTCCCTACAAGGAGTCAGTGAAAAAAAGACAGAGAATTGTTCTGCATTTGTAGATAACTTTTTAGATTTACTGTCTTTTCTGAGATTTTCAACAGTTTGAAACAAAAGTAATGTGCTTGCTCTAGGGCCATCAGTTATCAAATGTTGTTCCATAATGGACCAAAAGTGAGAAACCTTGGCTAGAAGGAATAAATTAGAGAAATAAGAGACTGAAGGCTGCCCCCCCGGGAGCCAGGGAATAAATAATATAAAGGTAAGGGGCTGAGGAGCCCTGTGAGACCTGAAGGGTTAATCAGGCCCTCGCACCTGCAGGAGACAAATTACCCATGAGTGACACCTGACGGAAGCAGGTGCCTGTTAATGGCAGCGCCATTTCCTTTCCCAGAGGGAAGGAGGGCAAAGACCTCAGTGAACAGGTTGACAAAAATGAACAGCGCCTGCTCAGGGAAAGTCGTGGCACTTTGATTTGCAGCACATACATTTAATTCAGAACCACCTGCATCAACCCATTTCTGTACTTCAAAATGAAGGTGTAAGAAAGCCATTACCTATCCTAAGGCGATTACATGAAGCCCACTTTTCTCTCTTTTCTTTTTTATTGAAGTATATTTGACCTATAATATTGAGTAAGTTTAAAGTGTACAACATGTTGATTTGATCCATGTATATATTGTAGTTTGGTTGCCATTGCAGTGTTAGCCAGCGCCTCTATTTGGGCACAGTTATTACTTTGTCATGGTGGGATTAATTAAGAGCTGGTCTCATAGCAAGTTTAACAATTATAATACAATAATGTTGTCTATATTCACTAGACTGTGCATTAGATCTCCAGGACTTACTTATCTACTGGTTGCAAGTGTGTGCCCTTAAACATCTCCCCTTTTCTTCCCCCCAAGTCTGCCCCCAGCCCCTGGGACCCTCCATTTCACTCTGTTTTTAGGAGCTTGGCAATTTTTAGATTCCACCAATAAGTGAGGTCATACAATGTTTTCTAATGCCTAGCACTCACTTCTGTTAGTTGACTCTGCCTTTTCTCTCTACTTTCTTAACTCATTCTGACTTATCTTTTGCCACTTTCCCCCATTTCTTCCTCTTTAGTTCTTGGTTGCTTCCCCATCCCGCTCTTCTCTCACTGTGTCAGCCCCAGGACCTCTGTGAACTCAGATGATCTGGTCCAGCTAATTTCCTTCTCATGCAGGGCGGCAGATGCCATACTTCCAGCCTCATTCAATTCGTGATCAATCAACCCAAAAATATTTATTGAGTGCTTGTACATGCCAAGCAAAGAGGTAGAATTGGCAGGGGCGGGAGGGCAGGCAGAGAATTTCATTCCCAGGATGTCAGAGAGCTGGCAAAATTAGTGAAACGCTTGGGTTGGTGCAGACTTTGGTGTGATCCGGGAACGATCATTTATTAGTTCTGTGGCTTTATTCAAGGTGTTTACCTTCTCCAATGCTGAGTTTTCTCATCCATAAAATGGGCATTAGAAAAGTGCCTCACTGGAAGGTGCTGGTGCAGATTAAACAAGATAATTTGTAAGGAACATTTCGTACGGAGCCAGCTTAGCTTCACGGCACCAACCCCTGACACGTACTAAGATCTTATCACCTCCTCAAATTAATGCCGAACTAACAAAATGACAACACTGATCCCCCGACATCTGTAGCACACTTGACGGCTTTTGAACCTCATCTGTCGTTTAAAGGCTGATGATTCCCAGAGTTACAGTGACCGTCTGCTCCGGCAACCCCACCACCTTCAGCCCTACATCTCCGGCCACCATCCGGGTGAGAAAGACATGGATTGTAGTACCAAGCAGCCAGCGAGATGCTTGGAACCCCACCTGCTAATAGGGTGTCTGCTTGATTGAAAGTCACAGGGTCGGGGTGGGTACCAGTCCCCTCAGCATCGGTTTGGAGCTTGCAAATGGCAGCTTGTGCGGGAAGCCAGAACACACAGTGGCGGCAGCAGAGCGCTTTGCCAAGTCTTCGCACAGGCTGTGATTTTATCTGGCGTTTATGCTTATTGTGGCCGGTGGAAACTTCGTCCCCTAGCAGGGGGACTGAGGCTAATGCTCGTGTACCACGTAAGGTTACACCTCAATTACGATTTTTATGAGAATCATGTCTTCGGAGACAAGCTCTTGGGGAGAGATTGCTCTTTTTTATTGTTTTGCCTGAAAATGGGAAATTCCCTTCCTGCCGTGAGGCAAGGCAGTCTTCTGACCTCCCTCCAGAAACACACAGATGCTAGCGCACTGTACCTCCCCCAGATCGCTTAATCTGAGCACGACTTGCAAAATTAATGAGTCACAAGGATTCCAGTTGCACGGGGATATTAATCATGATCTTGATTTGCAGGATCGTCCTAACGTTTCAAAAATGTATTCTTCTCAACTCTTATTTCGCTCTCAAGGAAATTTGAGAAGCAAGGCCTGATAGTATGGTTGCTTCTCTCATTCAGCAGTAAGAGGTGGTCCAAAGTTAGCTTGATTTCCTAGGGTCACTAGAGAAAAGTCTTATGGGAGCACCGGTCTCCTGATTCCTGGTCCCATTTGTTGATCTTACCCCATCGCATTACATCAGTAATGCTTCCTATTTGTTCTTCTCCCCATAGTCAGGGAGTAAGTCTCACCCAAGCTTTCGTTGTGACATTTCTGACTTTCCTGTCCATTCCATTGCTACTGTCACCGGTTAAATCTGGTCCTAAACACTCACAGTGACTTCCTCATGTCTTTACTTCTTCCACGTCCCTTGGTTCCAACATGTATCCAACATCTATCCATTCCTTATGACCATATTATCCCTCCTAAAAGTAATCTTTGAGACTCTATTATCTACAAAATAAAACCAAACTCTTCACTCGGGCGTGAGAGACCCCTGCCTACTTGTCTAAGGTTCCTTCCAAGAAGCATCCTTCTCTCCAGTCAGCTCGAGAGACCCAGTGTTCTCAGAGGGTATACGTATCCTCGGACCTGAGGCCTTTTCCTGCTCCTCCCAATCCCCTCCATCAAAGACCGGGTGAGCCCTGCTTGCCCTGTAAGCCTTTCTGACCATGCCAGCCAGCTGTGACCTCTCCTTCCTCAAGTTGCCTACCTCTCACCTGCCACAGGGCAAGTTCTGCCCCATGTTCTTTAAGCAGGACTGTGTTTGTTCACTTCCCCGACAGAACCCTAGGGAACTTGACTGCACTATTTTCTTTAGGCTCCAATCATATGGTGTGGTCCTCTGCACATAATAGACAAGGGCATTTGTGCCCTTGCTGAGCTACTGAGAGTTCTAGAGCTCTTGGAGAAGATGGGCAAAAGGGATTAAAAAAAAAAAAAAAAACAGCCAAGAATTTCAGTGTGGACCTCCCAAATAGCCACAGCGATGGCAGTTAAGAAGGGTTCTGCAGTGGATGTAAATAATTTAGTGGACTGAGTTTTTGAAGTAAGTAAAGGAAAGGCCATGAAGCACTCTGAAACTGGAGGAGGAGAACCAAGGTTCCCCAGGGGTCCCTTGGAGGGGCATTTTTCAAAGGCATTCAGTGTGGCTACCAGTTTGCAGAGAGGTCAGCTTCAGAAGAGAAAGTCAGGGAGTCTCCATGTCTAAACTCGTTTTTAATGAAAATTTGTATCTCCTGTAGCCAGTTACTCTCAAAGACCTTGCTGTGCCCTATGACACACACCCGGGGTGAGCTCAGTCAGAAGCCCAGTAAAAGAGTCATAAGCCCAGTAAAAGAGTCATAAGCCCAGGAAAAGAGGCGCAAAGCTTCCCCATGTCAGACAGAACCCGGAGTTCTTTCCTTGGGTAGCAAAGACCTTCTCTCTTGGGTGACCTTTTCTTTCAACACTCCTTGCCCTGTCCCTATTTCACTGGGTCTCTTCTCCCCTGATGACCTGATATCTGGGTGACCTGGGGTCTTGAAGACAAGAAGGGCTTCTTTTTATTGCTGTTGAGTTACTCTCTCAGGCAGGTCTAACCTGAGGGCCCTGCAGCATTCACAAAAGTCAGAAAAACAAGATGTTTAAACTGGAGGGACCTACCAGTCACCTCATCCAAGCCCCCACTCGTAGATAATAAGCCCACGTCCAGTCTGCTGGAATTATTTGCTCAGGTTCACGCAGGCTCTTAGTGACGAAGCTGAGAGAAGGTATTTCCTCGGTTCCCCATATTATCCCTGATTCAGATTGTGAAACCAAACAAGGAAGTGTATTCAAACTGTGTCTAAAGTGAGTCTAAATAAGGGATTGGTGAAGGTCTAAGAAGCTCTGTGTGATAAAGCATATGAATTGGGGGGCAGTTGATTGAGGAGGGCACCCTCAGTCAACTGAATGTTTCCAGGATCACTTACTTTCACCGGGTTCTGAGCAGGTGAGCCTGCATGATGATTGTCCTGCCCACATGGTGATCCGATCCCCAGATTCCTGTTCACTGACATTGTCCCTCAGTGGAATGCACAGGCTCTTTTCAGGAGATATTGGCATGTAGATTGCAGGGAGAGTGAGTATTTCATACCTCCTAGAGGAAAGGCAAAGATGCGCTCCCACCCCCAAGAGAGTAGTGGGCAGCGTCAACCACAGCTTGTCCTGTTCCCCACATGGAGGAGAGGGAGGGGGTGAGCTGTGTATCACAAATGCCAAAGCTTCTCTAATTTGCCTGCCCCTGCTCTCATTACTAACCCAGAAAGGCATGACAGAGCCCCGGAGTTGTATTAAAATTCTCCAACAGAGGTGTTCATCAATAAGCAGCGAGGGTGAAAATAACCGAGGGTGGAAATAATCCCTCAAAGATCATAATTAGACTACACAAAACCCCCAACAAAAAACAAAGCAGAATCACTGGGTTAATGAGTGGCAGACTGATAATTAAATGTGAAAACCTTATGCCTTAGGATAAAGTGTGCCCTAGAAGAATGTCTGAGTTCTCGGATAAGGGGAGAGGCTGCTTCCAGATGGCAAAACAAGGAACACAGAGCCCGCGGGAGTGCGGACAGCAAGGTGGTGAACTCAGTAAACTGGGATCTCCCACAGGTCAGCGTGGGAAGGTCCCAATTCCCACAGTTGGAAACAACCTAAGGGTTTTTCCATTTCAACGTTCAATTTAAAAAATTGAGTGCAATATTGGCTTTTGGTGAACGCTGGTTGTTTTCTAAATACTAACAAGTCACTAATTTAGGAGTTCATACTGTATTTTCCAATAATGTTTCTTTTAATCCTGTCTTATTATTGTGGCTACCATGCTAATTAATGTGCATATATAATGCAGGCATGGGTGTGGGTGTTTATGCCATTGCCCTCAAGAATTTACAGTAAAACAAGAAACATAAAATACTTTGATATTCCTGAAGAGTTCATCATTTCCTCATGAATGACTTTTGATTATTGAAAGCCCCTCTTCCTATATAAATAAACAAAATGATATTTTCCCATAGACTGGATATCAGGAGAAATTATAAACTTTTTTCCCCATGCTAAATCACCTCAAATTCCTTTAGATTTATCCTATACTAAAAATTCCCAAGGTCATTTGACTTCACAACAGAATTTTAAAGGGCATGAGAGTGGAGAAAGTCTCTTAGAAACATCATTATGGGTTTTGAAACAAGTTCTGTTTTTTCATCACGCCTCATGTTAAAAAGAAATAGGAGACATGCGGGCTGGATAATAAGCTAGGAACTTAGTTGCGGGGGCAGGGAGAAATGAGTTATGACTAGTAAAATACAACAAACTAATTTCCAAGAAACAAGGTCCACAAGAATGAACAAAGAACTCCACATGCCCCAGAGACAAAGTGAAAGCATTTATTAGAAGCATCCCTAAATAGGGCAAGGCTGAGACATAGCAAGGCACATAGGAAAGCAGGACATGTTAGAAAACAAGATGCAGAAGTAAATGATCAACACTTGGAGATTATAACTTGAAAATAATATTCACAGAGACAGAAAGAAGCAAAGAGCTAAATAGATCTAGAAAAGATAAAGAATCTTTGTGGGTTGTAAAGAAAAGGGAATTCCCATGGGTTAAGAATTCTGAAACTACTTTGTGTTTTAGGGTCAAACAAATAAGTACATTGCAGATAATGAGAACTAAGCGTCTCACTGGCAGAGAAAGAATTTACAAATAAGGAGAGGGAAAAGCCTAGAAAAAATTCTCTGGTGCTGGATTGGGGTTGGAGATATCAATATGGACTCATGACAAAAGCATAAATACAGATATGTGTATGCATGTGTTATATGAGTACATATATTCTTAGCTATTTCAACTGAGAACAGCTAGAAGCAGCAGTGACACCCCAGTATCAATGAGCACAATTATCTTCCATGGTTTGGTTTCTAAATACCATTCTCAAAAACAAACAAACAAATGAAAACAGAACTGTGGACAAAAAAAAAAAAAATGTCACCTGCCACTTCAGTAAACAAAGAATGTCGCCTGCCATTCCAGTAAACAATAAATTATGCTCCCATCAAGCCAACAGCCACTGCAGCAAAGCCCCACCCCTGAGAGTAACTCAAGATGGAGAAAAACAGGATACTGGCCCTAGATAGTTAAGATGCATATCAAAGGAATAATTTCAGACTCTTGCATCTTCTCATACATAGAAAAGCACTAAAATCATTAACTTTAGATATCTGGTTTTTTGTGAGTAGCAGTAATCTTTTGATCTTTGACCACATTTATTTTTCAGCAGAATCACCCATGTATCCTGGCTCCTCCCTCACCTCTTTGGAGCAATTCCTCAGAACTAGCTGAGAGGCTGTCTCCCCAGCTATATAGTCCTCAGCAATGTCTCCAAATAAAACATAATTCTCAACTTTTACGCTGTGTGTGTGTGTGTGTGTGTGTGTGTGTGTGTGTGTGTGTTTTCAGTTGACAGAACCAAGCCTCCTTAGTAAAGTGGTTGATTTCAGGACTGGAACAAAGAAAATACCAGATGAGCCTGGAGCATCTTGTGGAGCTAGAAAATAAGAAATTGCTGAACAAAAAAAGCACACATATTGAAAAGGAACAGAAACCAACCTGAAAGGTCTCCCAATGGGCAAAGTTACAACAACTCAAGACATAGATAAATAAAATAAATAACTATAGTACTAGACTATAACTCAAAGAATAAAATGAATATCCATGAGTCCATACTGATAAAAATAAATAAATGGATAAATAAATCAATGGAAGAAGTGGCAGTTCTTCCTCACAGGAGAATCCCAATTAATAAATGTAGAAAGGAAGGGAGAAATAAAAAATCACCATTAACATAGGCAAAATATTCTTAGGCATAAATTGTAACAATATTTTCTTAGATCAGTCTCCCAAGGCAAAAGAAATAAAAGGAAAAATAAACAAATGGGACCTAATCAAACTTAAAACCTTTTGCACAGCAAAGGAAACCATCAACAAAATGAAAAGACAACCTACAGAATGGGAGAAAATATTTGCAAACGATGTGGCTGACAAGGGGTTAATATCCAAAATATACAAACAGCTCATACAACTGAATAAAAAAAAATCTAACAAACAGCCTAATCAAAAAATGGGCAGAAGACCTAAATAGACATTTCTCCAAAGAAGACATACAGATGGCCAACGGGCACTTGAAAAAATGCTCAACATCACTAATTATTAGAGAAATGCAAATCAACACCCCCAATGAGGTATCACCTCACAGCAATCAGAATGGCCATCATCAAAAAGTCTACAATAATAAATGCTGGAGAGAGTGTGGAGAAAAGGGGACCCTCCTACACTGTTAGTGGGAATGTAAATTGGTTCAGCCACTGTGGAAAATAGTATGGAGGTTCCTTAAAAATCTAAAAATAGAGCTACCATATGATCCTGCAATCCCACTCCTGGGCATATATCCAGAGAAAACTCTAATTTGAAAAGATACATGCACCCCAACGTTCACTGCAGCACTATTTACAATAGGTAAGACATGGAAGCAACCCAAGAGTGCATCAACAGATGAATGGCTTAAGAAGATGTGGTGTGTATATATATATATATATATATATATATATATATATATATATATATATATATATACACACACACACACACACACACACACACACACACACACTCTACTATACATAAAATAGATAAGCGACAAGGACCTACTGTATAGCACAGGGAACTATATTCAATAGCTTGTAATAACCTATAATGAAAAATAATCTGAAATATATATATAATATATATATAACTTAATCACTTTGCTATATACCTGAAACTAACACAATATTGTAAATCAACTATACTTCAATAAAATAATGTTTTTTAAAAAAATGTGCTTTCCCTTTGGTTCAGATAGCACAGTTGTTCACCTTACTACCCCCTAGGAATAGAAAGGTCCCCTGTGAATCATGAAAGGGGTAGTTTTGTGGCTTAGACCAGAGAAAGAAAGAAAATTAATTTAAACTTGCTCCCCCAGGGCAAGGGGCTCTCACTACCACTTGCTCTCACTCATGCTATTCCTTCTAAATTGGCATCTCGTGCACTATTTACAGTCATCCGAAAGATGATATAAAATGCAGTGCAAGGACTGTCTCCTCATGGCTGGTAGCACACCTCACTAGCCTTGACTTTTTCAGCCTGTAAATCTCATCTTTGGTGCTTCCTTCTACCTCTTCCACACTGAAGAGTCGTGATCATCTCATAGCAAATACAACAATCTTATATCTGTGGGATAACCCCTCAACATATATGTGCTGATTATCTATTGCTGCATAACAAACTATCCCAAACTTCGACTTAAAGCAATGAACACTTATCTCACAGTCTAGCAGGGGTTTGTGGCACAAGGGCCATCATGAGGTTGCTGCCAGATGTCAGCCGGGGCTGCATCATCTGAAGGCTGGACTGAGGCTGGAAGATGCTCTTCCCAGGGGGCCCACCTACATCCCTGGCAAGATGGCACTGGCTGTGGGTGGGAGGCCCCCTTTCCTCACCGTGTGGACCTCTCCACGGGACTTCTTAAGTGCCCCCACCCTATATTGTGGCTGGTCTTTCCAGAGCAATGCTCCATGAGAGAGCAAAGAAGAAGCCATAGTGCCTTTTATGATCCAAGCTTAGAAATCACATCCCATCCTTTCCACCATACCCTGCTGGTTACGCAGGTTGTCTCTATTCAACATGGGAAAGGGAATAGATCCTAGGAGATTATAATCATTGGGATCATTTTGGAAGCTACCTGCCCCAATTTTTCAGAAAAGGAAGTAACGGTAAAGCTAGAATTCAGTGGTTTATAAGATGCCCACACTCTCTATCTTCATGTTGACTTGTCCTAAAAACTTCATGATCAAAGCACAGTAAGCCAGTCACACGAGGACACTTTGTTCTCTCACCTACAATGCCATGATCATTTTCCTCCAATCCCAATCCTTCTCTTTTGCCTATTCAGAGATTATAATCATTTGATTGAGAGCGGATCTTAATTGACAGGTGGGGAGAGTCGATAGATGGCAGTGTGCATAAAGAATTTGAATCATTGATAAGTAGATTTCTCTAACCTCCAAAGTTCTTCTAATACTCAGGGTGATGGGACCACCCCATTAGACTTTCTGAGAGAAAAAACATTTGTACGTGACTTACACCAAGCAGACTTAAGCTTTGCAGACAAGTTGAAGGCCTCCCATAAATCTGATTTGGTGAATCACTTTGACTCTGTTGCTGAGTTCACTCAGCTGTTGAACAAAAGTGGAATAGATCAGTGATTGCTGAATTTGACTGATGACCTCATTCTTCTGGGTCAAAATCAGATTGCCAAGCCCTATCCATGAACATTATGATTTTCTGGGTATATGGTGAGATCCCAGAATCTATATTTTATGTAAGCTACTTCAGAGGGTTTAGGAATCATTGAACTAGTTCAAATTTTCTTGACTGGAGATGGCAGACCCTCTTACTTTGGGGAAGGAAAAATAGTGAGCTTCTTTTTCTTGAAAAGAGTTTCTACATTATTGAGAATGGATTAAATGATTTAGCAGATGGTCTTCCAGATATACATATCTAAACTTTTATGCTTCTAGGTAGGAAAAAAAAGTTTGTGTATGGCGATGCAAAATCTTATTACAGTAAGTTTGGTCTAATCTTATCTATAGCTTTATATTTGTTATCACTTTCCTCTAGGGCAGTACGTCTTGAACTCCAGTGTCAAAAAGAATCACCCAGCCTAGATTCATCCTCTTAAACCAGGGTTTCCAAAATTTCCTTGATGATAAGAACCACTTGGTGGTGGTTGTTAAATGCAATACATAAGAGTTAGATCTCTTCCCTGATTCTACTTTGGAATATCTAGGTCATTTTGTAAACAAGCGTTCCAGGCAACTTTGGGAGAGTCTGTTCCGAGGACCTGTAGGTGGAGAAATCTAGAGATAAAATATCCCCATCTTGTCCTTGTGCACTTAAGGTGACAGAGGCCACCCACCTGGCTAAGATTACACAGCTGGCTAACCTCCCCTTGAATTGCATCTTGTCTTAAAAGTTTCTTGAATACTGGGTCTTTAGAAGCAGTATGGGCTTAACCACTTTTGTTGGCCTCATTGGAGACAGATTGAAACAATAAGATAATGCAAGTGAGGAAGAGAAAACTAATTAGCAAATTCATTTTATGCCGTGTCCAAATTTTTAAAAAGAAGGAAAAATGAAAGCCAATAAAGGGTCTAAAAAAAATTGTTATTTAACCCTTTGATCCAGATAGCTCCTGGAGTCCAAGAACTGACAGTTCCAGTGGTAATTAAGGAAGACAAATAAGCTATTCAAATTATAAACAGGAAACATGCTTTCTAACCACTGGCTACTTTCTCCATATTATTTCAAGGGTGACCAATTTCAGCAATAATCACCGGAATACCTAATTTGGAGGAGAGCCCAAATGAATTGTATATTATTGTTTATTATGACGAGAGAAGCAGGCACTCGTTAGATGGCTCCGTGGAGACCATAACTACAGAACAAGAGGATATTGAAAAGTGTTCTAATGATCCATCAGAAAATTAGCCTCCTTCTTTCTGGACCACGTTAGGGGCTTCATGTGGAGAGGATGCTAAAACTGGAGCCACTGACCAACCCTGGGTGGGTACCAGTCTCCTGGGCTCTGGGTTGGTACCGACATCCAACAGCGTGATGTAAGGATTCCTGATGGATATTCTAATACTGAGGCTTCCTCCGCAGACCAAGGAGGGCCCCATAAGCCTAGAAAACAGTCCAGGCTGGGTGGGAGAGAGCAGACCAGCAGACCGCCTCATCGTCTCGTCCTTGGTTTCTGCTGGAGGCCCCAAGGAGCTCAGGTCTGCTGCACTTCCCATACTCACTCAGCAGCAGCTGCCTCTTCGAAGGGAAGACCCACTCCCCTTCCCACTTTTCTGCCTCCGCTCCATCCCTGACTTATGTATCCCCAGGGAGGAAAGAGTGGCTAATGTGATTGGCAGGCACTTGGCATTATTGGACTTTACTTTCAAAATAGGTGATGTCATTGTGTTATAAGTTGGTGCTTCTGCACAGAACATTCCCGTACATGTTTACCTTCTCTGTTGCATTGTCTCAGGCAAGCACGTCCCCTCCACTGGCTCTCTCCATGGGGTGAGGAAGGAGGAATGCCCTGCTTTGACTACCCCCTACTCTATTTTCTCTCTTTTCTGTCTGTCTTCAAAAGAGATAGAGAGTTCCAATTTCTTGTCCACATAACAGATTGAGGAAATGGACTTGGAATCCACTATGGTTCTCTAATACCAATTCTTGCAAGCCTACCTTTGGGTAATTACAGGATTCTTGCTCAGTAATATTATACTCACATTATTATAAAATTTAGGTATATTCTCCACTGCTCCAAGCCCTGAAGGGCAGAAAGAGCAAGGCATAACTTGAGTTCTTAAAAAATAGCGTCCGAGGGTGTGGACTCTGTAGACAAACCCCCTCGGTGTGAATCTTGACTTTGCTCCTTAGTGGTTGTGTGACCTTGAACACATTTACCTTCCCTGGCCTCGGTTTCCTCATCTGCATATTAGGAGAAATAACGGTCACTAACCCAAAAGATTATTGTGAAGATTAAATGAGTTAAAACCTATAAGTAAAGCTGATGTTCAAAGTGCCTGGAACATAGGAAAGAATAGTTAGATTTTTATTACTTTATTATTATTAACATCATGATAAGTAATTATCACTTTAAGAATCAATGTTGATGTTGAAGGTGCATCGCTAAGATTTTTTTTTTTATATAAATTTATTTATTTATTTTTTTTAGCTGTGTTGGGTCTTCGTTTATGTGCGAGGGATTTCTCTAGTTGCAGCGAGCGGGGGCCACTCTTCATCGCGGTGCGCGGGCCTCTCACTATCGTGGCCTCTCCTGTTGCGGAGCACAGGCTCCAGATGCGCAGGCTCAGTAGTTGTGGCTCACGGGCCCAGTTGCTCCGCGGCATGTGGGATCTTCCCAGACCAGGGCTCGAACCCATGTCCCCTGCATTGGCAGGCAGATTCTCAACCCCTGCGCCACCAGGGAAGCCCCATCGCTAAGATTTTAAAGGCATAAAGCAGACGCATGGGATTTGGCTGACATTAAACTCTATGTTAGTCAACAACCACAAAAGCTAATCTGACCTTAGATGGTCTCAGTAGAAGTGTCTCACTCAGATTAAAGAGGAATCATCCTCTATTCCTCTCATTAGATAGCAGTGCACCTGAGGGAGTACCTCTGTGATGCCACAAAATTAAGGGACATTAGAATGGGAGCATGATCCCATGAAAAGGACAATAATCCGGGTCCTAAACACTGGAAAACAAGACAAATAAAGGGTTGGAAAATCTGGAAATTTTCTTTTTCACCTCGAGAAAAGAGCAGATCAACAGCATATGGTTCAGAGTCACAGGCAGCGTGAGTGAGAGAAAAGACCATTAAACTGCTCCATCCTGAGTTCTACTTGTGTCTCTCGCAGACATGCTGTGTGACCTTGGGTAATTTACTTCCTCCAGCTGAACTTCATTTTTCTCATCAATATAATGACTCTCAATTCCTTCCAGCTTTAATATTCCAGGATGCTGAAGGATAACATTGGCTTTGTATCCCAAATCCTCCCATTTACTGGCCCCCTCTTTTTGGCCTGCTCCAGAGCTCTGGCTGCTAAAATATAAACACAAACAACTGAGCCAAATGGGAAATATGATAGCAGCTATACTGATGGCAAAGTAGTTTGGAGAAAAAAACTTGGCACTTGGTATTGAAGCAAGGGTTATAACAACTCCTTTGCCCCCTGAACTGAAGCCAAGGGCACAGACCAGAACTGATCTTTCTACTGACCTATCCACAGGCTGACAAGCCTGAAAACTGGGAGAGTCCAAGGGCCCAACAAGAAAAAGCAGGGACATTTATAACCTCCCTCTCTTAACAGACTGTGTGCATTCTCACAAGAGGGAAGACAATCTCCTTCCGTTCCTTGGAACATTATGATGTCTTACTTTTCTGAGTCCTTTTGCTGGGAAAAGTGTGATGATGTAATGGTATTTTGACTTATTTCTGAGATTCAGCACCACACTTGCCAGACTCCATCATTGCTTTATTAACTTCTTGATGATTTCTTATACACGGTGGCATCGCCGTGATCAGATCCAGTGCATTAATTACGCAAACGTTATTCATGGGTGCGGTATAACTTGAGGAGTAATTGGAAGAAATAACCTATTCTAGAGCATCCCTCTAGGAAGGATGTAAAAACAACCTAGTAAGTTATTAAACCTTTAAATAGATGCTTTTCTCTTCTGTCTTCTTTATAGGAGTGCTTCCTAACTACTTAAAATTCTTCAGCCCAGGTAAATTTATCACAGTGCAGAGAAAGAAATACAAGGCTTGGAATGAGAAATGAAGACTTATTGATTGTCTTCTCACACTAGGTATTTTAATACAAGTTCTCCATCAATCTTTCCAACGATCTCAGGATGTAAACAGCATTTGCCACATTTACAAATGAGACAGCCGTAGCTCTCCCGTGGCCAGTAAATCAAAGAGCTACATTTGAATGTGGCCTTCTCTGATTCTAAAACCCATAGTCTATTTTACCAGCGTTTCCCTGATTGCATCAATACGTATTTCACTACTCACAGCATAGCCGTGAAAGAAAAGTTGCAACTCAGGATAAAAGTGTGTATGATATCAGAATATCTCAAAACACGTGCACAAGTGCTGCTTTGACAACATATCTGAGATGCAGTGCTTCAGCGCGTGTCCCTCACTGGTTGAGTCATCAGAGGCACCCGATCTGTGTTCCAATCTTAAATCCTCAGCACAGTGCCTATCACCTTACAGGTCCTCCAGAAAGAGTTTGAAGGGTACAATGGTTAGACTGCCTTGATCCTAACAAATGTCACTGTGGGCTTCTCATGCTGCCAGCGTGGTCTCCCGTGACTAACCAAAATAAATCTACTTGCTAGAGGGAAAATGGACAAAGTGCTTCTGTTGAAATACAAATGAAGTTTCTGTAATATATTACATGGCAGGATTATCCCATTAATTCAGAAAACTTAGACAGCTGTTGTAGTCCTAGAGATGTGAGAAGTCACAAGCCAGGCTGAACAACCTTGGCTGCATCCAAGCACGGATGGTGAGCTCTTCCTTGGAAGCCCTACGTCTATCCGTGATCCAAGCAAGAATTTAAGCTGTCTTTATGAACCTCTCTGTTTCCGTTCTGTGCATAGGCCCCTGATTTGCTGTATAATAAGTGGTAAGACATTCTGGGCTGGAGGGAGAATTAAAGAGAAAGTGACGGTGACTTCCTTTCAAATTCTTAGACTTAGAGCCTCCACTGCCATCTCCAATTGCTGATCAGGATTTAGTGTCATTTCCCAAAAGAGTGAGTTTCATCCCTACCCTTCCCTGCCCCCAGTACTTAGTGGCACCCCTTTCCCTTCATAATCAGAATCAAATCACCCAGCCACAAATCACCCTTGAACTTCCTTTTGTTTCATTTGCCCAACGACACAAAGATTCCAAAATTGCCAGGTATTAGTCTCAGCCTCCAAATGAAAAGAACCATTACTTTGTCTTTTGTTGAAACGTTTCTTACTTTCTAAAACCTCTAATTCAGCCAAGTTCATAGCAGTGGAGCAAAAAATAAAAAATAGCTGCAAATGGGTCTTCAGATATAAGTGTGTGAGGACCCACCTTAATGTTCATCATTTGATTCCTAGACCAACATACTGTGACTATGATGGAAAGATCACTACCTATTCATCACTGTTTCACTGTATCAGAGTTTCTGTGTCATTCTGAAGGACAGTACCTCAGACTTATACGGTAAAATCTCCTTGGCATCATGCCTAGGTCTTTTTTTAATTTAATTTTTATTTTACATTGGAGTATAGTTGATTTACAACGTTGTGTTAGTTTTAGGTGTACAGCAAAGTGATTCAGTTATACATATACCTATATCCATTCTTTTTCAGATTCTTTTCCCATTTAGGTTATTACAGAATACTGAATAGAGTTCCCTGTGCTATACAGTAGGTCCTTGTTGATTACCTATTCTATATATAGTATATGTTAATCCCAAACTCCTAATTTATCCCTCCCCTAGGTCTCTAATTGTCATTCTATTCCTGTAAGGTCAACAACTTCTGGATGGCGAGCTTTTTGATGAGCTCAGAAATCCCATAAGCATCTGCTCATTGCCTTCCTTCTTTTGCTGTAAAGAAAACCCCTTGATCAAGACCACTTTGGGATTTGATGATGAATATAAGATATCAGGCCTGCGAATGATGGAAGAGGCCAAGTTTCCCTTCTCCATCATCTTTCTGTGTGTCACGGTGCTGAAGCAGCCCACATCTAACTTGTCAGCGTGTTATACAGAACTATCCCAAACTGGGCTTTTGTCTTTTCCAATCAACGTCCATGAGTAACTTCTCGCAGGCACGGACCAGGCACTCTGTTTGTGAGAGAGGCTTGCTTGCAAATTGCTTACACCTCCAGGTCCTGCTACTGCAGCTGCCACAAATGCCATCATCATCTGATGATAGGCAGCTGCTGGGCAAGTCCAGTCTATGTCTGAACAGCTCAGATGTTCCTGGGTTCTTGAAGGGCACATCAGATCACCTATGTCCATGGTCAGCCTAGCAACAAGCAAGAGGCCATTTCTCCAAAAGAGAATGTCATTTGCCAAAGAAAGCACAGATTTGCTCCCTATGCCCAGGGGTTTGCTACAGGCTCCAGGCATCAACCCAAATGTCTCAGCCACTGTGGGTACCATGAGCTCTGCTGCCATAAGGGCTGAAGATGGACCTTCTTGCCCGGCAGCCAGGACCAGTTGGAAGACTCTCCCTTAATCTGGGCTCCACTCAAAGCTAATAGCTTCTCCAGTTACCTGTCAAAGTAGTTATTCTGTAATAACCTAAACTGGAAAAGAATTTGAAAAAGAATAGATACATGTATATGTATAACTGAATCACTTTGCTGTACACCTGAAACTAACACAACATTGTAAATCAACTATACTCCACTATAAAATAGCAATTTAAAAAAGTTAGTTGGACCAGAACATTTCAATTTAACTAAGAGTGCCTTTTTCCTAGTGATGAGAGGAGCAGGAGATAACTCCTCGTCCTTAACTTTTTGAGATGAGTCCCAACAAAGCTCAGATCAGCAGAACATCAGAAACTTTACTAAGGGGTCAGGCTCCTGTGTTTTCCTAGAAGAGGTATTCAACCCTGTAAATGCATACATACATACATATGTGCATACATGCCCTCTATCAGAAAAATATCCATATTTCTACAGCTACCCAGCTGATAACATATAAAGAATGTAATTTTCCATTACATATTCCAGAATTAACAAAATATATGGACAACATTTTAATGTATAACATATTAAACACTCACGAACTATTCACACAGCTGAAGAAATAAAAACTCTTCTCAAGTTAGCTCTCCCTCCTCCACTTCACCCCAGCCTCACCCCAAAGGAAACCACCATCCTGACTTTGGTGTTCATTTTTTGAAAATTTTATTGAAATATAGTTGATTTACAATGTTGTGTTAGTTTCAGGCGTACAGCACAGTGACTCAGATATATACATATTCTTTTTCAGATTCTTTTCTCTTATAGGTTATTGCAAAATATTGAGTAAAGTTCCCTGTGCTGTACAGTGTGTCCTTGTTGGTTATCTATTTTATATATAGTAGTGTGTATGTGTTAATCCCAACCTCCTAATTTATCCCTGCCCCTCTCCTTTCCCCTTTGGTAACCATAAATTTGTTTTGTATGTCTGTGGGTCTATTTCTGTTTTGTAAATAAGTTCATTTGTATATTTTTTTAAGATTCCATATATAAGTGATATCCTCTGATATTTGTCTTTCTCTGTCTGGCTTACTTCACTTAGTAGGATAATCTCTAGGTTCATCCATGTTGCTGCAAATGGCATTATTTCATTCTTTTTCGTGGCTGAGTAATATTCCATGGTATATATGTACCACATCTCCTTTATGCATTTATCTGTCGATGGACATTTAGGTTGCTTCCATGTCTTGGCTACTGTAAATAGTGCTGCTATGAACATAGGGGTGCATGTATCTTTTTTAATTATAGTTTTCTCCAGATATATGCCCAGGAGTGGGGTTGCTAAATGATATGGAAACTCTATTTTTAGTTTTATAAGGAACCTCCATGCTGTTCTCCATAGTGGCTGCACCAATTTACATTCCCACCAACAGTGCAAGAGGGGTCCCTTTTCTCCACACCCTCTCCAGCATTTATTATTTGTAGGTTTTTTGATCATGGCCATTCTGACCAGACTGAGGTGTTCATTTATTCCATATATTTCTTCAGGCAGAACCACACTGGGTTTGTCACTTCATCCCCAGATGGTGCTCAGTAACATGCTTATTGAATGGCTCAACTCCCTGTATTTTTTAGAAATTACATGGTCCATTGTAACCAGTATTTCTGGGTGGTGAAGGTTTTCCATGTAAGTTACTCCACTGTGTTCCCAGACACAGATGAACACTCACTTTGCACACCCAAACCTTGAACTCCCTTTTGTGATTCCACTGGTGAGTCAATGCCTGCATCGCTAAGAATAGACTTCTCAAATGGCTCTCATTAATACATAGGTGACAGATAATGAATCATCAACTCCATTATTTCATTTATCCCTGAAGAACAAAACCCACTTCCATCCCCTTCCACAGTGTTTCTGTGAAGGTATTTTGTAGATGTGATTAATAATTATAATCACTGAGTGTCCAGTCTGCCAGCACAGAGACCAACACCGAGTCATTAATATGGCACCATTCCCTGGGGTGATCAGTCAGCAGGTTGACTGCACTGGACCACTTCCATCCTGGAAGAGGCAGTGCTTTGTCCTTACTGGAATAGACCCTTAATCTGTATACAGATGTACCTTCCCCATGCAGTGCTTCTGACAAAACTACCATCCAGAATGCCTTATCCACTGTCATGGTACACCACACAGCACTGCTTCTGGTCAAGGAACTCACTTCGCAGATGACAAAGCATGGCAACGGGCCCATGCCCATGGAATTCACTGGTCTTACTATGTTCCCCAGCATCCTGAAGCAGCTGGCTTGACAGAAAGATGGAATGGCATTTTGAAGACTCAATTACAGCACAAGCCAGATGGCCAATATCTTGCAGGGTGAGGCAAAGTTCTCCAGAAGACTGACTGTTCTGAATCACCGTCCAATATACAATGCTGTTTCTCCCAGAGCTGGGATTCACATGTCCTGTAATCAAGACACAGAAATAGGAGTGGCTCTAGTCATTATTAACAACGGTGATCCACTAGCAAAACTGTTGTTTCCCATCCTTGTGACCTTAGGCTCTGCTCATCTAGAGGTCTTAGTTCCAAATAAAAGATTGCTTCCATCAGGGGGAAGAAAACAATGATTGAAATTGAAATAAAAGTTAAGATTGCATCCAGCCACTTTGATCTCCTCATCCCTCTGAATCAAAAGGCAAAGAAAGGGTTTGCTATACTGATGGGGTGAATGACTTTGACACCCAAAGGGAAATTTGGTAGCTCCTACACAACGGAGGTAAAGAAGAGAACATCTGGAATACAGAATATCCCTTTGTGCCTCTTAGTACCATCATGTCCTTAAAGTCAATGGAAAACTACCACCATCCAATTCTGTGGAGACTGCTAATAGCCCAGATGCTTCTGGAATGCAGGTCTGGAGCACTTCACCAGGCAAAGACAAAGAACCACAACCAGCTGAAGTGCTTGCTGAAGGCAAAGGGAATGTGGAATGGGTAGTAGAAGAATTAGTTATAAATACCAGCTACAACCATGGAAACTGTTGCAGATACAAGGCCTGTAATAGTTGTAAGAACTTCATTATTTTGTTCTGTTTGCATATACATTACCCAAATATTTTCTTTGCTTTCTTCTATTGTCCCCTTATCATCTCACACAAAATGTATTAATAGTAGTGAATGTTACAGCATAGTGTTTATGCTACAGGATATTGATGAATAAGAGTGGGCTTCACTCAAGGACTGACTCTGCATCCCCTTCTGGGGGAAGGGGTGGCCCTGATTTTGTTGTACATGGAATAGTTGTATCATGTAGGGTTGAAGTATGACTTCGTTATTGTCTTTAGTTAGAAATTAAGTATGGTTTAAGGAATTTTGTATGGTACCAAGTTCACAAAGGGGTGGACTGGACAGTGACGGTCTATTGGTGTCGGCTTAGCTGCAGTCCCGTCACTCAATGAGACACCGGTCTAGGTGCTCCTGGGAAGGTACTTTGGTCACACGGTTTTAGCTGGTATTTATAACTACCTTCTTTTACCGTAAGAACCTTTTTATTCCAACATGCTTTTCAAATGACTTTGATATTCACTATGGCAGTGTATCCTGGATATGTCCTAAGTTATCATCCTCAAATGATGGGTAGGTAAACAGGAAGGAAAAATGAGTTTCTCAGAACTGCAGAGACTGAGACCTAAAAACAATAAATATATCTCTATAATTTTGTTCATTCTATTCATCGGCAACTTTAGCTAAACATGAGTGGAGCATGATGGCTCCTCTTCCCTCTCTGACCCTCCCTCGAGCCTGACAATGTCACCACAGACGGTAGTTTGCCTTGACATTAACTATCCTTCAGGAAACATTTTTGTGTAATTAATAACCTTTAATGCGTACTTTGTTAGCTACAAAACCAAATGACTGTCATTCGTAACACTTAACCTCATCAATTCTGACATTCTCTAAGGCTTTGATTTCTGTAAATGCCTGGTGACACAACGGTATTTGATAGAAAAAGTTGACATAACAAAGTTGCCGAGTCTGGGATTGTGTTAAAACTGACAGTTCTGAATGTAAGAGTTTGATCCAAAAGTAGAATTAACAGAGAGCCAGCAGAAAGCAAGGGAAGTTGAACAAAAAATGGGGGATGACTGGTGAAGGATAATCAGTTGATTCTAATTTGAGGAAAAACTGACACAGAAAATCAGGCGACCACAGCAAGCCTTTGAAGAAGGTAATAGTCACATAAACATGGGCTCCTGTAAAGAAGAGGAAATTCAAAGTTCAAGCTGGGGCTCTTCCCACTCAAGAGACAGCTCGTCACCAATGTGACAACTTGTCAACTCCACTACTTTTGCCTGAGAAAGTGAAATGAGCAATTAAAATTTTCCCAGCATGTATACTCACACTTCCATCCATGTGCATAAATGGTACCTAATTTATCTCCCCACTAAAATTAACTAGAAAACTGGACAAATATATATGAAATAGTAATTTTCAGACATAGGACATTGACAGCACAGGAGTATGATTCCTGAAAGAAGGAAAAAAATAAGATGAGCCTGACAATTATCCTGGATTACAACCTGAAGCAGTTTGCAGTTCACAGCACAAGAGGGGAAACTAAAGAGACCCCTGAATGAGGTGGTGGAGACCCTAGGGCTACAAATGTGATAAAATTTCGTAGAATTGTGTGCCCCCCAAAATGGTTGTGTGTAAAAACCAGTTGAGTTAATAGTATTTTTGTAATGTCAGTTTTCTGGCTTTGCTAAACCTGTTATATAGTATAATGTAAGATGTTGTCATCGGGGAAAGCTGGGTAAAGGGTATATGGAACTCTGTATTAAATTTACAACTTCTGTGTGAGTTTAAAATTATATCCAAATAAAAATGTTTTTTTAAATAGAAGCTAAAGGTGTTTTAGAGGAAGAAACATTAAGTGAATTCTCATTGCTACCAGATTTTTGTTTGTTTGTTTTATTGAAGTATAATTGCTTTACAATGTTGTGTTAGTTTCTGCTGTACAATGAAGTGAATCAGCTATATGTATACATATATCCCCTCCCTCTTGGACCTACCTCCCACCCCACCCCCCATGCCACCCATCTAGGTCATTACAGAGCACCGAGCTGAGCTCCCTGTGCTATACAGCAGGTTCCCACTAACTATCTATTTTACACAAAGTAGTGTGTATATGTCAGTCCTAACCTCCCGGTTCATCCCACCCTCCCCTTCCCCCACTGTGTCCACATGTCCATTCTCTACATCTGCATCTCTATTCTTGCCCTGCAAATAGGTTCATCTGTACCATTTTTCTAGATTCCACATATATGCATGAATATACGATATTTGTCTTTCTCTTTCTGACTTACTTCACTCTGTATGACAGACTCTAGGTCCATCAAGAAATATCAAAGGAATTTCTTCAGGTAGAAAAAAAAATGATACCAGATGGGAATTTTCACATATAAAAGCAGTGAGAGCATTGAAGATGGAAAATATGTGGTTATATGTAAAATAATATTTTTTATTTTATTTATTTATTTTTTATACAGCAGGTTCTTATTAGTTATCTATTTTATACATATTAGTGTATGTATGTCAATCCCAATCTCCCAATTCATCCCACCACCATCATCCCGCCCCCCCACCGGCTTTCCCCCCTTGGTGTCCATACGTTTGTTCTCTACATGTGTGTCTCTATTTCTGCCTTGCAAACCGGTTCATCTGTACCATTTTTCTAGATTCCACATATATGCGTTAATATACGATATTTGTTTTTCTCTTTCTGACTTACTTCACTCTCTATGACAGTCTCTAGATCCATCCACGTCTCTACAAATGACCCAATTTTGTTCCTTTTTTTTTTTTTTTTTTTTAATTTATTTATTTATTTTTGGCTGTGTTGGGTCTTCGTTTCTGTGCGAGGGCTTTCTCTAGTTGTGGCAAGCGGGGGCCACTCTTCATCGCGGTGCGCGGGCCTCTCACTGTCACGGCCTCTCTTGTTGCGGAGCACATGCTCCAGACGCGCAGGCTCAGCAATTGTGGCTCACGGGCCCAGTTGCTCTGTGGCATGTGGGATCTTCCCAGACCAGGGCTCGAACCCGTGTCCCCTGCATTGGCAGGCAGACTCTCAACCACTGCGCCACCAGGGAAGCCCAATTTTGTTCCTTTTTATGGACGAGTAATATTCCATTGTATATATGTACCACATCTTCTTTATCCATTCATCTGTCGATGGGCATTTAGGTTGCTTCCATGACCTGGCTATTGTAAATAGTGCTGCAATGAACATTGGGGTGCATGTGTCTTTTTGAATTACGGTTTTCTCTGGGTATATGCCCAGTAGTGGGATTGCTGGGTCATATGGTAATTCTATTTTTAGTTTTTTAAGGAACCTCCATATTGTTCTCCATAGTGGCTGTATCAATTTACATTCCCACCAACAGTGCAAGAGGGTTCCCTTTTCTCCACACCCTCTCCAGCATTTGTTGTTTGTAGATTTTCTGATGATACCCATTCTAACTGGTGTGAGGTGATACCTCATTGTAGTTTTGATTTGCATTTCTCTAATAATTAGTGATGTTGAGCATCTTTTCATGTGCTTCCTGGCCGTCTGTATATCGTCTTTGGAGAAATGTCTATTTAGGTCTTCTGCCCATTTCTGGATTGGGTTGTTTGTTTCTTTAATATTGAGCTGAATGAGCTGTTATATATTTTGGAGATTAATCCTTTGTCTGTTGATTCGTTTGCAAATATTTTCTCCCATTCTGAGGGTTGTCTTTTTGTCTTCTTTATGGTTTCCTTTGCTGTGCAAAAACTTTGAAGTTACATTACGTCCCATTTGTTTATTTTTGTTTTTATTTCCATTACTCTAGGAGGTGGATCAAAAAAGATCTTGCTGTGATTTATGTCAAAGAGTGTTCTTCGTATGTTTTACTCTAAGAGTTTTATAGTGTCCGGTCTTACATTTAGGTCTCGAATCCATTTTGAGTTTATTTTTGTGTATGGTGTTAGGGAGTGTTCTAATTTCATTCTTTTACATGTAGCTGACCAGTTTTCCCAGCACCACTTACTGAAGAGACTATCTTTTCTCCATTGTATGTTCTTGCCTCCTTTGTCTTAAATTAGGTGCCCATATGTGTGTGGGTTTATATCTGGGCATTCTATCCTGTACCATTGAGCTATATTTCTGTTTTTGTACCAGTACCATACTGTCTTGATTACTAGCTTTGTGGTATAGTTTGAAGTCAGGGAGCCTGATTCCTCCAACTCCGTTTTTCTTTCTCAAGATTGCTTTAGCTATTTGGGGTCTTTTGTGTTTCCATACGAACTGTAAAATTTTTTGCTCTAATTCTGGGAAGAATGACGTTGGTAGTTTGATAAGGATTACGTTGAATCTGTAGATTGCTTTGGGTAGTATAGTCATTTTCACAATATTGATTCTTCCAGTCAAAGAAGGTGGTATATCTCTCCATCTGTTTATGTCATCTTTGATTTCTTTCATCAGTGTTTTATAGTTTTCTGAGTACAAGTCTTTCACCTCCTTAGGCAGGTTTATTCCTAGGTATTTTCTTCTTTTTGTTGCAATGGTAAATAGGAGTGTTTCCTTAATTTCCCTTTCTGATTTTTCACTGTTGGTGTATAGGAATGCCAGAGATTTCTGTGCATAATTTTGTATCCTACAACTTTACCAGATTCATTGATTAGTTCTAGTAGTTTTCTGGTGGCATCTTTAGGATTTTCTATGTATAGTATCACGTCATCTGCAAACTTCTTCTTTTCCAATTTTTATTCCTTTTATTTCTGTTTTCTTCTCTGACTGCTGTGGCTATCAGGACTTCCAAAACTATATTGAATAAGAGTGGTGAGAGTGGACTTCCTTGTCTTGTTCCTGATCTTAGTGGAAATGCTTTCAGTCTTTCAACATTGACTATGATGCTTGCTATTTGTTTGTCATATATGGTCTTTATTATGTTGAGGTCGGTTCCCTGTATGCCCATTTTCTGGAGAGTTTTTATCATAAATGGTGTTGAATTTTGTCAAAAGCTTTTTCTGCATCTATTGAGATGATCGTATGGTTTTTATTCCTTAATTTTTTAATGTGGTGTATCACATTGATTGATTTGCATATATTGAAGAATTCTTGCATCCCTGGGATAAATCCCACTTGATACTTTTAAAAGTATGATACTTTTAATGTGTTGTTGGATTCTATTTGCTAGTATTTTGTTCAGGATTTTTGCATCTATGTTCATCAGTGATATTGGTCTATAATTTTCTTTTTTTGTGATATCTTTTTCTGGTTTTGGTATCAGGGTGATGGTGGCTTCATAGAATGAATTTGGGAGTGTTTCTCCCTCTGCAAATTTTTGGAAGAGTTTGAGAAGGATAAGTGTTAGCTCTTCTCTAAATGTTTGATAGAATTTGCATGTGAAACCATCTGGTCCTGGACTTTTGTTTGTTTGAAGATTTTTAATTATGGTTTCAATTTCATTACTTGTGATAGGTCTGTTTATATTTTCTAATTCTTCCTGGTTCAGTCTTGGAAAATTGTACCTTTCCAAGAATTTGTCCATTTCTTCGTGGTTGTCCATTTTATTGGCATAGTGTTGTTTGTAGTAGTCTCTTATAATCCTTTGTATTTCTGCGGTGTCAGTTTTGATTTCTCCTTTTCCATTTCTAATTTTATTGATTTGCGTCCTCTCCCTTTTTTTCTTGATGAGTCTGGCTAAGGGTTTATCAATTTTGTTTATCTTCTCAAAGAATCAGCTTTTAGTTTTATTGATCTTTGCTATTGCTTTTTTCATTTCCATATCATTCATTCTGCTCTGATCTTTATGATTTCTTTCCTTCTACTGACTTTGGGTTTTCTTTGTTCTTCTTTCTCTAGTTGTTTTAAGTGTGGGGTTAGATTGTTTATTTGAGATTTTTCTTGTTTCTTGAGGTGAGATTGAATTGTTGTAAACTTCCCTCTTAGAACTGCTTTTGCTGCATCCCATAAGTTTGGGTCATAGTATTTTCATTGTCATTTGTTTCTATGTATTTTTAAATTTCTTCAGTGATATCTTTGTCTATCTTTCTGTGAATGTGGTTTTCGTTCCACAAGCTGCAGGATTGTAGTTCCTCTTGCTTCTGCTGAAATGTAAAATAATTTTTTAACCTCTTTACAAGTTGATTGACTGCTGAAAACAAAAATAATAATCAAAGTGAGTTTGTATTAGTTATTAATTGATACATAAATGATTATCATAAACACTTGTCTTAGAATAACAAACATTTGTTTTCTCACAGTTATGGAGGGTCAGAAATTTGGGAGTGGCTTAGTTGGGTGATTCTGGCTCAGAGTCTCTCAAGAGGTTGTGGTCAAGGTGTCAGTGGAGGGTTTTGTCATCTGAAGCCTTGACCTGGGCTGGAGAATCTGCTTCCAAGATGGCTCCCTCACATGGCTGTCGGCAGTGGACCTCAGTGACTCAGTCGTTGCTGGCAGGAGGCTTCTCCACATGGGCAACTTGAGTGTCTTTTTGATGTGGCAGCTGGCCTGCCCCAGAGTGAGTAATCCAAGAGAGAAAGCAAGGTGGAGGCTGTGACGCTTTTTATGATCTCAGAAGTCACACACTGTCATTTCCACCATATTCTAGTCTCCAGAGGGAAGTCAGTACGTCCAGACCATGCTCAAGGGAGGTGAATTACACCCCACCTTTTGAGGGGTGGATTTCAAGGGATCTGGGGACATGTTTAAGAACTATCACATATAAAAGTAAAATGTATAACAAGAGTGGCACAAAGCACAGGAAGGGGCAAATGGAAGTATGCAATTATAAGTGTCTTATGCTGCATGTGAAGTGGTATAATATTATGTGAAAGTAGGCTGTGATCAGTTAAAATCGTATGTTGTAAACCCAAAGAAAGCACTAAAGTAAAACTGTATTTCTAATAAATCAGCAGCAGGGATAAAGTGGACCCATAAAAAATTGTTCGTGTAATCAAATATAAGGCAGGAAAAGAAGGAAAAGGAATAAAGAATAGATGGTACAAAAAGAAACAAAATAGCAAGATGGTACATTTAAAACCAATCATATCAATAATTACATTAAATGTACATGACTAAACCCCCAAAATAAAGTCAAGGATCATTAGCTTGGACTTACAAAGTAAAACTAACGATATGATGGATGCAAGAAACACACTTTAAATTGTAGCTGTATTAAAAGTAAAAGCATGGAAAAATAAATATCATAAAAAGACTAAACATAAGAAAGCTGGAATGGCCATAACAATATCAGACAAAACAGATTTTGGAAGAAGGAATATTACAGAGAAGAAAGAGGAAATTTTATAATACAGGGGTTAATTTATTTTAAAAAAATCATAAATGTGTAAGCACGTCTAATATGTACCTAGTAACAGATTTAAAATATATTAGGCAGATATGAGAAACACAGAAACATAAAAAACAAAAAAAAGACAGAACTAGATATACCCACAATTATAATTGGAGATTTTAGTGCTCCTCTCAGGAACTACTATAACAAAGAGGGAAAAAATCAGTAAGGAGAGAGAAGACAAAAAGCATTATACCTAAGCTGACCTCATTGTCACTACAGAAACCTGTACCCAGTGACAGTAGAATAAGCATTTTTCTTCAAGTGCAGTCAGAGCATGTATGAAGAAAAACCATATTAAGTGGCATATATCAACTACAAACACATTTAAGAGTAGGAGTCCACAAGCTCTAATCCTTTGGCCAAATCTAGCCTACTCCCTGTTTTTGTAGATGAAGTTTTGTAGGTAAAGTTTTTCTGGAACACAGACATGTACATTGTTTATATCTATGGCTGCTTCTGCACTACAGTGGCAGAGCTGAGTTGTGGCTCCCGAGAGTATACACTAGCCCGCAAAGATTGAGCTCTTTACCATCTGGACCCTTACAGAAAGAGTTTACTGACCCCTGTTTAAGGAGATTGAAATCATAAAGATCACGTTATCTGACAACAACAGAATTAAACTAGATATCAGTAACAGACTCCTAGAAAATCCCCAAATATTTGAAAGTTGAATAACACATTTCCATATAATGCATAGGTCGAAAACATTAAACTAGAAAATATTTTGCACTGAATGAAAATGAAAACACAATATATAAAAACTGGTAGAATGAAGATACAGCAGTACTTTGAAGTAGATTTATAGCATTAAGTGTATATGTTAGAAAAGAAGGAAACATCTCAAATCACTGATTCTACCTTAAGAAACTAGAAGAAGGCAAAAGAAATCCAAAATAAGCAGAAAGAAGGAAAGCATAACAATAAAAATCAAAATCAAAGAACAGGAAAAACAATAGAGTAAATCAATGAAACCAAAAGCTGGTTTTTTTTGAACAGAGAAATAAAATTGGTAAAACTCTGGTCAGACTGTTCAGGAAAAAGCAAGAAGAAACACATTTCCAAACTGGTCTGGAATGAAAGAGTTGTCCCTTTATATCCTACATTCTCTAAAAGGCTAATAAGATAATAAGCAATTTTAAACTCAAAAACTTTTATAAGATAGATAAATTTCTTGCATGACCAACGTATCAAAGCTCAATCAAAAAGAAATGGATGTGGAGCAACTGGAACATTCATGCATTGTTGGTGAGATCACAAAGTCATACAACTACTTAGGAAAACGATTTGGCAATTTTGTGTAAAGTAAAACAAACACTCACTGCACTGTCCAGGATCACACTTCTACGTGCTTCCAGGGGACGTGCTTCCAGACTTGTATGTGAATATTCACCTCAGCATTTCTCATTACAGCCAAATCCTGGGGAAATTCAAGGGTTCATGAACTGGTGAATGAACAAAACTGTTATATTCACACCATGGAACACTATCCAGCCATTAAATAGGACTGAACTACAGATAGGATTTCATTGCAACAAAATTGTACAAAAGGTTTCAACTGTAGCGGCAGAAAGCAAATCAGTGGCTGTCCGGACTGTGGTGGGGAGAGAATTAACCACACGAGGAGGGAAATTTGTGGAGCGAAGGCAATGTTCCCTGTGACGCTTGTGGTGGTAGTTACACAATCATGCACATTTGTCATCAAATTAGACACGAAAGTTGATGAACTTTATTGCGTATCTATTACACCTTAATAAAACGGATTTTGAAAAAAGAAAAAGAAATTCCAGGTTATGGTAGGAGGGAAAGCCTGGGAGGGGGCAGGGTGGCCGGGGACGTGTGGGTCAGTGTGTCAGGGAGAGGCCAGTCCTGAGGGCGGCCCTGACCGGGCCCTTCCGGCCACCGGAGGGGGTGCACAGGTCAAGCCAGGTGGCTCCTGGAGGGGACACCTCCGTGTTTCAGATGAAAAGCCTGACCTCAGAGAGGCTGTGACTTAACCCAAGGACTCAACCCAGTGACAGAGGGGCCGGGGTCTGAGTGCCAGGCTGCCAAGCAAGGAGGAGGCTGTGAAACAGCAGAGCTGGAGACACACACACACACACACACACACACACACACACACAACACACACACAACACACACACACACAACACACACAGCACACACACACACACACAGCACACAGCACGCACACACACACAACACACACACACAGCACACACACACACACACACAGCACACACACACAGCACACAACACACACACACAGCACACACACACAGCACACACACACCACACACAGCACACACACAGCACACACACACACACACACAGAGCACACACACACACACACACAGCACACACACACAGCACACACCACACACACACAGCACACACAGCACACACACACACAGCACACACACACAGCGCACACACACACACAGCACACACAGCACACACACACACACACACAACACACACACACACAGCACACACACACACACACAAACACACACACACACAGCACACACACAGCACACACACACACACAGCACACACAGCACACACAGCACACACACACACACAGCACACCGCAAACATACACAGCACACCGCAAACGTACACACACACACACACACAGCACACACAGCACACACACACACACAACACACACACAGCACACACACACACAACACACACACAGCACACACACACACACACAGCACACCGCAAACGTACACACACGACACACACAGCACACACACAGCACACACACAGCACACACACAGCACACCGCAAACGTACACACACGACATACAGCAAACACACACACAGCACACACACAGCACACACACACACAGCACACACACAGCACACACACAGCACACCGCAAACGTACACACACAACATACAGCAAACACACACACGCACAGAGCAAACACACAAACATACAGCAAACATATACACAATATACAGCAAACACACAGAGAACGCACAACACACTGCAAACATACGCACACGACATACAGCAAACACACACACAATACATACAGAGCACACACGGCACACCCAGCAAACACACACACAAGGTCACACGTCAAAGTTAGGTGTGCGATCCAGCAAACAACCACATTGCAGCCGGTCCCACAGGAGTGAGGGGTCCCTGGTCTCCGAGGACAGATGTGCCCAGGCGGTCCTTCATCAGGATGAACTGAGCACCGGGAGAGGTGCAGGAATACGCGCACGGCCATCAGCCCCGCCCCCCAGGTAGCTGGGTGTCTCCCAGGCTCTGCTCTGCGCCCACCAGGGGAAGGGCTCGGGCCGCCCCCAGGACCGTCCGCCGGGCAGCGTGCGCTGCGGCGAACCCCGTGACACACGGGGAGGAGGCTGCGAGCAGGGACAGGAGGGCGGCAGGTGGACACCGTGGGGCGGAAGGGAGGCGTCCAGGACGAGACGTCCTCCCAGTCGGCTCCGGCTGCTGCAGCAAACAGCGCGGACGGACGGGGCGGCTTAAACAACAGACGTTTATTCTCTCAGGATTCTGGAGGCTGAAAGCTCAAGACCAAGGTGCCCGCAAATCACTGTCTTCCTGGCGTGTGACAGCCTGCTCACCTGGCCTTTCCCGGTGCCGCACGTGGAGAAAGGGAGGTGGGGGCGACAGAGGGCGAGAGGGACAGGGAGAGAGGGAGAGGGAGAGAGAGGGAGAGAGTCCTTTTTCTCTCTTCCTCTTCTTATGAGGGCACTAATCCCATCACAAGATTTCATAAAACCTAAAACCCTGCCGTTTGGGGTTTGATTTTTCAGTGCTGGCATGAATGTGTTCTATAGTTTCTGGAACAAGAATTAAACCCCAGATGGAAAGTGCCTTCCACGCCACCCTCATTTGAAGGAAAATGCTCAAAATATAATTTTCCAAATGAAGAAAATGTTCCCAGTCAACGATTTCTAATCGTTTGATTGGATGTTGATAAGGCGGGTCCAAGCTCCTGCTGCCCGCGGGGGCACAGCTGGGGGCCGCTCCACTGTGCTGCAGGGAACAGCCCGCCAGAGAGCAGGGACCAGGGCCCCCGACAGCTAGCGCTGGCTGTGTTGTCCTTCCCACACGGTTCCAAGACAGGAACATCACACGGCTCCGCAGACAGAGGCATCAGGATTTGTCCCCAGGCTTCCACGGGGGCAAGTCTCCAGGCTGAAGGACCTGGCCTGCGAGAGCCTCCGGCCAGGTGTCTCCGTGTCCTTCACCTGCCCACTTCCTCCCCTCAAACCTAGACGCCCTTCCTCTGTGTCACCTCTCTCACCGAGGTGCCACTGTCACCCGCACGGACACCCACACAGCTACCCTGGGGCAGAATCCACCTTGCAAATTGGTCAGCAGCTCTCATATAAACTGGCACTTCTTTTGGAAATAAGTATCAAGAACTTTAAAAACATTTATACTTTTTCATTAAGTAATGGTATTTTCTGAGAATCTATCCTGAGGTTCTAAGAATATCGTCGGGGGCAAGGAGGCACAAAGCTGTGTAATTACTAAATATAATTTTTTATAGTGGAAAACTTGGAGATAATTTAAATATACAACCGTAGGGTAGATGCTTTATAAACTATGATTCATCAATTATATGGACAATTACGCAGCCAGAAAATGATGGGTACCATAATTTTTGCCAGGCTCTCATATTTTGAGGTATTTCCTTCCCATTATTTCTTCAGGCTTCTTTTTTTTAAAGTAAATATAAAGTTAACTATAATTAGCAGTGGTTGCTTTTTCTCCTGTGTTTTCCTAATTTTTATGATCCACATGAATTTCTCTAATGGAGCAATAAACAAACTCTTCTCAAGGAGTGAGGGCACAGAAAGGTTGTCTTTGCAGCTCAAGGGAATATCCTGACTCCCGACTGAAAAGAGTGAGCTTGGTCAGGTTTCAGCCCCAGATTTAGCCATTGTGGTTAATATCTGTGAGTTTTGTTTTGTTTTGTTCTCAAATACTCCATCCAAGGTCAATCACACACACACACACACACACACACACACACACACACGCACACACACAGATGCTTATGACATGTCTGCTCCTGGGTCAAGAGCCTGCCGTGAACTTGGGAAGGGAAAGGAGGGAAGCCCATGGCAGAGGTATAGTGTGCTGTGAAGATCGTTCCGAAGGATAGCACGGAGCATCTTGCTTCATCCTCTCTCTGAAAAGAAAGCAGAACCCACCGCAGTTGGGCGCTAGGAGGTAAGAGCAGGGAGCAAGCATCAGTGCAGGAGGGCCCTGGAATCCTGTCAGTGGGACACCTCCGGCTGTGCACCCCTGCCCTCTCCCTGCACCTGCACCCTGCTTTGTGCAGACACACCTGTCTCCTAGGCTCCAGCCATAGCGGCCTTGTCCCTGTCCCTGGGCCCCGCCAGCCCATCTTCCCACCAGGCCTGGCACCTGCGCCCCCCTGAGGAAGCCCTTCCCCCAGACCTATCCATCCTCGGGCCCCAAACATCACACAGGTCTCAGTTCAAATGTCCCATCCTCAGAAGCCTTCCTGAACTATCCTGCGAAGCCAACCCGCCCACCTCCAGAGTCTCTCACTGCAGCCTATTTTCTCCAGGACATTTGCCAGTGCCTTAGATTTTCTGGTTTGTTTACTGTGTTCATTTTGAAACGTCCCCCTAACAGGTAAGTTCCCGGAGGGCAAGGGCTCCGCTGCTGACGGCCGCGTCCCCAAGTGCAGCCAAGGTGGGTGCTCACCAATCACCTCTGCTGGGGGAGTGGATTACGGCAGCAGAACTTGCCAGCCCTGAGGCCACGTGTCTCCTCCTCTAACCTTCCCCTCAGCTCCCCTGGGTGGCAAAGCCTGGCCCTTTCTGAGAGAGAAGAAGCCATCTACCAAGCACAGGGCGATACTCCTCCCCGGAGCGATTTCTCTTCTGCCTTTAGGCTTCTGATACTACACAGAGGCAGGCTAAGAACTCGGAGACCTGAGATCTGCTTTCAGTTTTACTATTTCTCATAAAAATCATGTAATAATTCTGCCTCTGTTTCCACATTTGTCACATGGGGGAAAAGATACCACTTACTTCCTAAAAGGTAGATAGATGAGAAAAGCCTTTCCAAACCCAAAGCGTGTGACATTTTCTGTGAAGAAGCTCAGGGCAGAGCCCCACTGCAGCTGAAGCTCTTTGATCTCCACTTCCCGTCCAACCACCAAGGGTGGCTCTAGTTTTAGTCGTTTCCTAAGGAATCAGGCGCCGTTATTTTTCCCCCATCTCCTGGCTGGAGCTTAGAGTCTCCCATGGACCACACCTGGATGCCCCCCCCCCTACCATGGGCAGCGGTGAGGCCTTGACCTGGAGAGAACCAGAAAAAGGAAAGCATACATCCTTGATCCCCGTCCGCATGATGGCACTAAGAAAGGTGTCCCATGGTGTCCTCATGGCTACCCATCTTGTCCACAGGAGTCACCAGGCCATCACATGTCACCCAGTAGGTGGTTCCAAATCCGGGGTGGGGGGGGGGAAGGGGGGGAAGCTGGCAGAGGGTGGGGAGGAGGGTCAGGAGGCCTGATGTGACAAAGCCTCCCTCCCACCTGCCAGGGTGTCCCGCCTGCCTGGGGCCCTCCCAGAGGTTCTGAAAGCAGCTGGAACTTGAGAATCAGCCAGATTTGCTAGCTCAGGATTTAAATTCTAGCTTGATACCTGCTAAGCCTTGTGACTTTGGGGAAGTTACTTAGGACCCTTGGGTTTTTCTCTTCTGCAAAATGGGACTCAGAATATAATTCACTTAGTATTATCATAAGAGTGTAAGTGCACTTCAGTTTTCTAGGATAATTTCTGGGATAAAGTAGATGCTCAATAATTCCCTACAGTTCTCTGTCCCATGGGGATGGGAACTTTGAGGTCAGCCCCACCCCACCCCATCCAGCTCCCCCAGGATCCAGGGATCAGCCCGGATCTTTCCTCTTCTCTTCAACCTCATTCCCACAGAGCCCTGCTGGATGCTAACATAAGCATGACATATGCTATCATGCCATCCTCCATGAGCACATTTACTTTAACCCAAGATTCCTAGACATGTGGTGAAGATAGAATTCCAAGCCAACTGGAGGCTGGTGGGGAGATAGATCAGAGAAAGTCTATTTTACCTGGAATCCAGGGATTGGCTAAAACTACTGTTTCTAAATTTGAAGTGATCATGCGGCCCCCAAACAACTGAAACCATATACAAGCCCTGGGGCCCCTGTCCTGTGAAGTAAAAGGTTTTTCCTTTAGTCTCCCAGGCCTGAGTCTCAAAAGGCTGGCTCAAGAGTTACTGATTAGGAATGTGAAGATGTAGAAACAAAGATTAGCTGTTGGGCCAGGAAACTTGTAACAGTTTAGACTATAAATCCGCCACATAGTAGAATCATCCGAACTCCCAGTTCCCTGAAAGATATAGATAAAGGCCTGACACAGATTCCTAAGTTGTTTTTGCAGGAAGCAGAACCAGATGAAAATTGTGACCACAAGAACATAGACCCTAGACTGGTTGAAACCAAAAAGTTGATGATGCTTGAACTTCACCTTGATGCCAACCAATCCGGGAATTGTGCATGAGCTGATCATGCACCCTGCAGACCCCTCCCTCCCACTGCCTTTAAAACCCCTTCTCTGACAGCCATCAGGTAGTTCGGGTCTCTTGCGCATGAGCTGCCCGTTCTTCTTTCTTGGCACTGGCAATAAACACTGAACTTCCCTTCGCCACAACCTGGTGACAATAGACTGGCTTTACTGCACATGGGTGGGTGGACCCAAGTTTGGTTTGGTAACATGGCCTTCCTGCCCTCATCCTTCTTACTACCCTCGTTGTGACCCCCACCTCCACACTGAGGTTTAACAGCTCAAAGTCCACTTGGAATCTCTCTCAACCTTTCACTCAGTGCTCAGCCATGTCACCTGGTCTCTTCTCCTTCATGGCAAACTTTCCCATCTCCAGAGCCACTAGGAAGCCATGCAGACCCCTCTGGGGGGCTCACACAGGAGGGCTGAAATGATTTCCCTTCATGGGGCCAGTGGGACCGGCGCCCCAGGTGGGGATGAGGCATGAAGAAGAGCAAGGCTCTGTGGGAGAGAAACGGAAGGGAAGGGAAGAAAGCAGGGACAGGAAGGGGGAAACGAGACCAAAAGGTGAGGCTGGAGGAGAGGAAGAGTGTGCCGTGACCTCACGTTCACGCTTTCAAATATTCATAAATTCTCTCCTCACCCGCTAAAATCCAACAGGTGCATTGGAACTTAACTTTGGAGTTCAAGTAGGAGCTCAGGCTGAAAGAGGCAACATGTCAGAGTTAGTGGGATAATCGTTCAAATCGTAGGAGTAACCCAAACTCTACATTTTCAAAAGCAAAGAATTAAAACAAGAAAATGTCAAGGCTTCTCTTTTCTGAATTGTAGATTTAGAATAGTAGATACCTAAATTGTACCTTCATGCTTTTTTTAATCAGAGAAGTGAAAATAATCACTCATTCCTAATAACAGGCTTTCCACGGGTAGGTAGAGGACATTTTCTACTCCATTCAGTAAATGGAAGAGGGAGTAAAGGGCATTCTTGACGAGGGAAATAGAGCCTCTGGAAATTGTCTTAATAGCAGTCTGGGAGTTCAGGCAACAGGGGTGACCTCAGCTTTCCTGGGGCTGCCCTCCCCACCTCCCACCCCTGCTCCGTTTCACCGTGACTCAAGGCTCCCCAGATACTCCAGCTGCTGGTGCCTCTTCTCCAGATACAGAGGGTGAAGGTCATTACCAGCAGATGACACACTCGTGCCCACTCATCCTGTAGGTCCCACCACAGTTGCCAGCTTCTTCGCCAAGTTTCCCCAGGTGAAGGTCACACTTTCCACTTTCTATTACAGGTGTTTGCTTGCTGTCTGTGTCCTCAGCGGACTCCTTTCCTGCAGTTACGGGAAACAGAGAACTCACTCTTAATTCTCAGCCAGAACGGAAAAGAATTTAAGATTTCAAATGTCTCTGAAGCTGAGATGCTCCAGAGTCAAATGTATCCTTTGGGGAGGGTTTCTGATCTAAAATCAAAAATTGAGAGTGATTTTTAAAGAAGTGATCCCTTGAAGCTGGAAGAAAAACAGGGTTAGTTTAGGCAATAATTTAGCTGAGATGCTCCAGCGTCAAATGTATCCTTTGGGAAGGGTTTCTGATCTAAAATCAAAAATTGAGAGAGATTTTAAAGAAGTGATCCCTTGAAGCTGGAAGAAAAACAGGGTTAGTTTAGGCAATAATTTAAGGTGATTAAGGAAAAACGGGATACCTAAATCACACCTTTGTGCTTTTTTTTCCCTTTAAATAATTATTTTTTTCTCAAAATAGTAATGTTTTATATTCAATGCTTAGTTAAATAGATTACAGTATCAGTCAGGGGCCCACCTGGAAAGAGAAGGCATGTTCCTATGGGATTCTGGAGAGAGCTGCCTATAGGGACTTATGAGGGGCTGCGGGGTTAAGCACATCACCTGAGAAGGTGGGAGCACCCAGAAGTAGCAGTCATGGGGAGGGGTTAGCATTCCCAGACCCCAAGCGTCAAGAAGAAGAAACACAGCCCGCTGGTGAGGGCTTGAGCTGTGTGGGAGGCGGAGGGGGTGGGGTGCGGGCGCCAGCAGAACTGAGCTTCTCGGAGAGATGAGCTTCTACTGGGACAGAAGCCAAAAGCGGGCGCAGGAGAGTAAATCCCCGCCCTCTCCCCAGCTATGTCTCTGGCTGAAGCAGGGGGTACAGCCTCAGGGCAAACAAAGACATCCCCAACAGGCACGTGGAGAAGACCAAGAAGGAAGAAGAAGAAGGAGGGGGGAAGGGGAGGGGGAGGAGGAAGGGAAAGAGGAGGAGGAGGGGAGGGGGAAGAAGAGGAGGAGGAGGGAGAGGGGGAGAAAGATGAGGAGGAGAAAGGCAGGGATGAAGAATAACCAGCATGAATGTTTTATTTTATTTTTTTAGAAAGTATATTGGTAGGAAAGGCTACTAATCTCCCTCCTATTTTGTCTGCCACACTTATCACCTCAATTCAGATCAGAGGAAAAAGTCAAATGCAACAGCAGTTACCTAATCGAAGTTAACACCTGTACCAAGAACATAATCAGAGGCAAGCATTGATTTTTTCAGTGGAGACCTACAAGACAACATCAGATATGCAAGGGAGGGAGAGAGAGAGAGAGAATGAGAGGAGTCTCTGATGGCCAGTAGAGTATCACCAAGAGTCTTCTCAGATCTGAACCTCATTGCTGTAGTTTACTTGGCAAAGCCCTGAATTTGCAGCAGACCTGTATTTTAACACCCTCCCATGAGGAAAAACTAATTTGCATTCGGTTAAAGCTATTTAAATGAAGCAGGTTAATTTTTTCTAACCAATGTTTAAATAAGTGCAGCGATCTTGATGGTTTCCCCTGGGAGGAGCACAGTCCTGGGAGGCTGAAGTGCACTTCCTGCCCAGAGAGGTGACTGCCTGATCCTGGATCACAAATATTCAGTCAACGGGAGGTGAGCTGCATCTCACGGTGAATCTCTACGGAGTCTCCAATCACACTGGATCACACATCCCTGTGTTGTTTTATTGTCTGTCTTCCCCCATAGAATGTGAGCCCCCCTAGGGCAGAGATGTCTGTCTCCTTCACTCCCCGCTGTTATCCACACCAAGAACAGCGTCCAGCACATAAAAGGTGTTCAAAATCTATTCATTCAGTGAATGAAGAAGTGAATGCATGATTAGTGAGCCCTCTGGGTCTAAAGGAGACACATTGTCTATAATATGTGTTACGGTAGATTAGATGCAGGGTCCGTTTCCCAGACCCCTGGTGCTGCCTCCCCAGAATCCCATCTTTTGGTCCATGTCACCAGCAGCCTCTCCTCCGCATCAGACCCAACAAGCATGTGAAGAACCAACAGAATCAGGCAGTCAGGCTTTCTCTGGATGGGACTTCCTACCCCCACTAGACTGAGGACAGATGGAAGAGCCTCTGCTTGTTTACACGCTCATAACTTAGATTTCATGAAGATGACATTGCGAACGTTTTGGAATAGGAAACACGTTGGAGGAGGTCATCGAGAGGACGTGACCACCAGCTGACCCTCAAGGCGGACCCAGGCAGTGAAGGTTCCTCATCCCTTCCCCACATTTGAAGGTGCGTCTGCCCACCATTCCACAGCGAGAGCCGTTCCAAGGACGCAGCCTTGAGAGAGCGAGCTGGTGCTGAGACCACCTAGTGTGGACATCTACTCATCTGTGTCCCCAAGACAAGCCTCATAAATGAGTCCCCTTGCTTATTAAAACTGCCACCTGCCAATCTGGAGTGTCTGCCTCTTTCTTCGGTCTCTCTTTGCCCTCCATGTATGGGGACCAGTTTGCAAACCAACAAAACAATTTTTCAACAGTTTTTGAGCATCCACTTCCGGTGAAGCTCTGTGCCCCTCCCGGACTGGCCACTGGCTTAACTGGAGAGAAAAGGCAAGTGTGAAAGTAATTCTTATTCCATAGGATTGTAAGACTGTAATAAGGGTCATAATCCATGTGCAAATTTCTCCAAGTTCTATTCTGGTCTCCTACAGCGCACATGTGCACACATGGTTCAGATTTTTACCCATCTCCCTTCTAATTTGTCTAATATATTTCACATCAATAGGTCAATGAGAAAATAACAAGACACACCGATATGTTCCTTTGCAAATGTAATTAGGGAATCTTCCGGCAAACAAATAAACTCCTAGCTAATGCAAAACTTGTTTTCGAAATGCTTTTTCTCTTTTTCTGCCCGGAGCAGCCTTACAAATAAATATTGAGTGTGCCAGGAAGTTGTTCAATTATTCATGTACTGAACTTTTTAAGCGTAGCTAAGAAAGACAATCTCCTTGAATTTACCTACTTGCCTGAAAGCTATGTGTTATTCATTGGCAGGGGAGAGGTTTCTCCATATTCATTTTATTTACCTGTCAGTAGCACGTCTTCAGGTGAAGTATCTCAAAATGCATTTTAAACCATTTAATTTTACCCCAGTTAGTGTCTGTCTTCCTTAAGCCTGAACTCAAAGGATTCTGCCCCGTCAATTATTGGAGAGGTCAGAGATTCACATTGTAAGCATCCATGAGCAGATACCCATCCATCATTCACTCCACAGGTCATGAGGGAGGAGATACAATGAAGAAAGGGCACTGCGGTCAGGGCGGGGAGATCCTATTTCTTGCCAGACACAGTCATGACCTTGGCAATCACTTTACACCTCTGAGGCTCCATTTCTTCATCTTACAACTTAAACCTCAGAAAAGCAATATTTGCTCTGCCTGCATCACCAGGCTGAGGTTATATATATTAAAATTTTCTATCATTTAAGAGATGATTCAATATGCCTATGAAAATCCCTACTTTCCCTAAAATAGGAATTTGCATGCATCTCCCAGAAGGCAAAGCAGTAAACATCCCTGACTGAGAGAGTTTTCACGACTTAGAACGTATGGGCCATTCTTTTATCTGATCATTTCACAAACGTTGATTTCAGGGCTCCATATGGCCAACACCAGCGGAAGACACTGGGAATGCAAGATCCTCCCTGCCGTGGGTGAGCTCACAGAATGTTGAAGGAGCTGGACAGGAAGGAAAGAGGGTGGTAAGATGGTAAGTTACAAGCTATTCCAACATTGGAGACGCCAAAATGTGAAGATATGACATTATGAAGGTGGTGCAATGGACGATGGAATAGGAAGTGGAGTGGAGGGGAAAAGTACCAGTTGTATTTGGGGGTGTTTCTGGCTTGGATGGGATGACGCGTTGGATAGTGGCTGATCCCGGGTAATATAAGAAAAGGTGTAACTGAGGTGAAAGAAACACGTAGACCTAAGGTTCGTGTTTGGTGGTGCAAACCTATGGATTTTATTGAGTATGGAGAGGTTACCATGGGGACACACACACCCAGAGGACACAGTCTGGAGGACCCAAGAAGGCAAGTGGACACGCAGTTTGTAGGGGATGTTGAACGAGTTACCGGATGAATGAAGCATAGTCCTTACTCGCGAGAACCTTACCACCTAGCATCCCCTGACGAGGGTGGTCAGGGATAACTGGGGAGGGTCAACGTGAAACTAACCAGGCCCCCTCCCTGTCTTTCTGAAGCGTCCACAGACGAGCCTCCTCATCCGCGATGCAGGCTTGTAAATCCAGGTCGTAAATCGAGTGGACGGGCTCTCCACCCATTTTGCACCCTCAGCTCAGACAATGTGTTACTATTTTTTTAAATTTTTATTGGAGTATTGTTGATGTACAATGTTGTGTTAATTTCAGGTGTACAGCAAAGTGAATCCGTTATACATATACATACCTCCACTCTTTTTTTAAGATTCTTTTCCCATATAGGCCATTACAGAATATTGAGTAGAGTTCCCTGTGTTATACAGTAGGTTCTTATTAGTTATCTATTTTATACACAGTAGTGTGTATATGTCAATCCCAATCTCCCAATTTATCCCTCTCCCCCTCACCCCCTGGTAATCATACCTTGGTATTGCTCATGAGGCAAATCTCTAGGTGCCTTCACATAAGAAATGTACTCTACCCTATAAGATCTAAAACAATCAAAGAAGAAACGTGGATTTCGCATTCACAACCATTTTTTCCTTTCAAAAACATGCATCTGTAACTGTGTCCCTGCATTCAGGAGAGTTCAACTTTACATCTGCGAGTGAGTTACACACGGGGAGTGGAGGTTCAGACAGAAGTATTTCTCAAGGACAGACCGGTAGGAGGGCCGAGGTGAAAACCTGGTTTCTTGCCTCCGAAAGCAGCATCTTAGCAAAGGTCAGATGCTTTATTTATTAAATCATTCCCTGGACGACTTGTCAGTTAAACACACGCCGGATGCTAGGAGAGAGATGAAGAGGCAGTAGCTCTGCCTTCAGGGAACTCACTGGACTAAACCATTGGACGTCAGGTGTTTTCTGGTGAACCAGCCAAATACCTTCTTCAGGGAAACTTTAATCCCCACCTGCCTGACCGGGGGCGGGGGTGGGGATCCTCTAGGCTCCGCTTAAATGCTTGCGATCAGAGCACCCCGGGTTGGAGACAGCCTCCTGCCTACATGGGAGTGGGAGAGAAAAGCCCTCTTTGTCTCCACCTTTCTCTGTCCTCACATCTCCCACAGGTCACCCGGGAACTCACCTCCGATCCAGGCGGGACCTCCTACCCTTGCGTCTGAGAAGAGACAGCACTGCCTCCTGGTGGCCAACTCGAGGCTCTACAGAGTGGCAAGCCGGCCAGGGCCACCTTCTCTGGATCCATTAGGAGAGGGAAAGGGGACAGGCTTCCCCCTGTTCTTCAGCAAATAAAGGTGAGCATAACTGAGACCAAATGTGGCTCCGGCGGCCAGCATCCTTGCCATGACCCTCACCTGCACCGGTGACGCTGCAGGGCCCTCCTCCCGCTCACGGTTCCTGCCTTCCAGCCCTCTTCTTTCCCCCATGTAGGAACCTTCTCCCAGAGAGGACCTAGGAGCTGTCACTTATGGTTGCTATTGAAGCCATAACCCATGCGGTTCACACCAGGAGAACTCTGTCACAGGGATTTTTTAAAAAACATCGTACAAACAGGAGGAAAACTGATTAAAGAGGAATTCATTTCCATCCTTACTGGTAACTCTCAAAGGCTGTTAAAGGCAATCGAACACCTAATCCCGAACAATGCTTCTCACATCCCTTTTTATCTTCTCCAAAATTCTCCCCCATCCTCTCCCCTGATACCGCTCTCCATTCCACTCCCATGTGCCAAACAAATAAAACGACACTCCCCGCCCACTCCACTCATCCCCTGACACCTCTCAGATGTCCTGTCTTCCTCCTTCCAGCTCCAGCCCTTCCATCTCTCTCCTCGTTCACCTGTGCTCACAAGTGCCCGAAGCACCCGCCTGGCCTGGCAGACACTCTGCCATGTGGGGAGGGGGATGAGCCCACCTGAAATGTCAGACACCTTGATGGACCAGTAAGAGCAAGACTGGGAATATTCATACCTGAGATGTTCCATCAAAGCCACTGGCACCCCGGTGTGACGTGTGCTCTCTCTATTACCTCTCCTGGCCTTGAACTCGAGTGTGGTCATGGGAATATACAGGAAACGACCTCTAAGCCTTAGAAGTGGGACCTGAAACCACTTGGCAAGGATGGCTAGTCACTGGTCAAAGGGGAAGAAAAGGAACTCTCTGAAGAGTATTCGAGTCTGGCTCTGGACTGATGCTAATTATCAGAAAAGCTTTAAAAAAAAGAAAAACTAAAATAAGTCCTAGGAGAGCTTATGGAGGTCAGGCGATAGATACTCTCAGTTTGATTCTTTGTCACAGCAAGTCCAGTGGAATAATGGACGCATTTTGTGTTTAGCTCCCCAGCCCTAGGAGATGTGCTGAGAGTAGGTATGCTTATGACTGGCAGAATCCCCACACTGCTTCCCTGACCTGTGGGGTGAGAACTGTAATGGTAGAAAAAACCTACAAGAAGCCCCAGGAGCTATCTCCTCTGCCAGAATAGTAAACCATGAGCAATAGCACATTCCTGGGGGAATTCAGGCATAATGTACCAGAACCTGCAGAGTGAAAGGAACTATACATCCCTAACTGCCTTACCTGTTGTGGGTTTTTTTTTTAATATTTTGATGTGGACCATTTTTAAAGTCTTTATTTGTTACAATATTGCTTCTGTTTTATGTTTTGTTTTTTTGGCTCTAAGGCATGTGGGATCTTAGCTCCCCAACCAGGGATTGAACCTTCACCCCATGCATTGGAAGGCGAAGTCTTAACCACTGGACCACCAGGGAAGTCCCTCTGCCTTACCTGTTTGAATGGTGCAAAACCCAGATGAGTCTTGGAGGATGACGGTGGGTTATCGCGCACTTTATCAGGTGGTCATGTCCATCGTAACTGTAGTTCCACATGTGGTATCTTTTTTTAATTTTTTTAAATTAATTAATTTATTTATTTATTTTTGGCTGTGTTGGGTCTCCATTTCTGCACTAGGGCTTTCTCTAGTTGTGGCGAGCGGGGGCCACTCTTCATCACGGTGCGCGGGCCTCTGACTATCGTGGCCTCTCTTGTTGCGGAGCACAGGCTCCAGACGCGCAGGCTCAGTAGTTGTGGCTCACGGGCCTAGTTGCTCCGCGGCATGTGGGATTCCCCCCAGACCGGGGCTCGAACCCGTGTCCCCTGCATTGGCAGGCGGATTCTCAACCACTGCGCCACCAGGGAAGCCCCCACACGTGGTTTCTTTACTGAAGCAAATCAGCATTGCTCTACCACCGAGTGTACAGCTGTTGACCTGGCCTATATTGATAATTTCCCCCATTTCTATCAGCAAAGATGATCAGAAACAACTCATTCTCTTGTGGTAGGAGCATCAGCACACCTACATCACCCATCTGTCCTGCTTTGGTCCTAAGATAGACCAGAGGGAATTGAATGTCTTAATATCACATCAGGTACCACATCACGTTGATGACATTTTGCTAACTGGAACTGATGAGAGGAAGTAGCAACAGTGAGAGGGTAAGAGATAAGCCCCACCAGAGTTTGGAGACCTACCATACTGATAAAGTTTCTAGAGATGCAGTAGCTGAGATATGTCAGAATATCCACTCTAAAGTGAAAATATACTGTGACACTTTGTAGCACCCATTTCAAAGAAATAGACATAACCGTTGATGGACTTTTTGCTTTTTGAAGGCTACATATAGGATAGGTAAGCGTGATCTTGTAACATGATTATTGAGTAACGCTTAAGATGGCCAGTTTGCGGAGGGGAGCGGGTGGAAAGAGTAAAGAACAAGGTCTACTGCTTAGACTTCCGTATCATGTCCAGGAAGTAGTTCAAGCTGTCTTGTCACTTATGCTGTGTGTCAAGGTATGAAACGGTATTTCCTGTGTGTGAGGCAGATAATATATTTTACAGCACCTGAAAATTCCCAAAGAAAGACTCACTGCATGGTCCCTTGGGTTTGGGAATGAAGCCATGCCCTCTTCTGCCAGTAACTAGCCTCAAGTTGGTAAGCAGTTCCTGTCCTCCTATTGACCCTGGTAGAAATTAAGTGCTTGACCACCAAGTGATTGCCCATCATCACTGTTTTTTCCCAATCCACCATCCCTGTGTGGAGCTGTAATACATTTGGTTATTTATGCGTGTATTATGCAAATCCATCTGCAAACCAGACCTACCCTTTTTGTTAACTTTTCATAGGGAACCCTCATGAGGCCACAGGTGTGTGTTGAGGGCAAAGCAGTAGACACAGAAATAGGCACAGTTTCCAGGTGAGTAAATGACCCAGCTACCTGTGCAATTAACTTGTGCCTGTTCTGATATATACCATTTCCAAGGGATAATTTAATATTACTGTTAATATCCAATCTTATGATTTGGAAGATCAGGAAAAAACTTTCAGCTGATGGTGGGCAGCTTGGGGTGGCTAACATTTTACCTTTCAGGTGTTGACATCACTCAACATATATGGCAGCTCGTGGAACTTTGTTGTCCCCGGCATTGAGAACACATTTATTTTACTTGAATGACAAACAGGTAAGTGAAGGTTTGGAGGGGACAGAAAGAATGAACAGTACTGGACACTTTCATTATACCATCCAAACCCACTCTCTGCCTTTCTTCCATCTGCCTCTACCCTGGGAGGCTGAACTAGCTGGACTTTGTCCATGGCTCCCTTGCCATCTGGCTTCTGGTTGTTTCACATAAATGGGAAGCACTGCCGGGAGACTGGACTGGAGAACAGAGTGAAATCAGGGTACTTATTTCCTGGATTCCTCTGTGATGGGTCGTTATATGTTGAAGTAAGCTTCTCTACCAAGACCACAGCCCCTGTCAGGAAACCCTCTGCTACAACAACAGCTACTATCTCTGGGTTCTGGTCAACTTTTCCTCTCCTTAACCTTCAGTCCTGAGGGTAGTAATGGCTCCTCCATCTTGCTAGTTTAGAGCGTTTCAACCATCGCTCTTGGTTTCCTGTAACCCTGCTTCCATATTTATAAGCAGCCTCTTCATTAAACCTTCCTCAATTACCCACTTGAGTATGGCATCTGTTTCCTGCTAGAGTGTAAGGGATATACATTCAGATCAGATTCTCAGAGCAAAACTTCAAGTAATTAGAAATCAGCAACAAGCACAGACTTAAATGGACTCAAATTACTCAAGATAGTAAGTTATTCCCATAGGAAACTAAGACATATTTGGAACTGAATAACAAGAAGTGTTCTACATCATAGTCATCTATGGTAGGACCAAAAAAAAGGGAAATATGTGCATTAATAAAAGAAAAAGATTAAAAGTAAATATCTGAAGAACTTAAAAGCTTAGAATAAGCTTTTAAAAATAGGGCAGACATAATAGGTAGGAAATTAATAAAATGGAAAAAGAAAAAAACAAATGAGCTTCAACAAAAGAAAAATTTGCTTTTTTAAAACCTCTAAGAAGAAAGATCAAGAAGAGAGAAGAAAAGGAACAAAAAATTTCTTACTAGTTATCAGGACTTACAAAACTGTAGTAATGAAAACACTATGATATCAATGCCAACATATATCATAGAAAAGAATACCTATTAATTATAGAACATTGATAAATGACATTGCAAATCAGAGAAGAAAAGCTAAGCTATTCAATAAATAGAGCTGGGAAAATTGTTTATGCATACATAAAAAAGCTGATACCTACCTCACACCACAAAAAGAGAAAAAATTTAATGAATTAACTATCAATATATAAAAATCAAACCCCCAAATCCTACCAAAAAATAAAGACAATGCCTTGGGGAAAAGAAGAAATTATTAAACAAGTGACAAAAATCACAATCAATGAAGAAAAAGATGGATAAGTTTAAATTTATATATGTGCATATAAAGCATGAATAATATATATAATGTTTGCAGAACTGTGCATGTATTATATAATCATCATAAAAGGTATTTATTCACCCAAGAAAGTAAGCCACTACCATGTGCTGATAACTCTCCAAACTGCTATAGATCCTACAGCAAAGCTGACGTGATCTCTGCCCTGGACCGTATGTTGGCAGATAAGCAAACAGGTTGAACAATGCTGCACTTAATAACACAATGAAGGGCTTCCCTGGTGGCGCAGTGGTTGAGAATCTGCCTGCCAATGCAGGGGACACGGGTTCGAGCCCTGGTCTGGGAGGATCCCACGTGCCACCGAGCAGCTGGGCCCGTGAGCCACAACTGCTGAGCCTGCACGTCTGGAGCCTGTGCTCTGCAACAGGAGAGGCCGCGATGGTGAGAGGCCCGCGCACCGCAATGAAGAGTGGCCCCCACTCGCCGCAACTGGGGAAAGCCCTCACACAGAAGCGAGGACCCAACACAGCTAAAAATAAATAAATGGATAAGTGGATTTATTAAAAAAAAAAAAAAAAAAACACACACAATGAAAATATTACTTTTACTATCATCCACACCATCATAAAGGAGCTTATTTCCAGACAAATTATTAATCAATGTATCAATGTAGTTGTGGTGAGATATGGCAGACCAGGGGGTGACCGATTCTCCTAAGGCATTTACCCTGTTTGTTTAGTCATTCAGTAAGTATTTATTGACTGACCCTTGAATGCCACTGTAATAAGCCCTGGGATAAAAGGTGAATAAGAAACAATTTCTCCTCCAAGAAGAAAATCCCTGAGATCACCGCTGGGTAGAAGCAGACGCATAAACAGGAAGGTACAGTATCTTGTAATGGGCATTATGGTGGGGGGATCTTATGGTGCTATGGGGGCATATTGAAGCACCTACCCCAGACTCTGGGGAAAGGGGTAGGTGGGTTTACGGTGGTACTTCAAAGCCCAACAGTGAAGGCAAGGAAAATATTTTAATTCAGATAACTGAGTGAATCATAAGTCAGAATTCTAAATGCATACATTGCTATAAAATTATAATCGTGTGTTAAAGGCTGTCATTCCAATTTTGAGCCAAGAAAGTTCAGAGGTTCAGAACAAAACAGGTATTTCAGAGACCTCAACAACAAAAATTGCTACAGCAGGAGTTTTCTGAGGTAAGGATAGTGCAGCAGCAGAGTAACTATTGTTTCTTGGAAAAGCATAAACTAAGAGGCAAAAATCTTGAGTCTCTGTCCTGATTTTGCTGCACACTCACTTTCTAAAGCCTAGAGTAAGCCAATTATCCTCCAGCGTTTGGGAATAACATCACAGATGTAATGTGTTTATTATGAGAATTAGAGCATTAAGGTTAAAGTGCTTAATAAAGCAGTACACAAATATTATTATTAAGTGGCATGTGCTTATGAAGACTCTAGCAGCATTTCTCACTGATGGAAATTACATCATCTTCATAATTGCTTCATTTTGTCTTTATTGAGGTATAATTTTCATATAATAAACTGCACACATCGTTAGTGGATCATTCATTGAGTGTGGCAACTTTATACATCGTATAACTACAAACTTCAAAACATCAAAATGTAGAACCTTACCCTACCCGGAAAAGGTCATCTTCCCATAAATTAATTCTATCAAAAAAAAAAAAAAAAAAAAACCACTACTGTCCTTATATGTGGAATCTAAAATACAACACAAATGAACCTAGCTACAAAACAGAAACAGACTCACAGACATAGAGAACAGACTTGTGTTTGCCAAGGGGGGAGGGGGGAGGCAAGGATTGGGCGTTTGGGATTAGCAGATGTGAGCTATTACATATAGAATGGATAAACAACAAGGCCCTACTGTATAGCACAGGGAACAATATTCAATATTCAATATCCAATATTCAATATTCACAATGGAAAAAATATGAAAAAGAATGTATATATAGGTATAACTGAATCACTTTGCTGTACAGCAGAAATTAATGCAACATTGTAAATCAACTATACTTCAATAAAATAAATTTTTTTTAAAAACTACTGTCCTGTTTATATCACCATGCTTATGAAGGATTTTAATCTGTATTTTTCTTTTCTAGTAATATCCCTGTCAGATTTCTGGCCTCATGGTTATACCAGTCTCATAAAAATACTGAGAAGTGTTTTCTCCTCCTCCCCTTTCTGGAAAAAAAATGTGCAATAATGGTAATATTTCTCTTTAAATGTTTGAAGGAATTCACTAGTGAAGTCATCATGGGCTCAAACTGTCTTTGTTGATATGGCTCTTTTAAAAATGTAAATATATACGTATATACATGTTTTCAGATTTCCTATTTCTTCTTGCGTTCATTTTAATCAAATTTGTTTATTTCACTTATATTGTTTACTTTATTGGCATATGTTGTTCATAATATTTCATTTTTGTCTTTATTTTGTCTATATTTATTGATAGGTCCTTTTAAATTTTCTCATATTGATTACTTGTGCTTTATTTCTTTTTTATTGATTAATCTAACATGGAGTTTATTAATTTTGTAAATCTTTTTTAACATATCCACTTTGATTTTGTTGATTTTTGTCTAGTTTTTATTTCATTGATTTCTGCTCTTAATTATTTTCTCTTTTCTCTTAATTTTGAGCTTAAGATGCTCTTCTTTTTCTAGCTTCTAAACATGGAAGTTTGTTGGAAATGGGGGAAAGTAAAAAAAATCAATACTATAAATTTCCTTTCCTTATAAATTTATTGGAAAACTATAAATTTCATTCTCAGCACTGCTTTAGCTGAATATAAATTTTGTTATGTTGGGTTTTCATTATCATTCAACTCCAAATATTCTTAATTTCCTTTGTGATATCTTCTTTGACTCATAGGATTTTCTTGTTGTTGCATAATTTTCCATTTGAGTTTTTCTAGAGATTGTATTATTGTTGATTTCTAACATGTGTGGTCAGAGAATATACTTTCTATGATGTCGCGCCTTTAAAACTAATTGAGACTTATCTTATGGCCCAGCATATGGTAATGTTCATGAATGTATCTGTTTTTGTACCCACTGTTCTATTCATGTTAGGTTAAGTTGGTTGAAGGTTATGTTCACATCTCCCACATCTTTATAACTTTTGCCTAGTTGTCTTATTAATTATTGACAGGGATTTAAAACCTCCAACTCTGGTTATGGATTTATATATTTCTCCATTACCTCTGTCAGTATTTGTTTTACATATTTCAAAGCTCTGTTATTAAGTGCATTCAAATATAAAACTGCTATGTCTTATTTCAATCTTAGAATTTCCGTCATTTCTTTTTATGGCTTTCGTTTCTGATGAAATTCCTCATCTGCTTATGTATATCATTCACTTTTTCTGATATATACTTTAACACATTTTTTATGGTTATTTTATAGCCTCTGTCTGCTAATTCCATAATCTATATCTTTGGCTCTGAGTCTACTGACAAAAATTTTCTCTTGATAATGGATCACATTTTCTTGCCTCTTTGCTTGTCTCTTTAATTTTTAAAATTTCACTCTGTGCATCCCATGTAAAAGAATAATTGAGAATTAAACAGATAGTATTTGCCCCTGAAAATGGTAGGACGCTGAGTCAGACATATCTGTAATTGGGCTGAGCCTGGGCTTTGTTGCAGCTTTGATTAGACTCATTCTACCCCTGGCTTCACATACTTTGAGGGCAGGGTCAAGACCGTCCCGTCAGCAAGGCTTAGAACCTGAGAATTGGAGAGATTCTGAGGCTCCAGACTTCACACGCGAGCAGCCACTTCCTGAGCCTTTGGAGGTCTCTCTCCATCCTTCTACAGGAGGAGCAGGCTTTGATTTGCTGCTGCCTCGCATCCTGCACATCCCCAAGCCTCCGGAAGGGCCCGGCCATGTACTTGGTCCAGGTACCACGCACATCGGGAGTGCTTGCTCAGCCTCCTGTTCTGTCCCCTGCCTCGGTGCTGCTACCATGCACCCAGCGAAGGTCCCAGGAGAGGGATGTGGTACGTGGGTGTGGATTCACTCCAAGCCTGGGAATCCTCAGAATTCCAAACCATCCTCTTAGCCCACACGTGGCTGATGAAGAGTTGACTAAAAAGATGCACAACATGAGAGTTCTGAGTTGAGTTTTATTTGGGGCAAAATGAGGACTATAGCCCGGGAGACAGCCTCTTAGATAGCGCTGAGGGACTGCTCCGAAGAGGCAGGGGGGAGGGTCAGTATAGATGTGATTTTGGTGAAGGGGGGACGTGCAGCAAACACACACTTTGGCAGAAGTTGGCTGCGAGTCACAAGGAGCAGATGTCTCCATGAAGGATTTTAGTGCTTTTCTAGATACGAGGAGATGCAAGAATTGCGCTCATAAAATCTTGTCCTGGAAATACCCAACTATCTGAAGGCCTGTTCTGCCAGTTTTTCCCAGAGCACAGAGGGCTTCCTTCCTGCTCTCCACTCTGAGCTCCTTTCAGGGGGTGTTGAAGGTCAGCGGCTGCAGCAGTACATGATTTATTCCTTGTAGAGGCAGATGGCAAGTGCCAATTTGTAGTTGGCAGAAGTTTAAAAGACAGGTGGGTGCCACATCCCACACATACTGAGTAAAGAAAAATGTGGCAGGGATGAAAGTACCCATGGTCTCTGCTAGGAAGGGCTTGTCTCTTACTGGAATTCAGTTCAGTTGGGTTTCCCTGTGTTCCCAGTTCTAGGTTGCCTTTAAACATGCATATGATTTTGTCACTTCTCTGAACTATTCTGATTTGCCGGGTGGGATCTCCTGCAACTCACTACAACCCAGCTGCTGAAGTGTCCATTTGAAGCTGTGTTCGTGTCTAGGGTGTGGATGTGAATAAATCATCCTTGGGGTCAGAAAGAAATAAACGCCAATTTAAATAGTTCTCTGGGTAAGTTTTGATTTCTTCGGTTTTACACACACTGAAAATAAATGGTCTTTGCTACTGCCCATGTTTCCACATGAAGTGATTCAGACCGTGTACTGCCCGAAGCTTCCAAGCCTAGGAGACAAGTGGAGGTTGAAACACAACCTCAGCTTTTTTCTCCCGGTTTATCCTCTCAAATGAAAATCTGTTCTTAATTCATCCATGGCTCCATGTGCAAAGGCGAGCAGCGACCCCAGTATCATTGTTCTGTCTACAGATCGATAAACTCGTCCCCCAAATCTGGGCATTATGGCTACTTGCAAGAATATTGCCTAAATTATCTAGAATAACTTGTCATATTCTAAGGCCAGATGTTGAAAAGAAAAAAATTGACAAAGATACAGAGAAGACCCCATGAACGAATGGAGAAGTCACTGACCTCTTTAGGAAGTTTCATGCAATGTAGCAGAAGCGACCTTTCCAAACAAGTTTCTTTTTCAATGAACTTTTTGACAATTTCTTTGCAATCTCATTCCTCTGAAGGAGTGTGAGTTTATCCCTATTTATATATTTTTTGGAGCATAAGTCCACATAACTATGAAATAAAACTTGATCCAAAATCTTCACTTAAATAAGATACAAATGAACTTATTTACAAAAAAAAAAAAACAGACTCACTGACATAGAAAATAAACTTATGGTTACCCGGGGTGATGGGGGGGGAGGGGGAGGGGGAAGGATAGATTGGGAGTTTGGGATTGACATGTACACACGGCTATGTTTAAAAAGGATAACCAACAAGGACCTACTGTATAGCACAGGGAGCTCTGCTCAATACTTTGTAATAACCTAAATGGGAAAAGAATTTGAAAAAGAATAAATACATGTATATCACTTTGCTGTACAGCTGAAATTAACACAACGTTGTTCATCAACTGGACTCCAATATAAAATAAAAATTAAAAGAAAAACAAAAGAACACAAAATCTTCACTTCAGTTCGTTTATGTGTCTGTGCACGAACACATTATATGAAAGCCTGTCATTCGTTTTCTTTAACTGGTTCCATCAAAAAATATTGATTGAGTTCTTATAATCTGTATTCACTGTTGCCTCCCCAGTGCCTAAATAATTACCTGGCACAAAGTCCCTGTGCCTACTTTCTAGTGAAGAGACATCTACGAAGGATACGGAAAAATAAATAAACCTCATTTCTAGAAGTGATAAATATGATAACGGTATAGTTTCGTATTTCAACCAGAACACTCTTGAGAGTAATTAATGATTACATGAAGAAAGCAAGTGTCCCCAGGGATGGCCTGGGTGTAAATAAGCCACATGGAACTTAGGGGAAAGTTCTGTGAAAAAAAGGACATTGGGGTTATGGCTTGGACTTGAGAGGGAGTCAGATGGAGTCTGAGTGGGTGGAGAGCAGACGTTAACAGGGGCTCAAGGGAAGCCCCGTGGAGGGGTGGCCTTCCATCCTAATCAGAATGATGACAGTGAGTCACTAACCAAAGCCTGGAGGAAGGGCAAGTTCGGGCAGGGCCATGGCAAGTGCAAAGGGTCTGAGGAGGAAACAAACCTGGTGTGTTCAAGACAGAGAAGGAAACAATGGGCTGCCATCAAGTGAAGGAGGCTGAAAGTGATGGGAGATGGATGGAGTCAAGAGAATCGGGCTCTGCCGTCCTTACGGGCCCTGCTGGGAGCTGGCAATTAACTCCACACAAAGGGGTGACTCGGCAAAGATCCAAATGAGAGAGATAAGTTCTCATCTAATTAGGGGGAAATATTCATGAGATTCACGTGCTAAGGTGATGCCCTTAAATCAGTCTAAACTCAGCAATCAGCTAACTTGCTGTCTCAAGAAATGTCAAGGTGAGGTTTTTTTTTTCCCCACTAAAGTGAACTATTTTACCATGAGAATAATGCCTTACTTTTGCAAAAGTTTTCTTGCGGTGGTTATACGGAACTACATTTTTATTTATTTTATTTTATAAATAAAATAAAAAGGCTTTGGAAGGACCTGGAAGGGTTGTTTGGGTTTCCAGGTCCAGTCCAAGTTCAGCACAGAGTTCTGTGAATGCCTGGCTGGGAGAGGTGGTTACGAGGAAGGGGAATCAGGACAGGTGGACATTTCATAGGTCAGAAAGCATTTTGCCTATTAGTAGAAAGGCCTGCATTACGTTAAAAAAATCAATTGCAAAACACAATTAAGGAGGTGAGCCTTGACAACAGAATCAACTAAAACCTCCCACATTTTGGCAGTAAGTTCAGGATGTGATAACTTTCCTTAGATGTCAATGCCGCCTTAGAGCGCAGGCAGAGACACCTCCCGCCCAGGTTAACATGAAAGGGTCCTGCACTCTGCTTCGCTCAGACTACATCTGGAGCCGAGACTAATTAGAAACCAGAGTGGGAGTCATTCCACAAGGGAAAAGGTGAATGACATCATTTTGAACTCAGGAAGAGAAGGTGATCAGACACCGGCTCCAAATCCACCCAGGGCAGCCTTGCATATCTCGCTCCTCTGAGTTGCTCTAAACCAGTGTTGGCACAATTAACCCAAAGGGTACAGGTGAGTCTTCAAGTCATCATATGTCCGGTAATCTTATCTCAGGATAAAATATGGGAAATGTGCTTCCATGATGCTTCTTCTCACAAGTGCATACTTACCTACAGGTGGAAATTTCCAGGAAAGGAAAGTTAGGGATGAAAGTACCTCTAAATGGAGAGTCGGTGGGCCAGAGCCCTACCGCTAGTCTGAGCAGTGATGTTTCAACCATCACTTTTTACCCCTAGAACAATGCTATTGGGACCCAGGGGTGTACAGTAGTCGCATGAGGAAGTGTCTGGGTTCGTAGCAGCTACCGGGAATCTCCGTGTCTCTGCTCTGAGCTGCTTCTTAAAAATGATGCCCAAGAGAAACACTGGGTCATCCAGCTGTCGAGAATTCTGAGAGCTGGGACCGCCTCTTCAAGGGAGTGAGACACGGAGAAACACAAGGATGATGGTAATGAAATAAAACTAATAAAGTGAGCAGCTCCCAAAGAGTTCTTAATGTCAGACATTGAGCCAAGCGCTTTGTGCTGTCACTTACCTTCATGTAAATCTCTAAGTGGCTTCTATCATTGCGGGCTTTTTACAGGCAAGGGAGCTGAGGCTGGGGTTAAGGACGTGTCTGGGAAGTGGGGCAATGACGATGTGGAATCTGGGCTGTCTGGCACCAAAGGCTGGACTTTTTTTCCTCTTTTTATTTTATTTTTTGTTGAAGTATAGTTGATCTACAATGTTGTGTTAGTTTCTGGTGTACAGCAAAGTGATTCAGTTATACATATGTATACATTCTTTTTCATATTCTTTTCCATTACAGTTTATAGCAAGATACTGAATATAGTTCCCTGTGCTATGAAGTAGGTCCTTGCTGTTTATCTATTTTATATATAAGAGTGTGTATCTGTTAATCCCAAACTCCTAATTTATCCCTCCCCTACCTTCCCCTTTGGTAACCATAAATTTGTGTTCTATGCCTGTGAGTCTGTTTCTGTCTTATAAATAGGTTAATTTGTATCATGTTTTAGATTCCACATATAAGTGATATAATATTTGTCTTTGCCTTGCTTAGTATGATAATCTCTAGGTCCATCCATGTTACTGAAAACAGTATTATTTCATTCTTTTTTATGGCTGAATAATATTCCACTGTATATATGTACCACATCTTCTTTATCCATTTGTCTGTTGATGGACATTTAGGTTGCTTCCATGTCCTGGCTACTGTAAATAGTGCTGCTACGCACATTGGGGTGCATGTATCTTTTCAAATTATAGTTTTGTCTGGATATCTGCCCAGGAGTCAGATTGCTGGATCATATGGCAACTTTATTTTTAGTTTTTTAAGGAACCTCCATACTGTTCTCCATAGTGGCTCTACTAATTTATATTCCCACCAACAGTGTAGGAGTGTTCCCTTTTCTCCACACCCTCTCCAGAATTTATTATTTGTAGACTTTTTAATGATGGCCATTCTGACCAGAGTGAGGTGATACCTCATTGTAGTTTTTGTTTGTTTGTTTGTTTTGTTTTTTATTTATTTATTTATTTTTGGCTGCGTTGGGTCTTCACTGCTGTGCACGGGCTTTCTCTAGTTGCAGCAAGCGGGGGCTACTCTGTGTTGTGGTGCGCAGGCTTTTCATTGCAGTGGCTTCTCTTGTTGTGGAGCACAGGCTCTAGGCGTGCGGGCTTCAGTAGTTGTGGCTCACGGGCTCTAGAGCACAGGCTCAGTAGTTGTGGCACACGGACTTTGTTGCTCTGCGGCATTTGGGATCTTCCCGGACCAGGGTTCGAACCCGTGTCCCCTGCATTGGCAGGCAGATTCTTAACCACTGCACCACCAGGGAAGTCCCCCTCATTGTAGTTTTGATTTGCGTTTCTCTAATCATTAGCGATGTTGAGCTTCTTTTCATGTGAAAGGCTGGGCTCTCAACCAGTACAGAATGGAGCCCCCACTGGGACTGAGGAGGGATGGCTGAGGACAGAAATCACATGGACCAGAGCCACTGCCAAGTCCTTCACTCGGACTCCAGTGAAAGGCCAAGCAACCAAGTCTTTTTCTGCCATTGCAATATCTTCACTCTAAGGCCAAAAAGGAATTTTTATCATTTTATATTTCTCACTAACAAGTAAATATACCAATTTCCCTCCAGAGAAATCCTCATGGATTTGTCCCATAGATACTAGCTAGGGCTTAATTCAATCACAACAATCCTTAGAGAATTGTGCAGGCCAGCTGAAAAGCAAAGATATTACATTTATATGCGTAACATCTATCAAACCTATAGCTCTTAAGATATTAAAAACTCTATCCTTAGTAATATAGTCTCAGATGGATTTTAAATAAACATTAAAAATATATGTAGACAAACTTCCAGTTATAAGAGTAATGAGTCCTGGGGATCTAATGTACAGCACAGTAATTACAGTTAACAATATTGTATCATATATTGAAAATTTCTAAGCAAGAAGATGGTAACTGTTTTCACCACAAAAAAGAAATGGTAATTATGTGATGGGATGGAAGTGTTAGCTAATGCTATGCTGGTAATCATTTTGCAATACGTAAATGCACCAAATCAACCCACTATACACCTTAAACTTACCCAATGTTATGTGTCAATTATGTCTCAATAAAGCTGTGGGCAAACCTAGGGGCAAGATGGGAATAAAGACGCAGACCTACTAGAAAATGGACTTGAGGATACGGGGAGGGGGAAGGGTAAGCTGGGACAAAGTGAGACAGTGGCATGGACATATATACACTACCAAATGTAAAATAGATAGCTAGTGGGAAGCAGCCGCATAGCACAGGGAGATCAGCTCGGTGCTTTGTGACCACCTAGAGGGGTGGGATAGGGAGGGTGGGAGGGAGGGAAGAGATATGGGGATATGTGTATATGTATAACTGAATCACTTTGTTATAAAGCAGAAACTAACACACCATTGTAAAGCAATTATACTCCAATAAAGATGTTTAAAAAAAAAAAGCTGTGGGCAAATAATTTAAAATACAGAAATGATTTAAATATATATGTAGAAAAGAAAGCCTACAAGAAGTTATAAACAAAAAATATTTGAGTAGGTGCTAATTATTTTTAAAATGGATAATAAACAATCCCTATTCCAAGGCAACGATTAAGCATTAAAAATGGTAGCTTAGGTGGAAAGCATGTCTTTTCTAAAAATGGCGGAAAAAGTATCTCCTGTTTGAAATGCTCTTGTAAAAGAGGTAAAACCTGCTTCTCCTCCCCTTGAACCTGGGCAGGCTCGAGGCTCACCTGGAACCAGCAGACTCACTCAGAACTGAAGGATGGCATGGAAGCTTCCGGGTGATTTTTTCTGCAGTGTTGGATAACCGGGCCTGGAGGTGTTGTCCTCACTCCCCACAGAGCAATGAAATAACTTTCCCAGGTTAGAAACCAGATCTCTTGATACTTAAGCCAACGTTGTTTCCACTACGGCCTCCCCTGCCAGGAAAACTCTTTGCAACTGATTCCTCCGATGTTTACCACTGAATTAACTGGATTTTAAGTTAAGTTACCTGAGTGTTTGAGCAATATATTCTCTTGCCGTACTTTGTTGGTCGTATGTAAATTTTATGCAATGATAATCTATTATAAATAGGGGGGATTAAAAAAATACGTCATTGCCTTAGTTCTTCCATACATTTTTCCCCAAAAGAGACCCATGTCAGTCATTCATAATAAAGCTCCGTTTTGCCTTTATCGTAGTTCCAGTGAGTTGCTATGAATTTTTAAAAAGCAAGACATTAACCTCTTATCTTTTGAAATGAAAGAAATGGGAAGGAACTTCAAGATTGAAAATGACCTCGATGGAATACATTAAACAGAATATGAAACGGCCAGACTTTAACAAATGTAATTTAGAGAAAACTGCTGATCAAAACATAGCATTTCTCCTATTGATTTCTTCCTTTCTTGATTCTCTGTTTAGGCAAAGGAAGAAAAACTGGAACAGAAGAAGCAGAGATTTCAAAGAAGGGCTAGCTTTAGGCAGAGGTGAGCTACAGTTTGTTATGACAGGTGACTGTCAACAGAGGAAAAGCAGAAAAATAGCCAAAAACTGAGAAGGAAAAGCAACAGACCCAGAACAAGAGATGAGAAATGTCAACTCTATGCTTTGTTTTCTTATTTATAATAATTACAGACATATATATGTATACACATATATACATGCATATACACAGTCTATACACACACACACAGAGACTGAAGTTTCCTTTATTTTTTTCATTTTTATTGATTTATTGATTTTAATTTTACATACATGTACTGTAATTAATTTTATATACAGAAACCAGGAGTAAGTATTGCTTGTTTGCATCAACTGTATTTTTTTTAAACTTCCTTGATTTTATTTTATTTATTTGATTTTATTTTTTTAAATTTTATTGGAGTATAGTTGATTTACAATGTTCTGTTAGTTTCAGGTGTACAGCAAAGTGATTCAGTTATACATATACATATATTCATTCCTTTTCAGATTATTTTCTCATATAGGTTATTACAGAATATTGAGTAGAGTTCCCTGTGCTATACAATAGCAACCAATCCTTGTTGGTTATCCATCTTATAGTATAGTAGGGTGTGTATGTTAATCCCAAGCTCCTGATTTATCCCTCCCCCACCAAGTTTCCCCTTTGGTACCCATAAGTTTGTTTTCGATATCTGTCAGTCTGTTTCTGTTTTGTAAATAAGTTCATTTGTATCATTTTTTAAAATTAGATTCTACATATAAGTGATATCATATATTTGTCTTTCTCTGTCTGACTTACTTCACTTAGTATGATGATTTCTAGGCCCATCCATGTTGCTGCAAATGGCATTATTTCATTCTTTTTTATGGCTGAGTAATATTCCATTGTATATATGTACCACAGCTTCTCTACCATTCATCTGTCATTGGACATTTAGGTTGTTTCCATGTCCTGGCTATTGTGAATAGTGCTGCTGTGAACATAGGGGTGCATGTATCTTTTGAATTATGGTTTTCTCCAGATATATGCCCAGGAGTGGGGAAGTTTCCTCTAAATCCCTTCATTCGATGAATGAGGACAGTGAGCCTGGAGGTGATTTGAATCAGCGGCCCCCAATCACACTGCTATTCAGTGGCAGCCAGAGAAGACCCCGTTCTCAGACTGGTGTGCTCTTGGCTTCACTGTGGTCTGGCCAAGTGCATTATCTGTTACTAGAAAATGCTCCAGCCCTGCTTCCTCCACTGGCAAGGGGCTGTGGGCACCCTGGGCACAAGACTCCATCCCTGAGGGGAGGCTGTATGTGCCTCAAGCCCGTTGTTCTTACCCTCATCGGTGAGGTCCGTCTGTGTGTTTCTTTTTCTGCACCAGGGCTACCACACTGTCCAGCATGGTAGGAGCTTGATAAGCATTGGCTTAATGGGCTAATAAAAGTAAACAGCTCTTTCACCTATATTAGTGTTTGGCTGAATGTCTGACACCAAGTCATGGTGGAGGAATAGAGTTATGACCAAGACAGAGTTGCCCATAAATGTCATCTTCTGCCTTCTGGCCTTACAGTTTTTCCAGCTCAGAGCCTTCCCATGTGCATCCTGAGGGGAAGACTGAAATTCAGTGATAATAGAAATAAGAATATTACTTCAGAAAAGACAAAATCTCTAATTCAAAAAGATACATGCACCCCAATGTTCACAGCAGCACTATTTACAATAGTCAAGACATGGAAACAACCTAAATGTCCATCAACAGATGAATGGATAAAGAAGATGTGGTACATAGATACAGTGGAATATTACTCAGACATAAAGAATGAAATCTTGCCGTTTTCAGCAACATGGATGGCCCTAGAGATTATCATACTAAGTGAAGTCAGAGAAAGACAAATATATGATATCACTTATAGGTGGAATCTAAAAAAATAACACAAATGAACTTATTTGTAAAACAAAAATAGACTCACAGATAGAAAACAAACTTAGGGTTCCCAAAGGGGAAAGGAGGGGGTGGGATAAATTAGGAGTTTGGGATTAACAGATACATACTACTGTATATAAAATAGATAAACAACAAAGACCTACTGTATAGCACAGGGAACTGTATCCAATATCTTGTAATAACCTATAATGGAAGAGAATATGATAAAGAATATGTATATACAGATATACACATGTAACTGAATCACTTTGCTATACACCTGAAACTAACACAACATTGCAAATCAACTGTACTTCAATTTTTTTTTTAATTAATTAATTAATTTTATTTTTGGCTGTGTTGGGTCTTCGTTTCTGTGCGAGGGCTTTCTCTAGTTGTGGCGAGTGGGGGCCACTCTTCATCGCGGTGCGCGGGCCTCTCACTGTCGCGGCCTCTCTCATTGCGGAGCACAGACTCCAGACGCGCAGGCTCAGTAGTTGTGGCTCACGGGCCTAGTTGCTCTGCGGCATGTGGGATCTTCCCAGACCAGGGCTCGAACCCGTGTCCCCTGCATTAGCAGGCAGATTCTCAACCACTGCACCACCAGGGAAGCCCTGTACTTCAATTTTTTAAAAAAGAAGAATATTAGGCTGCTGCAGCTCTAGCAGCAACAGGCCAAATCTCCAAATACTTGAAAATAGCTTAAGAAATTTGTGGTACCCTGATGACATATAAACACAATCAGAATGTATGTAGAGTGTACGAAAAAAATATGAAAACAGATACCCTGCTATTTCCTCCAGTTGGTTGTGTGTCAAAGAGGCGGATATTAGGCTATAACCCATATCTACCGTTTACGGCTCTCTGTTCCTTACCTACATCTTTATTATACACCTACAGCAGGCAGCTCGGAGAAGCTCTCACCTTGGAAAAGAGACATCACAGAAACTACACACATACACACCAAAAACCCAACCACAAATAGATTCTGAATTTCCTTTTGAAAGTCAGTGCATATTTTTCCCTGAATCCCCTTGACATTATATTTACACTTATAATTAACATGTTATAATGTGCAATTAATTGGAGAAGATGGGAAAATGGTTTCCCCAAATCCAATATATTAAATTGAGCATTTCTATCTAGTTATTGCAGGAAGAAATATTACTTATAACAACCGGCATCATATCAAATAATGGATTCTGCTACGTCTCCAAGTAGGAGAAAAAAGTTCTTTAGGGAGAAAGTAGAAGTTTAAAAGTGTGATGGAATAACCTCCATGATTACATTTCCAGGAGAAAACATTTCACTTTCTTTAGGCTGACAGAAGCAAGATGATGCATTTCTGGGAGTAATGAATCTCTCCTCCATCTGCCAGATGCTTGCCTAAACAGGGTAAATTTTCTTTCTTACCTGACAGTTACATGGCCGCATAATTAGGCAGAGAAATGCTCCCAAAGGATCACAGACACTGCAGAGAGGGGGATTAGGCAGATATTACCAAGTCCTTGGCTCTGGAATGCCATGCCGGCCAGCTTGGCTGCACTGTTTTGCCTTCACCCTGATTTCCACAATCCTCTTCTTGACTTTTTCCAGCCCACCATTCCTGTTTTAGCCTTTATTTTCCAAGCTCAGGGTTATTCCTTATTACCTTGGTCATGAGCCCCTGGCTACCTACTTAAGCATCTCTAAGATGGCTGTAAGAGACCCTTTGTACGAGACACGTTTTTATTCCATAATATTCCACAATATCAACCTCATTCCTCAGCCTCAGCCATCGCTAGCTTCCCTTTCTTCTATTGAGGCAGATTTAATCTCCATAAACTGACAACTCCAGCTATGGCACCATGTTGCTCAGGTGACTTATAAGGCAGAAACTCCCTGGAACAGGAGCTATGAATAAAGTTGTGGCTAAGCTGCCATCTTTCAGGGGTGTTTTAGAAAACTTCTAATAGTGGGAAGTACATCGTAATACACGTCTCCTGAGATGGCCTACTTCTCACGCTTCAGTCCTAATTGTCTGTTATGAATCCATGGCTTTATCTAAATCCTATTTCTTCATTTACTTCATAGGCACACTTAGAAAGCATACTATCCACATCATTTCATGGGCGAGACGAAGAGTCTGAGTGACCCTTTGAGCTGAGAAAGGAATTAAGAGTTTGGGAGACAGAGGGTATTCCCCTCCGAGAACACCATATCAAGAAGCTGGCTCAAAGACTATACCCCAGATTTCCAGGACCTCTCATGACCCCACCACTTCCACACCCGACAGACTACCGTCTTCTCCAAGGTTACAGCCCAAAGTTCTTCAGGAGGCAACATCACTGACCAGTGGATATGTCTAGCTTCAAGCAAGCAGCCTCTCTTGGCTGGGCCTCAGAGACCTTTTGTGGATGGGAGGACAGAAGACGAAGATAAGTCCTCTTCTAACTTCCATTGCTTTGATCGTAAGACAGTCTGTGACTAGTCTGGCTGGGATGTTCAAGCCCAAAACATATTTGAGTGTTTTTCCTAAAGGTGCATCTCTGGAAGACTCTTAGCATCATTACCTAATTCAAGGAGTTAGTTGGGTCATTAATTTCTCAAACTGTTTTGGTGCCTCAAGCCTCTCTTGATTAGCATTGCCCTTCTTTAGCCCATCACTTCCATCCACAGGGGAATGTCAGCTCATTCTTACCTGCTTCTGGGTACTGATGCACAAACCTTCAGGCAGACACACGACTCGCCACCCTGGTAAGGCATCCATTCTTTCCACACAGCCTTCCTATGTGCCCCCTCCAAAAGGCACTGTCTGGGTGCTGCATTAGAGAACAACATGGATAAGTCTTGTTTTCTGATTTTTAGGACCTCACGGTGCAGGAGGAGAGGCAAGTCACTGAGGAAAGACCCGATAACACCATCAATCTTAAATGCCATGGAAGAATTAACCACCTGGTCACTCTGACATGAACCCAAGAACTACTTGTCCAGATTGTGAAACACAAGATGGAATTATTTTTAATTTTCAAATGAGACGTTTAGCCCCACTTTACTCTAGCTTCATTTCATGTGGTGGCTCATTCCCATCAAGCAATGCTCCTCATTTTTCTTACTCTGTTCCCTAGAAAACACCTGGAGCCCTCTCTCCCATCAATCAAGTAAAGTCTAGCCTCCTTTGGAAGTCTAGTTCAATATATTCTATAAATAACTTCCATAAATTTAGTCATCATTACTTCAGCACATACCGTTTTTCCCTCCCTTTAATTTATACAGCACTAAGTAAATGTAGTCTAACACTAAATTACAAAGGTTGCTTATGGTTTTCTATTTTACAGCAAGAATATAAAATTTGGATCAAAGGTCCCAGGATATGGTCCCTACTGATTGTTAAGCTAAATTGTTTAATATCTGAACTCTAGTTTTCCCATTTTTAAAATGCTGATGGCTTTAGCCCCTTCAAAGGAGCATTTAATTTATTTAACCAATTATTTTTGAATCTCACTTTCTCTCCAGTCAGCATCCTAGATCCTGAACTTGCAGTCTCTTCCTTCAATGAACTCAAGTAAACAACAATGAAAATATAGTGTGAAAGACTTCCAGACTCAGATCAAATATGTAAAGAGCTTGGAAGTCGTCACTTTTGTCCTTATAACCAGAAAAAGCTGGACATACTGAAAAATCAATGGTTTTTACTGGACCCACTAGAGAACTGAAGTGGCAGAGAAAACGCCCCCTCCTCCAAATCTGTGGATACAGAGAGTCACAGCTGAGATCTGTTACCTGCAGCCATGAACTGGCGGAACACCTAAGTGATAATTCTGATGGATTGCTGGAGGCTGTTACTGGCATAAGCGTAAGAAACGCCTTTGGGCTGAAGCTTGGAAGGAGGTGCAGCCACGCTTCCATGGGCTTTTCCTCCAGAAACTTCACCAGGTTCTCACAGAGAAGATTTGAGAAAGTTCCCCTCACAGCTCTGACAGGGGGAGAGGAGTAAACATTGCAAAATATGCCCAGACTGGTTTCACAACAAAAGCCTACTCTAGGGGAAAAAGTTTTGTCAGAAATTTATCCCAGCAGGTGGAAGAGAATTCTGCCCACTCCAACCCCCTCCAGCCTTCTTTCTCACCTAATAGAGAAAAATAAATAAATAAATAAACATAATTGGAATGCTGGAAAAGGAAAAAAGGGAACAGAAGAAATATTTGAAGTAATACGGCAGAGAACTTTCCAAAATTAATGGCAGACACCAAACCACAGTTCCTGAAAACTCAGAAACACACAAAACAGGATAAATACATTCAACCTGGTAATATGATGACTCCAATACAGGTGACAAGCTTTATATATATATATATAATGCAATATCTAAAGCAACCACTAAAAACCTATATAAACAGTTACACTCAGAAACATCATAGATATATCAAAATGAAATCCAAAAAAAAAAAAAATTCCATAAACCCATTGGAAGGCAGGAAAATGAAAACAGAGAAATGAAAGACAAAGAGAACAAATGAAAAACAAAAATAAAAGGGCAAGCTTATGCTCTAACATATCAATAATGACTCAAATGTAAATGCTCTAAATATAACAGTTTAAAGAAAGAAGTTGGCAGTGTGGATTAAAAAAACATTACCCAACTATATGTTGTCTGCAATAAACTCACTTCAAATATAAACGTGCAGGCAAATTGAAAGTAAAAGAATGAAAAAAGATGTACTATGCAATCATTAATCAAAAGAAATCAGGAGTCTCTATATTAATATCAGATATTAGTAAACTTCAGACAAATCAAAATTAATAGACAGAAAGAGACATTATACAACAGTAAAAGGGTCAATCTACCAAGAAGACATATCAATCCTAATTGTGTATGCACCAAACAACAGAGCTGCAAAATATGTGAAGCAAAAACTGATAGAACTAAAGGAGAAACAGATAAATCTATAATTATAGTTGAAGACTGCAACACCCATCTCTCAACAATTGACATAACTAGACAGAAAATCAGGAAGGATACAGAATAACTCAACAACACCATCAAGCAACAAGATCCAATCAACATTTATATAATACTCCATCCAATAACAGTAGAATACATATTCTTTTCAAGTGTCCATGAAAAAACTGTACTAAAATAGACCTTATCTGGGACTTCCCTGGTGGTCCAGTGGTTAAGAATCCACCTTCCGATGTAGGAGACGTGAGTTTGATCCCTGGTTGAGGAACTAGGATCCCACATGCCACGTGGCAACTAAGCCCCCGTGCCACAACTAATGAGACTGCACACCGCAACTAGAGAAGCCCGCACGCCACATCAAAGAGTGCATGCACTGCAACTAAAGATCCCGTGTGCTGCACTAAGACCTGATGCAGCCAAATAATAAAACTAAAAAAAAAAAAAATAGACCTTGTCCTGAGCTGTAAAACAAACCTCACAAAATTAGAGGAAGTGAAGTCATAGAGTGTGTTCTCTGACCACAATGAAATCAAACTAGAAAAAAATACCAGACAGATAAAAGGAAAATCTCCAAATACTCGGAAGCTAAATGGCACAAGTCTAAATAATCCTTGGGTGAAAAGGAAGTCTCAAGGAAATTATTTTAAAATACATTGAACTGAAAGAAAATGAAAATGGCACAAATCAAAATTAGTGGGGCACAGCTAAAGTAGTAGTAGAGGGGACATTAACGGCATGAATGTCTGTATCAGAAAAGAGGAAAAGTCTCAAATCAATAATATAACCTCCCACTTCAAAAAGCTAGAAAAAGAAGAGCAAAATAAACCCAAAGGAAGGATAGAATGACTCTAAGAACAGAAATCAAGGCAATTCAAAACAGGAAAATAATAGAGAAAATAAATGAAACAAAAAACAAGCAAGGACGTGGAACTGTTTCGGTTCCATTTACAATCTCTCTCCTGACAGTAACCACCAGACTCCAATTACTTGCAAAACACCAACTACCAGAAACTCTTGTTTCTCACCGTGGACCTTGCCTTAGCTGAGTTGAAGGAAATTATGCACACAAACCTGCTGGAACTATCACTCACCTGCTACACCTACTTTTAACAACCATTCAGACTTCAGGACAGCAAGAGATGACTGGGGAGTCTCTGAGGCAGAGAGCTAGCTGGCAGGTGCAGGCAGAGGAAGGAAGAGAGGGACGCTTCTTAAGACAAGCCTCCATCCTGCCCATGCAAATACAGCTAACGACCCACAAGACAAACAAACAAGTGTCCTGAACGTGAGCCAGTTAGCAAACATTGCTTCCAGAAAGAGAGGGTCTTGGCTAAAGCCAGGGGCCTCCCCAGCATGTAAACCTGTGATGTCCAGGCCTGGGTCAGACAGTGGTGTTCAGCAAGTAACATGACAGCAGGGAACGATGACAAGTGTTTTCTCTGCATAACGCTTGGAGTTTAATTTTTGCTCAGCCTACTGAGACATCACAAGGGTACCACGTCAAGATGCAATAATTCCAGCCTGGCTACCACTGATACTAAAACATAATCCCCTGATGTTTTCATAACCTACCACAAATCTTTTTGACCATAAGATGCCTACCTGTCATGGAGAGTCAGCAAGACTCTTCTGGTGAAGCTAAGTGGGAAATAAATGAGGGGTGTTGATTCAAGCCATATTTGCCATTCTTTCTGAGTTTTCATCATTGGAGTCTATAGTCTTTGAAGGTGCCAGAGCCAAAAGAAGTCTTAATCACAGTAAGAGAACTGTATTGTTTAGATGACTTTTTATTCTATGTCTTATATTTTATGGATACTTTGTTTTCCCTCAGCACCAGTCACGAGCCTTCCTCTTTTACTGGACTTGTGTATTGCAGTATCTGTTCTCCCTCTTCCCTGGGTGTCATGGGCTGAGTTGTGTCCGCCCCCTCCAAATTCCTATGTTGAAGTTTTAACCCCCAGCGACTCAGAACATGACTGTATTTAGAAATAGGGCCTTGAAAGAGGTGTTTAAGGCAAAATTATGTCCTTAGTGTGGTTGATAATCCAGTCTGACTGGTGTCCTTATAAGAAGAGGAAATTTGGACACACAGAAAGAGAGCCAGGAATGTTGTGTAAAGAGGGACGGCCCTGTGAGGACCTGGTGAGGAGACGGCCACCTGCAAGCCAAGGAGAGGGGCCTCTGGGGGAACCGACCCGGCTGATACCTTCATTGTGGGCTTCCAGCCTCCAGAACCGTGAACAAATAAAGTTCTGTGCTATTAGTGATGGCAGCTCCAGCTGACAAATACTCCAGGGTTCCTTTCCAGAGAGGATAAGCAGAGACATCCCCTTTGAGAAGCTCAGTAAACTTGCCCTGATGCTCTCCCCACAAGTCTGAGGCTTTTCTCCCAAAACCATTTCAAGAGTAAATCCCAATTCCCAGTGGAATTGGGGGTTGGGTGGGGGGGGCGAAGCTCACCTCAAGGGCCTCATTAGTTGGGTTTTCCATTAATCCGTTTCCCTCCGACGTAATTCCTTTCCCCTCCCCTGCCCTTGTTCCCATCTCTCTCGACTCTTCTACCCCTTCTCCACTGTACCTCTCACTTAGCATTTCTATTTGCGGCTGAAATTTGTAGTTTGGTTATGATGGGACATTTTCAATTTTCACCAAATGTCTCTAAAATGATTTGAGGATTTTTTTCACACATTGTGCACCTTTAGTCTTCTGTAAGGAGTCTTTTCGCACGGACTTGTGAATATTGTTAACTGACTTTGTTCATCGTTTCCAATTACCGTTCTCATGGCCAAAATCAGAGGCACGGGTGACTTGCATCCTCCTCTACCAAAGTCCCAGAGGCTGGCACTCTGCTGAAATGACAGCCCTTTCCTCGCCAGGCTAAGATGGTCCACCACCCGTCCACCTCCTGAGCTGCCACGTGATTTCCCCATGGGAGCCTCCTCTCCCCCGCAAGAAGGGCCATGCTACCTTCCCCCCAACGCGCATCTCTCTCTCACTCAGCTCCCACGCACGTGTGCCTACATCAACCCCAAAACATAGTCGTGTTCATCCAGAATAAGTCCATTTTCTAGAGTCTAGGCCAAAAAATGCTATGACTTTGCCCACGTTCACATAGCCCGAGAGTGGCAGATTGTGGGTTAAATCCCAGGTGAAACTTTAAAAAGACCCATTCGTTCTCATTGAGTATTCACCTCGCCTTTTCATTAGTAGTGCTGATTGACCCCTAAAGAACTATAGGATTTTTCTGACTGATTTAAGAGAAACACTTACCTTCACTCCAACCTCAAATCGGATGACTCTCTTCACATCATTCCCCTCCATGCTATCACAAAATAGCTGAGAAAGCCAAAAACAGCCAAAGTGTCTGGTGGCTTTGGTACTTGCCCATAACACAGGAATCTTAGCAGGTGTGAGTCATCTTTAAGAATTGTTGTTTCTTGCTTTGCTTTCTATATCAAAGGGGAAAAAAGAACTCTCCTGGCTGAGATTTGCATGGGAAAACAGCCTAGTTCTCTCTTTCCATAATCCTTTGAATAATTAAGACACAGAAGTTAAACACATTAACATTCCTTCGGGCCACAAGGCAACACTGAGGAGAAAGAAATGATTTTTTTTGAGATCCTCAAAGGATCTTAACATTGGAAAGAAAAAACCATTCCTGAAAAGTAACTTTCGAGCTGATACGTAGTCAAACCTTAATTTGATGTTGCCTGTTGAGCTAAGGTCTGTCTTTCCAGACGGAGATATTATATCTCATTTGGAATTTGTGACAAGGGCCGACACCTATATACCTGCTTGTAGCGTGGAACAGTGGAGATGACAGAACATGGGGGGCAGTTGGAGCCCGGACTCTGGGGTAGATCTGCTGTGTTCTCAGGGCACACAGCCTTTTACAAACTCTGACCTTGCAAGTCAATAGCCTTTCTCGGGCTCCTCCTCTGTGGCATGGGGATAATAATAGCGCTGACTTGACTAGTGCTAATACTTGCTAACATGGGACCTGGTGCAAATTTTAGTGCTGACTGTATCTGCTTAATGAAATAATTAAAAATGTGCATCCCTGACACGTGTGGAACGAAAGCAGAAGTGAGATTCAGGAGAGCCCGCTTCTAGACCCAGGTCTTCTGCAGGAAATGGAGCAGTTTTGCACCAGTCATTGTATCCTTGGGGGCCTCGCTTTTCCCATGTGTAAAATGAAGAACTTGAACTGGAAAATCTTGACTATTTCTTGTTCCTCATCCAAAGAGGCAACGCCAATGACTTTTATGGATGGTGTCCCACGAATCTTTAAATGGCCTGTCTAAAAGGTTGCTGGAAGCTGAACAGCCCACAGATGTTCTAACCTAATAAAATTTGGACCCGGAGCTGAAGACTAATCAAACACAGTGGACACAGAGAAGAAAAGACACTCAGTTGTGATGTAGTTACTTATTTTTCATGCCTCTTGGAGAAATTCCATGCATAAGGAAATCGTTGGGACAGAGGCAGCTTCGGTTGCCATATTGATACAGAGTGTCTGCCATGAGTCAAGGGCAGGCCTCTGTGGAGGTGGAGGGATTGGATGTTCGGTAGTAACTTCTGCTTTGGGGAGAACGAGAGTGTTCTGTGCCTGCCTTCACCCCAAGTGTTCAAGTCTAAGCCCATAGCTCATTTGAACATACCAGAAGCTTCTAGTGGGCAGGGGACCCATCATGTCATTCAGAGGAAATAGAGGGGTGGGGGCAGTTTCCTTCAGCACCACGAGTCAGGGAGCTCACTAGGCTTGACCCTCAGGAGGATGTCACCATCCAATGCTCTGTGGTAACCACTGCCCAACAGAAGATGTGTAAACACAGCTTAAAGAATTTTTTTTTTTAATTTATTTTTGGCTGCGATGGGTCTTCGTTGCTGTGCACGGGCTTTTCTCTAGTTGCGGCAAGCGGGGGCTTCTCTTGTTGTGTAGCACAGGCTCTAGGAGCGCGAGCTTCAGCAACTGTGGCATGCGGGCTTCAGTAGTTGTGGCTTGCGGGCTCTAGAGGGCAGGCTCAGTAGTGGTGGCGCATGGGCTTAGTTGCTCCGCGGCATGTGGGATCTTCCCGAACCAGGGCTCAAACCCATGTCCCCTGCATTGGCAGGCGGATTCTTAACCACTGCACCACCAGGGAAGGCCCAAACACAGCTTAAAGATTTTTATTTCAGCACGCTCCGAGTGATGGCTAAGGAAAAGCATTAAAATTTTTGCTTTGAAAGGGTGTCAAATTATTAGCCCATTGGGGACGCCCACGTAACCATTCCAGTCCTTACCTGTTTCATTGGTTATATAGGTTACTTGGGTCGTTTTGTTGTAAATCTCAAGTTTTCAAACAACTTGAAGCCTCAAGTCCAAGCTTAATTAAACCTATTGAAGAGCAAAGGAAAATAAGCTTTAAAGGTCGCCTGTTTGGCTCATAAAATCTCAGCCCAACAAACCAGGAAATGTTCAATTATTCCTCGGCTGCCATAAAATTTTTATGGCTCAATCCTAGGATTCCTCTTAAGTCTCTCTAAGGCACGGATGTTTGGTCCGCATCCTCCTCTCCTCCCCCACCCTTGCATTTGATCTTTATTATGTGCTTGAAAGGTGAGTTTGCTTTTCAGTTTACTCTCATTCCCTTTGCTCCAGTGCTTTCGGGGAAGGGAGGTGGGGAGGGGAGGGAAGATGCTTGCAGAACCGGCTATTGTTTGCCATGTTTGCGTGGCTTTCCCTTCTCTCCAAAGAAATAGAAAACATCGTGACTCCCTAAGTGCAACCCGAGATGATGGAGGAACTGACACACGCCTGGCGGACTTGCACCGAGTGGCTCCCAACGAGGGAGCATTGTTGCCCCTGGGAGAAGCGGTAGTCTGAGACACACTCCACGCTCCAGCTGCCAAGTCGGGAGTTTTCTTCCCCCGCCACCACCACGCCCCCTGCCCACCTGCTCTCCTCAAAGCCTTGGATCAAGTTCAACGTCCAAGCAGAGAGAACAAGTCAAACTGGCTGAAAACTTGGCCTGACCTCAGGCCTCGGTTCCAATGACTGGCTTTCTGCTTTGTCCTTAAGTGAAAATAGCAGCTAACATCTGTGTCTGTCACTGGTTAAACCTTAACTTGTGTTATGTCACCCTCCCAACGACCCTGTGGTGTGGCTGGTTCACGATCCCACTTTGCAGAGGAGGTCATGGAGGCACAGAGAGGTTACACCCTCTGCCCTAGATCACAGCCGTCGACAGAGGTGGAGCCCGAGCTCAAGGGCAGGAAGCCAGCCCCGGGCTTAACCACTGTGCCATCTTACCAGCTTGGGTCCCACTTCCGGTAACTGGGTCTTGTCGCATTCCCATCTCCTAATCTGAGGTCTTTTTTTTTTAATTGAAGTGTAGTTGATTGACAGTGTTGTGTTAGTTTCAGGTGTACAGCAAAATGATTCATATATATATATATATGAATTCTTTTCCCTTATAGATTATTACAAGATATTGAATACAGTTCCCTGTGCTACATAGTATGTTCTTGTTGGCTATCTATTTTATATATAGTAGTGTGTATATATTAATCCCAAACTCCTAATTTATCCCGCCTTTCCCCTTTGGTAAACATAATTTTGTTTTCTGTGTCTGTGAGTCAATTTCTATTTTGTATATAAGTTCGTTTGTATAATTTTTTTGTTTAGATTCCACATATAAGAGATATAGGATATTTGTCTTTCTCTGTCCGGTTTACTTCACTTAGTATGGTAATCTCTAGGTCCATCCAAGTTGCTGCAAATGGCATTATTTCATTCTTTTTTATGGCTGAGTAGTATTCCATTGTGTATATATATCAATACCACACCTTCTTTATCCATTCATCTGTCAGTGGACCTTCTTTTCTTAACAATCCCAAGACCTCTTGCCTCTCTGAGGTCTACTCCTCCCATTGTTTCCCTTCTGGGGAAGAAGTCTCTGTCTTCAGTTTCCCCAAGCCATCTGGGTCCCACTGGACCTGATACCAGCTCTCTTCCTGTCTCCAAATGTTGAATGATCCTGGGTCACTAACAGCTGCACCCAGGCATCTTCCAGAACAATCACATCCCCCACTGTTAAATGTTCAGATGCCCATGCTCCCCCCCACCACTGCCAAGGTCCCTAGTGATGTGTTCCACTTCCTGACACACTAAGTAGGATTTCATTAGAAACAGTCCCCAAATAAGGAAAGCTTTCCACTTACTATCCCAAAAGTTACCCTCAGGTCTTTCTAAGCACCTACATAGACCCCAAGAGACTCCCTCCACACCCACTCCAAATAAGCCTGGGCTCAGTGTGGTGGTAGGAAAATTGATTGACTGTATGGGGCCCATGAAGATTCTTCAGGTAGACGGGCCTCTGCCTTCCCTGTGAGCCTGCCATCTTGAAACTCCCCATAGTCAACTGAGGAGTGCTGGCTGTCACCAGGTATAAATACCCTGTGGATGTGGTTCATCTCAAATTAAAGTCCAAAGAGAAAAATTAATAGACATTTAACTTCTCACTTGGTCACCTGGGCAGTGGGAGCTGTGACCTCCCATTAGAGCTGAGCACGCCTAGTGCCCAGATCTTGGTGTCTCAGTATCATCCTCCACTGTAAGAAGTCAGTGATGCTTGGAGATATGGCAGATTTCAGGTTTGGGTCAGAATCATTGTAACAGAAATAGGAAGTAAGGGCTAGGAAGTAAGCAAAAACGACGGGACACATCAAAAGATAACAATCAGGTTAAAGAGGCTCCCACTGACCAAATTTGGAACAATTTGAACATGAAAATAAATATCATTAATAAGAGATTGTAACACCTTGAGTGAAAAAGGAAGCCATGAGTCTATACTGATATGGTTAATAAATTGAAAATCTGATGGGAAATTAGATATTTTCATAGTTTCAAAGTCTTTCACCACAAAGAACTTATTAATTATAAAGGGAAAAAGAGCAAATTTACATGGAGAAATACCACCTTCATCAAGTGCTTAAAGTTACCATAGTTCACAAAAGGACTAATTGGAATTAATTACACAGCACCTGATAGGATACAAAGAACAAAACACATGGTATTTCTGTGGTATGATTAGATTCAGGGCGTGCATCTTTAACAGGAATTAGGAAACATTGGATGAAGCCGAATTGAGGGGCATTCTGCAGAATAACTGGCCTAAAATCTTCGAAAGTGCCAAGGATGTAAAATAAAGGAAAAAACGAAGAACCTTTCCAGATTAAGGAAAGGTGACAACTTAAGTTATTTGTGATTCTGAATTGGATCCTTTAACTCTAAAGGAAATTATTGGAACACTAAGGAAAATGAGAATGAGGTCTTTGCATCAATTGGTAAGAATGCAGGTATACTACTTTCAAAATGTTGATGGTTGTATTGCAGTTATATAGGAGAATGCCCTTGTTTGTAGGAAATACACATTAAGTATTACATAAAGATGTTGCATCAGTATTCTTTGTGCTGTAATTGCAACTTTTCTTTAAGTTTGAGATTTTTTTCAAAGTTTTTTTAAATTAAAAATTAAGCTTAACCACCACAAAGAATAGGTATAAGATGTATAACTTCCCAACCAGTAGAGAAAAAATAGAAACTATAAAACAGCTTGATTTGTTTTCAAGAAGATAGTATAGGGATGAGGGTAGAAAAACAAGCAAAAGTCTAGCAAACATAAGGCACAAAGTAAGGGTACAGATTCAGGCCTATTTGAATGAACATACACAGGAAATGTAATTGGATAAAACCTCCCAGATAAAAGATACATTTTCATTTGGTCTGAAACAAGTACTGAAAATAGTGTAAGAGAAGAAAACGGGACAAATACCAACCAAAGGAAAGTTGATGTTTCATCATTAGTATCAGGCAAAGTTTACTTGATGCAGTGCATATAACTAATGAATTATAAAAGAGACAAATCACCAGGAAACTGTAACAATTTGGAGCTGGTATGAACCCCATATACCTGCAAACTGAATAAATTCAGAATTGAGAGAATAACATGGAAATAATAGTGATGTTTATACCTCTTTCAATGACTAAACAACCAAGAAATTTAAAGTATTAAGGATACAGGACCAGGTGGCTTCACAGGCGAATTCTATCAAATATTTAGAAAAGAGCTAACACCGATCCTTCTCAAACTCTTCCAAAAAATTTCAGAGGGAGGAACACTCCCAAATTCATTCTATGAAGCCACCATCATCCTGATACCAAAACCAGAAAAAGATATCACAAAAAAAGAAAATTATAGAGCAATATCACTGATGAACATGGATGCAAAAATCCTGAACAAAATCCTAGCAAACAGAATCCAACAACATATTAAAAGGATCATACACCATGATCAAGTGGGATTTATCCCAGGGATGCAAGGAGTCATCAATATATGCAAATCGATCAATGTGATACACCATATTAACAAATTAAGGAATAAAAACCATATGATCATCCCAGTAGATGCAGAAAAAGCTTTTAACAAAATTCAACACTGATTTATGATAAAAACTCTCCAGAAAATGGGCCTACTGAGAACCTACTTCAACATAATAAAGGCCATATATGACACACCCACAGCAAACATCATACTCAATGGTGAAAAACTGATAACATTTCCACTAAGATCAGGAACTAGACAAGGATGTCCACTCTCTCCACTCTTATTCAACATAGTATTGGAAGTCCTAGCCATGGCAATCAGAGAAGAAAAAGAAATAAAAGGAATAAAAATTGGAAAAGAAGAAGTAAAACGGTCACTGTTTGCAGATGACATGATACCACCCGAAAATCCTAAAGGTGCCACCAGAAAACTACTAGAACTAATCAATGAATTTGGTAAGGTTGCAGGATATAAAATTAATGCACAGAAATATCTGGCATTCCTATACACTAACAATGAAAAATCAGAAAGAGAAATTAAGGAAACAATCCCATTTACCACTGCAACAAAAAGAATAAAAGACCTAGGAATAAATCTACCTAAGGAGGTGAAAGACTTCTACTCAGAAAACTATAAAACACTGATGAAAGAAATCAAAGATGACATAAACAGATGGAGAAATATACCATGTTCTTGGATTGGAAGAATCAGTATTGTGAAAATGATTATACTACCCAAAGCAATCTACAGATTCAGTGCAATCCCTATCAAACTACCAATGGCATTCTTCACAGAATTAGAGCAAAAAATTTTACAATTAGTATGGAAACACAAAAGACCCCAAATAGCCAAAGCAATCTTGAGAAAGAAAAACGGAGCTGGAGGAATCAGCCTTCCCGACTTCAAACTATACTACAAAGCTACAGTAATCAAGACAGTATGGTACTGGCACAAAAATAGAAATATAGTTCAATGGTACAGGATAGAAAGCCCAAAGATACCCCCATGCACATATGGTCACCTAATTTATGACAAAGGATACAAGAACATACAATGGAAAAAAGACAGCCTCTTCAATAAGTGGTGCTGGGAAAACTGGACAGCTACATGTAAAAGAATGAAATTAGAACACTCCCTAACACCATACACAAAAATAAACTCAAAATGGATTAGAGACCTAAATGTAAGACCGGACACTATAAAACTCTTAGAGGAAAACACTCTTTGACATAAACCACAGCAAGATCTTTTTTGACCCACCTCCTAGAGTAATGGAAATAAAAACAAAAATAAACAAATGGGACCTAATTAAATTTCAAAGCTTTTGCACAACAAAGGAAGCCATAAACAAGACAAAAAGACAACCCTCAGAATGGGAGAAAATATTTGCAAATGAAACAACAGACAAAGCATTAATCTCCAAAATATACAAACAGCTCATGGAGCTCAATATCAAAAAGATAAACAATTCAATGAAAAAATGGGTGGAAGACCTAAATAGACGTTTCACCAAAGAAGACATACAGATGGCCAAGAGGCACATGAAAAGCTGCTCAACATCACTAATTATTAGAGAAATGCAAATCAAAACTACAATGAGGTATCACCTCACACTGGTCAGAATGGCCATTATCAAAACATCTAGAAACAATAAATGCTGGAAAGGGTGTGGTGAAAAAGGAACCCTCCTGCACTGTTGGTGGGAATGCAAATTGATACAACCACTATGGAGAACAGTATGGAGGCTCCTTAAACACCTAAAAATAGAACTACCATATGTCCCAGCAATCCCACTACTGGGCATATACCCTGAGAAAACCATAATTCAAAAAGAGACATGTACCACAATGTTCATTGCAGCACTATTTACAATAGCCAGGACATGGAAGCAACCTAAATGTCCATCGACAGATGAATGGATAAAGAAGATGTGGCACATATATACAATGGAATATTACTCAGCAGTAAAAAGAAACGAAACTGAGTTAGTTGTAGTGAGGTGGATGGACATAGAGTCTGTCATACAGAGTGAAGTAAGTCAGAAAGAGAAAATCAAATACTGAATGCTAACACATATATATGGAACCTTAAAAAAACACAAATGGTACTGATGAACCTAGTGGCAGGGCAGGAATAAAGACATAGACATAGAGAATGAACTGGAGGAAGTTAGAGTAGCGACATATATACACTACCGAATGTAAAATAGATAGCTAGCGGGAAGCAGCTGCATAGCACAGGGAGATCAGTTTGGTGCTTTGTGACCACCTAGAGGGGTGGGATAGGGAGGGTGGGAGGGAGGCTCAAGAGGGAGGGGATATGGGGATATATGTATACGTATAGTTGATTCACTTTGTTATAAAGCAGAAACTAACACAACACTGTAAAGCAATTACACTCCAATAAAGATGTTAAAAAATTTTTTAAAAAGCAGATCTTAGTAAACACCAAATAATCAGTATTATACAGAACCATGAATTTTGAATCCAGTGATATATGCCCTTCCCTCCAATCCAGGGCTAAGAGAAGGCAGAGTAGGAGCCTTAAAATTCAGTGAGATGAACCTTTCTGATGCTAATTCAACCACATCAAAGTATCTGCCTTGCATCCTCTAAAATAACTTACCCTGTCTCGGTGGTAGAAAAAGCCCAGGTCTCTAAACAGCCCTCAGATCTTTCTGTCATCCTGTGCTTTGCAGTGAAGTCAATGCCTTGTTATCCCCAATCAGTCAAAATCCTTGAAGACCACAGCGCCATGCCCACCCCCCATGTGCCCTGCGACCTCTCAGACCACTGGGGTCCCACCTGTTGCCTCGCACATTTGGATTTATCCATCACTCAAGCTAATAAGTATCCTCTAAAATACGAGAATAACCTTAAGTGAAGCTGTTTGATTGTTTTGTTCTCCATCCTGAGTTGTGGTTTTTAGAGAGAAGTAATTAGCAAGAGAGAGCTGAGGGGTGCGTGTGAGTGTGTGTGAGAGAGTGTGTGTGTGCACGCGAGGGTGCAGCCTGGGGCTGTGGGTATCAGGACTGGGAAAATGGTTTTCCGGCAAGTGTGAAAGAAACACAAAAATGGAAACAGCAGGGCCCTGTACTTCCCTTGCTTCACAACCTTCCTCAGTAACAGAGAGATGAACAGAATAGGACTTATCCTGATTGCATCTTCAGTTCCGTGGTGATGATCTCCTTTACAAAGCTCCATGAGGCAGGAGTTTGGGAAGGGGCAGGCCTGTGGGCTTGGTACCCGCTGAGGCTAAACAGTGCTGTGTTCCCTGCACATTTGTTGCGATGCCTTGAGAGCCTGCCGGATGCTCAGAGCTCCGGGCTGGAAGCCGGGCACATCCCAGCTGGATGTGAAAGCAAGCCCTTCACTCCTCATCCCCTTGTCGTCTTCGGGAGATGATGGTGGACGTGAATCCTGAGGGTGTCTCCTGCTCCCACTTCTCTGAGGCCAAAGTCTCCAATGGCCCCAGAGTTGAACATGAAGACAGCAATGTTTCAACGTCCTTAAAAGAAAATATGGTGGGCCGAGGGTTAAAAAGAAACTCTATAAGCTTTTCAGCCCATAAATAGGGGTTTGCAAGTTTTCGAGAGAGTTTTACCCCACTCGGCACCATGAGAACCCTTGTCCTGCTACAGTCTGATGTTGACCCTCTCACAATTTGCAGGAGAGGCATTTTTATTTTGAGATGGGTATATTATAAACTCCTGGCAACCCATGAGTTGGCTGCTAAAATAGGATGTAAGCAGATATTTAGGAGACGGTGCCAATTTGCTGACACTATTTTTAGAAGATGCAAAACACAAGCAGAATTGTTAATTAGATCATTTTCAAATCCAGAGACACCTTCTGATAAACGTTGCCATGCTGCCAGAGGCCCTGATTTCCCCCAGACAATGGTTGGGCACACTAAATTGAGCACCAAAAGAATAGCCTTTCCAATTTATCTTCCAAGTACACAGAAGATAAACAGTTTGATTTTTATCTGTATTGCATTTTCAAGGTAACACAAGCCAATGCTCACTTAATTTGCTCTTGGCTTGAAAAGGGTAGATCAATATGATACATAAATCACATTGAACAAGGACTTTATTGGTATTTGGCTGAATATTAATAGGCTTATTTGGGCCTCCCCATCACGTCTGCCAGGGGGCAACAGGCAGCCCCCGCTGACAGGGAGCCGTCGGGCAAAGACGGGGAGCTCATCACTCGTAGGGGCAATTGAGTCAATACACTCCCAAAGTTCTCGTGGACAGATGATGCTGATCATGGTGTATGACTGAAGGATAAACTGCAGCACAGATTTCCAATACGTGAACGAGGCTTAACTTGGACTTCTTCCATAGATAACTAATAAGGACCTACTTTATAGCACAGGGAACTCTACTCAATACTCTGTAATGACCTATATTGGAAAAGAATCTAAAAAAAAGAGTGGATCTATGTATACGTATAACTGACTCACTTTGCTGCACACCTGAAACTAATACAACATTATAGATCAACTCTACTCCTATAAAATTTTTTTAAAAAATAGGACCTCTTCCATTTTAATTAGCTCATCCCCGCTTTTCCGCATCACTGGCAGTCCTCAGCATCGGGCTGCCCATGTTCCACGGTCACGGCTCACCATGGCTCCGCGGGCGGCGGGCGGCTGGGAGGGGTGATGGGTTGCTGGACAAGTATTTCAGTGAAATGTGATCCTTCCACCCACTGCAGTTCCTGCACTCCTCCTCAAGAATTCTATAAAGCAGGGGAATTGCGAGGCTAGTGATGCTGATAATAATTATCACAACAAATATATCTTTCTTGTTTTAAAAGAATATTCTTCTTCTTGAAATCACAATTATCGTAGGGTTTTTTCTTGACCCTCGGCATAATCTTATAAGAGGAAGTAAGGCAGCTATTATCTATACACAGTATAGGTAAGGAAAGTGGAGTTCTGAGAAGTGAAGAATAACGAGACAGAAAGTGCTGGAACGGTGCCTGGCACCCTCAGTGCTACGCACGGTCTCCCTGTTTGATTTTCAGCTTCTTTGAGCCTCACGACCACCTGTGAGCTGGGCTCTGATGGTGTCCCCGTTGTAGCGATGAGGAAACCGAGGCTTGATTAAGCCACGCGATGGAGGTTATGCCAGGCGCAGCGGAGGCGAGGCTCACACGAGGCGTTCTCGTGGGTTCCTAACCACTGTTTGCCCTGCTGCTCAATTCAAGTGCCCTCACCAAGGGCTCCCCAAGTTGGCAATGTGACGGCGATCAGAACTCAGGCCTCCTGGTGTAGAGCGCGGTGGTTCTCTCGCCCAATTCTGTCTCATTGCTCCACAGACAAAACATTTAGAGGCAAATAACTGAAGTAAGTACCTGTGATATCTTCACATAGGCTGTAGAGAGAACATGGTCTGAGGACATTTGGATTTTTATTCTGTCCATTCTGCTCTTCAATAAATCCCTGATTGACATATACACCCTACTATACATGCAGTAGACAACCAACAAGGACCTACTGTATAGTGCAGGGAACTATACTCAATAATCTGTACTATAAGGGAAAAGAATCTGAAAAAGAATATATGTATTTATATATATACACACATATATATGTATGTATGAATAACTGAAACTAACACGATATTGTACATCAACTACACTTGAATAAAATAATAAATAAAATAAGTCCCCTGAGAACTGGCCCGCTGGACATCCTGGGCAGGCACTTCTGCAGCTGCGGCTGGTGCTTTTCGTTGCATCTTCCTAATTCCACGTGGTCTGGGAGGGGACCAGTATTGTCCATCTTGGTGGCCTTCAGTACAGTCCTGCCCTGTAAAACACTCAGTCAAGTTCATTGAACAAGTTGGTGAGAGTGGAGGGAAATTTTTCAAGTTCCTGTAATTTCTAAATGCTATGCCTGGATCCTCCACATACACGGCCACAGTATTCTTATTCATTGCCTATAAATGCCTGCATTAATCCTTCCAAGGTAGAGGTTACCCTCACTGACCCAGAAAATAACTCTCTGTTTATTTCTCACATTTTCTAAACAATCAACTCTGCTTAAATATGTAGATGGATTGTGGTACTAACATCCAACAAATGTGTATGATTAGTCTTTTACTACATGTGATTTTCAATATCTAAGAGATGTAGTAATTGCAGACTACAATCACTACAATGGTAGTGATTGTAGCCTGCAATAACTTGAATTCAGTTCTTCCTTTATCCTCCAAGTGAAAGAGACATCACTGCAGATTTGGGTCAGGAAGGCTGGCGCCTTGTGACCAGCAGGGTCAACCTGGACAAGTCACTTGGTACGCCTCAACCTCAATTTCTTCATCTGTAAAACGGAAATAATTAAACAAATATAGTACAATGTTTCATTAAACTTTAAGTGCAGATCAGTGGCTCTCACTGATGACTATAACAGCCACAAAGGACATCTGACTGTTTGAGCTAGCTAAACTAACTGCAACAATGTATCCATTCACCATGTCTGCCACCCTCTTTTCTGATTTCAGAAATTAACGCCCAGATGTCTTAAGCAAATCAGACTCAGTTGGGTTGCATCTTCAGAAAAGCCACAGGGGTAGCAGGGTCCATGCTGGTTCAGGAGGCCTGGGTCCTACACTCTTGTTATTATTGGTTTCGCTTCCCCCAACTGTCAAGTGAGAAAAGTACCTTCCTTTACCATTTTGGGGATCAAATGCAAAATATTCAGCTAGGAGAGTGCTTTCAAAATTGTGACACTAAGGGAAAGTCTATATAGTCCGGCAGCCCCAGCCAGGTCTGGAGCTGGGGGGAGAGCCTTCCAGGAGGAGACCTTACAAGGCCCGTGGAAGCATGTCATTCCCTGAATGGGGAGCTCCCACCCACGTGCTAAGATTTGAAGGGTCCCAAAGAGTTCCTCTCCTCACTTTCCCTATGGATGGTCAAGGCACCTGGTCTGCAGCATCCTAATTGGCTGAAGGCACTATGTTCCCAGGAAGGGGTAACTTACTAATAGCATATTAATGGTTTTATATGCATTATTTTCATCCCATTATCATCTAGTAGACAGGGGCCTGAAAAAATAGAACAAAAATAGGTGCTTTCAAGAGTGAAGGGGAGAGAGTTTGAGAAGGGACGATGATGTGGTGGGGTGAGGGGTGAAGGACCATCTGGTGAGGAGCCCAGGGCAGGAGGGAGTTGAAGGTCACTGAGCCCTGGGGATGAGGGAGAAGCTGTGTAAAGAGTTTATGATGCCGCAGAAACTGGGCGAGGAGGGGCTGAACTTTGTTAAGGACTGTCCTTGTCAAACGGAAGAGATGAGATACAGGTCTCTACCTGGACGTGTCCTTCAAGCTCGATTGCTCTGGGAGGGCCCCTCAGACACCTCCCACCCCCCTGACCCTCATCCCGGTCCCGTGTCGCCCTTCAGTGTGACTGACACTGCCGTGTATGTGTCAGTCTCGTCCCTGGTCTGGATTGCACACTTCTGGAAACTGTCTTCTGGAGATGCCCTGCTTCCCAGGCCTTCGGACTTGGCCTGCATGACGTGACCACCTGTGTCCTGTGACCATCAACTCACTGAGCGGATCAAAGATTTTCTCTCCTCAGAAGCCAAACCATTAGTGGGATCAATGCCACCTAGCTGAAGAGCAAGACTCCTTTATTCCAGCATCCCACATTCATTAAGACTCTTCATGTTTTCATTTCTTTTCCACACTTGGCCTTAAAAAGAGAGAGAGACACACACACACACAGAGGATGCATTAATCTCCCATTTTCATGAAGCTCAGCCCTACATGTCAATGGAAGAAAAGCCAATCACTACTGTATGAAACACAGAAAAATAGCATTTATTTACTCATAATTGCATTCCTAATATATCACTTACCCAAAATGTTTGTCTTGCTGAACTGTAACACATCTAGAGAGTGAAAAACCCACAGGATATATAGCAAAGTGCCAGGCATGACAATGTGAATTAAGTAAGCATAATTTACCAGTTCTAATAAAATGATTTTTATTTATGGGTGAGTGCTAATGCAGTTCTGACATGCTCCTAATTTCTATTTTGTTATTTATGAAATAGAATCCTGACAATGCACTAAATCACCATGAGCAATTCCTTTTAAAATCGGTTCCATTTGCTGGGCACATATTATTTTTTATTTAAGAACTGCACTGGGCTTCAACAATTTGAAGTTTGCAATAAGGAGTAAATAAGTCAGATGATTGCCTAATGACATAAATGAAGGAGTCCTCACCAAAATATGAGTCAACCACGAGGGACCACAGGGCCTGAAGTTCCCCACCTTACGTCCCTCCACTAGTTCAAGAGTTTAACAAGGAGGTCCTGTACCAGTGAGTGTCCCTGTCAGAAAACAGAACACTGAATTGTGGGAAGTTCAAGCAGGGTTTATTTGCAAAGGTGAGGACAGAGTGTAGGGACCAGACTGGAGAATGCAGGGCTGGTACAAGCTGGGGAAGAGGTCACCAAGCCCCAGAAGGCAAGGAACCCTGTAGGACAGCTTTCCTGGAGAGAAGCAGCTTCTTTTAGCTCAGGGAGACAGCTAGACTCCCTCCCCCCACCAGAGAGAAAGCCAAAGGAATGAGGACCCCGACCCGCCCTCTTCCCACCCCTGACCTCCGTCCAGGGCTTTCCACTGAAAACGATCAGCAGATAACATGAACCACAGAGAGCTAGAAACAATGGGAGACCAGTGAAAAAGACTGGGCAGGCCCTGGAGGAGGGAAGCAGGCCAGGACCCCTGAGTAATGATCCTAGATCAATTTCACAGACCTCAGGGCAGATGGAAGAGCCCTGGGCTGGGAAACACGGTGATTTGAACTTGTTTATTTGCTGGACCGGGAGGAAATTAACTGTTATTTACAAAAAATCTTCGTTCCTCCTAAGGAGGGTGGCACCAAGAGCACGATTTTCTCTTTCCTGTCTCATGGCGATGGCCACATTTCACATGTAAACAAGAATGAGGCTCAATTTCCTCGGCTCAATTTCAATCTGCTTCAGGACAGACGGGCCCCCTCCCACCTCCCTGTGTTCTCCTGGAGGGTGCATCTGGTGCAGAATTTCATCTCGATAAATACTGGCTCATTGATTGAGGGGTGAAGGACAAGTCTCATTCCAAGTGACAAAAAAAAAAAAAAAAAAATCATGCACTATTTTAAAGGAGAGGTAGTGTTATTACTTTTTACCATGTAGAGTAAGGTAACCCAACATCAATGCCAGTTACAACTCAGACGGTTCTTTTAACCTGCTTTTGGAAGGAGATAAGAGGTTTGTCGTTGTTTTTTAAAATAATGTGTGAGCATTTTTCATGCACCAAAGGAAGAGCTTAAAAGATTTAAAGTGAACTTCTTAATTTAGTTTCTTAAAAAGACTAAGCATTGTCTTTGCGTTCTCAATTTGAGTATTAACTGGTTTATAATACGCTCCTTTTCCAAAGCAATAAATATAACCCTCAATCTATCTCCTAGTCTATGGACCACGAATTAGAGGATGCTGAAGAAGGAAGGAACACACTTGCTTCCAAAAAGGGATTTAAAGCAGCAGGTCTGAACTGATGCGATTTTACTGTCATCTTTAACACAAGGAAGTAAGCCAAACGGTGAAGAATAAAGTTTTTATAATCAGCTTTACTCCACAAAAATACTAGTAGGAGGAGTTCTGTGAGTGAAATAAAAGTTGGAATTCAGTAAAATGAGGGCGATTTGATAGGGATTATAAATATAGCCAAAATATGCCAAACTCAAGAGTCCAAACCTTGTCACCCTCCCAGACACATAGGACTCCTAGGGCTTTCCACGTCCCCCCTCCTGCATGTTGTTTTGGAGCAACAGAAAAACAGTTTCTGCTAATTATTTATTTCAGCCCATCATCTCTTTTCCCACAGGCAAGAAAACCTTCCAGCCTCTCTCTTCCAATATTATGAGACATTTTTTTCTCCCTCGATCGAAGGAGTAGATGGAACTCAGGCTGATTTATCTCCACCTCCTCTGGATATTCAGGATATAAAGCAAGCCCATTAAAATAGCAGACATGCGGCAGCTGCATTAGGAAAGCAACTGAAATTTTCCATTAAATGTCTAGATAGAATCATAGAAAGTTTAGAGGTACAAGGATCCTTAGACACCATCTCATTAAACTATGTACCAGAAGCATAAAAAGCAGTAATTCCAAGCATTCACAGTCTCTGCCAAGGTCATTCTTCTCTCATTCATTTTATGGCTTCATCTCCTAGCTCTGTCCCTTGAGGTCACTGTCCTGCCACAATCTGTGACCTTGTTTCCATTCTAGGTCACAGATATTTAGAGTTTTGCAAAACTTGGGTCATTTTGGCATTGACCTTCACTCTCAGAACCATCCAGATCTACAGCATATCCTATATGTCCTTGGGATTCAAAGCAGGAATTTCCTGCTAAGGAAGTGTCTTTGATTCCCTGAGCTGGCTCAGAATACACTAGGCCATCCAATATCTCTCCCATAGCTCTTCTATCTCTTCTTTGTTTTAATATTGATTATTCCAGGCCATCAAATCTCCATCAGCCAATTCTAGTGTCACCTTCCATGACAGAAAAACAAGATGTGTGCAAATCCCAATGTGGCTGGGACCCCAGCTTGGGGTGACTCCAGTGTCCTTAAGGGATGACTAGAGGCTAGTGAAGCAGCCTGCCAGAGCAATAGTTAACACAAGTACTAAGGAGAGTCCTAGAAAAGAACTCATCTCGAGAAGAAAGTCAGAATTCTCAAGTAGGGTTTGCAAAGAGTGGGCCGTGCCAGAGATTGAGAAGAGGAATCCAACTAAAATGCAGTGCCTGTCTCTAGGATTATTTATCCCGGCCCTGATTGACATGAACAAATCCTGGGATGCGACGGTTGCCATGAACACTTGAGTGAGAATCGGAAGAGGCGCGATGTCTGCCGAATTGGTTCCAGCAGCTTTGGCAATGACAAGAGACAGTGCCCTCTGGTTAGACACGAGCCCCTTGACCTCTGGCGTTGGCAGCCTCCGTTCCAATGATGGCAGTAGCACAGCCAACGAGCATTCGTGGCTCAGGTGCTGACTTGGCAATGGCAACAGTGGCAGGTATCACCCCAAGAGCCGGCAAGGGAGCAAGAAAGGGACAAATGGGTAATGACTGTGACAGCCAAGGAAAATGCTTGGTAAAACACATGAGAATTCCAAGGAGAGTTAACTAAAGCTGGTTGTCCTATTTCTTGGGCTGGAGAAGCTTGCCTCTTTGGAGAATTTTTTTTTGTCCTTATATGATTTTTTTTCAGCTAGCGCAGGCTTTTAAATAGTTTCAAAACTAAAGTTACTGTTGTTGTTCATTAAGACAAATAGTGCATCATGTATAAACTGGTCCCAAAACTTTATCTTTTTTATATTATACCCACCATTCGATTAATCTTCATTTAACTTTAAAAATTATATTAGCTGCACTAAAGCTGTGTAACAAACCACTGCAAAAGTCAGTTGCTTAGAGCTTGCCTTTGTACTTTTTTGTTTCTCGTGAGACTGCTGGCCACCTGGAGCAGCCCTGTGTTGGGCTGCAAGTCAGGTGAGGTTGGCTTTAGTCTTTGATTCAAGTTCAGTTCTGTTCTACTTGTCTCCACATTCTCTTTGGACCAGCAGCTCTGTAGGGCACATCCTTCTCATGACGGACCCCAGCAGAGCGAGAGACCAAGCCAAACCACACAAGCACCTTCGAGATCATCGGTCACATCAAGTTCACTAAAATTCCATTGGCCAAAGCAAGTGGTCAAGCCCAAGGACTATGGGGCTAAGAAATATATCCTCCCCACTCAGCACGCTGGGCGATTAGTTGACAGAAATGAGAACAAGAAGGCAATCTAACACAAAAGATTTAATTAACAGTTACTACTGCAGTGGAAACAGGAACTATCTTTTTTCCCTTACCCCTTTTCTCTAAAGCATTGCTTGCTTGGTGTAGATCCAACATTAGCAAATGTTTATTGGATCAATGCAAACATTAGAGGGAAACGCCATCACAGATTTTATTTCCTCCAGTGTTTTTTTTTTTTTCCCCCATTTTGTTTCCTTATTTCAAAAATACCCTCGTGCATTTTCAAGCATCACCCTAACTTTGGTCCTTCAACCTTGAGGAGAAGAATAGTTTACTTATAAATAATATTATTTCCACTTAACACCTGAATTACATTCAAGGTCAGATTCCAAGTGGCTGGTTTCTGCTTTTCAAATCCATAATGCCCTTTTACTTTTTAATATTAGGATAAGTCTATCAAAAGGCTTCACTGATCTTAGCTGACTCTCAGCTCTCATCTTAGGAAACCAAGCCACTTAGGTGAATGTTGCTAGATGGGTTCTCAAGACCTAGGAACACTATGAAATGTACGTGAAACTAACAGGTCCAGTAGTGGTCCTCCAGCACCAAAGATTCTCATCATCTGCATCAGGAAAACAGCATAAGTAGCAGAGAGGCTTAGCCTCTATAAAGCAATTGCATAGCGCTCTCCTCACGAGCTACCTAGTCCCTCCCTTGTGGAAAAGAAGACAGATCCAGGGAAAGACAGAAAATCTTCATCCACTATTTTTCTAAATGGCTTATTATATCCAAATGGTATGTCTGAATTATATTAGCTGCCTTCACATCTTGTCCTATCATCACACCATGGCAGTGTTTGCATTTGCTTATCAGGCGCAGAGGAGATGATTGCTTCTGACTTGTTTGAGCGCAGAGGGGAGCTAATGTGACTAGACAGAGAGCTGGGGCTGCCACCACTGCTGTGGGAAGGACGTGTCACTCATCAGCTCTCCTGCAATCAGGTGTCCCGACAGTTCCCTGAAAGGACGCCCAGCAATACGGGCCACACTGCGAGATGTCTCGGTCCTGAATATAACTCAACACGATTAAGCAGTGATCACTGTAAGTTTTTCATCTTGTTACTCATATTCCCAATATATGGCATTCATTTGTCCTGGAATCCTAGAAAGCTGGGGAAAGAGGGGGAGGTTGGAAGGGGCGCAAAAAGAGAGAGAATACTTAGACACAATTTTAACAGCTCATGAGACAAAACCCAGCAGGGTCCAGCCTTTGCCATTGTGAAGCCATTGGACACTGGTCATTGGGTCACCTTCCTAATGTCCTTCTTCTGGAGCCCGTTCTCTCCCTCCAGGTCACAAGGTTTTCCAACTCAGCCTCTTTTTCTCTATCTTGGCCTCAAACAGGTATCCAAACCTTTGGCCTGAAAAGATTAGTGGTCAGAGAAGTTAACTGTAAGGCTGCGTGCACACACACGCAGGTGGGGCAAGGCAGAGGGATCTTTTCACCTGGTGAAGGATCAGGTGAGGAAAACGGATCTTGGTTCCATACGTGTGGAATAAAGAGAGGTTTGCTATGGAAATAAGATGACATGCAATCTGTACTTCTGACCTCCATAAACATTTGTGCCAATTTGTGATGCACTCTAGCTTGCAGGGGCTTTGGTCACGTTTTACAACCATTTCTTTGAAATAGCCTTCGGTGGTGCAGCCATTGATGAAACTTCCATGGCAACCCACGACTGACTTTTCCTGCCCTGGTGATGGCTCGTGTTCCCTTCACAGCAGGCCTCTCCACTCCGTCTTCATTTGTTACCAGAGAGAATGCATTTCGCCTGCAGAAGAGTAAAATCCATTAGTGAAAGGTGGATTTGGGGTTGGCATTTGCGAATTGTGAGGACATTTTAAACTGTGACTGAAAAACATCTAACTGGGAAATTATGAAACCCACGTGGCCTAACAAAGTGTAATTATGGCCTCTGAACACTCTCTGATGGTCATCTCAAAGGAAAAATAAGTCCAAACCCACAAAACATCGATAACAGTGAAGGAAAGCACAGGAAGGCAAGCCCTGCATCGGGGATGTTCCGATGTGTGTTTGCGCCACAGAAACAATTGTGCGGGAACGCTTGTCTGAAAAGGACCAAATTTCTTTATTTTCTACAATTAAATTAACTCCATGATGAGCTCCCATCTTTCTGAAACGGTGTGAATTACAATTCGACTTCGACCGTTCTTGCCCTTCTCTGCCCCAGGAAAATTTTTAAGTTCCGTGATCTGACTCAGCACCAAGGCATGAGACAGTCATCACCTGTGCATGTGGTCCCACCCGCCCTGCCTCCGTGGTGCCTCCAGGCCTGTGGTCCTGCTTGGAGCTAAGCCTACAGTCTCTCAGTATGTGTTTGTCATATATCTCTGATGGATGCATTTTAAATAATGTCTCCTAACCCCCCACTGAGATATTAGCTCGCTTTCTTTTCCATTGCTCTACATCACCCCCTTGCTCTTTCTCCTAATTTTTTTTTTTTAATTTATTTCTTTTTGGCTGCGTTGGGTCTTCATTGCTGCGCGCGAGCTTTCTTTAGCTGTGGTGAGTGGGGACTACTCTTTGTTGCGGTGCGCGGGCTTCTCATTGCAGTGGCTTCTCTTGTTGTGGAGCACGGGCTCTAGGCACACGGGCTTCAGTAGTTGTGGCACGTGGGCTTTAGAGCGCAGGCTCAGCAGTTGTGGCGCACAGGCCCAGTTGCTCTGAGGCACGTGGGATCTTCCCCGATCAGGGCTCAAACCTGTGTCCTCTGCATTGGCAGGCGGATTCCCAACCACTGTGCCACCAGGGAAGCCCTCTCCTAATTTTTATCGTATTATAAGTTTCAGTTCTACTACTGATTACTCTATAGCTTAAAAGCACTGAAATCTCTGTTTTTGGATCTCTCAACTTTATTACCTCCGGATTCTCTATTTTATAAAATAAGGAACTTGATACCTCTATGATTTCTTTTAGCTTCCCCTCCTTCTTTTTTCCACCAAATATATATATACATAATTAAAGTGTAAAGATGAGCAACTGACGATAATGAATAGCATGTAGACCTAAAGAGACATTTCTCCAAAGAATAAATACAGATGGCCAATAGGCACATGAAAAGACGCTCAACATCATTAATTATTAGAGAAAAGCAGATCAAAACTAAAATGAGGTACCACCTCGCACTGGTCAGAATGGCTAGCATCAAAAACTCTATAAATAAAAAAATGCTGGAGAGGGTGTGGAGAAGAGGGAACCCTCCAACACTGTTGGTGGGAATGTTAAGTTGGTGCAGCCACTATGGAGAACAGTATGGAGGTTCCTCAGAAAACTAAAAATAGAATTACCATATGATCCAGCAATCCCACTCCTGGGTATATATCCAGAGAAAACTCTAATTCAAAAGGATACATGCACCCCTATGTTCGTAGCAGCACTATTCACAATAGCCAAGACATGGAACAACCTAAATGTCCATCGACAGATGAATGGATAAAGAAGATGTGGTATAAATAAATAAATATATATATGTATTTCATTCTACAGAGAATGAAATGTAATTTGTGCTATTAAAAGAGTGCCACACAAAATAAACCGTTCCAAGAATCTAGATCAAACAAATTTTCTTTTCTTTCTCCCGTGACTGCCCAAAATCTGGTCACGTTTAAGTTTGCTTCACCTAGGGTGTGACTTCCTTAGAAAGCTGTATAGTTTTCCTGGAGTTTCTAAGTACAGAACACATGATATATCACACCTCTATAAATTACCAACTTCTTAACCATCCTCCTTGCTTCACTCCTCAACCTCCTCAGAGCCCCTGGTCTTCAAACTCCAATCTGGACTCCACGTCCTCCAGGACCACCGGCCCCCTAAATCCTGGGAGTCACCCTTCTGCACTGAGCTGGAGTCACTATTATGTGAATTACTTGCATTTTTCTGGAACACATTCTTGGTCATTTTCTTTGTGTCCAGAAGGAGTGTACAAGAAAAATTTTTCTGAGACTTTATGTGACTTGAAATGCACTTATTTTGCCTCATCACTTGCTATTTTGACTGGTAAAAAATTTTATATTTTAAATCATTTCCCTCCAGCTTAAAAGCATTTGTCTATTGTTTTCTCACTACAGTGCTGACGATGAGAAGTCTAATACCGTCATATTCTCATTCTTTGTAGAAAAACTGTTGGTGCTTGGTTTTATTCTCTCTGAAGTTTTAGAAATTTTTCCTTATACCTGGTTGCTTACATTTTAATGAGGCTATGTCTCGCTATTGGATTTTTTCCATTCATATTGGTTAGTATTCATGGACCCTTTCAATGGAAGGATTCAATCTTTTTTTTAACTCGGGGAAATCTTCCTCTACCTTTTCTTATTTCCCCTCCTCTGTTTTTTCTCATCTCTCTTTTGTGATAGATCCCATACTTTGATTCTTCCAGGCTTCTTCTCTGTCACAGCCTGGTCCACCTCATTGCCTTTTTGCTCTACGCTTGGGAATATTTCCATAACATTTTCTTTCACTCCTTGCACTGAACTGCTCATTTCAGCGATCATATTCTTAAAGTATAAGAGCTTTACGCTTGTTCACAGGGCGTTCTTTGTGTTGAATGCAATATTGCCTCAAAGTAAATTTAGGCAATGAAAACATTAAAACTATTTTTCCAATAGTATCCATCAAGAGATCCATTTCCTCTGCAGTTAATTTTTCTCTTTAAGTAAAATAACATCACCAAAAAGAAACCAAGATAAACAAATGTGTGGTGATCCTTGGTTATCTATTCGCATGTATGAACAAATGATTTGATTAGTTAGCACCGGTAACTGGGGTGGGTTTCACCTGTTGCTGATTCCTGCCTTAAAGAGAGAGTGACCGTGAGCTTTCTGTGTTACATGAACATTTATTTATCACTTATTTCATATACAGGTGTAAGGGCTCCACTTCAGGGCATCAGGCAATCAGGGAAACGTTACTTTCAATGACAAAAGGAGGAGAGTTTGCAGTGAGACACCAACACCGATCCCAGGAACCCCAAGGACCAGGAGGTTGTCCAGCATCATTAGCAACTATGTCACTGGTTTGTGCCTGGGTCTAAATGCTTGTATCAGGGTATCAACAGGTTCAAGGCAGACCAATGGCACAGCTGCTCTGCAGGCAGAAGTTCAACACTTCAATGTGAATTGCATCCCCACCCACTCACCTGTACACACCTGTTGATTCCTTGCTTGGAGCTTTTCCGGAGTCCCACCAGTGAGATCAGCTTCCTCCTTGTCTATAATTTCCCCTCAGCTGATTCACACTGAAGGTTCCTCTGCTTTGTTTACCTGTCAGCATTGTCCCAGTTTCTTCCCACCCTTCAGAAATTCTCCCCAAATCTCTGATCTACTGATGCGGCTCTCACAAGAAATTCCTTTTGTATTTTCTTATAATAACTTGAATGGGATTTGAACAGGGAAGAGAGATAAACATCTGAACTCAGTGACCATCTTGAACGGGAAACACTAAAGAATATTTTTATCTTCAACAACTTCTGACCAAAAATGCAAATTTATCTTGGAGTCACAACCACTTGTGGCTCTTTCCTGCTGGCAACTTAGTTAATACCTGAGCCAGTAATGAAAGGGACACAGGACAGGACCCCTTCTAGGGGTTGGGAACTGAGAGGACAAAGGAAGTCAGTGGTGTTTGGAGAAAAAGAAAGTCAAAGAAAACCCTAAGACCAGGTTCAATACAGAAGACTAGGAAGTGCATCAGTTTGGGGCAAGATGGAATTTAAACAGAAATTCAGGTCATAGAACTGATCTGTGTGACATCTCCTTTTCAGACCTCTTATCTATGAAATGGACAGGATGTGATAATAAAATGAGATTATGAATGTCAAATGTTTTTAAAAGCAACAATAGAGTTGTAGATGTTTCACAAAGTCCATTTTGTTAAGTCTGTCCCTTTAACTAAAATGATAAAGTTTCTGTCTCATTGGAAAACTACAGAGGATGTCATTCAGAAAAAAATAGCCCTTTCAAAAGATTTAGGATTAAGTATAGAATAATTAGGTTAAGCAAACAGCTTAAATGAATGAGCTGCTCTGTGATATGGTTCATAGCACAGAGAAGAATAGCATTGTAGACAGTAAGACAATTAAAATCACTGCCTTCATTAAGATCCCATGACATCTGGGAAGAAAAGGCGAACAGAAGCTAATAGGTGTGTGGAAAGGGATTTCATTCTTTATTCCCACTCTTTTCTTAGCCAGGAGGCAGAAATTCAAGTCCTTACTGTGGAAACTCATTTTGAGTCCAGCCCTTGGTTTATTTTTACATTCCATTCTCCATTGCTATTCTTTGATTTGGATTTTCAATTGCCTTATGTAAAAATTCAAAGTTGTTCCTAATTTTAAGATTTGATGGGATTTTTTTTTTTTTACTCTCTTGATGATGTCATATTATACTTTTTATTAGTCTGAAATCAATAATTCTTACTCTGTGTCCATAAAGGTAACACTCATTTCAGTAAGTTTTCCTCTGCTCAGGTCTCCGGACATAATTATCCTTCAGACGTCTCCTTTACTAGTTGATTCTTGGATAAATGTTAAGTTATTGTCTGTGTCTATTTTGAAGTCTCGCAGCTATTTCTTGGTAGCAAGTTCTTTACTCCACCCAACTCCACTTATCAAGCACCTCCTAGGATCAGACATGGTGCCAGGGGCTTTGCATATATTATCGTTCATCCTCACACCAAATCCAGCAGGTGTCATCACCCTTGCTTAGCACATGAGGAGCGTGTGACCCAAGAAGTTAGGCAACTCGCCTGGGACCCGGTAGGGCCAGGATTCAAATCCAGTTTGTCCGACTTCAGGGTTCTTGCTCTTCCTGCCATATTGGAGAATCGCTCCAGCACACGGCACTGTCCAATAGGTGCTTCACCACCACAAGATCGTCACTTCATCCAAGAGGGTCTTCATAACTTACCAAGCCATGGATTAGTCTTTAACACCCATTTTAGCTCTAAAGTTTGATATACATTCCTCTTGGTTTAGCACCAGTTTATAAATGCTTCACAGGGGAATGGTCTCCAATAACCATTCTGTCTTAGGACTAGAAAACTGTATTTTTCATTCTCAACTTCCTTCACTCTCAAACTCATATCGTTCTTTTCAGATGTCAGAAAATCATTATCGTCTCACATTAAAAAAAAAAATTTCTAGAAAGTTATATGGAACCATTTCTTAAAGAGGACAAAACTCTTCTTTTTAAGTTTTGCTAACAACACTTAACGTAAGATCTACCCACTTGATAGGTTTTTAAGTGCGCAATACGGTATTGTTATTTATAGGCAAAATGTGGCCTGTAAGCAGGTCTCTAGAACTTATTCATCTTGCATAACTGAAATTTTATACCTGTTAATTAGCAATACCTTGTTTCCCCCTTTCCTCAGCCCCTGGCAACCACCCTTCTATTCTTCAATTCTATGAGTTTGACTCTTAGATATCTCATATAAGCGGAATTATGCAGTATTTGCCCTTCTGTGACTGGCTTATTTCTCTTAGCATAATGTCCTAAGGTTCTTCTATGACCCTTCTATTTTTTAAGGCTGAATAATATTCCATTGTATGTATATATCACTTTTTATCCATTCACCTGTCAATGGACATTTAGGTTGTTTCCACATCTTGGCTATTGTGAATAGTGCTGCAACATAGTTGGGAGTTCGGTTTGATAGATTGGAAACAAAAACAGATCACAGAAATATATTTGAGCTCACACATTTTGATGTAACAGGAAGGAGGATATATCTTATATAAACCAATATTTTTTAAAACTTTAACTCACATGTAGTATTCCAAGTATTTAAACACAGAGAAGCTAAGATGTCTACCAACTGGTCAGAATAGAATAGCATCTCCAAGGACAGACAAACAGAAATATAAGTAGAGAGGGACAGAGATGTCAGAAGCTATCTACCAAGGATCTATATGTTGGAAGGATGTATTTGCAGTCACTCTATATTCTACTCTGAGGCTTATTTACTGATGGCAAATGCCCTCCCCTTTAGGGGCTGTTAGCACAATAAATTGGCATATGTTGAGATTGGCCAAGTGAGAAATGTTATCAGCACTCGCATACTTCATTTTAAATCTCTTTGGTGTATGAAGACACTATAATGAATTTCCCTTAATAAACAATATATTAGGCTGAAGTTAGAAGTGTCAAAACACACGGTTTCCTAAGGGGTCATGAGGAAGAGCCTCCTGCACATATTCACACTTTCAATGAATATCATTTTTCCTGCAGTTGACAAATTGACCCTTAGATCTGACTGAATGTTTTACATATTGATACAAACTATGGAAGAGGCAGAATCTCACAAATACTGCCCTGCTTTGTAGCTGAGATTTGGAGTGAACATAATAAGAAAGATGAAAGCCAGTTTCCAAGATGACAGCACAGCCCCTGCACAGATGCTTCTTGTTTCTGCTGAGCTGGAGGGTGAGGGCTGAATCAGTGCCCCTGGCGCTGCCAGGGGAGAAGGCACGGGTGATGGACCGCTCACGGGACTGGGAACCAGTCAGGAAGCACCAGGAGGAGATTGGAATGCGGGTGGCCCTTCCTCCTTCTCAAGGCTGCGGTCCCCCTGCAGCTCTCCCCATTGTAGATACTTCCCAGTTACTGGCATGGATGAAAACTGTCGCCTGCCATATCAGTAAACAAAGGATGGTGCAGCCATCAAGCCCTCAGCCGCTGCAGCCACAGCCAACAGTGAACCCTGAGGGGATCCAGGATGGAGAAAAGCAGGATCCTGGCCTTAGACAGCTGAGGTGCTTATCAAAGGAATGATTTTAGTGAGCCCAGACTCTTGCATCTTCCCATACGTAGAAAAGCGCAAAAAAACCAAAAAAGTGCTAAAGTCATTAATTTGAGATGTCTGGTTTTCTTTAATTAACAGTAATATTTTGATGTTCCAACTACCTTGTTTTTGTTGCAAAAGCTCCCATACATCCTGGCTCTTCCATTACCTCTTTGGAGCAATGCCTCAGAGCTAGCTGAGAGGCTGTGTCCCAGGCTTAAGTCCTTGATTTTGTCCACCAAATAAAACATAATTCTCAACTTTTAGGTCGTGCATATTTTTTCAGTCGACACTGGGAACTCACTGACAAAGCAGAAATATGACTCACAGAACCCCAGACCCAGCATCACCAAACAGAGCACAGAAGGGAGGGCTTGGAGCTGAGAGGAGATAGTTCAATAACTAGTGCAGGAAGTCTATGACAGCAGGGAGAAAAAAAAGCAATGTAAAAACCAGTAGGAGGTAAATGGAGTTGTTCTTTGCAGACCACATAGGTTAAAATGGTCAGTGAAGAAACCTCTCCCTGGGGCTTCCCTGGTGGCGCAGTGCCTAAGAAGCCACCTGCCAATGCAGGAGACACGGGTTCGAGCCCTCGTCCGGGAAGATCCCACATGCCGTGGAGCAACTAAGCCCGTGTACCACAACTACTGAGCCTGCGCTCTGGAGCCCGTGAGCCACAACTGCTGAGCCCATGTGCCACAACTACTGAAGGCTGCAAGCCACAACTACTGAGCCCGCGAACCACAACTAGTGAGCCCGGTGCCACAACTACTGAAGCCTGCGTGCCTAGAGCCCATGCTCTGCAAAAAGAGAAGCCACCACAATGAGAAGACTATGCATTGCAACGAAGAGTAGCCACTGCTGGCCGCAACTCGAGAAAGCCCGCGCCCAGCAACGAAGACCCAACACAGCCAAAAATAAATATATAGATTTATTTAAAAACAAAGAAAAAGAAGAAACCTCTCCCCGAGGCAGAGGTCCTGGACCACTAGTCCTGACCTACCTCATGTATCCTGTCCCATATCTGCATCACTGAAATTCAAGCACCAACCTGGACTTTCACAGGTGAAACCACTGACCTAGACTGCCTTCACATTCCGCTCAGCAGGACTGAAATTCAGACAGATTTCTTCCTGACCTCCCTTTTCTTAGAGGCTTTACTTTAGAAAACTTAAAATTGAAAATCCTTCCTCTGCCCTTTTGAGATGTAAATCTTTTTAGAAGCCTCTTACCAGTTTTACAATCCATGAATGTCTTTCTCAAGGACTTGGGAGCCATCCCTTTGAAGTGCAAACATCAGGGCAGAGGGGGCCCCTCTCCAGTCTCTGTGGAAGGGTGGGAGCCTAGCTTCGTGGGTGCCAGGCTCCAAATTGTAAAATTACCTCTGTCAGGAAGATAGGAGGAAGTTTACTTTTCCTTGGGGAACCACTTAACCAACACAGCTGGCCTACAATCTTCCCCAGCTCTGGAAAACTCCTCTGCTGTTTGTTTCAGTGGATCTGAGTGTCCAAACTTGGTCTGTCCTTCCTGCATTGCTACCAATCACATGGAAATAAAGTCAATCTTTGTCTACTCATCTCGTCCAGGGCAATGTTTCTTTAACGCCACGTTGAGAGTTTCTTAGAACGAGCAATGGTCCTTACAGGGAAATATTTTGCAGAATGTCATTTTAATCTGACTCCCAAAGTGTTCACTAAAACAAAAATGGAAGGATTAAAATGAATTTACACTTATTATTTATAAATTTGGAAAGGTTTCTCTAGTGTCAAAATATGCAAACTTTACAGGGAAAAGTCTTGCCCCTTCCTACAGAGGCTTCATAAAATCCTTGCACAGTTGTCAAACCTTTTCTTTTAACTTGAATTACCTGCTTTGCATTTATTATAGAAATAGCCAGAATCTGGCACATAAAAGTAAGAGAAGAAAAGACCACTTCTGTTAAAATGAAACTCCTTTTTGTTAGCCATAGAGATTTGGGTCTCAGGATCTAGATTAGGAACTCAATCAGTATATTTACATAATGTGATCGTCCCAAACTTCATTTATTCTGTTAAATAACATTAAATATCGTTTTAAAGTTACCTACAATCTTTATCATTGTATTAAGAAATGTATAAAGCCATAATGAAAATTTTCTAAAATAAATAAGCAGCAGTGACATTCCCGAGCAGCTCCAGTGGTGAGCAAGAGAAGCATGAATTTTGAAAGGACAGGCTCTTGTACGAAAGCAAATTGCTTTGCATTCACACAGAAGCGAATGATAGAGATTCTTACATAAAATTTATCATGCTCTTCTTTTCCAATGCCCAAGCGGTTTTTCTATTTGAACAAAACAAATTCTGAAGTCATAACATAATAATAACCTGCAGTGCTACTCAAAACAAAACCTTACCTGTAAGCATTTTTTTAAAAATTTATCCCAGAATATATTCAAAGTTAAATATATAACAATCAAAGGGAATTCAAATCCCTTAATACAAAGCCAAGGAAGCATGTCATCTTAAAGCATTTTATCCAGAGAATGGGTTCTGATATCATTTGAAAAACCTAAATGTATTATAAGCCATGGGAAAAAAAAAAAAATACCAAGGAAAGCAACTCAGGACAGTTTTAAATCATCTATCTTTTTAAAAATTTCCCCAGCTTTGTTGAGACACAATTGATAAACAACATTGTGTAAGTTTAAGGTATACTGATGTGGTGATTTGATACATTTATTTATTACAAATTGATGACCAACATAGCATTAGCTAACACCTGCATCATGTCACATAATTACCATTTCTTTTTTGTGGTGAGAACATTTAAGGTCTACTCTCTTGGCAACTTTCAAGTATATGATACAGTATAATTAGCTGTAATCACCGTAATGGATATTAGAACTCCCCCCACTTGCAAGTGGAAGTTTGTACCCTTTGACCAATATCGCCCTATTCCCCCACCTTCCAGCACCTGGTTGCCATCACTCTACTCTGTTTCTGAGTTCAGATTTTTAAGATATTCCACCTACAAGCGATATCATACAGTATTTATCTCTGCCTGATTAGCCCAATACCCTCGAGGCTGGGGTAATGAAAATATTTTATAACTTGATTACATTGGTGGTTTCAAACTGTGTACATTTTTCAAAATTCATAGAACTGAACTCCTAAAAAAGGTGAATTCTACTGTAAAGAAATGGTACCTCAATCTATCTGAATTGTAAAAATGTATACGGGTCATTGTTATCAGGATATAACCTCATTCCAGAAATGCGTGTGTGTCCATTTGTGAAGAATACAATGTTTGCCCTGAGAAAAATGTTTAAGCTGCGTGTTTTCTGAGTTACCCAGATTAATAGTTCAGAGAATCTGTCTTGAAAAGGAAGACATAGAGAAAATAGAAAAGACAGTGATTGGAAAAAAGAGATCAAAGTTTCGATTAGTTTTTCCCGTGGAGGATATTTGAGTATGTTTGAATTCTGAAGCAACCATCCTTTTATTATCTTACTGATTGACCTTGAGATAAACACTTAACCTTCTTGGGCCTTGGTTTCCTCACCTTCAAATACTGACAACCTCTCCCTCTTTCTTCCTCAGAAAGCTGTTATTACAATGATCTAATTAATTGAAAAGGCACCCCCAAAAGGTACAGGAGTCATGCAAATGTAAGTTGGTAGCTGTTGTTTTTTACTGCAATTTTTTAAAAGATTTGTTTATTATTTATTTTATTTATTTTTGCCTGCGTCAGGTCTTAGTTGCAGCACGCGGGATCTTCGTTGAGGCACGCGGGATCTTTCGTTGTGGCACGCAGGCTTCTCTCTAGTTGTGGCACGCAGGTTTTCTCTTCTCTAGTTGTGGTGCGTGGGCTTAGTTGCCCCGTGGCATGTGCGATCTTAGTTCCCTGACCAGGGATCGAACCAGCGTCCCCTGCATTGTAAGGTGGATTCTTTACCACTGGACCACCAGGGAAGTCCCTATTGTTGTACTTTTATTATCATTATTAGTTAATTATTGTCATTTTACATCATAAAGAAAATTCTGGGCTGAAATGTAAAGAGTTTCAATAATAAAGTAAAAAAAAAATGCAGCAACTTGATGAAAAAAAGTCTATAAACGATTTTCTTTTCCACCCTAATCTAACTATCATACTCTTCAAAGAACTGTTATTCTGAAAAACAAACCTAAGGCAATATCTACCAACAGAGCTCCCATCACATGTGATCCAAATGGTCATGTTTTTGGAAGAGATTCTGTTTCAATAAAGGCATTAATACCACGGTGGAAAGTGCATGGCATCTGACAAGCTAGAAAAAGAAGGATGCCAGGAGCTTTAAAAGACAGTTAAGGAGGCTGCATTTCACTGAGAAAGAAAGGCTCCCTTGTTTGTACAAAACGGGGAGAAAATAGATGAACAGCAGCCTCAGGCAAGCAGACTGGATGACACAGAGCAGTCTTAGCTGCATGACCGTCCCACGTCCACACACGGTCCCGACAAGTAACACACCCTGGAACTGAAGGACACAGCCAGCATGTCTCTCACGTACAAAGCCGTCTGTACTGGGGAGAGGCTAGCGAGTCATGGCAAAGACCCATCGGAGACTCAGAAGACCCACTTGACATGACAACCAAATGGTATGAGTTGAGGTATGCATGAGTAATGTGAAGCATCACATGTTGTAGAATGTCTTCTGCAAACATCCGTTGAAGGCTTTCTAGGAGCCAAGAGTAGTACAGGACTGAGGTTAGTGAATATCAAAACAATACAGAAGGAGACCAGACTAGAAACTAGCTCTCTGTGCATCACACAATATTCTTAGTATGTAGAAGGGATACCAAGACCACCCTAGGGAGCTCAGCTGACTCACAAAGTAGAAATACGATTTGGGATATTTTTATAATTGTCAGTTATGACCATTCCTATGTGTAGCACTTTCACTGAACCATGACTTATATTGAACAAAATCCCACAAAGCATAACAACCTTTTGAAGAAATATTTCATTTCTTTTTTTTTGAAGTATAGTTGATTTATGATGTTGTGTTAGCTTCAAGTATATAGCACAGTGATTCAGTTATATATGTGTATACAATATATACACATTATATATATATATTATATATTATATATATATATATATATACAGGAAACACCTGTTCAAGGTTTCTTAAGCAGACTTGGCCTTTGTAAGTTACTCTCCATCGTAAACTTCCATCTCAGACTCTAAGGAGAGTTTGAAGGTCTCTTTGCTTGCCGATGGCTAACCTAACATCACTTAGAAATAATGCAGTCCCCCACTCACATACAATTAAGCTTCCGTACTCACTTGCTGCTCTTTTTTATATGAAAAATTCTACAAACTTTTCAAGAATGCTGCCTCAAAAGTTCATCTTACTTTGACTTGTAAAACTCTATTGATTCTCAGAAATTCAGAGCTCTTGGACCATCTCTAGTTTGACGATTTAAAAGCATCGTTTTCATCACACCTATACCTTTTGGGGCCATTTGCAATTGAGCACTGAGGCCAACACACTCTCCTGCCCGTGTCATAACACTGAATCTACAAATGGACAATGGCCAGACCACCATGACAACAGAACTCTGACTCACAGCCTCTGTGGCAACCAGCCTGGGAAACCACACCACAGCCTCTGCAGCCATCAGGCCAGATGGTCTGGATTGGTGAAGGATGGCCAACTTCCCTGCTTTCTGCCCCACTTCCAACCCTGGGCCAGCAAGAGAAAGCCAAATAGCCCCCCAGACCGATAATATAAAATGCCATGTTGCTAGTTTGCCAACTTCTAGCTCTCCTGGGCCAACAACCTCTAATCAGAACATACCCGAAGCCTTCCCTTCTTCGTATTAGGAAACGTTTCCTCTTTCGTGCCGGCCTTTGAGTCTCAGGCAAACAGGTGACGATGGTTGACTCTCTTGCTACAGCAATCTCTGAATGAATAGCCTCCTTTCATTCTCGTTTGGGCGTCCTTCATTTATTTCCACAATGTAAAAGTTCATCTTCTCCCAGTTTGACTTGTCAAGCACTGTCATCATTCTCAGAGAATGATTACGATCTAAACGATTCTGCGAAAAGGCATATTTTCCCATTCTGTGTTAAGTAATTCTTGGTTGAGGCAAAAATAACTTATCTTCCAGAAGCAAGTATTTTCTGGAAAAATAGCTAAGACACTGAACCAACTAGATAGCTTACTTGTTAAAACTAACAGCTGGCTCACCAATATTCACGTCAAGAATTCCATCCTACTGGGCCCACCCACACAAAGCTATCATAGACTCTGTCCAATACCAGGTGCCCTCCTTGCAAGAACCCACTTAAATCACTCAGCCCAGGCCCCAACCCCATAAATATACCCCCAGCTTCCCTCTTCTGAGATACTACCAGACTCTGTCTGTCAATGTAGTGTTCTCCCTAACTGCAGTTTTGTTTTGCTTGTTTGACGCATTTTATGGTGGCCTTTTGGGAAATTGACAGCTGGTAATCCTGCAGATTTTGCCAATATCAACCAAGACCTTCTTCCTGCCCTGGCTCTACAATCCACACTCAGAACAGCATATTCTCTGAGACCCCAGAGCTGCACACACAGGGGTCTGAGCTATTATTTTTTTTTGTCAAGCTCCCAAACACCAAGTTTACTTTGTCCCCCAGGGATGAGTAGCCCTGTTTAGGAATCCTTTGATTATCTGGTCCAATTTGAAAATTCTTATCTTTGGTTGAATCCTGTCTTTTTTTTTTTTGTTCTTATCTCTGTTTTCCCTCTGTTCTTGTCACTTTCTATTTAAAATCTGTGAGAGGAAATTTATAGGGAAGAGAATAGGCCTAGGGCTGATAAGTCTATCTTTGCTGTTGGTTCCAAGGCTGGTAGAGTCTTACAGAAAGGCTTTGATTTGGTGACTAGGGTTATTTATACTGGTCTATATTCATTAGAGGTATTGGTCTGAGGTTTTCTTTTCCTGTAATGTCTTTGTCTGGTTTTCATATCAGGGTAATCCTGGCCTCATAGAATGAGTCGGGGAGTGTTTGCGCCTGTTCTAAATTTTGGAAGAGTTTGTAAAGAATTGGCATTAATTTCATAATGTTTTGTAGAACTTTGGGACTGTATTTTTTGGGTGGGAAGTTTTTAATTACTAATTTAATCTTTTTATTTGTTATAGGTCTTTTCAGATTTTTAAAATTCTTCCAAGTCAGTTTTGGCAGTTTGTGTCTTTCTAGAATTTTTTCCATTTCATCTAAGTTATCTAATTTACTGACATACAATTTATTCCCCTATTATTCTTTTTCTTTCTCTAAGGTCTGTAGCAGTGTCCCCTCTTCATTCCTGATTTGACTAGTTTGAATCGTCTCTCTTTTTTTCTCAGTTAATCTAGCTAAAGATTTGTCAGTTTTGTTGATCTTTTCAAAATACCAACTTTGCTTTTGTTGATTTTCTGTTTGTCTCTTCTCTATTTCATTAATTTCCACTCTAATTGTTATTATTTCCTTCCTTTTGCTTACTTGGGCTTAGTTTGTTCTTCTTCTCTACATGTCTTAAGTTGGAAATTTAGGTTATTAATGTGAGATCTTTCTTTTTCAATATAAAAATTTACAACTATAACTTTCTAAGGACTACCTTAGTACCTTGTTTGGACATTGTGCCTCGTTTGCATTCATCTCAAAGTATTTTCTAATTTCCTTTGTATATCTTCTTTGACTCATTGATTATTTAGGACTGTGTTTCATCATTTCTACATATACATGAATTTCCCGAATTTCCTTCTGTTACTGATTTCTATGAGTTAGTAGAGGGTCAGCCCAGGACTGCAGTAGAGTTGACCCTTGAACAATGTGGGCTTGAACAGCGTTAAGTCCACTTATATGTGGATATTTTTCAACAGTAAATACTACAGTGCTACACGGTCCGTGGTTGGTTGAATCCACAGATGCAGAGGGACTGTGGATACAGAGGGGCAGCTATAAGTTATACTCAGATTAACCCTCCACATTGTTCAAGGGTCAACTGTCATTTTATGTCTGGTTCTAGACTGTGCCCTCTGGCAAGCAGACTTGGAGAAATACTGCAGAAGACTCACATAATAAATCCAGTCTTATCATCCATAGGCATGAGTACCCTTTGCTCACCATTCCCCTAAACAACCCTTGTGTAATCTAAAACCTGGAAAATTGATTTTTCTTAAGAGGCGTCTGAGAAAGATGGCCCTCAAAACCTGATGGACACAATCTTATACTGTTAAGTAGCACAGCAGAAAAATCTCAAGGTTTCAATCCTTGAATACACACTTGCCTTTCCCCAGACAAGACATTTTCTTTTTTTTTTTTTTTTGGTACAACTCTCATATTACTCTTGTTTTTCTCTGCAGACATTGAAGAGTGGAGGTGTTCAGGAGCAGTGGCTCACAGACTTACATTATTGTTTCAACGTGTACATCACTGGACATCCCCAGGGACCCAGTGTGTTGAGTACAGTGTAACGAAAAGGCACTGTGGCACCTCTGTTAGAAATTGTTTATTCACATCTCATTTTGAAGAGACTTATGTAATAAATATTTGAACTTTTAAAGAAGTTGTTTATGAACCTTCCTTTGCACTGAGATAGGAAAATAATGCTTGGGAGTTCCCACTGATGCACAGGCTAGCTTCCTGGAGTAGCATGTGATATGTGGTTACAGGCATTCTGTATTTCATAGCTAAGTATATATAAAATACAGAGCGATAATACGGTACCTTCTATTGTATACTAAGAAATCAGCTGAGTCTTTGTGGTTCTATCTAGGCAAATTTCATTTTTTGGTTCTCAGCCCCAGCTCATTCAGACAGCAACAAACTAGTTTTTGGTTTGGTTTTGTTTGGGAGTGGTTGCTTCTCACTAGGGAGTTGTATTGTTTCCAGAGGATTTCTAGCAAGATTTCAAGACAGTGCTCCCATTTGTTGTGGATTTTCCTGTACCCAAATGGTGCTTGGTCTGAGCTGCGTTAACTCCTACAAAATGATTTTCTACTAGTGATCCATTGTAATAGTTCTTAATTTATGTTATAATCATTTTCATAATAATAAAGTAATTTAGTTAGCCAACTGTAAAACACCCAGGTAATTAAATAACACTTTATTGCTTCCAATCTCTTACTGTCAGGACAAGGGTGGCAGTAATCTTAAAATGCAAGCAGTTATAGAAATATTTGTTAGCCTAATATGCCACTGTTTCTGCCTGTCTACATTCCTAGTTGCTTTGCCCTTAAAAAAATGTGAAAAAGCCCACAATCACTGGATTTTATTTAAACCAGGTGTTCTTAGAGAGCTAGAATGCACAGTTTCCCATGCCAAAGGAACAGCATTTTGACAAGACTGCTCACATCTGCAGGTCAGGCAGAAAATACAAGTGGAAGGTTATGGCCCGAATTGGCACCCTGTGCATGAATGTCTGGTCTGTAGACCTGCCCGACTGAGGCCCTGGTGCTGTGATACTGCCGCCGGTGCTTAGCAGAAGGAACGCCATTCACAGAGAGGACGTGGCAGCAGCCTTTGACCTTCAGAGGCTGACACGGGAACTGTCAAATGTAAGCAATCAACAGAGTATTCCTGTTACAGTCTTACAGAAAATTTCTAAGAGCAAAACACTGGGTCATGACTCTGGTCTAAAAGTTAAAACTGATGATGTTGAAATAACAGGATGTGGCGTCTGCAATGAAGGCCATTGCGTTAGATTCCAGAAAAGTAGCGAACTGAAGGCAGCTGCTGTGGGACAGGCTCTGCCCCATCTCATTTAGGTTCTTTACTGGAGCCAACAAACCAGGCTTGCACCAGCTAGGGAGAAATCCCAGCCCAGCAATATCTTTAGTGCTCACTTCCTTAGTTTTACTTAGACTTACCTGTTATTAGAAATACTCTTTTCCAGCCGTACTGACGGACGTGTAGGCAGACAGGCAGTTTTGCACAGGTATAATCTACCCTGGTCCTTCCAGCGCCGGCTAAGAATTTACAAAACAGTGCTGTGTAAGAGCACAAAGAAAACATGTTTCTTTCAGTGGTTACACCAATTTCAGGCTAATAAGCCTTCAGGCATGGATATTAAAGTTTTCCCAAAGTGTAAAAGCTAATCAGAGAATTCTGCACTAGCTATTAGAACCCCCTTCCAGCCACAGTCTTCTCTATAGGCAGTTGAAGCTTTGTTTTGTTTCTTGATGGGTTAACTGATTGCAGGTTATAAAAAAATTCTTTGATCTTCCACTGTTCTCAAGGAGGTGTATACACTGCAAGTTGCTCACTGAGTTGAGACCCAGCACAGAATGGGCTTTTGAAGGTCTTGTGGGCTGACGTACTTTTCCTTCTTGAGATTTGCTTGAGCTCTGAGTGCCTGGTGGGCTTGGTGCCTGAGCTGCCCTTGGGTGGACTCTCGGTGGTCCTGCTTACTGCCATGGTCCTTGGGGGTTTCAGTTCCAGTTCCTTCCTCCAGACCTGGAGGATCAAAGCCACGCACTCTCGGTTCCATCTGTCCATATCTCTGGTTCCAAGCTGCTTTATGTGCAGACGGTGGGACAGGTGCTTCCCGAGCTGGTAGCTTCTCCAGGCCCACTGAATGACCGCTGCTGCCTTGTTCTTTCAGCGAAACAGCTCTTTCCTGCTTCTTTCTCTCTGGATTATCTGCAGCCGCAGTTCTACGGGGAGAAGGTCAGTATCCACACGGTGCCCAGAGAGGGGACCAGGTGCTGGATCAGTCTCCTTAGACAGCTGAGTGTCCTCAGACAGGGCGGATGTACCCAGCTTCCAGACTCCTGACCTCAGCACCTCTGTGCTCGGTGGCAAATCTGAGTAGGTCCCTCCTGCGAGCTTGTCCTGCGTCACTGTGCTCCTTGGTGTCCGGTGGTGGAGAGGCCCAGCGTGGACGGCCTCCCCCTTGGCCCTGCCAGGCCGGCTGCACCAGCCGAGGAGCGCCTCCCTCCTCTGAGCCTTTTCGGGGAGGCACGTTTGGCCCCGGGTGCTGCATCCTGCCGCCGGCTGGGCTTCCAGTGGCTGTCGTGCTGTGGAAGGCTGGCAGCTGCCCAGCTGGGGTCCTCTCCTTCCTCAGCAGACCCGGGCCCCCCGACACAGGAGGGCAGCTTCAAAGAGCCCTTCCCCTTGACACACTGCTGCTCACCAACTGGACGAGACATTTTCTATTCATTGAAAATCTGTCCTGTATGGACACCTCAAGCTGAAAATGAGTTGGAATTCTCTAAAAGCAGGTATTCATCAGAAGAAAGCAGCTTCCATCAAAAACTCTCAGATCAAGGGGACATCGGCACGAAGTAGACAAGTTCAACCAACATCCATTGAACGAGATGCAGATAATTTGAACCACACATTCTCATGCTTCAATATTAATGCTTTTGTTTTTCTTTTCTCTTTATTTGCTGTAAGTTTCTGGATCATTAGGAGATGCTTTTTGTCTATTAACTATGGTTCTTGTAAGATCCTTATCATTAATATATCATTTTGCATCCTTTGCTTCTCCTTGGTACGAACCCAATTTGGAAATAAAATTTATTAATAATTTAGTCAAAATGTATAATCAAACAAACCATTTGGTTTGTATTCACTTTTCTTTTTGTGTCACCCGCTTCCTTTGCTACTACTTTCTTTTAATAAGTCAATTGGGTTCTTTGGTAATTGGATTCAAACACGAAGCACTTTTGAGATTGCCAGCAACACAACAGGATGGCCAGCCCAAAATCTAAATTCCTCTATCATACGGTACACAGAAAAAGAGTTTTCTGTCTCCACAGAATCAGCATTCAAGTGCCTGTCACAGGCAATGCCTTTGTGATTGAACTTCCGAAAAATGAAAGCCTGTAAAAGAGCGAGGGAACAGTTGCTGTCTATTTGGAAGCTGGCTCATTTTCACAGATCTTAGGTAAAGGGCATTACTCAGGTTCTACCCTGACCTCTTTTGCTTCACTTCTATCTGATGACCTGTAGTCTCAAAATCCATCACCTGGCAAGAATCACACTTGATGGGTGGCTTTAAAACTTTGCCATCCTATAACATGGTAACTTGGCCTCAGATTTGTTTTGGCTGAAACATATCAACAGATTGTCCCTAATGAATGGTTTGGACTCAGAGCACAAAAGCCTATTGGCTATGGCCTGTAACTTATATAAGAATCTCTTTTCTCTGTACACTGCTTCCTGTCTTCAGGATCATCCTCTCTCGAGAGGAATTCTGTGAAAATGAACATGTGGTGTTTAGATATGGGCTGGCCTATCAAGGTGGAACACATCCGGCCTTATGGGGAGAATATTGTGCTTACACGTCTGCAGATCTCTTGCATTTTTGATATGACAAAAAGGTCTGGAAAAGAAAGGTATAGTGAAATGAGGTAATTTAGTTAATACCCTCATGGAGCTGTTCAGATTGAGGATGAGATCTCTTCTTTTGGTTTAATTTGGGTATTCTGTTTAGATGTGGACGACAAGCTCTGACCATGATCGTTCTCACAGTGTTGGTTTGTGTCATGTGCTCAAGTGTGTGCTCGTTAGTGCTGCTGTACAGACGCTGTCCCATCAAAGGATCCAACAAGTGTCCTCTAACGAAAAGCACAAGAAACTCCGACGCTCATAAACGCTGGAACAACTCATGTCTACCTGTGACCATGACACAGCAAACAGTGTACAGCTCAGGATTGGTCATGTCCCCAGAAGATAATGGTCTATCCTCTCCCTGGGGTGAAGAATCGCCAGAGGGGGAGAGGCAAGAATTGAAACCAACATTTTATTGCTGTGCCCAACAATTCTGAGATCAAACATGTTTCACTGTCTCTGGGCTAAAAATTCTGGGACAAACATGCTTTCCAGTTGCTTGCTAAACAGTATACTGGAGTCTGGCAAAAATTATCTCAGATACTTGCCTCAAGGAATCATTTCTCCTGAAATATATCTCTGTAAACCAACTGTAAAACCGTGCTTCTCAAGACTTACATCTCATTCATTAATACTCTCTTCAAGACCTTCACCTCTGTGTGCCCACCTATCCAAAGCTATTTTAATATAAACTTGTCCTATTACCAATCAGTATCTTGTATAGTAGATTGTATTAGTCAGGGTTCTCCAGAAACCAATAGGAGATAGATAGATAGATAGATAGATGATAGATGATTGATAGATAGATAAATAGATGATAGATTTCATAATATATAAAATGTATTATATTCATAATAATATAGATTTATTATAATAAATTTGTTCACATGATTCTGGAAGCTGAGAAGTCCCTTGATCTGATGTCTGCAAGCCGGAGCCCCAGGAAAACTGGGGGTGTAATTCAGTCTGAGTCCAAAGGCCTGAGAACCAGAGGAGATGATGGTGTCAGCTCCAATCTGAGGGCTGGAGAAAATGAGATACCCCCTCTCAACCAGTGAGGCAGGAAAAAAGGGGGCGAATTCTTCCTTCCTTCACTTCTATTCAGGCCCTCAATGAATCAGGTGAGGGCCACCCACACTGGGGAGGGCCATCTACTTTACCGAGTCCACCGATTCAAATGCTAATCTCATCCAGAAACACTCTCACAGACACATCTAGAAATAATGTTCAGTCCGGGTGCCCGATGGTCAATCAAGTTGACACATAAAATTAACCACCACGTTGACCCACCTTAAACCCACCCAGCCTGGGTGCTAAAATCTTGTGAGTACCTTCCCTTGATTTTCTCCTTCTGAGACACTAACAAGACTGCGAGGGGGTTCTGTCCCACTCTAATAAACTTAGCTCTTCTGGTTCAACACATTTTACAGATGGTGTTTGGCGGGAACTGGCAACTGACAGCCCATGCCTCCCTCCGACACACGGCAAACCGAACCTGTACCTGACATAGGGGTGTGATCCTATTCATGAAACCATCCCTTCAGGTATGAATTTTCTCTCTTAAGGTCAATCCATAGTCCATTTCTTTGTCAATGGGAATTTGATTTGCTTCCAGCTTTTTCACGTTATGAATTGTGCTGCCATAAACATTATTGTACACGTCTCCTGGTACATATTGTCAAAGAATTTTTCTTGATTATGTACCTAGGGATAGAATAGCTTCTGACCTCAAGGTCTGCAAATATTCAACTTACAAGAAAACATGAATCTTTTTTTAAAGTAATTGTCCCAGAAAATGTTCCCACCAGCAATGAGTATGACAAGTTCTTGGCCCAAATCCTTATTACCATTTAATAGTACCAACTTCCTTAATTTTGGCAATCTGATCAATAATGAAATGGAATATGTCTTCATATATTTATTGGCCATTTGTTTTCCCCTTACAGTAAAATGTCCATTCATGTCTTTTGCCCAATTTTTATCTTTTTCTTTTATAAAATGTTTTAATATATTCTGATAATAATACTTTATTATGTGTGTTTCAAATATCTTCTCAGTTTGTGTGGGGTTTTTTTTCCTTTTTATAATGCTTTTTCATGAATAGAAATCATTAATGTTAAAATAATTAAATTTATCATTCCTCTAATTCATGGTGAGCATTTCTGGGTTTTGTTTCAAACAAACAAACAAACAAACAAAACTTTACCCTAATCAAGGTCAAAAAGATATTGCACTTTTTCTTTTCAAAAATTTTAAACAGTGCCACATTAAATCCTTAGTCGATTTATATGTGATGGGTGGAGACAAGGGACCAGACAGGAATCAGAACTCCACTGCACACTGGGCACCCACAGGGGAGCCTCAATACCGTCTCTTTCAGAGGTGAAGTGTGAATCAGACTTGTCTTAAAGCCACAAACAAACCTAAGGGGGGAACCCCTGACAAGAGCTGATGATCTGCCTGATCCTCCCAGGTGGGAGTTGTGTGACCACGCGGCTCTGCTTTGATCAAAGATGGCATGATTCAAGCCTGAAGGAACGTCGTCACCCCCAAATCTTCTCCCCTCTGAGCTGCACCTGCAATTTGAAATCCTACAAAACAAACCTATCAAAGCATCACCAAATAAAGCTGTGTGTGTGACACTGCCACCTTGTGGAAATATGGAGCAATGCAAAGTGAGCTGTTAGGGGCCGGCACTGTTTCCCAATGCGTCCTGAAGTGACACAGCAGGTCACAGCATGAGATGTCACCTTTCTGGGACAGACAGTGCAGAAATAGCACACCTCAGAGCAGGAGAGGAAGGAGGATGAATGTATCCCATCCTCCTGGCTTCCTCCCGTCTTCTGTTTGCAATTGGTCAACATCCATCTGGTGGGGAGTTAACTCCTCTGGCATATACCCTCATTGTCTTATCCGGCCCCTTCTGAGCCACTCAAGATACAGAAGTGACAAGAGGAGGCATAAAGGCTGGGCGTGCAGTTGGCTGGGGGCAGCAAAGGGGAAGGTGAATGGTCAGCTCCCTGCAGCAGAAGTGTGTGGGTCCGAAGGGAATCTGCCAGCAGTTGAAGGTAGAAAGCAGCTGTGTGTCCAGGAAGCGGACCAGAGAGTCCAAGAAGTCATGTTAAATGCATCAGGTACATTTATTTATGATGTAGTGTTGCGGGGTGGGTGGAAAGGCAAATTTCAAAAAAAAATTTATAAAATGATCGTCCCAGTCTTGGTATGCATCTTTCTTTCCATGCTTTTTCCAGCACATGGAAACTGTTCACATTGATGAGCGTGGGGAGTGAGGGATTTCACACTGTAACGTTTTTAATTAAAAGAAAGGAATGACCCCTTTCCTAATTTTTTAAAAGTTGAAGGTCTATGAAGTAAAAAGTGACTATGATCTAGTTTTCAGGTGCTGGGTATTGAGTCCTATCAAATACAGGATATGCCTTGATATTTGCCAAAGAAACATTTACCCATGACCTCCTAGAAAGGTCAGCTCCACAGCCGGAAATCAAAAAATGTGACTCATCGCTCTCCAGCCTACAGTAGGACAGCAGTCACTGCCCCCAATTATGCAATGTCCCTCCTCAAGAAATCCCACCTCCTTAAAATCAATGATTCCACAAGCTCCCCTAAACTAGCATAATCCTCACTGGGATACCTCATCTGCAGAATGGGCCAGGTCTAGATGTTGGGCAGAAAATCTCTAAATTAAAGCACACACAACTCATCAAGAAAGGGCTAGTAATAATTTTACAGAAAGTCAAAATGACCAAGTGCAGGTCTTTGGTTTTTTCAGAAATACTGTTGGAAAACAGTACCTGGATCATAAAGAGATCTTGGGAGAGAATCAGGATGGACTCTTTGGGGGCAAACTATGGACCCCTGGGTCCCTGAAAGAGCAGAGGAGCCCAGAGCCCTGATCATGGGTTACATCAGTGGACTTTGGCCAAGGTAACGTGGACTCAGTGTGTGTGTGTGTGTGTGTTGGGAGGGCTGGGACTAGAAGCATGCCCCCTTTCAAGGTGACCGCTTTATTTAAGCTAAGATTCAGAGCGCTTCCTCCGGTCTATGTGTCTCAGGGGCCAGATCCCCTGGGCAGCCCCTTAGGCCTGGCCAGTGGGTGCTGGTGATAAGCCAGGGCACCCTGGGTCCTCTCCGCACTAACGTGCTCCCCTCCCCTCCAACAGTTTACATGTGAGGAAACTCAGGTTCCAAAAGGTGATGCTTCTCACCCAAGGTTATCCAATTACCCAGTGGAGGGCGGGTGTTCAGACCCAATTCTGATTGCAGTGGGCAGTGGTGCCCCTACTGGCCAATGACTGAGTCAGACGCAGGCAAGTGGGGTGGGTGCTCGGAGACTGGGGCAGACTTGCATGGACCCAGAGAAAAGGAGGTCAGATTCAGATAGGAAGAGTGGGGGAGGGGTACTGCTGATGGGGGAGGGGTACTGCTGATGGAGGACGGGGTGGCCCGGAGCTGGTAGGAGACACAACGCAGGCACAGAAGACAGTGGGTTCATTCAGACACAGTGTAATTTTTGTGCAGAGCAAGATAAGACTGGGAAAGCTCTGGGTCAGAACTTGCCAGATGTTGAATGCCAGCTTGAGTTTTCTATTTTGAATCAGGTTTCAATGCACGTGTTAGTCACGGTTTTTATTTTCTTATAGTATGTTGTGCGGAAAACCCCCAAGAGCATGGCTGTGTCGTGGGTATGCCTCTCGGCTGCCCTAACTTGGATCACCTTTAACTTCCTCTGATTCCATCTCAAGGCCCAGGATCCCGGATGGCTGATCTAACGCCCTCATCATCATCAGAGGCTTAATTCAATGTCCTCAGCTTGCAGAGTCTGCATGGTGTTCTAAGACAGCCCCCCGAGTGCCAGCTCCAAGCCTGCCCAGAGTCTGGAGAAGTAGGAGGGGTCCCTGCATTGTCCTCACTGTACCAAGAAGAAATCCGAACCCACCCTGTGTCATTGTCATGCATAACAGGGAAGAGAGGAAAGAAAACTGTTCTGATTGAGAGATGATTAGATAGTCAGGATGTTTTGGAGACACTGCTGTGAGTGCATTTTCAGAGAGAGTTCTGTTTTGATGTTTTCAAAGCTTTCCTTGAAGCCGGTCAAGACAGAGCTATTTTCATCCTGAATGTAAAACAACAATGGGCCCTCATGCTCCGTGAATAGACACTTACTAGAAAGTGACCCAACGTTGTCCTCCTGTCTGCGAGCGTCCTCTCCCCTGGGAAGGGCACATACTCTCAGGGAGGAGAGACACGTGGTTTGGGGACGTGGTTAGGATAACGAACAGGTAAGGCAGAGGAAACACCCATGGCGCTGGTGTCTGGTCTCTGCAAAGTCTGGATCTTCTACAAACTTGGGGATATGTGTCCTCAACAGATGGCCCTGGAAGGAGACACACAAGACTTGCTCTGCCAACATCAGGAACTGGACCCAGAGACAAAAGCAAAAGGTCGCGGCCAGGTCGCAGCTCCTGGGCAGGATCAGGAAGAGAGGACCGGGGTCGCTAGCTCCGCTCAGCTGTCCAGCTGAGCCTGCAAGGGTTTGGGTGTCCTCTTAGAAAGGACGCCCAAATAATTTATGGGAGGCACTTCTGAAAGCACAAGGGGATGCTATGAATAATTACCCCAGAACCAAACCTGTCCAGGGCCGATCTGGACATGAGTCACCCTACTGCTAGACTGTGTCCCATCTCCTCTGCCCAGCAAGCACCGGCCACCACAATCCGACGGCACACTCCCATCCTCCGTCTGGTCACCTCGTGGCCTCAGGCCGGTCACCTGCTGGCCCTGATAACTAACCGCAGCCCGCTTTCCTATCCTGCCAAACACATGCACATGCGTGTGTCCACATACACGTGCACACGGGCGCATGCACGCTCCTGCACACACATGCACGTGCTCACTCGGGTGTGCACCAGGCACATCCTTCTGACCCCTCTGAGCCGTCGCAAATCTCCCGCGTTCTTCACAGCAGATCAAGTCCCTCCCGCCACCCATCTTCATGTGCCTTCGACAGCAGAGTTCTGAGATTTCAACACATGGTACAGAACTACGGATGCTTTTATCCTCAGCTTCCAAACCAATAAACAGGGTGGGAGGAAAGACAGGCAGTGAGGGAGAAAAGCATGAGCTGGTGGCGACAGCCACCCTTTTCTCCCCCACAGGCTGTCAAAACCGTTTTCATTCCCTGAGTGCCATTCCGACCCTCAAAGACACTCCTTTCCTCACAGCGACCAGTGGCTGGGTGAGAAGATAGCCCACCAACTCCCACCCCTCCTCCACCCGGCAGGTCTCCCGTCCCACACGAATCCTGGCAGGATCCAGGCGATCGTAGGAGCCCCCTTTCCCAGTCCCCACCTGCCCTTGTTTTGCATTGACTGAGCTTCACGTCAGGAGCCATGTGGCCACAGACCGTCCTGACCTCGGACCCACTCTCGTCCTCTGTAAAACGGGCAGGATCCACCTGTTAGACCTGCCTCTGGAGGTTGTCAGGAGAACAAAACAAAAATAGAGGTGATGAGAAAGCAGTTTACCTGCAGCGTGGAGTCTTCCGTGCCGAGATGCTGACGGTCAGCCCGAACATAATTAAGTTTTGTTCCAAGAGCAGCTCAGTTACCCACGTGGGATCCTTTATGACTCATCATAAAGCTAGAAAGCTAAAAGTCTGGATTTTTGTTTCCCAAATCATCTTGTCTCTATAGCAGTAGGTCAACATAATGGCATAATCTGTTTTTCGGGGGTTTTTTTAGGCCTGGGTACTGAAGAGGCTGATCTCTCTGCATTTTTAACGATGCCTGGATTCATTCGAGGACAGGCGTCTAATCTGCAATGAATGACCTGGTGGAAAGAGCTCCCACAGAAGGATTGGCAGGGGGGCAGGGTCAATTTTCCACTGTCCTGAAGGTGGTGATCTTACTACTGTTGTGTCTTAGATGTGAGAGGTGTTTTTCTTCCCCTTGCTCATGCCAGGGGCCTGTCCTCACATCCTTTCTGCAGCACCCCTCCAGGATGCTGTCCGGCCCTGCATCTGTACCACCGCCCAATCCCCCACTTCCCACCACCGAAAGGCCCCAGGTGAGTCACCTGCTTCCTGTCTCTTCAGTCCTGCTTTCTGAATGTTAATGATGGGTGGGGTCAATGTACTCACCTTATTCCTCCCAGATAACCTTCTGCACAAACTTAGATTTACTCTCTGCATTTACTTGCCCAAGCCCAGAGAGTGACTCAAACATTCGAATCCCAGGCATTTATAGAAGCTGGGAGCAGGAGGGATGGAGGTGATTATCGGCGTGGCGTTGAGAAGAAGAAAGAAGAGCTTTTAATGAGGAAATTGAGAGGAGAGAAACATGAAGGTAAGAAGAGACAACTAAGGTGAAGCCAGAAATGCAATTAGAAGACAGAGCATGCCCTCAGAGCCGGCTGCTAAATCCTCAGAGGATCTTCACAAAGGGGCTCAACAGCAAGGCCGGGGGGAAGAACTATTCACGGGGGCTCCCAGGCAGAGCTGTGACACCTCCCAGGGAACGGCAGTGAATGGAAGCCTACAGCTGCTGGCACGTTCTCCGTGTAAAGTCCACTCCTACTCACCAGTATCACAGGGGCGGACAGGCCGGAGGCATGTGAGCTGTGGTGACGCGGGATGAGAGGGGAGCACAGGTACCGTCGAATGGGAACAGGGGCGGACACTCAGAGGACTCCAGGAGCACATCAAAGGCAATTTAAGGTCCATTTGCCTACCGACAACCAGCCCTGGACGTGTGGGTCTAAGAGACCGGAAGAAGAGAAGCAAAGTTTAAATACATCGCTCAGATGATCAGAATCCCATCATCACATCACAGAAGGTCAGAAACCGTCTGAATTATGTGGTCCAAACTCCTTCTTTATTTAATAGATAGATGATAGATAGATAGATAGATAGATAGATAGATAGATATAGGTAGATAGATAGATAGATGATAAACAGTGATACTTGGAACGTAAGATGAGATTTTCCCAATGCCATCCACTAGAAAGATGCAGAGAGGAGGCAACCTAAGTGTCCATCAACAGATGAATGGATAAAGAAGATGTGGTACATATATACGACTCATCCTTAAAAAAGAATGAAATAATGCCATTTACAGCAACATGGATGGACATAGAGATTATCATACTAAGTGAAGTAAGTCAGACAGAGAAAGACAAATATCATATAATATCACTTAGATGTGGAATCTGAAAAAAAAACGATACAAATGAACTTATTTACAAAACAGAAATAGACTCACAGACTTTGAAATCAAACTTATGTTTACCAAAGGGGAAACATGGAGGGGGGGGTGGATAAATTCGGAGTTTGGGATTAACATATACACACTACTATATATAAAATAGATAATCAACAAGGACCTACTATATAGCACAGGGAACTCTACTTAATATTCTGTAATAACTTATAAAGGAAAAGAATCTGAAAAGGAATGGATATATGTATAACTGATTCACTTTGCTGTACACCTGAAACTAATACAACATTGAAAATCAAGTATACTCCAATATAAAATAAAAATTAAATTAAAAAAGAAAGAAAGAAAAAAAAAGATGCAGAGAGGAATATAGATCTCTTGATATCCAGCTCATTACAGCCCCACTTGAGAACTTTCTTCCATCTTCTTACGTGCTATGTTTTGGACAATTTAAAGTCAATCAAGACCCTGAAAATTATTACCATTAGGATAAAGCCCTATGTAATACCCTCCCCTAGTCAAATGAGGTCTCACTCCCCAGATTAAAATGTATTTGCTTCCAAATACGAAAGTATAATAACTAAACAAACTAAATAAATACATTTTTAAAAGCGACCTTGCACTCTGATTCCTTTGTTAATCTGTCCTATCTCAGCCCTGCAATGGTTTTTATGCTGGGTGATTTTTACTGAGTAAATGATTATATTCTCTCCAATAAATGAAGAAATGGTGCATGCACAGAGCTTGCTCTACGTGCCAGCCATTGAGGTACGTACCAGGGTTGGGGGCCCCTACGGCAGCTGCTGGCATTGTGGATTTTCCCATTAGACTGCAACAACCTGGAAAGATAAGATTTAAGTTACTTTTTAAAAGCAGTAATCCACCAATACGTGTCGAGTGCCAGCAAGTCTACGAAGACAGAGATGGCTGATGGAACTGGTGAGGTCCATGGGGATTGTGGACCGAGATGCCGACGTGTCCCACCTCTGTGCAGGTAAGTGCTGGCCTTTCCCCACCTTAAAGGAACGTGTCCTTCTGAGAGAGGAGCACGATACATACAAAGTGTATGTATCCAACCAACCAACAGAGCCACCAGATTGGATGCTGGCATGTCAGGTCCATCTAGACCCCACTCCCTCCCTTCCACCCTCTGGGGACTCTGGTTAGGTGTCTGCCTGCAAACCCCGGGAAAGTTACCAGAAGTAACCTCAGCACATCACTGAGTGTTCATCGTGATAACCAGGTGAATTCAGACTATCAGTTAGGTGCCCGCGGGATGCGGTCTGCACACTCAGAAAGGATAATCGAATTGAGGGGAGTTAACTGAAGCATCCACTAGTGAATAACCAGAACAGTCTTGTGATGAAAACACACTGGGCCAAGATCACACAGTATAGACACCACGGCATAAGACGTAAGACAGATTACTGTTATGCTAACATAAGACAGATTCACTGAGGACTTAAAGTGCAGGGTACCTTGATTTTTGTTTATATTTGAGAGCAAATTAATTTTAGGCTGGAGGGTGAGTTGATCTGAGCAGGTACCAGTTGCCTAGGATTGGGGTTGAAAGAACCCAGGAAGCACGTGAGGCTCACCAAGAGTGACCTTTGTTGTTCCTTGGTCTGGAGGGAGGGGAAGGCGTAGTTAACCAGGATCTGGGGAGCTGCAGCTGCAGCTGGAGAAGGGGACCCCCTCCTGAGGCAGGAGATAGACAGGCCCCAGGCTAAGCGGCTCCAACTGGTTTCCTGCTGCCCTTTGATAGCACAAGCGAGATGACTGGCCAGAGACAACCCAGAAAACTGCCCCCATATAAGTAACCTAAGCCGCCCCTATGGTGTGCAACTCACTCTGAGTACGTCCGTGTGCTCTTCCACACGTGCTTTGCTGCTAACAAACAATTTATCTGCTTCACAATCTCTGTCTCTTTGCTGAATTCTTTCTTCAAAGACCGAGGTCCTTCTTCCAGGCGTTCCACTGCCAGAATCACTCCCACCCCCAAGAGGAGCTGTGGTCTTTGGTAGAGAGACAAAGTCACTGCTGAGAGGCAGCCTGGAAGAGGCAGGGAGAGATGGAGAGACAGAGAGAGCCCAACCTTTCCTGCTCCTGGTGCCCTATTGTCCACACCTAATTGGGATCCAGGAGGTCAGGGAGCCTTGTTGCTGCAGCCTGTAAAGGTCAACTATCTGGGACCCAAAGCATCGAGGGGGAGGGTCCAGGGCAAGAGAAACTACATTTCCCAGGCATTTATTATAAAACAAGAGCAAGCCTAGACTTCAGCCTGCTGGGAGCACTTTCCTGGTGGAGAAGACGATACTCACCCTCAGGGAGCCAGCCGAGGTAAATGGTGTGCACCTTGAATCAGACACACCCAAGGTGTAACCTGCTAGGAGTTAGGGCTGAGCTCAGGAAGGTTACGTTCTGAATTGATATGAGGGAGTCATAATGCTGACCTGGGAGCACCTCCGTGATGATTAGTTTGGGTAAATACAAAGCATTCAGTGATGTACACAGTAGGACATAGGAGATGCTCAGTAAATAGTAGCTGGCACTCTACTGCTCTTTTCCTAAGACAATGCAAGGAAAAGCACTGTCTTGGGAATATTGGATTACCTTCTCTTGCTTTATGACAAAGATTTGTGGCTGGTAACAGAGTGTCGATAGACCATTGAATCACTGCCTGTGAGCACAGATTCAGAGCACTTACACAAGACTAGTGTAGTTGGGTCCGATTTCTGAGAGCCCCAAGTATCTTGATTTTTCCATCACTTCAGAATGGAGATCTCGAGTGCATGGATTCAGAATGCTAATGGGAAAACTCAGAATCTCCAAAGAGGGACAACCAGAGGAACATCATTTTCCTAGATTATGTGCTTCCATTCCCCGTAGAGCAGAGATTCTCAACAGGATGGGGAGGGGGGTGATTTTGACCCCAGGGGACATTTGGCAATGTCTGTAAACATTTTTGTTGTCAAACTCTGGAAGAGGAGGGAGGGCTACCAGCACCTAATGAATGGATGCCAGGGTTGCCGCTAACCATCTTCCAGCACAGAACAGCCTCCACAAAAAAGAACTGTCCAGCCAAAAATGCCAATAGCTCTGAGACTGACAGAAGTGCAATGAGAGGTGGCGTGAAGGCTGTGTATTTGGTTCGTGAAGTGGGTGGACAGTGGGGGCGGCATAAAGGATGGGAATCTTTGCTAAAGAAGAGGAAAGAATCCCCTTGTCTGGGGAAAGCGGCGGGGGGTGGGTGGTGGTGGGATGAGTTGGGAGATTGGGATTGACATGTATACACTGATGTGTATAAAATGGATGACGAATAAGAACCTGCTGTATAAAAAAAGTAAATTAAATTTAAAAACAAAAAAAAGAATCCCCTTGTCTGAGTCAAGCCATGGGGCAGCTGAGTAGCGAATAGAAGAACCTGGAAACAGTGAAAACTACTCTGGGCTGATCCCCTCCCCCCTGCTGCTTTCTCCGTGTTCCTCAAAACTTCCAAGAAACCTCCCGCAAAGGGAGAGAGTATCGAAGTGGGAAAACTTGCTTTTCATTTCATTCTCTTTACCCATAGTTGTCCCTACAGCTTGCGGGAATGTTGCAATATTCTCCTCCCGAAAGTAACTAAATATTAGTACTATGAAAAGTAAAACTGTCCAAACACGATTCTGATCTCCAAGGAGATACAAAATGCCCACATAAATTACTGTGGGTTGCATGGAAATATTTACCAAGGATCTCCTGTGTTCATTTGGTTACTCATTACAAAAACAGGGTTCAAACTAGCTTAAATTGTAAAGAGAACTTTACTTGTTCTTCAGTGGGTAAGTCTACAGGCAGGCCTCGGTCCAGTGGTTCAATGATATCCTCAAACCTCTCTCTACTCTACCTTCATTTTAACACACTGGTTCTCCTCGTGGTCACATGATGGCTGCTACTAGTTTCCAAGGATATAAGCTGGGTGTAACCCTGAACCCACATACCAGAAAAGGCTCTGAGGTTTACCATGATGGGCCTTAGGTTGCCTGCCCATTCCTGAACCAATCACTGTGACAACCAGAATGAGATTAACAGATTGTTGCTGAAGAACGATCAGATCAATCCTACAAAAAACTCAGGGTTGATAATGGAGGACTGAGTGGCTTCTCAAACAATTTGGGATATAATTCCATATTATTATTTCCAGAAAGAAAAAGAATGGCTGCTGGGTAGCAAAAAGCAGATGCATGCTATTCGTGCCAGGTCTAACTAATCAGTTATATATGGCATCTTATAGTGTCCCCAGCACGGTGCTCTGTGCAGGGGAATACAGACTTGTATAAGACACGGCCAACAGCCACAAAAAGTCAGATTGTCTAAACGGTAAGGCTAACGCACATGGAACAGTGTGAGAATTATACAAGAAAGAAGAAAAGAAGACGTTCGCTAAGTGCCAACTTGCACAGCACAGACAGCAAACGGCAGAAATTCAGAGAAGGATACTCTGACTTCCAAGAGAAGAGACTGAAGTTGGCCTCAGAGGATGTGTAGGATTTGTATCAAAGGCAGAAGGAAATGGTTGCACGCTAAGCAAGAATAAGAAGTGAATGAGATTGGAGACTCGCCTGCCTGGAGCAGAAACAAACCCTCCACCTCCAAATTGATTCCCTCTACTAAGGACCTGGCTTCCATCATCCACAGTGACCGTGCCTCCTTATTTATTTTGACAAGCTCATTTAATGTGAGCAGAAAGACCATCTCATTGAAATGAGAGAGATTTGGGTAGTCAATTCCTTTTATCAGTTTTCCCTTCTAGGAGTAGCGTTCTACCTATCAATTTTCCTCTTCAAAACCATTACTCAATGAGCCAGAAAGGGAACCAGTGCTTTTGCTGTGCAGACTGGTGACAAACGAGGACAGTAATTTCCCTGAGCGGGCACCTTGGTTTGCCATTTGCCTAACCAGCAGCAGAAAAACACAGTGTCATAGATAATGTCTTGAAGATTACAATGGCCTTTCATGGAAGATAACTAAGTTTGATTGGAAATGTTAACACTGCAGATTTAAAGAAGGCAGCTCAGTCATGAAAGACTGCTTCTACATGAACCCATATACTGATGGCAGGCATGGGACTCACAGATCCTTTCTAATTATTCTGCTAAGTGTGAAGGACAACCAAAAATATGTCTTCTAAGAATCTTCCATACTGCCCTTCTCCCGCTCAAGAACATGCAGTGGCTCCCTGGTCCCTGTTGGAATGCAGGCAGAAGCTTTCAGATGAGATTCAAGGTCATTGGGAATTGCCCTCAGCCACATGGAGCTGCCTTACCCGAGGTTACGACCTGTCAGGGACTTGTTGATTCCGGAATCCAAAGGCTGAGCCCCCTTGCCTCAAACTGGGAGAAACCTGAAGATGTAGCCCAGCTCCCAGCAGGACTGTCTGAGGCCTCATTTGCAACTGCATTGCAGCTACTTTTCCCCCTGCCCAATCTGCATACCTTACCTCCCTATCGGTGGTCCCCCATGTTGTTGATTTTAAGTCTTCTATATCCTTGCTGGTTTGTCAGCTTGATCTGTCCTGTACTGAAAGTGATGTGTAACATCTCCTACCTGTTTCTATTAATATTTCTATCTCCTTGCTTCTCCTGTAATTGTTGCTTCATAACAGTGGTTGTTGTGTTAATTGGTGTATATATATATTCATTACCGTTATATATCCATTACATGTTTGTAGCATTTAAAAATGTTCTTGTTTGTCACGTTTAATGCTTTTAGGTGCCAATTCTACTTTGACGTTAGGATTGCAACCTCGTTTCTCTTATTGTTTCCATTTTCCTTGTGTTCTCTCGCTGGAGTTTTTCTAGTCATCTCTTGTTTAGATGAAGCTCATCCTCTCTTGAATTCCTCAAGAACGGGACATGGCACACAGCTCCCCAAGTTTTTGAGTGTCTGAAACCATTGTCTACAGTCTTGATGATCCACAGACAGTTTGATTAAAAATAAAGGTCTTAGACTTCCCTGGTGGCACAGTGGTTAAGAATCCGCCTGCCAATGCAGGGGACACGGGTTCGAGCCCTGGTCCCAGAAGATCCCACATGCCGTGGAGCAACTAAGCCCGTGTGCCACAACTCCTGAGCCCACGTGCCACAACTACTGAAGCCCGTGCACCTAGAGCCCATGCTCCACAACAAAGAGAAGCCACAGCAATGAGAAGCCCGTGCACTGCAATGAAGAGTAGCACCCGCTCGCCGCATCTAGAGAAAGCCTGCGCGCAGCAAAGAAGACCCAACGCAGCCAAAAATAAATAAATAAATTTATTTTAAAAAAATAATAAAGGTCCTTTCTCACACTTTCTTTCACTGAGTTTTTTGAAATTCTGCTCCATTGTTGCTTTGTTTTTTTATGTTGTCTTGAGAATTCTAATTACAGATTAATTCTTTTGCTCTTGCAAGTTACTTTAATCATTCTTACCTGAAAACCTTGAAATATTTTTCTTTACCTTTTAAGTCTAATAGATTTACTGGGATATATCTTAAATCTAATCATTCCCTCTTTGTTTTCCAAGGAAATCAGTGGACCCTTTCAATTATAAATTCAGGTCTTTTTCATGTCTGTAAAGTTTTCTGGGATTACAATTTACATATTAGCTCTGTTCCATTGTTTGTTTTCTACATCTGTGACTTCAATTACGTGTATGTTGTTTCTTCTTTGTTGATCTTCCCAACCAACCTTCTTCTCTTTGATCCTTTTTACTTCTTCCTTTATCTTATTTTCGTGTTGTTTTCTTGCATTTCTTCAATGCCTCTTATTACTCTCTTTATTTCTTTCTGTTTTTCTGTCCATTTTTATTTTTAATTTTTGATTTCTGATTCAAAGTGGTTCTTCATATTATAGGTGTTTGAAATTATTTAATTCATTTGGAGCATATCTTATAGTTTTGCTTCATGGTTGTCTCTAGGAAAGGAGTTTTATCAACTGAAATGTGTTAACTCTCATTTTTTATATTTTTGTGGTAACTTTGTATAGAATATGTGTGGAATACTTTGTATTCACACAAAGCTTTGTATGAATAGTGTGGAACTTTATTCAGTTCCACACTATTCATTTTGCATATTTGTGGTAGTTTACAGGATTTCTAATCTAGTGGCATGATGTCCTCTTCTGTCTGTACAGTCTGGTTTCTTTAATGCATCAGTTTCTAATTGATGCATGGAGTGGTTCTTCACCCTCTAGTTTTTATATTACTTTTGGTATTGCAGGACTTTAATTTTTCCTTTCATTCCTTTTATTTTTACCACCCAACCCCCGAAAGTGCCTATCCCTTATTTTTTGTCTTTTTCTCACCAGAAACTATGCTTTTTGAAGACTGCCACTTCAAATCACATATATTTTAAGTCTCTCCCCTATAATCAGTGCTATGGTCTACTAGGAAATTTTTTCAGTATTTTCACAATTATGTTAACTATCATTCTGGTTGTGGTTTTAGAATAATTTTAGACCTGCTGCTCATTCCCTTATTCTCTCTTCTGTGCAATGTTTTTGTTTTGTTTTATTTTGTTTTTTAAATCAGACTATCTTTGCCTGTAACAAAAGTTTGCCAAAGAGTCTGAGAGATTGCTTACCGAGATTTTATTTTCTTTTATTTTTACTTAAAAACAACGTAAATTTTGCACATTCATTGTCTTCTAGTTGTGCCAATGTCCTGGACTTTGTGTAATTTTATAGGCTCTTCTTTTGTATTGTGGTGAGATGTGGATTTAGGAAGCTGTCATTGACCCCAACTACCTGGAAGAAACAACAAGTATTTTTTCAGAGCCACCTGTCATCTTGACTTAAGCTCTGAATTTGCAACTTATTAATTACAAGGCAGTGAATATGTGGAATCTAGAAAAATGGTAAAGATGAACCTATTTACAGGGCAGGAATAGAAAGGCAGATGTAGAGAACAGATGTGTGGACACAGGGGGGAAAGGAGAGGGTGGGATGAATTGGGACATTAGGTTTGACATAAATACACTACCGTGTGTAAAATAGACGGCTAGTGGGAACCTGCTGTATAGCACAGAGAGCCCAGCCCAGTGCTCTGTGATGGCCTATTTGGGTGGGATGAGGGGAGGGAAGCCCAGGAGGGAGGGGATGTGTATATGCTTATGGCTGATTCACTTCGCTGTGCAGCAGAAACGAACCTCCAGTAATAAATAAATAAATGAATAAATAAATAAATGTATGTAAATTCTTACACAGAAAAAATTTTTTTTTAATTTTTAAAAAGGTATTAAATAGCAAAATTCCAAAAGCAGCCTAATCAAAAACTTTGTAGGGATTTGGATAAGAGAATCATTGTGTGAGACAAGGTACACCACAGTGGTTAAGAGGGCAGGCTCTGAAGTCAGACAGAAGTGAGTTTGAATTCTATCCCTGCTACTTATCAACTGTGCAGATGCAAGTGAGGATTTTTAGGCTCGTTTTACAGATCAGAAAGCTGAGGCCTAGAGAGTTAATCACATACCCACCTTCATAGAATACTAATAGTTAAGTAAAATAATGCATAAAAAGGGGCTCTAGTTAGAGTTTATGGTGCATAGCAAATGTTTGTGAAGTGTTAACCATTATTATTAACAAAATAACTGAAGAAATTAGGAAAGTCTTTACAGATGATAAGTACTTAATTTGTACGTTAAAATTTAAGTGGTAATGGTGGAGAGAGATTCCTGGGAGAATTATAACATGAGCAAAGATGCAGGAATGACCCCTGAGCTTGAAATACTGGCAAAAGAAAGTGACACGTAGAATTTCAGAAAAATGAAACAACCTTTCCTCCCCATCTGAAGATTTACATGGAAAAGCAGTAGTACATAAGATTAGATTGATTTGAGGGCGTGATTATGGAGGCAATTGAATGAGTTTGAGGACTTGGGGCTTTACTTAATCCAATGTTTCTGGAGAAGCTGACCCAAATACTGTTAATAATGTTCTCTGATAAAAAACATGTTCTGAGTATATATACATTTGGGAAAATTGGATTGAACTAAACTCATTTCTCATGTCAGAAACATGCTCTGAGCTTTAATATATTGGTTTGCCTTATGAATCTTCAAAATGAGGATGTAGTATTGAGCAATATTTCTCACATTTGAGTATATTGTGACCCTTTTAATAAAAATAAAATAAAATGCTCAGATCCCAGCTTGAGTAGGGCGGAAAGAGAGCTCATCAGCCTGAAATCTGGGCCTGCTGAGGAACGTTACTAGGGCACTGACCATTGCTCTTCACGCAGGAGAGAATGGAGAGACTAAGAAGACATGAAACCTCATTATAGGGCAGAACTGTTTGACCTGGCTCATCCTCTTTCCATGTTCGGGGCATTATCTCTTGCTCCATACCTGCATGGTGAGCTCTGGAGATACAGGAAACCGTTAACTTGTCTCCTGTCTATAACTGTCGTTGATTGTTGGTCCATGCAGGTTTGCATTTGATGGTCATGTCCACACTGTCCACACACTTTCAGCAGTTTCTTGCTGTTACCATTCCACGCTTTTGTGTCATACCTCTCTTCCAGGAGGCAGGAATAGCCCCTGCATTCTTGGGACCCTGCCCGGGGGGATGGATGCTGACCCCAGATGGAGTGCATTCTCTTATTCCTCCATCTTCTGTGATACCTGCACCTGCCCCGTCAACACACACACCTTACCAAGCCTCCAACATGCCTGAGCTTCTGCATTTCTGGGTGTGTGTTTTCCTTATGGGTGAGTCTATCATGAAATACTCCTATTTCGTCAAAGAAAAACCAAGAGTATGAACATTGCGGCTTGTGTAATCTTGTAATGGCTGCTTTAGAAATGGTTTCAAACCAAGGCTGGGCAAAGCTCCCCCAGTTGTCTGTAGACTCTGCTATTTTCCAAGGCACAACTTTTCTACATCTGTATCTCTGTTAGTTGAAGGGCATGTATTCTTTTGCCTTAAGAGGCGGCTCTCAGAACCTGCAGAAATAGCTCACATTGTCGTCCCAAAAGCCTGCAATGTGTCAGTCCTGACTAAAACTTGTGGGATGGCCCTTGCCTGTCCTGGCCAACAAAGCCTTAGTCGGAGCTATAGGAATCACTTTCTCTCTCTAGGAAGAGGTTTGAGTCTCTTACAAATTCCAAGTCTGATAGAATGGTCTTCAACATCACTACAAGCCATGAAATCTGTAGAGAATTTAATGTCATCAGCCAGCTTTGCCAAGGCTGCGCCACCCTTTCTTTTTTCTGTCAAACACTCTGTATCTGCCCAGGGTCTGCAGAGCAATCTGAAGTCCTCTCCCAACTCAGTGTCATCAGAGATTACAGTAGGGGTTTTGAGAAGATGAGTTATCTCTATCTATACTCCAAGAGTATTTCTGGTATTGTGTTCAAAAGAATGAGCCTGCTTTTAAAGACTGTAAACTATCAGTGTTATGTTTGACCACTATACAAGTATGTTTGTTGATACTGAACATGGACCAAGCACAGTTCTCAGCAATTTACATGTACCAATTTATTCTTTTATTGCTTGCAATCTGCAAACATTTGCATCTTAAATCATTACCAATATTGAAACTTTCCAACCATGTCAGAAGTGACTTCCGACATTGTGGGCAGGCAAAAGCCAATGACTTAGAGGCTGTGTGTGTCTGTATGTGTGTGTGTCTGTATGTGTGTGTGTGTGTGTGTGTGTGTGTGTGTGTTTTACTGAGGTAAAAAAAAGCACACAATATTAAATGTACCATCTTAACAACTGTTAAGTGTACAGTTCAATAGTGTTAAGTATATTCACATTGTTGTGTAACAGATATCTGGAACATTTTCATCTTGCAACACTGAAACTCTACACCCATATCCAGAGAAAACCATAATTCAAAAAGATATATGCACCCCAATGTTCATTGCAGCACTATTCACAATAGCCAGGACATAGAAGCAACCTAAATGTCCACTGACAGAGGAATAGATAAAGAAGATGTGGTACATGTATACAGTGGAATATTACTCAGCCATAAAAAAGAATGAAATAATGTCATTTGCAGCAACATGGATGGACCTAGAGATTGTCATACTGAGTGAAGTAAGTCAGACAGAGAAAGACAAATATCATATGATATTGCTTATATGTGGAATCTTTAAAAGATGGTACAAATGAACTTATTTACAAAACAGAAATAGAGTCACAGCTGTAGAAAACAAACTTATGGTTACTAGGGGGTAAGGGGGGGAGGGATAAATTGGGAGATTGGTATTGACATATACACACTATTATATATAAAATAGATAACTAATAAGGACCTATGTATAGCACAGGGAACTCTACTCAATACTCTGTAATGACCTATATGGGAAAAGAATTTTAAAAAGAGTGGATATATGTATATGTATAACTGATTCACTTCACTGTATGCCTGAAACTAACACAACATTGTAAATCATCTATACTCCAATAAAATTTTTAAAAAAGAAATAAATTAAATAAAATAAAAGCAAGAGATTTGCCTGGAAAAAATAAATAAAAATAAAATATAAACGAGAGATTTGCCTGGGAAAATAAAAAGAAACCATACCCACTAAACATTAATTTTCTCTCTTCCTTCCCCCCTCAGCCATTGGCAACCATTCTACTTTCTGTTTCCATGATTTTGACTACTTTAAATACCTCATACAAGTATTTGTCCTTTTGTGTCTGGCTTATTTCACTTATCACAATGTCCTCAAGGTTCTTCCATGTTGTAGCAGGTATCAGAATTTCCTTCCTTTTTAAGGCTACATAGTATTCCTTTGTGCATATATACCACATTTTGTTTATTCATTCATCTGTCAGTGTTCATTTGGGTTGCTTCCATCTCTTAATTATTGTGAAAATGCTGTAATAAACATGGGTGTGCAAATCTCTCTTTGAGATCCTGATTTCAGTTCTTTTGAATGAATACCCAGAAGTGGGATTGCTGGGTCATATGGCAGTATTCTTTAGTTTTTTTTTTTTTATGGACTTCCATGTTGATTTCCATAGCAACCGCACCATTCTAAATTCCCACCAACAGAGCACAGGCTCCAACTTCTCTCCATCCTCATCAACACTTGTTATTTCTGTACTTTTGATAGTGGCCATCCTGACAGGTGTGAGGTGATATCTCACTGTGGTTTTGATTTGCATTTCTCTAATGGTTAGTTGTGTGGAGTATCTTTTCATGTGCTTTTTGGCCATCTGTATGTATTCTTTGGAGAAACATCTATTCTAATCCTTTGCCCATTTTTAAATCAAGTATTTGGGTTTTTTGTTGTTGAGTTATAGAAGTTCCTTATATATTCTGCAGGTTAACCCTTTATCAGATTTATGAATTGCAATTACTTCCTCCCATCCCATAGGCCAGCTTTCACTCGTTGGTTGTTTGCCCTGACATGCTGAAGTTTTTCAGTTTGATGTGGCCCCATTTGTCTATTTTTTACTGTGCAGCCAGCCATGAGTTAGAGGTTTAAAAAAACAAAACAAAACCTGGCAATCGACTTGGGAAGCCAGTCCCCTTGTGATCAATTAGGAAGAGAAGAACGTCTGTTGATGGGAATCTTAGGATGTTTTATCAGTGATGCAGAAGGCTGGCTCTACAGGCACCCATCCAGATGAAGAACTATGAGTCCTGGGATGAGAGGCGTGGGGAGGGGAAAGACAGACAGATGGACACGCAGGAGGGAGACTCCAGCTCAGACAGCTCACCTGCCTTGTCTGTTTTAAATGACAGCTCTCCCCCGCAGTCACTACTGAGGACCAGGGCTCACTCAGGAGGCCAGACAGTGAACCACCAGAACAAAATTTAGGAGCAAGTGGTGGCATCCAGTTCTCAAGGCCCCCGGTTGACAAGATTGCAGGGTGTGCCCCAGAATGTGCTCTTTCCTGATATTCTTTCTGCAGTTACTGAGCTGGAAGGGTGTTGAAGGAAAGCAAATCCTCAGGATTTGGCTTGTGGATTGAGTATTCCACCAATTTAGATGACCTGCCCAGATACTGGGATTGTGATGTAATAGAAAGAAATAGGGGTGATGCACCCCTCATGCAATCAGAGGAGAGGAATGGAAAACAACACAGGAAGTGTCAGCCCAGCTGTGCTTTGTTTATTTTAAAACCTAGATCACCCTCATCGTGTTTTCTGTAACAGTGAGAAACACAGAAGGAACTGGGGTGACTTTCGGATCATCTTACGATTTGCAAAGCTAGAAGAGGTGTTTTCCTGAATATTTAGGATGTGCCAATACTGGGATATCACTAGATGAGTGAAAGAGGAGGTGGCAGTCGTAACAAAAATAGCAATAATGATATCCTACTCACGTGATTGTTAAAATGGACAAGGAACTTTAATAAACAACTGATCCTAATGATGTCAGGACATAATTAGGACATTATTCAATTCCACAGAGGCTGACAGCTCACAAAGGGTAAGTAATCACCCACAACGGGAAGTGGCAGAGCCTAAAATAAGAGTCATGGTCTTCCAGCCCTTGGAAGGTGCTCAATAATACATGTTCAAGTTGAATTTAATGCAGGTTAAAGATCAGCCTTACCTATGAGATGTATCGTTCATACTTTGCTGGGCATCGTGGAAAGAATGATAAACTAAGTGCAAATCAATAGGGCTGGACACTGGAACACCTTCCATCCAGTTGCACTGTCTGATCTAAAGACTTCATGAAATAATTTAATAATACAGAGAACTAAATCGACTTACATATACAGCTCACATAGAAATATTTAGACACTCGTCTATCCAATTTTTAAGTTGATTTTACAATTCAACCCCGTTTTCACTCCAGGCTGACTCTGTGTGGGATGTATGGTTACAAGGTAGCTCGACCGATACTTGAGTTCATGTGTCTGAGTTTTGGTCGCTTTGGAGCACACCCCTTGGAAGCGTCTACACACCCCCCTCTGATGCTGCAACAGCACAGTCTGTTTTACAACTTCCCTGTTGGAACAGCCATCGATCCACTTCAGCATCTTTTGTGGTGCCAAATCCTTGGGCTTTGAGGGGGAAATGGGATATTTAAAAGCACCCAAAAGTCACTCTGAGTTGTTTTAAGATAAACGAATACCATATCTGGTCAAAATTAACTAGTAAAACTGAGTTGGGTTTAATTGTTTTTTAAGAAAATATCTAGAGCTTTTCAAAAGACAAAGCCATTCTTTGCCATGTTTTCGGAAAGTTAGCTCCCCAACGCCCCCCACCAAGAAGACAGTTTGATAATTATCACTTATTTCAATGCGTAATTCTGATAGGCTGTTGGAAGGCCTGTTGCTTTGCTTCCTTTTACGGCAGTTCAGCACGACCAACCGTTAGGCGCGACGCCCTCCACAGGTGCCCAAGCTCCACCCTCTCTAGTTCTCGGGTTTAGGGCACTTTCCATCAAGAGGCGCTGACTTCCGGTTTCCACAGCAGGTTTCACTCCCCGGACAGCAAGAAAGAGCTCACGAATGCCTAAATTTCCTCTTCCCTGCTTCTGTTTTTTATTTGAGTAGAAAAGGAAATATATATATATATATATATATATATATATATATATATATATATATATATATATATGCTTATTTTTTGAAGTAACTGACACCATGCTACTCATTTCCATAACCCCTTTCTGATTTTTAACCAGCACAGAATAGCCCAGCTCATCTAAGATGAACCAAACTGCCTGCTCTTCTGTAATTCATAGCTTAAAACGTACAAGGCATGCTTCCTCTTGCTTACTGAACTCTGCAAAGTAAGTTTGTACCGTGCAATGTGTATGCAACGTTGGTACCTGCTTCCTAATTCCACTTGAATTAGCAGGAAGCCTGCGGTTATAACCGGATGAGACTCTCTTTAATTTTTTAAAAAGCAAAGCTTTGAAGCAAAGCTGTCAGGTAGATTCTCCACACCAAATAGAACAGCTGACCACAAAGAGCCTCGCGTCTAACATTTGCGGTTGTTCTCTTTAAGTCAAGAGGGAAGAATCTGTTGCTAAAAGAGGAACCGTTTCTCCCTTAACATGCTTTGATTTATTGTTCTGCTGTGTTTCAGGCGAAACTCTAAGTAGGAGATGTTTATCAAGGGGGAAGGGAGAGGAGCAAGGGTTTACCTTGCTTGTTGTCTCTTTGAGTGAGGAATAGCATTATTTTCCATTAAGTTTGATCCTCTTAGCTACAGTGTAGGAGAGAATTCAGCACGTTGGGAAATCATACTCTTGCAAGCAACTAAGGCACCATTTAGTCAGTTACTAATCCAAAGCAATAAAGTTAGCCTGAGATAGTCTTCAAAATTCATTAGAATGGCAAAATTCTACCAGAGCTGAAAATTTGCTTTGACATGTTGCACATTTCTTATGGCAGATATCTCCCACTCCCATCCTCACCATGCAATGGCTCGTATTTCTAGATGGAGAGAAACCATCTCGACATCTAACGTCTACTAAACTCCCAGTACTTAATCCAGAGCCCCATGTGTAGTAGATGCTCAAAAAACAGTGTGTTAAATGGATTATGCAAGATACCATCCAACGATGATTTTCTTGATTTGACACCAAAAGCAAAGGCAACAAAAGCAAAAATAAACAAGTGGGATTATATCAAAATAAAATGTTTCTGCACAGCAAAGGAAACCAACAACAAAATGAAAAGGCAACTGACTGAATGGGAGAAAATAATCATATATCTGAGAAGGGTTAATATCCAAAATATATAAAGAACTCCTACAACTCAATAGCAAAAAACCAAACAGCCCAATTTAAAAAAATGGGCAGAGGGTCTGAGTAGGCATTTTCCCAAAGACTGTAGATGGCCAACAGGGAAATGTAAATCAGACCCACAGTGAGGTATCACCTCACACCTGTTATAATGGCTATTTTTGGAAGGACAAGAAACAAGTGTTGTTGAGGATGTGCAGCAAAGGGAACCCTTGTGCACTGAGAGTGGGAATGTTAATTGGTGCAGCCGCTATGGAAAACAATATGGAGCTTCCTCAAAAAATTAAAAATAGGACTACCACATGAACCAGCAACCCCACTTCTGGGTATTTATCCAAAGAAAATAAAAACACTAATTCCAGAAGATATATGCACTCCCATGTTTATTGCAGCATTATTTACAATAGCCAAGATACGGTAACAACTTAAGTCCTGACTGATGGATGAGTGGATAAAAAATGTGATAGATACAGAAATAAATATTATATATACATATATAAAAAAAGATGACATCCTAGGTAAAGACAAAGGGAGCAGGTTGGAGGGAGAAGTGGGGATGATGGAGACAAAAAGCATAAAACTGAGCCTCTGCTCACAGGAGCTTGTAATGTGATTGGAGGGATAAGCTAGCATACACGTTAAAATGAATTTATTTGTATCATATTTCCTCTGGAATCCTTCCCTTGGCCCTAATTCTTCATTTAAGAGTTAGAAAGAGACCCCTGAGCCTGGCTCCAACATAGCACAGCATTTGAGAGTATGAGACAGGCAGGTGATGGAGGCTGCAGAGACCGTGGTGAGGAGCGTTTATTTCATCCTAACAACAAGAAGCCCCTGATATGTTTGAGAATGTAAACGATGTAACACGATCTGATTTATGTCTATGAAGAGTCACTGGGGTGGCTTGTGGAAGAATGGTTGGGGGAGTGAAAGGAAGCAAGGAGGAAGGTACTGCGTTACTCCAGGTGAGAGGGGAAGGCGGCTTGGTCTAGAGTAACAAGAATGGAGAATTCCAGTGCAATAGTGATCTGTTCGGAGGCGGAACTCTGACCGGATTTTCAGATGGATTGGATGGGTAAAATAAGGGGAAAGAATAAAAGTTAAGGGTGTTGTGTAAATGTTGATAATTGGTCACCTCCCCACTGGAACCACAAACGGGAATCTCTTCAGTCCCTCCCATCTCAGGAAAATGGCACCTTATTGCAATCATGAACTTCACTAGCACATATCAATTTTTAAAAATAAATTTATTTATTTATTTATTTTTATTTTTGACTGTGTTGGGCCTTCGTTGCTGTGCGCAAGCTTTCTCTAGTTGCGGTGACTGAGGGCTACTCTTCGTTGCAGTGCGCGGGCTTCTCATTGCAGTGGCTTCTCTTGTTGCAGAGCACGGGCTCTACGTGTGCGGGCTTCAGTAGTTGTGGCACGTGGGCTCAGTAGTTGTGGCTCGCGGGCTCTACAGCGCAGGCTCAGTAGTTGTGGTGCATGGGCTTAGTTGCTCCGCGGCACGTGGGGTCTTCCGGGACCAGGGCTCGAACCCGTGTCCCCTGCATTGGCAGGCAGATTCTTAACCACTGCGCTACCAGGGAAGTCCCCACAGGTATCAATTCTGAGAAGCTTTTCACCAAGTGGGGAATTCAAGTAAGTGGTTGGATATATATGTCAGAACTCAGAGTAGTGTTCAGGCCTGGAATCACCAGCATCCAGGAGAATTTGAAGGCAACAGAACTGGATGAAGCTATCTAGAGAATAAATACAGACAGAGAAGAAGTAAGACCTCAGGAAGACGCTGTAGGATACACCAACATTTATCATGCTGGCAACTGAGAAGGAGCCAGTAAAGGAGACTGAGAAGAAGCCAGAGAAGTAGGAGAAAACCTACCAGAAGTCAAGGATGAAACTGATTTCAAGGAAGGAGTGACCAGCTGGGTCAGACGCTGCTAAGCTGTCATGAAAGATGAATAAAAATGTCATCAGTTTTGGAAAGACTGAGTTTGCTGGTAAATTTGACAAGACCAGGTTCTATGTGGTGATGGGGATAGAGACCACATGGAAATGTTGGTGATAAAATAGACCCCAGACATTACCCACTTCAGCCATCTCTGAAGAAAGCTGCACCATAGAGAAGACAAGGCCTTTCTCCTGGGCACAGGGGTGACCGTCAATTCGCAGCCTTTGCCACTCTTCAGGATGTGTCGAATTTATGCCCCAAAAGGCCAAAAGCAGGGCATGGAACTTCATCACAGGACAAATCTCAGCACACATTAGCCATGCGTATTCTGTCAGGAGTTACTGATCTGGGGCCCATGGACCTGTGGGTTTAAGAGAGACTATATGCAAAATTATGTGCAAATACATCTTTCTAGTGAAAGGGGCCATAGCTTTTATCAATTTCTCAATGGGCTCATGTCTTCCACTCAAAAATAAGATATTAAGAACTTTATTCTACACCAAAGAAATTGTGCAGCTCACCAGACCTCAAGAGACCTTCTCAGGGCTTCCCTGGTGGCGCAGTGGTTAAGAATCTGCCTGCCAATGCAGGGGACACGGGTTCAAGTCCTGATCCAGGAAGATCCCACATGCCACGGAGCAGCTAAGCCCGTGTGCCACAACTACTGAGCCCACGTGCCGCAACTCCTGAAGCCCGCACACCTAGAGCCCGTGCTCTGCAACAAGAGAAGCCACTGAAATGAGAAGCCCGTGCACTGCAACAAAGAGTAGCCCCTGCTCGCCACAACTAGAGAAAGCCTACGTTCAGCAACAAAGACCCAATGCAGCCAAAAATAAATTTAAAAAATAGATTAAAAAAAAAAAAGATTCATCACATCCAACGTGGATTCATCAATTAGGTCTTCAGTTTGAGGGAGGTCCCAGCTCCCTTCAGGACTAAGCCTCGTTCTTCAATCCAGTTTTTCTTAATTTTTTAATGGAAGTGTAACGCTTCAGAAAAATACACATTTTGAGACCGTTTTAATCAGAGAACCTTGTCACTTTAGACAAAGTGGGTGCTTGCTCTCTTTATTCTGCCAGCTGTTTCTCTGTATGTGTGCTGTACCAGCTAAGATCCAAGAGGAGTCAGGAGGAGCAGGAGACCCTGGAGCCCTCAGCAGGGGCTGTGATTCTGTCCCTGCCCAGCTCCTCGAAGGGAAGCCTTCCTATTGGTGGTGCATCTTCCCCTGCAGGGTGGGGTTTACTCTGAGGAAATGAAGTACTGACTTTTACAGTTCCTGAGATAGTTCACACTAGATTAATCTGGATATGTAATAAAAAATTAATAAGCAACAAAGAATCACCAGATATTAGATTAAAATGGTCACAGACAGAGGACCAATTCTGAAATATGCCCCATCACCAAGACATTTTACTGACATCTCCTAGGAAATTGTGAGATAAATATAAAAACCTAGAATCGATAAAGAAGATACACACACACACACACACACACACACACACAATGGAATACTACTATTACTATTTCAAAAAAGAATGAAATAATGTCATTTGCAGCAACATGGATGGACCTAGAGATTATCATACTAAGTGAAGTAAGTCAGACAGGGAAAGACAAATACCATATGATACCATTTATATGTGGAACCAAAAAAATGATGCAAATGAACTTATTTACAAAATGGAAACAGACTCACAGAGCTAGAAAACAAACCTATGGTTTCCAAAGGGAAAGGGGGTGAGGAGGGATAAATTAGGAGTTTGGGATTAACAGATACACACTACTGTATATAAAATAGATAATCAATAAGGACCTACTGTATAGCACAAGGAAATATAGTCAGTATCTTGTAATAACCCATAATGGAAAAGAATCTGAAAAAGAATATATATATATATACATATAACTGAATATATATATACATATCTAAATCGTTTTCTGTACACACCTGAAACTAACACAACTTTGTAAATCAACTATACTTCAATAAAAAAAAAAAAGCTACATAAAAACACACATATATATAAAAATCTATTATGCTGGAGGTGTGAAGGGTGCAACCTCACAACAGTGGGTTGCTGTAAGCAATTCCTCAGCTGCACATGGTGCCTTGTAATTTTAGGCAGAGCCAGGAAATTTTTAGTTAAGTGAATGCCATCATTACCTTTAATGCAAATTGAAGAAAGGACTTCTAAATTAATGTTAATAAAAGAAAAAACGATCAGTCGCTAAAATTCCAAGTGGTTCATAGGACATCTTTCCAGGGTGACTGGAGAGACGGGAAAACATGCTGAAGGTCCTAAGAAGGTAGCTGTCGGTTTTGTTGAATAGACTGCCTTCCTCGTAGATTTCTGTCTCTCCTTATGCTGCTGTGATTGGTGGAAATCCTTCTCTTTCTTTCCTTTAGTAATTTAGAAGTTTTACATCTTATTTCCATCGACTAGCGCTTTTCCTTCAAGTTTTAAACAGAAGACTTAACAATATGGTCACTGGAATAACTTGAGACATATTCGTCATCTTAATAGTTTAAATTCCCCCATTAAAAGGCACCCTCTGACAGTTTAAGTACAAGTTCACGCTGTTTACACGAAACACATCATAACCAAATGACACAGGAAACGTTACTAAATAAAGGAAGAGATGAGACACATGAGGAAAATGCCAAGAAAAAGCAGGTGTAGCAATGTTAACACGAGATGTCAAAGCTGACCCTTCTTAAATAGGACAAAGGAGTAATTTTATATTGATTACAGAGGTAACTCACTGAGAAAATACAATAGTCATGTATCCGGGGGCACAGAATAAAACATTAAAATGCTTACAGTGAAAGATATGTAAATTCAAGGAGAAACTGGGAGAATTAGAAACACATTTCTCAGAAATGGATTAAATAATAAAAATGAGGTTTAAGAATTTGAATAACATGACTAACAACCTTGATATAATATTTAATAACTATGTATAAAATTTTTACACCCGAAACCAGAGCACACACTTTTAGGGTGCTAATGGAACATTTAATAAAAATTTCATTAGCTGATAAACATATGGTCTCCCTAAGACAGCGATGATTCAGAACGTGCTTTCTTAGGGGTGGTGGTGTGATGAATTGGGAGATTGGGATTGACATATATACACTAATGTATAAAATGGATAACTAATAAGAACCTGCTGTATAAAAAAATAAATAAAATAAAATTCAAAAATTCAAAAAAAAAAAAAAAGAACATGCTTTCTTACCATTGCTCAAGAAAACTAGAAAGGACAAGAGGACTGTCAAAATAAATCTAACTACTTAGAAAATATAAATCACTCAAATATAACTTTGGGGCTAAAGAAGAATGAAAGTAAAAATTGCCAACCATGGGTTCTGATATAAGAAATGTTCACATATTGAAATATAGGGAAGTCTTTGTGGCTTATACATGAGTTCCCTTGAATTTGATGCTAAATAAAATGGCCTGTTTGTGGTCTATCAAATATACATTGAACATCTGCTTTCATTATTAAAGAAAAGAGCTCACTGACCAGAAGTAAAGAATGTCCATGTTAAAAATGAAGATTAAATGCCCCTCTTCTTGGGACACCAATGCTGGTCCTCCTTTAGTGATAAGACTGCCTTCCCAGGTGCCAAGGCCATCCTGACTTGCTGTGTACGTGCTGGTCTGTTCTTTTTTATTTTTCTTTTGAACCTTGAAGAAATGGATCCCTGACTTGTTTAATGTTCTTTGTCCCAACAAGATATAAAACTGTACTGAAAACCCTGCTTCTCCAAAGCAGTTTCTCAGAGTCATCTGGGAAGTGGGCTTCCGGGCTAGTCCTCAGTTTGGCTCAAATAAAACTCTTTTCTATTCTTATTATTGACTGTTTATTAATTATTTTCAGCGACTGTTCAAACAAACAAACAAAACCCCAAGAACCTGGCAGGCCACAACTGAAGCAACAGCTCCTACACTGGCTGTTTGTGTTTCTTCGTCGGTAACTCACCCAACAGCTAATTTCTTCCTACCCTCTTCTGTCAGGCTGCCTTCTCATCTATTTGTGGAAGCCGTTTGTGAAGAAGGGAAGCTTTTATCACACAAGCTGCCCTGTGTTCTTCTGGTTTCTCACACCTGTTTTGATTTGTTTTGTGGTGTCGTTGCACGTTCAGAGACTTTACATTTTTAGGTGGCCAAGACCGTCCATCTTTTCTTCATGTGTTCGAGTTTCTAGTTTATTTTTTTAATCTTTCTACTGAAGTATAGTTGATTTACAATATTGTGTAAGTTTTAGGTGTACAGCACAGCAGTTCAGTTATATATATATTCTCTTTCAGATTCTTTTCCCTTACAGGTTATTACATAATATTGAGTTTCTAGTTCCACTCAAGCAGATACTCCTTCTTCCTCCAAACTATAAAAATATTATCCCAAAATTTTGTATTTTTAAGATCATTTATGTTTATATCTTTAATATATTTGAAATTTATTTTTGAGTATGATTGGCATAGGATGCCTAGCTTCTTCTGATAAAAAGATTGATAAGATTATATAATATAAGTAAGATCAATCTTACTTATATAAGATTGATCAACTAGTAGTGTTCTTTTCCCAATTGATCTGAATGGCCATCCCTATCACGTATTGAGCTCTGTAGTCTCATTGCTCACTGGGCTCTCTTTCTCTGTCTCCCTCTTCCACTTTTAAGGACCCTCATGAAGCCATGGGGTCCACCTGGATAATCCAGGATTCTCTCTATTCTAAGGTCAGCTGATTATCACCCTTAATTCCACCTGTACCCTTAATATCCCACACCACGTGACCTAACATGTCCATGGGTTCCCAGCAAGGAGTAAGAATTATCTTGCCCACCATGGAGTGATGGTTGGATCTCTCACATCTTTCTCTGAAGCTAGAAATTAGGGTCAGCCTGGCTCTGATGGCATGAGGTCATGAGGGGGACCCTACGTGGGCCTGGGAGCTGGGAGCTTGTATGCTGGACATGAAACAGCCTGAGAGGCAAGAGAGAAGGGGAGGAGCAGGGGGCCCTGCCCCCGTAATTATGGTCCAACAGGTGCCAGCAAGGACCAGTTTGGTTAATCAGATCCATCACATGGGTAGAGGAGAGGGAGATAGTGGACCATCTTTCTCCCTGAGGAGGAATGGTACATCCATCACTTGCCTCCATCCCCTCCGTTTCCCCCACCTGCTCTGTATTTCAACTTCCCAGCCTCCTTTGCCAACCAGCCTTCTGGTGACTTTGGCCAATGGGAGGCTCCCATGGACCCTGAGGAGCAGGAGAAGGGAGGAAGCTGCAGCCAGTGTCTCCTTGCTGACTAGAGCCCTCTCCAGAAGTCCTCCCCCACCCGGATGCTCCTAGAACCTGCCACATGGCCCCAGCTTCTGGATTCTGCTGACACTACTTCCCTCGGTTGTCCCCCCAGAAGTGGCTGGACCTCCTATTGTTAATCTTCCTGCTGCCCCTAATCTTTCTCTTGCCTCCCTGCCCCCATTTGACTTTTCTGGCCTTTGTCATTGTAACCAGTTCCCTGTGTTGAATGCTTTCTGTTCAAAGGCCTGGGGTGGTTTCTGCTTTCTTACTAGATTTGGACTAATACATAGTAGTAAATCCCTTAATGAAAATGCAAATGTAAGGGACTAGGGCCCTGATAACCAAAAGAGCTGTCATTAGTCAAAAGTAAGTAAGAAATTAATAGGGAACTTAAGTAATTCAGACTCTAAAAGATTATCAAAGGCAAAAGATATCAATGCCCTTTGAGGTCTGAATTCTCAGGATAAACCACACTGCTCCCGTTCTCTCAATAATTTCCAACATTCCCACCAGCAGTGAAGGAGGGTTCCCTTTTCTCCACACCCTATCCTGATGGATCCACTTAAGCAATGAAGTTCTTGTCCATAAGCAGAATTCACACATGTCAAGGAATATCTATGCTATAGATGTAGTGACCTAAGTTTGGTGTTTATACAAACAACCTAGGGAGGCAGTTAAAAAATGAAAATTTATGTGTCCCATTCCCCAAAATTTAGAAGGTTTGGGTGAGACCCCCGAATCTGCATTTTGGAATCCCCCGTGACTCTGACACAAGTAATCCTGGACTCTGTGTTGAGAAACTCTAGGTCTGATCAATGATCTCCAGGAGGCTACTTAAACATGCTCAGCCTCAGTTTCCCCATCTGCCACATGTGGATAACATGACCTCAGAGAGATGTCACAAGGATTAAATAAGGCTCTGCAAATATCTGGTCCATGTGGGGCAAGGATGGCAAAAGGGAAAAGGGTTTGTATGTACCCTACAAGTTAATTTTTGCTGAGTGTTTAGGACAAAATTCTTTCTTTGATTTTTTAGTTTAACAATATGTTTTTATGTTTCGAGGTGTCAATATTGGTGACTCATATCTAGACTATGTATGTGTCCCAAATTCCTTTAGCTGACATGGAATAGAAATAGTTAATCCAATGCCAACATCAATTTTCACTGGGAAATCTCTATTTCAAGTAGAATTTTAAAAGCTATCTGATGGGCAGGAGATCCTAGTTTAATTTATTTTTAATGGTTCTTAACTTTGTGATCTGGGATAATAAACTAAATGAAGAGAAAATGCCCCAAAACTCAGTTAGAATACTTAAGACTAGTTTACTTATGTTAAGAGAGTCAGCTTAAAGGCTCAATAATGTTGTAGAAGCTACTTCTTATAAAGATAGTTATAAAATGTTAAAAGCTCAGTGACAATTCTTAGAAAACTAAACTTCGTCATCTCCTGCCTTCACGCCCCAACCTCAGAAATTAGCCAATTAAGAGGGCAGACAGCAGAAGCAAGAAGAACTACAATCCGGCAGCCAGTGGAATGAAAACCACATTCACAGAAACATAGACAAAATGAAAAGGCAGAGGACTGTATACCAGATGAAGGAACAAGATAAAACCCCAGAAGAACAACTAAATGAAGTGGAGATAGGCAACCTTCCAGAAAAAGAATTCAGAATAATGATAGTGAAGATGATCTGGGACCTCAGAAAAAGAATGGAGGCAATGATTAAGAAGATGCAAGAAATGTTTAACAAAGACCTAGAAGAATTAAAGAACAAACAAACAGAGATGAACAATACAATAACTGAAGTGAAAAATACACTAGAAGTAATCATAGCAGAATAACTGAGGCAGAAGAATGGATAAGTAACCTGGAAGACAGAATGCTGGAAATCACTGCTACAGAAAAGAATAAAGAAAAAAGAATGAAAAGAAATGAAGACAGCCTAAGAGACCTCTGGGACAACATTAAATACATCAACATTCACTTTATAGGGGTCCCAGAAGAAGAAGAGAGAGAGAAAGGACCCGAGAAAATATTTGAAGAGATTATAGTCAAAAACTTCCCTAACATGGGAAAGGAAATAGCCACCCAAGTCCAGGAAGTGCGGAGAGTCCCAGGCAGGATAAACCCAAGGAGAAACACACCAAGACACATAGTAATCAAATTGACAAAAATTAAAGACAAAGAAAAATTATTGAAAGCAACAAGGGGAAAACGACAACATATAAGGGAACTCCCATAAGGTTAACAGCTGATTTCTCAGCAGAAACTCTACAAGACAGAAGGGAGTAGCACGATATATTTAAAGTGATGAAAGGGAATAGCCTATAACCAAGATTACTCTACCTGGCAAAGATCTCATTCAGATTCAACAGAGAAATCAAAAGCTTTACAGACAAGCAAAAGCTAAAAGAATTCAGCACCACCAAACCAGCTCTACAACAAATGCTAAAGGAACTTCTCTAAGTGAGAAACACAAGAGAAGAAAAGGACCTTCAAATACAAACCCAAAACAATTAAGAAAATGGTAATAGGAGCATACATATCTATAATTACCTTAAATGTGAATGGATTAAATGCTCCAACCAAAAGACACAGGCTTGCTGAATGGATACAAAAACAAGACCCATCTATATGCTGTCTACAAGAGACCCACTTCAGACCTAGGGACACATACAGACTGAAAGTGAGGGGATGGAAAAAGATATTCCATGCAAATGGAAATCGAAAGAAAGCTGGAGTAGCAATACTCATATCAGATAAAACAGACTTAGTAAAGGATGTTACAAGAGACAAGGAAGGACACTACATAATGATCAAGGGATCAATCCAAGAAGAAGATATAACAATTATAAATATATATGCACCCAACATTGGAGCATCTGAATACATAAGGCAAATGCTAACAGCTATAAAAGAGGAGATCGACAGTAACACAGTCGTAGTGGGGACTTTAGTACCTCACTTACACCAATGGACAGATCATCCAGACAGAAAATTAATAAGGAAATGAAAGCTTTAAATGACACAATAGACCAAATAGATTTAATTGATATTTACAGGACATTCCATTCGAAAACAGCAGATTACACTTTCTTCTCAAGTGCACACGGAACATTCTCCAGGATAGAAAACATCTTGGGTCACAAATCAAGCCTCGGAAAACTTAAGAAAACTGAAATCACATCAAGCATCCTTTCCGACCACAACGCTATGAGTTTAGAAATAAATTACAGGGGAAAAAACCGTAAAAAACACAAACACATGGAGGCTAAACAATACGTTATTAAATAACCAAGAGATCACTGAAGAAATCAAAGAGAAAATTTAAAAATACCTAGAGACAAATGACAACGAAAACACGATGATCCAAAACCTATGGGATGCAGCAAAAGCAGTTCTAAGAGGGAAGTTTATAGCAATACAATCCTACCTCAAGAAACAAGAAAAATCTCAAATAAACAAGCTAACCTTACATATAAAGGAACTAGAGAAAGAATAACAAAAAAACCCCAAAGTTAGTAGAAGGAAAGAAATCATAAAGATCAGAGCAGAAATAAACGAAATAGAAACAAAGAAAACAATAGCAAAGATCAATAAAACTAAAAGCTGGTTCCTTGAGAAGTTAAACAAAATTGATCAACCTTTAGCCAGACTCATCAAGAAAAAGAGGGAGAGGACTCAAATCAATAAAATAAGAAATGAAAAAGGAGAAGTTACAACAGACACCACAGAAATACAAAGCATCCTAAGAGACTACTACAAGCAACTCTATGCCAACAAAATGGACAACCTGGAAGAAATGGGCAAATTCTTAGAAAGGTATAACCTTCCAAGACTGAACCAGGAAGAAATAGAAAATATGAATAGACCAATCACAAGTAATGAAATTGAAACTGTGATTAAAAATCTTCCAACAAATAAAAGTCCAGGACCAGATGGCTTCACAGGTGAATTCTATCAAACATTTAGAGAAGAACTAACACCCATCTTTCTCAAACTCTTCCAAAAACTTGCAGAGGAAGGAACACTCCCAAACTCATTCTATGAGGCCACCATCGCCCTGATACCAAAACCAGACAAAGATACCACAAAAAAAGAAAATTACAGACCAATATCACTGATGAATATAGATGCAAAAATCCTCAACAAAATACTAGCAAACAGAATCCAACAACACATTAAAAGGATCATACACCATGATCAAGTGAGATTTATCCCAGGGATGCAAGGATTCTTCAATATACGCAAATCAATCCATGTGATACACCACATTAACAAATTAAGGAATAAAAACCATATGATCATCTCAATAGATGCACAAAAAGCTTTTGACAAATTCAACACCTATCTATGATAAAAACTCTCCAGGAAATGGGTATACAGGGAACCTACCTCGACACAATAAAGGCCATATATGACAAACCCACAGCAAACATCATTCTCAATGGTGAAAAACTGAAAGCATTTCCACTAAGATCAGGAACAAGACAAGGATGTCCACTCTCACCACTCTTATTCAACATAGTTTTGGAATTCCTAGCCACAGCAATCAGAAAAGAAAATGAAATAAAAGGAATCCAAATTGGAAAAGAAGTAAAACTGTCACTGTTTGCAGATGACATGATACTATACATAGAAAATCCTAAAGATGCCACCAGAAAACTACTAGAACTAATCAATGAATTTGGTATGGTTGCAGGATACAAAATTAATGCACAGAAATCCCTTGCATTCCTATACACTAACAACGAAAAATCAGAAAGAGAAATTAAGGAAACAATTCCATTTACCATTGCAACAAAAAGAATACAATACCTAGGAAGAAACCTACCTAAGGAGGTGAAAGACTTGTACTCAGAAAACTATAGAAACACTGATGAAAGGAATCAAAGATGACATAAACAGATGGAGAGATATACCATGTTCTTGGATTGGAAGAATCAATATTGTGAAAATGACTATACTACCCAAAGCCATGTACAGATTCAATGCAATCCCTATCAAACTACCAATGGCATTTTTTACAGAACTAGAACAAAAAAATCTTAAAATTTTTATGGAGACACAAAAGACCCCAAATAGCCAAAGCAATCTTGAGGGAAAAAAACGGAGCTGGAAGAATCAGACTCCCTGACTTCAGAATATACTACAAAGCTACAGTAATCAAGACAACATGGTACTGGCACAAAAACAGAAATATAGATCAATGGAACAGGATAGAAAGCCCAGAGATAAACCCATGCACCTATGGTCAACTATCAAGAATATACAATGGAGAAAAGACAGTCTCTTCAATAAGTGGTGCTGGGAAAACTGGACAGCTACATGTAAAAGAATGAAATTAGAACACTCCCTAACGCCATACACAAAAATAAACTCAAAATGGATTAAAGACCTAAATGTAAGACCAGACACTATAAAACTCTTAGAGGAAAACATAGGAAGAACGCTCTTTGACATAAATCACAGCAAGATCTTTTTTGACCCACCTCCTAAAGTAATGGAAATAAAAACAAAAATAAATGAATGGGACCTAGTGAAACTTAAAAGCTTTTGCACAGCAAAGGAAACTATAGACAAGATGAAAAGAGAACCCTCAGAATGGGAGAAAATATTTGCAAACAAATCAACGGACAAAAGATTAATCTCCAAAATATATAATCAGCTCATGCAGCTCAATATTGAAAACACAAACAACCCATTCAAAAAATGGGCAGAAGATCTAAACAGGCATTTCTCCAAAGAAGACATACAGATGGCCAAGAGGCACATGAAAAGCTGCTCAACAACACTAATTATTACAGAAATGCAAATCAGCACTACAATGAGGTATCACCATGCACCAGTTAGAATGGTCATCATCAGAAAATCTACAAACAACAAATACTGGAGAGGGTGTGGAGAAAAGGGAACCCTCTTGCACTGTTGGTGGGAATGTAAATTGATACAGCCACTATGGAGAAGAGTATGGAGGTTCCTTAAAAAACTAAAAATAGAATTACCATATGACCCAGCAATCCCACTACTGGGCGTATACCCAGAGAAAACCATAATTCAAAAAGACACATGCACCCCAATGTTCACTGCAGCACTATTTACAATAGCCAGGTAATGGAAACAACCTAAAAGCCCATCAACAGACAAATGGATAAAGAAGATGTGGCACATATATACAATGGAATATTACTCAGCCATAAAAAGGAATGAAATTGGGTCATTTGTAGAGACGGGGATGGATCTAGAGACTGTCATACAGAGTGAAGTAAGTCAGAAAGAGAAAAACAAATATCGCATATTAATGCATATATGTGGAATGTAGAAAAATGGTACAGATGAACCGGTTTGCAGGGCAGAAATAGAGACACAGATGTAGAGAACAAACATATGAACACCAAGGGGGGGAAAGGGGGGGTGGGGGTGGGTGGGATGAACTGGGAGATCGGGATTGACATGTATACACTGATATGTATAAAATAGATAACTAATAACAACCTGCTGTATAAAAATAAAATAAAATAAAATTCAAAAGAAAAAAAAGAAATTAGCCAATTAAGAACCAGCCAATATACACAAAAACATAGAGACCCCTTAATAATGCAGCATCCAGTTGTTACTTAATCATCATTAAAATGGTTTTAAAGTAAGTTAACGTGCTAATAGCATCGATGCTAACAAGCCTCATTTATTTTTCACATTACGTGAATAATTAGTGGGTAGAGCGCTCTGTCTGAATGGGCTTTGTTGCCTCACTGGGTAAATGTCCTGCAAATTCAATCCACTGCACAGTTATGTCGCACCTTTCTGCAGAGTACTGGAGAGCAGGGCAGGGTCAGGTGCAAAAAGTAAAAACCGTTGTGCAAATGAGCATGAAGATACAAAAAGGAGGGGGAAAGGATTGCAAGGGATTCAAGAAAAGCAAAGTGTAAATCAATTGGTTTTGATTGGAATCTATGAACCTGAATGCCTTTTACAAACCAGGAAATGGCTCCAGCAGAAAAGAAAGAAGTTTAATAGATCAGTGTGTGGGAGGAGATTGGATTCAAAGGCACCAGGAAAACCTTGGGCTGGCCACCACACTGCAAGTGTGCAAACAGGGAATTTAACCACTATAGGTAGTGACCGACATCATGAGTGAGAGAGAATGGTTGCAATTATCAAGCATCAAGCATGTTCTTGGTCTAGTTTAGATTGCCACAATGAACACCGGGAATAGGGGTCCCCACATATGGCAGCAGACTTTGTGTCCACATCAGCATCTTCACAGGACCCTGTTAAAAAGCATCTTTGGTTGGTGCATCAGTGAGGATGTAGTGATGAGCTTAACAGCTTCCTTCCCTCTGCCCTGCCCTGGACTGCAAAGTTGCTTGTTAGATGTATGGAAGCTTCTTTAATTCTGAGACCATAGATCTAGAATTCCAAAGACAAAGAAATTATATATATATAAATATATATATAAATAAATATAAATAAAAATATAAATATATATAAATATATAAATATAAATATATTTATATATCTCCTGTTTGATGAAATGTCGGTTCATGTTTTTGTCCATTTTCTAATAGAATTGTTTGTTTTTGAGTTTTGAGAGTCCCTTATCTATTCTATATACAACCCCTTTATTGAATATGTGATTTGTCCATTAACATTCTCTAATATTTTGAATCTGTGAAAGCTTTAAAATTAAAATTCAATGCTTGTTGGAGTTTAAAGGATTAAATGAAGGTTTCAAGAATTCAGACTTTTACTGTGTGCTTTATTAAAGAAGCAGCAGCAAGAAAGCCTGGGCCCTGCTTTCACAGAGGAAGAAACTAGAGGCGGATACAGGACCGGGGATACTGGAGAGCAGAATCGTGAGGGGCGGGCATCTGGCCTGAGGGAGCTCCTGGGAGGCGGGCTCTGACTGGTCCAGCTCAGACCATCACGATCGCTGCAGCTCACGCGCCCCCTAGTGGGCTCTGTAAACACGGCCGCGTCCTGTGAAGTGCAAGTTCACATTTGCAAAACATACATGTTCTCACCCAAGCTTCTCTAGAGGAATTGGCGACGCATGATATTTATTTCTACCCACCGTGACGCCCATCACACACGGCTGATTCTAAGAGGAAATATAGTTCAGGTAGCACTCTCTGCTTCGTTCTTTGGGGCCGGTAAACCACCAGAAGGATGCAAGACGGCTGAGACCCATGTTAATGCAATGGAATCTCATCATAGCTCTTCACCAAGGAGCCTCGAGTTTCCTCGTGAGTTTGCTGTCTCGCTCACCCTCGGGGGCGCTGCTCCACAGGCGGAGATGATCCGCCGTGAGGCAGTGGGTCGGGCAGGCGGCCCAGCAGCCTATCTCTGACCCTGCTTCCAGGACGGAGCGGCGACGGCCACTTCTCCTGGGTATTGTCACCAGCGTGTGCTCCCCAGGCGTGTGCCGGGAAAGGCGGACCTCATCCCCTGTCCCATTTTAGACAATCAGAGAACGTTAGAACCCAGAGAGAACCAAGGAAAATGGTGGCTGCAATTTTTTTCAATGAAAAATAAAGATTTTTCTCTGACACATGTTTAACCAATAGAGCAAAACACCTGAAATGAGGACCATCATCATCTTCAGATCATCTAGTCCAGGATGCTTTCTTACTTTGCAACCCAACTACATACGGGACATGAATGCGGTGGGTGGCAGGGGTGGGGTAGGAGGAGAGGCGGAGCCCATAGGTTCCTTAGCCCATCCCCACGAGGCCCCCAAGGTGGCTCCTAAAACTTCCTAGGACTTCAGATCACAAGTCAAAAAACACTGAGATGCCCTTCTTTTTATTTATTTATTTATTTTTAATTTGGTAAGTACCTTGTCTTGTTTTTTTTTTAATTTGGTAAGTACCTTGTCTTGTTTTTTTTTTAACATCTTTATTGGAGTATAATTGCTTTACAATGAGATGCCCTTCTTTTTAAAGGCTGAAGAGTACTTTATTGTGTGCATATGCCACATTATCACAAAAGGACAAATACTGCTTTGTTCCACTTCCATGAGGCATCTAAAATAAACTCAGAAACAGTAGAAGGTGTCGCCAGGGGCTGAGGGAAGGAGAGCTGGGTAGAGTTTCAGTTCCACCAAATGAGTAAGTTCTGGAGATCGGCCACCTGTAGGTAACAGCACCATAGTGTGCGCATAAAAATCTGCTAAGACGGTAGATCTCGTGTTGTGTCCTTACCACAATAGAAAAAGTAAAATAAAAAAATAAAACAAGCAGACTAAACTGTTGAATTGGCTAGGAGTGTTCTTAAAGGACAGCTAATCTATTGAGGAGAAGATGTCATATCACCTTGGCACTGAATCACCAGATCAACAAAGTTCACTTATCGGATATGAAAAAATATATTATGTTTTACATCTTCGGAGGGAAAAGAACCACTGAGAAACCCACTACCATGTTGTACAAGTGGAAAAAAATGCCCAGCAACTGAGGACCTGCTGGAAGACACCCAGTTAATGCAGAACCAGGATTGGAAGCCAAGTTACTTACCTGGTTCCTCATGAAATCCTCATTCTAAATACTAGGGAAGTCTCAATACCTGCTTCCGTGAACTCCTCACACTAGAGGTCAAGGGTTATTTGATGGGGAATGAAACAAGCATTATCACCTCGCCCTGCCTTGGCAAGTTAAAAGCGGACATCACAAAAGAAGAAGTCTCCGTATACAGGAAAGTGCCCGCGGGTCTTTATCTGAGGACCTCAGAAATGCAGCCTAGCGGCTCCCTGCCCACCCTCCCAGGGACAGAAAGAGGACCAGCCAGAAACATTCCCTCTGTTTTGTCTTTCCTTCGCTGAGGCCGTGGAGAAAAGCCTGAGAAGGCTGCACGTCTCCCTGTTTCCCACCCTTGCTGGATGGCAGCAGAGAGGCTGAGGCCGCTGAGGGCAAATGAGGGCTCTAGGGAATGGCTCAGAGAGCGATTCTGAGGATGCAGGAGAGAACTGTCTACCCAGAGGGAGGAGGGGCACAAAGGAGGGCAGCTTCAGCTGGGGGCTTGGGGCCATCAGGCAACAGCCCCAGAGCCCTGGTTCCCGGACAGGGAGAGAGGACAGTTAGGAAAGGGAAGGACACTGTCAAGGGACAACTGAGGTCTAGTCCTTCCCCTTTGCTGACAGCTTTGCCTGGGAGAGCAAAGTTATATTTTAGGGAGGAAATCAGATCTCCACCTTCTGGCCGTTTGCCTAGAGCCCAGAGAAATAATACCAGACAATTGCATTTGAGTAGATTTTTGCAAACTCTGCCAAACTGACAGATATGAATTTCACTTCTTCAGGATTGCCCTTCCTAACCCAATCAAAGCAAGATGCTGAGTCATGGCAGAACCCAAGCCACAGCAGACACAGGAAAGAGCACAGGAGGCATGGACCTAGACCATGAAGCCCAGAAGCCCTGTAAATCATTGGCAACAGAGTTATTCAACTCCCACAGCCTCTGATCTCCCGGCGAGAAGAGGGCTTTAAATCCCTTGTCATCACAATGTTTGGCATCAACTAGATCTTACCCGGACACTCGAGGCACCGATGTTAATGAAGACAATAGCTCCTAAAACGGCTGTCTACAAAACCTGAGTGTTTTCACTCAATAAAACTCTCCCCACAGACATAGAAAACAAACTGATGGGTACCAAAGGGGAAAGGGAGGGGGAGGGATAAATGAGTTTAACAGATGCACACTACTATATGTAAAATAGATAAATAACAGGGACCTACTGTGTAGCACAGGGAACTCTACTCAGTATCTTGTAATCGTCTATAATGGAAAATAATCTAAAAAAGAATAGATATATACGTATGTATAACAGAATCACTTTGCTGTACACCTGAAACTAACACAACATTGCAAATCAGCTATTTTTTGATAAAACTTAAAAAACAAAACAAAACTTTCTCACTCAGGTTAAGTCCAAAGTGAATGTTGCTGATCTTGAGTGACTCTCCAAGTGATAAGGTAGGAACCAAGACTCCTTCCATTCTGTGTCACCTCCACTTCCCACCCCCGCCATGGTTTCCAAGGTCACCCAGGAAGGTGAAGGAGTCTGGAGGTTGCCCACAGACACTTGTAGGGGCCAGGACTGGAAGTGGCGCCCATCAATTTCACTCACACACTAATGGCTAGAATTCTATCAGATGACCAGACCTCACTGCAAGGGGTGCTGGGAACTGTAGTCCAACTGTCCAGGAAGATGGGAAAATACACAGATCTCAGCACCAGAGCCACAGGTGTACCTTGACATGATTTTCCCTAATAAGAAATTTTTCTGAGACCACTAGAGATATCTTGTCCTTCTGTGCAGGAAAATGGATAAAAGTATACTTCCTTAAAGCCCTCCGAGACCTGCCTGTGATACTATATGAAATGCTTAATTTTTGAGACTAGAGGCATCCAGCAATAAACTCACCATTTTAATTGTATAATATTTTAGAACTTCCAAAATGATTTCTCAAATACTCTTTCATTTGATTTTCTCATTGCTCTTCTCCCAGTGTCTACAAATTTCATTTGGACAAGAATTATTGACTGATTGCCCATTCTCCCAGGCTCTGGTCCGGGCACCAGGGACGCTGAACAGGCAGTAGATTTCCTACTTGCACCATGCTTACATCCTTGTGAGGAACAGTGGCTTGTAGTTATAAGTAAAAAGTAAATTAACAATATACAAGGTACTATCAGATGATAAGACCCCAAAGAGCAAAAGCAGGGCAGTGTGATAGAGGGGGAGCTTGCGTGGGGGAACGGGCATTTTAAAATATCCCTGGGATTTGTTTAATCAGGTGCGGTGGGATGACAGGCAGGTAAGGTGACAGGCAACTGACTTCCCTGAAAGAAGCCTTTATTACTCACTGTTCCCAAGAGGAGAGAGCAGTCATGCTGTGCAAGGCCACACGGGGAAGCACCAGGTTCAGCAAGAGGCGGAAGGAGCAAGGAGAAAACACAGGCGGGAGCCTTCATTGTGGTTTCACTGCAAGGAAGGGGCAAGGTAGACAAGCTGAGCAAGTTTAGGATTGGCTGGTGTGAATAATTTTAGTCGTCTCTAGGCTATAGGGGTCCCTAGTCAACCAGTACCTGGCCCTGGGGGGATTTGGGAGAGGGGAATATCGGCTTGGTGTGTCAGAGTTAGACTAAGGAGGTACTTGAGGTTGTGGGTTCTGGTTTGGACATGAAAGACATGCTCAAAAGCAAGTGTTTTACTTTCTTTAGGAATTAACTGGCCCTGGGAAGGGGAGACTCTCCAGGAGCAGAAAGGCCCCAAGATGTCAAAGCATCTTAAAATACAGAAAATAAAAAACATGATTAATAGTATGCAGCAGGAGGTGCATCAATTCAGGATGGAGAGCAGCAAAGTCCTCCCTGAGAAGTTGATATTGGAGAGGAGCGCAGAATCGCAAGAAAGTGCCAGCCACACAAAGACGGGGTCGGGGGAGCACAGCAGACAAAGGAAGGTCCGCTCATCTCAGAGGAGGGAATGGGCCACTGTGGCTGGAGCAGTGAGTGCGGACAGGGCAGCGGGAGATGGGGCCAGACGGGCTGGGCTCCGGAGGCCACAGCCATTGCGTTCTATTCTAACCACACAGGAAGCCATGAGAGGGTTGTTCAGGGAGCAGTGCGGTCTGATTTGCATTTTTAAAAGGTCACCCTTGACTGCAGAGAGGAGAATGGCTTGCGTGTGGGCACTGGCGGAGAGCAAGGAGATCGGGTGAGAGGTGGGTGCACTACAGCACCAGGTGGGGAGTGAGACAAACACCATCCCCTGCCTTATCTAATCCTGACCCACCGTCACGCCTGCTCTTTATGTGACTTCACTCAAACACGGCCTCTGTCACAGACATCATTCATTTATCTCTTTTCCCTTAAATCTGAGTATTTCTGGTTCTCAGAGTGATCCCCCCATTTCTCACCTGTCTGCTACTGCTGACAGAAAGGATGCCAGGAAGTCCAATCATTTAGCCACAATTTATTTATGGATTGTCCAGTGTGTGCCCTCAAAAGTTTGGTAACTATGGGAAAGATAAGCAAAGTTTATGATATAATGGTCCTAAGTATAAAGAACTGAAAATTCCACTGGGGACTCAACAGCATGTGCATAACTCAAAAGTAAGACATTAACCCTAAGAAGGGGAGATGGAGGCCAGAACACTCATGGCAGGGTTCATGAGGAGGAGAGACATAAACAGATCTTTAAAGAATTGTCATCCACTTCTTGGACATCAGAGCACTGAAAATAAGCAAAAGATCCCAGAGCCCACCTGTCACCACCCACACTGTGCAATAGGGAAAAGAACGAATTATTTGATAAAGAATGGAAAAGAAACAAATAGAAATAAGCTGTTATAAACTTATAAGTACCAATCTGTTGATTTGATTATAATTTATTTCATAACAGAAAAATATAAAAGTAATATTCCGTGGTGTGTGTGTATATATATATTATACACTCACTTTTTCTTTATCCATTTATCTGCCAAAGGACATTTAGGTTGTTTCCATATCTCGGCAATTGTGAGTAAGCAGCAATGAACATAGCAGTGCAAGTATCTCTTTAAGTAACTGATTTCAATGCCTATGGTTATAGACCCAGAAGTGTGATTGCTGGATCATATGGTAGTTCAATTTCTAACTTTTTGAGGAACCACCGTACTGTTTTCCATAATGGCTGCACCAATATACATTCCCACCAACATTGTATAAGAGTTCCCTTTTCTCCACATCCTCACCGACATTTGTTATCTCTTGCCTTTTTTATAATTAAAAAAGAAGATAATCCTCCCATCTCTGACAACATGGATGAATCTGGGGGGAGTTAGGCTAAGTGAAATAAGCCAGACAGAGAAAGACAAATACTATATTTGTATTACTTATATGTAGAAACGAAACAAAGAAATAAATAAAAAGCCAACTTCATAGAAACAGAAAATAGAATGATGGTTCCGGGGGCTGGGGGAGAGGGAAATGGGGTGATGTAGGTCAAAGGGTACAAACTTTTAGTTATAAGGAGAATGAGTTCTGAGGATCTAATATACAGCATGGTGACCACGTATAGTTAATAATACAGTATTAGACACTTGAAAGTTGCTGAGAGTAGATCTTAAGCGTTCTCATCACACACAAATAAAGGAGTTAACTATATTGACCACGTGAGGGAGAGATTTGTCAGTTATCTTGATCTTGGTAACCATTCTACAACATATATGTATATCAAATGATCATGCTTTTGCTTTTGACCTTATTAAGAGAGAACTGTTACACAAGTTTATAGTTAAGCCTGAAGTTATTTTGTGAAAGATGGGACATCTCACCATGCTGCGGTGACATTTCACCGAGTGGGTGCTGGGACCCCATAGAACCACAGAAAGGTGTAGTCACACGAAGCAATGAAGGCTGTCTGGAGGATCCCTGGGTTCCCTGGGATGTGATATGGTCCAAGAGTAGAGTCTTCCCCACAGCCCACAAATCTTGTGGGCAAGGATGTTCCTGGATGGAGTCCATGAGGACAGAGTCAGATTTCAAAGCTTGGAAGTAGAGGCTATATTTTCAGAAAATCTATGGGAAGTCAAAGATATAAGATAGTATAGTATTAGCAGTTCCAAATGTCAGGACCACACATAAAAAACCAGAGGACCAAGTTATAACACCTCTATTCCTTTAAACCTGAAGTAAACCAGTTCAGACGAATGGCCATTTAATGCTTTCTCAATGACTCAGGACTAATACCTGCATTTTAAAATTGACTAATATCTGCATCAGGAACACGCAAGAATTTGAGCCCTGTTGGCACCTGCATTACCAGAATAATGATTTCATTTAAATATTTTGCTTTACCATATTTAGAGTCATAGAGTTATAGTATGTTCTTGGGAGTCTTAGAAATCATCTAACCAAAACCCCTCATTTTTAGAGATGAGAAAATTAAACTACAAACTATCCACTAAGTGAAATAAAAACCATATCAGATATTTACAATCCTCGAGGAAATTCTGTCTTCAAGGCAAGGAAAATGATATCCCACATCTTACTAGATGGAGCTTTTGCAGCCATTCTTAAGGGAGAACAACATAGGAAATTGTACGTGTGGTCAGGTTTAATACATTCTGAATTTTTGTCCAGTTCAAAAGGAAAACTGAAGTTTGCCTTTTAAGAAGCTTTGTAAATCAATAAGCAGAAAGAATCAAACAATACCTCAGCAGCAACACAGCTCAGCACAAGTATTACAAAAATTATTTTTGAATAGTTAATTTTTTAAATGACTAAACAGAAGAAATATTATATCCTTTGTCCTTTTTATCTATAAACTTGGTCTTGCTAATTTGAAAAGAAAAATTGTTAAGTAGCCAATAGTACACTTCCTAATTTTGATTCGTGTTTGTCTGGATCACACAAAGTAGTTATTTCCCAGTTTCTAGGAGAGGCACGTCTTGATCATCATTCTTAAAAATACAGCCAGATGTTCTTCTTAGAGGAGATTTCCATGACTAGAGGTTACAATGCTGTCTTTTAATTGCCAATCAGCATCTCTTCTCCACTTATCTTTGTATGTCCTTAAGACCAGGGACATTCTCCTATCTCTGGCATCTCTGGAGCCAAGCACACTGTCTGGTGCTTAATAGATGCTCAAATCTGTCAAATGCATGGACACCACCCACCTGTCCTGCACTCAGTGCTAAGCAGATGCCTGGCACATCATTAAGAGATGGGGGGTTGGGAGTGAATCTAAATCTCTAAAGATTTCCAAAAGGATTTATCTTCTGGCTCTTCTGTCTAGAAAATTAATTTCGGTTCAAAGTGACACACCGGACAGAACGAAGACAAAAATGCGTGATCGAGCCATTCTTGAGCAGCGATCATTACCACTGCTACACAATGGAATGACCAACACTTCCCGATGAATAGTTCCTAAGGTAACATTGTAATAATGCTGAAAAATCCTTTCATCACGAATGATTTAGAGCACCTGCTACATGAAACCATGTCCAAGTGACATGGGACTTCAACAGAACTGTCCTCTGCATACGGTCATCACCCATTTCTAAGTTGTTTGCTTTTATTCTCTATACTGGGAGGGGTGCCCCTTTTTAAGAAATCTTTTTTCCTTAAAATGACTGAGACTTTCAAATAATTGTTCCTTAATCACATCATTTTTCTTAGTGAAAACAGAAATTCTTCATCTTAAACTCTGTACAGCCTCCCCCCCCCGACTCTGAGACCAGGGAAGAATGAGGTAGGAGGAGGAGTCATATTTTCATCACGTTTTCCATGGAAATCCCACCTCGGACCAGCAGTTGGTGATCTGAAAGCAGGAATAATAACACCTGTCTCATGGGATTCCTACTTCTTGTGAATCCCCACAACTCCAGGGTTTAGGAAGATTTGACCTGATTTTCAAGGTTTGGAGGTTGTACTTATCTTCTTGGAGCAATAGAAGAGTGGTTAAATGATGAAAGTTTCCTTTGAGGGTCCTTTCCTGAAAATAAACTATTTATATCTACGATCTTCCTCATCTTGGGAGCAAAAAATAAGCTCACACAGGGCTCCTCGGAGCATATTACTACGCTATGGCAGAAGCTTCAGGAACAATACTTCTTTTCCTATTCCAAGTCTGATCCACTAACCTAAGCAACCTCTTTAATGATTTTCTTCTGTATTTGTAATCCGTGTTCTTAGAACATTAGAGCCATAAATGTTCATTTGTAAGTGGAAACCTCCTTAGATCGTCACAGACATACATGGAATGGAAACAGCCCACATGTCCAACTACAGACTTGACCAAAGACCAGAGGTCTCTGGACCTCTCAGCCGGCTGCCAATGACGCTGAGACCCACTCCTGCAGCATCCTTCCCTCTGTGCCTTGTTGCCATGTGCCCACAGAGCTTAAATGCTGCCCTAGGAAAGTGGGGAAGGAAGAACTCCAAATTCATATGAAATGTCTATCACCCTGAAGGAATGGTGCCTCAAATTAGACATGAAATTTTGGAACATAAGTTACATTTTTTAGGCACCCGATTTGTAAGTCAAAATTTGAGCCCAGAATACGGGAAGGCTTATCTAGAATCTCCAGGAATACTCATACAGTCATGAATTGATAAAAAGTCCTACAAATAGAGCCAAGTGCCCTGGAAGCAGTGGCTGTAACCCAGGATGGAATGATCAGATTCAGACATCATGGCCAGCTTGCAAAATCACGGACAAGGATGAAGCTGTGACTGAAAAACTGCACCAAAATTCTGTAAGATTGGTCACCCAAAAAAAGAGGGAAAGAGAAAGAATGCAGGCTTGTTGTAGCTTCTTGTAGATTCAATTCTCTGGATACCAGAAGAACACCTGAAAAGCAAAGAATGAGACTTACAACCTCTGATTGGGACTAAGGGGTCCTCTAAGTATCGAACCTCTTTCTGCAGAGAGAAGTGGCTCCAGCACCAACAGATCCAGCCACTGAAATGCCATTTTCCCACCAAATGGTATGCCCCTTCATCGGCCATGAACACTGAAGGCTTAGGGGATGCATGGAGAGGTCTTGCTTGGAGAAGGCCGTACTCCATCGCAGTTAGGAAGAGTATAGAGGATTTCTAAGAGCTGTTGGTGTAGGATGGCCTAACTCTCCTGTGGTCTGGAGTGGGCCAGAAGCAGCAGGAGACCCTGGCTCTGGAGGGGCATTGAGGGTGACACTGGGGCATGACTCTTCACCTGTCTTCCTGGATTGATGACACAGGACCCCAAATCTAATCAGTGCTTGCCCTCAGAAATTGGACATCATCCCAGGGAAACAGAAAAGGGGAAACCATTAATTACTGTGACTGGTAGAATGAGGGCCTGAATACAAATTAAGTTCAGACGTTTAAAAATCTGTGGTCTGAGACTCTTATTTACTATAAAAGTCTCTGATTTTAAACCACAAATTATACTTCACAGTGTAAGTACAGTCTAGTTCCCTGTGCCCAACTATGTTGGTTGCCAGTGGTAGCAACAAGCACCAGTGTTACCTTCAGGTATAATGACCTGAAGAACAGATTCCTTCCCTAGGAATGCCCTCACTCCCCAGGCAGGCTTTGTCATGTGTCTTGCCTTAATTCTGGCCTCTGAGTCTTCTGACAGGTTAGCAGGGATTCTTGAACTTTTATTGCTCTGTCTCCTAGCTGGCATTGTTATCTGACCTCCTACACTCTGGAATCAGAGTTTCTGGGGCCACAAGGCCTTGGCTGAAACTCTTTGAATTGGATCTTTGGACATTTTGACTTAGAGCGCTACCAGCCCAGCCTCAGGCCCATCCCTCAACCCAGACCAGACCCACAAGATTCTCTGGAGGACACAAAGAAGACCCTTCTGAACTGAGACAGCACCCCATCCCCTCAAAGAGCTATGTAAAGAAGAGCAGGTAAAAGGGCAATTAGACCTGAAGAAGAGAAGTTAAAACTGGAGTATGAGGTGGGATTTCTACATTTCACATCAAGCTAGATGAACATATCATGATTGCTAAGGCATCATCTCACATATCTATTCAGAGCTGGCCATAGAAATAATTTTCTGTTTCAAAGCAATGGAAAGAGTTGAGATGAATAATACATTTTTATCTATGCCAATATTTAAAACAACCAAGCAGCACTGTGCTGTTTGTTCAAACCAGTCTGTGTTTTACATTGTGCATGTAAATTTACATTGTGCATGAGTGTTTCAGTAGAAATTTCTTTTGAAACGTGAAATTGTTTATGATGCTGACAAAAATTCAAAACAATCTACCATCTATAGATGCCCCACTGTAATGGATTTTTAAACACATTTATTATCACAGAGTCACCACAGAAAAGATAGACCACAGATGTAGCACAAGTGTGCTTCCTTCATGAAATTTCCCAAGGATATTCCTTTTGCAGAGATTGAGGGTCTGTGAGCAGTTCTGATTCCCTCAAGAGACCCACGTTCAGACGTAGAAAAGAGAGACTCTGCAGCTCAATGCTACCATAGGCGTTTGCTTCACCTCTGGTTGCTTCAAAGGTTTCCAGGACAACAGTTCAAATGAAAAGGAAACGTACCAGTAGCTTGAACATAGATCTAGAATTCTAAGCCATGAATTCCAATGGTGTTTCCAAATCACTACCCAGAATCAGAAAACATAAACTGTTATGTGTTATATGTTATGTCCCAGTGAGATCTATTCTTGACAGTTATTGGGAGAAAATTCTATGGGGATTCAGAGTCTCGCCAATTTGCCCCAGTAGTGAAGTTTTATACATCCAGTGGTCCGGGGCAATGCCCCTCTACCGTCAAGGACAGGTTGTTGCAACTTGTATCACCTGCCACCAAAAAAAAAAAAAAAAAGGCATAGTGACCTTTTCTGCAGCCTTTCAATTAAACTGGTAATAGGTTAGAGCAAGATTCTGAAGTCTGACATATGCTATTTCCAAAATCCAGGTTCAGGTGTGTACCAGGGCAGAAAAGAGTTCTGCAGCAAATCCAGTGACCCGCCCAGGTGGGCCACATGCCTGGCAGATCCAGGTGCCAGGCTTCCAGGAGTAGATAAGTCTCTGGCAAACCCCAGCGGGAGAGTTCCGGAATAAAACTCTGCTTTCTGCTGCAAAGAGCTTCCTGACTTGGAAAGCAGTGCCCGGATTGCAGCAGAGATTAAGTCCTTGACCATTAGTGGGGAGCCTTGGAGTGAGTGTTGCCCAGCACGTGATCCCGTATTGGGCCAGAGTGTCCGAGTCTTTCCAGCCTGCCTCACTCGGCATGCCGGCTGCCCCAGGAAAGGTGACATGAGGCAGCTCTCTGCAGCCCTGAGCACACTACCCTCAGTGGGGCAGCAGGCTCTTTTTTTTGAAGGGGGATCTGGGTGAGAATCTCCACATCTAGGATTCTCCTCTTAATGAATCGATTCCTTTATCACTGTGAAATGTCTTTATCTTTGATAATATGACTTATTTCTCCCATAGTCTAATTTGTTGGATATTAACATACCCATTGTAGCTGTAGGAGTCCGCTTGGGCTACCACAACAAAAGAACCCAGGCTGGGTGGCTTAAAAACAGAAACTTATTTTATCGCAGTTCCAGAGGCTGGAAGTCCAAGATCACGGTGCCAGCTGGGTTGGATTCTGGTGAAAACTCTCTCCTTGGCTGCAGACGGCCGTCATCCTGCTGTGTCCTCAATGGCCTTTCCTCTGGGCACGGGTGCAAAGTGGGAGAGAGACCTCTTGTGTCTCTTCCTCTTCTTATAAGGACACTAGTCCTATAGGATTCAGGCCCCATCCTTATGACCTCATTTAACCTTAATTACCTCCTTAAAGGCCTCATGTCCAAATGTAGTCACGTTGGGGGTTAGAGCTTCAGCATATGAATTGGGGGGAACACCATTCAGTCTATGACACCAGCTTTCTTTCTAAGATTAAAGTTTGCATGATAAGCCTCTTTATCCTTCTCCTTTTAACTCATCTTTTGTTCATGTTTAAAATGCAACTCTTGTAAATAACATTTATATGATCTTGCTGCTTTTCTTTGTGTATCATTGCTGACTTTTAGCTGGATTGCTTAGTACATTTCTATTTAAGATAATTTTTGATACGGTTGGGATAAGTCTATCACACTGCGATGTGTTTTTTATTAGCCTTATCTGTTGTTTCCTTTTTTCCACATTCCTTCCTTCTGTTAGATTTTCTTGATTAGCTGAGTTTTTAGTACTCCTAAATCCATGTTATCACATTTATTAATTTTTTTTTTAATTCTTCAGAGATTTCCCAACTTGACACAAGGGGGCCAGGCCTTTATACCCCCATATCAATCCCCCAGGAAAAGGGTGTGACCTGGAGCAAGCTGCCTCCACAACAGAGGCAGGTCCTGAAGGCAGATGACGACTAGGTTGCCTGCCAGATCAATGGCAGCAGCAGGGGAAGCAAGGCCCTTATTCCTATCAGGTGATCTGTGCAGCTGTGTTCACCACGGAGTGTACGCTGAACGTTACAAATGCAACCTTGTTTACTGTGTGGATTTTGTTGTCTTTCTTTCAAGAATATTGAGGTTTGTTTCACCAGGCAATTAACTTACTTGCAAATCACCCTAGTCCCTTGGAAGCTTATTTTAAAATTTCATTATGACGGGTCTACAGCAGTGGTTATCAACTGGGGGCAACTTTTTGATTGTCACACCTGTGGGCTGCTACTGGCATTTAGTGGGTATAGTCCAGGAATGCTGCTGCACATCTTACAATGCACGGGACGGACCCCTCCCCAGCAAAGAATTCTCAGCCCAAAATGTCAATGGCACCAAGGCTGAGGAATTCCCATCAGCAGCAGGCTTTACTCTATGGCTAAAGGAGACTTACTCCCAAATCCTGGCCTTCCTGGGGAGTCAGCAGGGTACCCAAAGCATTCAGCATGGCCTTTCCACTCTGCCTGGACAGACTTAAATATCCTCCTGCCCAATCAGAGAGCCAGAAGCTCCGTGGAGCTCACAGCTCCTTAGGAGTCATTTATTTTGCGTGGCCACATGGAGTCTCCCCCAGTGAAAATGCAGCTTAGTATTCAGACAGGGGACCTCTTTGCAGATTTCTGGAGCTCTCTTTCTACGTAGATCCTTCCCCACTGGGACTCTAGCTGGTACGGTGCACCAACCCCAGCTGCCCCAAACCCCCAGTCTGTCTTCTCCATTCGGGAAGACTCACATGCTCCACGTGGATGCCTGCCTTACATCCTGGTTCAAAGCTGCCTCAGACAGAAGGCACAGTGGTTACAGGGCTCGCCTGGGTTTTTCCTTCTCTTTTGGATCACAGGCCAGTGCTGCTGCTGTGAACATTTGAAAGCAGTTGCTTTATTTAATGTGTCCAGCTTCACAGCAATCAGAGGAAAGGTTAGTGCAATACCTGACACTGCATCACGACCAGCAGCAAAAGTCTCCCAAGTAGGTTGTGAAGAATTCCCTTCTTCTTTCTCTCTCTTGCTTCCCCCAGCTCCACCGCCCCTTCAGTCCTCGTGTGTTGACGGTGTGCATGTGTTTTCTGTAAACAAACATCGATAAATCTCTCACGACCATTAAAAATTTACTCGTCATTAAATACAAGTCACCAGTCCCCAAATTCATCAATAGCACTCTGACAAATAAACTTAAGAAACTCATCAGAAATGTTTTACTCTTTTCCCTTAATATTTTGGACTTCATAAAAAAGTAGGCCCTCAGTTATGGATCCTGCCTTGTCGCCCAAAACTGGACAAGCTCCCAGCCCTGGCCAGTCAGAACTCTCAATTGCAAAGGCTTAAAAAAAAATTTTTTTTTATTGGAATATAGTTGATTTATAATGTTTCGGGTGTAGAGCAGTGGTACAGTTATATATATATATATGCACACACACACACGTACGTTTTCTTTTTCAGATTCTTTTCCATTATAGGTTATTGCAAGATACTGAATATAGTTCCCTGTGCCATACAGTAGGGAACTTGTTTATTTTATCGGGGTGGCCAAAAAGTTCGTTCGGGATTTGCTGTCAGATGTTATGGAAAAGCCGAACGAACTTTTTGGCCAAGCCAATATATACAGGAGGGTGTGTCTGTTAATCCCAAACTCCTCGCTTATCCGCCCCCCCTTCCCCCTTTGGTAGCCATAAGTTTGTTTTCTATGTCAGGCTTTCCTAAGTATAAGGTTTGGTCTCTACTCAACATGCGCACCCCGTCCCCGGCTCCTCCAGCAACCTCTGGGCCCCAGAGGAAGTGCGTTGGCACGGACTGCCAGTGTCCCTGCCCCTGCTGACTGGTGATATATCACTGGTTAATAGTGACGCTAGAAATTTCACCACCGGTAGCATCACGGGATCATTTGCAAAAACTCTTGGGATCCTAGCAAAGCATCCACTTTTCACGTGAGAGTGACTTGGCTGTGTGCGTATATCCCCGCCCTCACATTAACCACGTTTCGCAGCTTTAATCAAAGTTCCTTTTCACTTGAACAATTTTCGCACAGCCTAGAATCCTCACCGCAATTTCTCAGGTTGCTTTTTTTTTGTTTATATACAGTATGTAAGGCCGCCTTAGTCACATCACAACTGTAAGTTATGGTTGAATTTGGCATTCTATACTTTTGAAGTTTTGGTTAAATTTCCTAAGAACCATTGCCTTTTTAGACTGTTTCACTTTCTTTTTATTTCAGCAACACTGGTAGTTGATGTTCTTTGGAGAACCATGTTTTACAAAGAAATGGAATTGATCGCTGGGAGCAGGTCAGTGAATATCTGGAAAGTATGAACCAACAAACTGATTTGAGACGTGGCCACGGATGTGTAGATGCCAGCAGCTGGTCGGCTGCGCCTCTGGCTAAGGGGCTCCCCGCCTTGGGGAACAGACTCAGAGCCTGCAGGATTCAAATACATTCTTAGTAACCTTAGAACATGCGCTGGACCCTCAGGATGACTCATGGAATACTAAACACTGAAATTCCACAATAGTACATCCTGCTCAGCTCTTACTGTTTTATCATGAGCATTTCCCTCAGTCATTATGGTCAGTAAATATTTACCTGGCAACTCAGTGAGTTGAGTTTAAAATATCCCATTATATAGGCATGCCTCGTGTTAGCCATTCCCCTACTCTTGGGACATTTCAGTTGCTTAATTCCTTCTAATTCAGTATTCTCATCTGCAAAAATGGGGATAATACACAGAAATGTTTTACCTCTGCACCCCAGAGATGTGAGGTGAGGATGGTCTAAAGTGGGGCTTTACAGGAAAAGCAGTATTACGGAGAGAGAGCTTTCAGGCTGCCTGAACGTGTTAGAACTCACCCTATAACACATCCTCCCCTCTGCAGATGAAATAGGTACACATGTTTAAATACGTTATAAATTAGGCTCCTTGTTAGATTAACTCACTGAGGGAAAAATGAAACAGGTGGTGGGTAAGAATCAAGAACAGATTGTCATACTGAGTGAAGTAAATCAGAGAAAGACGAATATCATATGATATCACTTATATGTGGAATCTAAAAAAATGGTGCAAATGAACTTATTTACAAAACTGAAATAGAGTCACAGATGTAGAAAACAAACTTATGGCCACCAGGGGAGAAAGCAGGGAGGGGGGGATAAATTGGGAGATTGGGATGGACATATACACACTACTATATGTAAAATGGATAACTAATAAGGACCTACTGTATAGCACAGGGAACTCTACTAAATACATATATGGAAAAGAAGCTAAAAAAGAGTGGATATATGTATATGTATAACTGAGTCCCTTTGCTGTACAGCAGAAACTAACACAGCATTTTAAATCAACTATACTCCAATAAAAATTAAAAAAAAAAAACAGAGGCGTGGGCAAAGTGAGACAAGATTAGAGGGGAACTGCAGGGTGTGAGCCCCCAGCCCCCGGAGGGGATGTAGCAGCAATAGGGACCACTCACCAGCCCCATGGGAAGCAACTTCACGTGGCCTCACAGCAGTGCAGGAGGAGGCCCAGTGACCAGGACACTGCAAAGCCTGGTTGTCGTGGGACCTCTGTCTAGACGGACGCAACTCCGCAAATGGCTTTCTGTTTGCTCAGTAAGGGGGTTGGGTCCTCAAGGCCCCTTCCCACTTTTGCACATCTTCCATAGCTGACTGATCCCTGCTGCTGTTTCCCCCCAACCATTAGGTGCTGCCTCTGTCTTCGCACATGACCCAAAGAAGCATTAATAGCAGTTTCATGAGTTCAGTTGAGATATGGAAATCCAAGATTCAAAGCCATGTGTGTTTTCTTGAAAGACATTCACTTCTGGTTGAACCTCTATAATAGGAAAATAGGAAAACAAAATAGTTTCATTACCACGATGTTCTTTATTCATAGTAGAGCTTGTATTTACAGTTCTCGCTTACTTGAATTGTAGTGTCCTGAGGTTCAAGGGGAAAAGAGATCCTGCTTCTTAATAGGCAAGGGCAGCTTCAACAAGGCAGCCACGGAGCCACAGGCGTGTGGCTTTGGCACGTGTGGCGTGTGGTTGCTCTCCTAGTGTGTCACTTCCACGCAGTGACTGAATCAGGAGGTCTGGGGACTGTCGGGTTCCTCCTCTGTCAGGTTGTTCAGTCCAAACTCTTGCATATTTGTTTCTCTAAACTCAATTATTCTACAGGCTAGTATTACATTCAATTACACATCTCACAATATTCAAAATGGCTCATTTGTTCTGGGAATTACATGCCTCTAATTTATCACAAAAATGCTGACAACCAGCAGAATGGTAATGAAACACAGCCTGCCACCAACAGGCTTTGCATTCTCTAGAATGCAAAGCGAGATGGCACGTTTAAACATGGCTACAGTGCCAGTCAAGTGCCAACTGTACGGGACCGAGTGCCATTAGGTATAATGCTGGTTTGTATTTATGCCACTCACTCCTCCAGAGAGCTTTGCTGTAAACCTACAGCCTTCGGGGATGTTTCCTCTTTCAGCTTGAAGGACTCGCTTGGTCATTCTGCCAAAGGCACCTAACCACTTCCAAATAACCATTTTGCCACTGACAATAGATGTCCTTAAGACGCGCAGTGATGCCCCGTAATGGACATCATGATGTGCCACCCAGATCCTCCTTCAGGGATGAAGGATTTGTCCCCCTCCCCAGATGATGGGCATCCCTCAGCTGTCACCCTCTCTGCAAACTGCCCTCAAATGAAGAGGCTCCTTCACCCCAGATCACACCACTGGGGGCAGAGGAAGCCACACCTCATGACTGACCACTGTGGGAGGAAAAAGGTCAGTGCACCATGGGACCACCTGAAAATGCTCCAGCTTCCGAGCTCCCCGGGCCATCAGCTGAGGTTGTTGTCGACACCCCAATGCCAAGGTTGCCTCAGCCATCCCCACTCTCCTCCCTTCCACGGGTGTTGCTCTGGGAACTGCTCCTGGTAAACTTCCTGTAGGCAAGCCTGCATCTCAGAGCATGCTTGGCCCCATTTTCCCTTTTCCATCAAATTTAAACTGCTCACCCTGGCTTCCAAGGCCCCTAGAATTCAGCCCCACCTTCTCCGAACGTAGACGTTTAATGAGGCCAGACTTCTCACTCTTCCCCACTCATGCCACCATCATTTCTGCTTCTGTGTCCTTTCTTTCTCCTCCAAAATGGGGAATTTTTACCCTAAATATTAACTGCTAAGCGTAAGAATGATAAACTCAATAAAGAAAGACTCAGAGTCCCTCGGACGTTGGTCTAGATGAGGATGGAACGAACATACAAAGATGACAGCCAGTTTTGGTGGAAGAAGAAAAACCATCACTCTCTCTGCTTCTCTGAGAATGATGCAGGTGCTGCAGGAGCATTGCAGCGATGGTCTCTGATTCAGCCCTGAGCTCCCAAAAAAGGATGAGAGAAAAGGAAAGGTGAGAAAGCAGAGAAGGTGGGAAAAGCAACCCTTTACATGGGCAGCAACTGTACCAGCCCAGTCACCTCTCCCATCAAGGACCGCTCTCAGGAAAAACCAGGTGTCCACATTCTTGAGAAGATTTCCACTTCTGATGTCTGATAATGGATTTGCATTTTGCAGAGCAAGAAGAGGGTACAGTTGAGAAGAGGGGTTATTAGATACTGTTATACCCTACTTAGTTCTCAACCCCTCACAGCGCTCAGAGAGTCAGATGCCTTGGCTGAGAACACAGAGTTAATAACTGCAGATCTTCTGTTTCAACTGCAGTGGCCTTTTCACTCCATTGCAATACCTCTAAAATATCATTAGACTGACACCAAATAGCACTTTTACTGTGACAGACACACCAGAGACCATAATTTAAATTAAAGGATTAAATACGTAATGGTGACATTTCAGGCAACTTGCAGAATTGTAGTTCACATTAAACAAATGCAAATCCTTCATAATCCTTTTTTAAAAATACTTAAAACTGATTTTTACTCGAAGAAAAGCCAAGTTTCCAAAATCAATGAATATAGTTCAAAACTCTTATCTTAATTACATTTTCTCAAGTATGCTCATTCTTTCAGACCGTTTTTCCTGGGGCCTGAAAACTTTTAGCACAGGGTTGAGTTAGCACATGAGGGGAACTCCGGGCAGTATTGATCCAACAAGAATCCTACAAATAATGGTTATTGAACAATGCTATAGAATATCTAATTTTCAGCCAACAAAACAAAGGCTTATTAAAATATTTTACTTATTAAAATATTTAACTATATTTAAAGCCTGAAATTGATAAATTGAGTTATTCAACAGAATTAATCATTTGCATTTTAAGCTCTGGTGTGTTACATCATGATTTACTATCCATTGTAATTTACAATGAAAGGAAATAGTCCAGCAAGGAAAGATCATCAACAGCTTACCAATTTTCATGATAAAAGTATTCAGGATGTGGCTCTTTGAAAATTACTGGAATAGAACACATGAGGTTTATGGGCAAACATAGTGTATATACCAGGATTTTCTGAGGAGCTTATAAAAAATACAGATGCCTGAACTCACCACAGATACACAATAGACTCATCAGAGGTAGACACAGGCATCTGTTTTTTAATAAGTTCTCCAGATGAAGCTGTTGAAGAGCCAAGCTTGAGAATCCCCATTAAACCAGACAACATCGGGACTTCCCCAGTGGCCCAGTGGTAAAGAATCCACCTTCCAGGGCTTCCCTGGTGGCGCAGTGGTTAAGAATCCGCCTGCCAATGTAGGGGACACGGGTTTGAGCCCTGGTCCAGGAAGATCCCACATGCCACGGAGCAACTAATCCCATGCGCCACAACTACCGAAGCCCACACGCCTAGAGCCCGTGCTCCGCAACAAGAGAAGCCACCGCAATGAGAAGCCCGCGCACCGCAACGAAGAGTAGCCCCCGCTCGCCACAACTAGAGAAAGCCCGTGCGCAGCAACGAAGACCCAATGCAACCAAAAATAAAATTAATTAATTAAAAAAAAAAAAAGAATCCACCTTCCAATGCAGGGGACGTGGGTTCCAATCCCTGGTCAGGGAACTAAGATCCCACATGCGGCAAACTACAGAGCCCACGTGCCCTGGAGCCGGCACGCGTGCCACAACAAGAGACAGAAAAACCCACACGCCACAACTAGAGAGAAGCCCGCGCACTGCAAGGAAAGATCCCACATGCCACAACGAAGATTCCGAGTGCCACAACTAAGACCCAATGCAGCCAAAAAAAAAAAAAAAAAAAAAGACAACTTCATATTCCTAGGACTGATCCTGGCAGACATTCGTTCTCTTTATCTTAGGAAGCTTTTTCCTGTCCTAAGAACTCTGGAAATCTGACTTCCTCCACGAAGCCTGCTTGTATCACTGGGGGAACATTGGCAATTGCTAAAACCATATGCCAATCAACCCCAAGACATGCATCCGCCCAACAAAACACACTACACACGTGATGACAGTACTGAGAACAGTTTTACCAATGAGAAAGTCTCAGCGTGAATGCCAGACTATATGCAGCAGGTATGTCATTGTACTACTGGGGTTAGGTGGAATTAAACACATTTCAGTGCATGATTGGAGCTCACAGCAATATCAACGTCTATCCCCTCTTGCAGAAGTAAAAAATGACTCAAAAGTGAAGTCATTATCTGGTTTGTAAACAAAATTTATGAAACAAAATTCATAGAGTCATTGTTAACTATTTTAATTATTGTAATAAATAGGAGAGCACATCACTTAAGGAGAAACAGTTCTCCAGTTCCATGCATAATAATTGGATTATTAGTGGCTACATGAGCTGCCCTCCTTGTTGAATGCAACCATGTATCTTTGCAACACCTAGCCATTAATAAATTACCATTTAAAATTCTAATCACAAAGATTTTTTTTTCATAATATTAGGTTCAATTTGCATATTTGGTCTCTCCAACAAAATGGGGGCCCAGTAAGCATCTTTTTAACTGTTTCAAAAGTTATAGAAATAAGAGACAAAAAAATCCTACTATATATTTCAAGGTCATAAAATGCACTGGCTCTCTCCAAACTTTGCTTCTAGTTGTGTACAAACCCTCTACAGAAACTCAAACAGAATCAGTAATGGAACTAACTAATTCTCCTGCTCTTTCCCTCTCCCTCTCCCTCTCTCTCTCGATCTCGTTTCTGCCATCAAGGCGCAGGTAGACCTGGGACACAGTGACACCCTCTGGCCCTGGATTCCCAAGAAATGCTAAACCGAAAGAGGAAAGGTTGCCCACGTGTGTGCTGAAGGCACAGTCTCCATTTTTATGGCCAGAAGAATATAATCCAGAGCTAAGAAGAGACCCAAGGCCCCCATACAAGCAATCAGAGATGTCCCCAGTGCCATGTTTTTCCCTCAATTCTGCCAACAGGCTTTGCCCTTGACTCTGGTTAAGAGTCCAGGTCCTCTTGCTTTCTCTCTCTTCTCTCCTTAAGCTAGAAGACAGACACCATTCCCATTCAAAGTTTCCATAAAAGGCCTGGGTGTGCCGTGTGCTTTCCTGGCTCATCAATAGTTTTCTCTAGTTCTGCGTTCACCTCAAACTTGAAAGGCGTAGACCGACACTGTCGGGGAGTCTGATGGTGGTTTAGATGACTGTCCTCCTCAATCAGTTTCAGCTGGATGCTTAAGTTGGACTTCTCATCTGAATTTTGGACCCCAGGTCCCCAGTTTTGATCTCAGTGATCATCCGTACCTGGGTTCACTCTTTCCATTGACCCAAGCCCAGTTTCCCTGACCCTGTCTTGGCCAAGATCACTGACATTGAGCACCTGTCTGAGTTACAGTTTCTTATAACTGTTTTAATTCATCATCCTCTCTTTCCTGGGAACATCTATAGCTCAAACCTTAACTCAAAACGCCCAACAGGGGTTTTCGGTCTTACCTCTTAACCAATATGAGAACAATTCTCTCACAAATATATAGGATATAGGGGTAGCAGCCTTTGAGTCTGCTCTGCATTGAAGTAGGGCAGACTTCAAGCTTCATCTTAGGAGTTCTTAATCACAGGGTGGCCCCTAGGCCCCCTAAAATAGTCCATCTTCTCCCTGACTTTTTGAAACCCCATAATAAAGGACAGGTCCTTTCCTTACAATTCAGTATTTAGGCTGTCAGCTTACACACACAGTACCTTCATAGGAATTAGTCAAAGGTGGTCCATTTAGGATTAGGGCAGAGAAGCTATAGTGAGATCCCTTTTTCTGGAATAGTCCACAAGGACCCGGGGATGGGAAAGTGACTAAGGTCTGAATTCAGCCCATCATGGTGCCCCCTGAGCCAGGTTCCCTTGCACAGGGCACAGTCTGTACAACCAGAAGAGCTGGGCCCACAAATTCCTTTAGAAGACCAAAGCATCGCCTTAGATCCATGTAGCGGGAACGTCCTTTCAAAGCAGTGTTTGAAAGCATGAAAGGAAGAGCAAGATAAAAGCCCAGATAATATCTGAGAGAAGAAAGGAACACATAGGAGAATTTTTTTTAAAGGAGAATCCAAAAGACAAAAACAAACTTTTATCTGTTTCATAATTTACCACATGGAGTTTGCCTGATTGGGAGAACTAGGGGTCCTTGCAAGAGAGTCAGGCTAATATTTCTTTGTATCCCTGAGATATCACTTGGAGTATTAACCACAGTAAGTCTTCAATAAGCTTTTGGTCGATAGAGGAAAGGGAGGGGTGACTAGCCAGTTTCCATGAGCCTAAAGGGTTAAATTAAAACTATATCTGGTTAAAAGCTATGACCCACATGGTGATGTTCCAACAGGTCACTTACTTAGTAACTGTGGCTTAAATGGATCCTCCATACATGTCAATGATTCAAGTGTCAAATGGGAAATACGCACATACAGCGTACTGCCTTAGATATATATGAAGGATACTAACAAATCCTTGTAAGTAATCCTTAAAAGGCAAAGGGGAGGGAATTCCCTAACAGTCCAGTGGTTAGGACTCCATGCTTTCACTGCTGAGGGCCTGGGTTCACTCCCTGCTGAAATCCTTCAAGCTGCGCAGCACTGCCAGTAAAAAAAAAAAAAGGCAAAGGGGAGAAAATACACCCCTGCCCCAATGAATTTCACCAAAGATGAAATGTTCTCTGGAACAGAGCAGAGCATAAAGCTAACTTGGCTACTTGCTTTGGTTTCTTTGGCATCTTTGTCTACCATTAGCAGTGAGGGTAAAGGAGAGTTAGATAAATTCTCCAGCAAACATCAAAATCTCAAAGTATTTGAACAGAATGCACACGACTAAACATTTTAAGGACTTATAGAGCACTGTCGTCTTGTCGTAAAACCCCATAAAAACTCTAGCTAGACTAAATCTCTCCCTAGGGAGCAAATACAAAATAATAAATTTATCTCTAAGACCAAGTCAAGGATTTAAATCTATAATAAGACTACTGGTCCAAAGGCACTGGGTAATAAAAATTCACAAGTTGTTGGGTTAAATATTCATGGAGCATGAACTGAAGCTATACCAGTGAGTTTTCTTCTCTGGATCAAAAATGTAGGATTACAAATATTTAATAAGTAATATCACGGGACTCAGTGTCACTTATTGCAAATAAGAATACTTGTGCTAAACCTTTCCATCAGACAAAAATGGTGGTTTGCAGCCCACATGCCAGTGCAGGCAATTGAAAAACAGAAAAGTTTTATTTCATGTAGTTCAGAGTCGCAGTTAGAGGCGGAATTCTGGAATGGCAGCTTGGGGAGTCCAGCCAACTCACCTTCCTCAGGAAAACAACCACTTAACTAGTGAGAATTATTTTTTTAAACAACCATCTGCAGCCTCTGGAAATTGTCCTTAGGGCATTTAGCAAATGAATGGAGAAACATTCATTTAAGAAAATCTGCTAAATCTCTGTAAAAACAGGGAAAGTCTATGGAATCTGAGCCCCCTCCCACCCCCAGCCCCCCAGCCCTGGGTAACTCGACCACAGGTGCTCTGACCTGAGCAGATGCAGCTAAGAAGACGGGGGCTCTCTCCCCACCTCACTCCCAGTGGAGCTACATTTTCACTTTGAAAGGGTAGGTGACGGGTGCTTCTCAGGCCTTCAGAATTCCAGGCAGGGACTTCCCTGGTGGCGCAGTGGTTGAGAATCTGCCTGCCAATGCAGGGGACACGGGTTCAAGCCTTGGTCTGGGAAGATCCACACACCGTGGAGCAACTAAGCCCATGTGCCACAACTACTGAGCCCACGTGCCACAACTACTGAGCCTGCACACCACAACTACTGAAGCCTGAGTGCCTAGAGCCCATGCTCCACAACAAGAGAAGCCACTGCAATGAGAAGCCTGCTCACCGCAACGAAGAGTAGACCCCACTCGCCACAACTAGAGAAAGCCCGCGCACAGCAATGAAGACCCAGTGCAGCAATCAATCAATCAATCAATCAATAGAATTCCAGGCAGGCATGGCTAAAAAGATGAGACTCCTACCTTGTGGTGCAGAATGTCTACCCCAGGTATGATGGGCTGACAATACCGAGGCCTCGATTGACCCCATACCAGCTGATTCATAAGCAGAGGCCCCACAGCAGGAGTACAAGCCTAGAAGACCAGGGGCTACCACCCCAACCCAGCACTGCTCGTACAGCAGGTGTGTCACTCCAGGAGAAGCAGACCAGAATGTGAATGGATTAAACAATTCAATCAGAAGACAGAGATTGCCAAACTAGCTTTAAAAAAAAAGAGACTCAATTACATGCTGTGGACAGGAAACACACTTTAGATTCAGAGCAGAGGCAAAAATGTTGAAAATTAAAAGATAGAAAAATGTATGCAAACAGCATCCTTGAAAGAGGTGGAGTTGCTATATTAATATCAGACTAAAGGACTTTAACAAAAAAAAATTACTAGGATCAAAGAGAGACATTTTATAATAATAAAAGAGCTTATTCATCAGGAATGTATAACCATTGTAAACATATACACACCTAACAAAAAGGCTGAAAAAATACATAAAGCAAAAACTGACAACTGAAAGAAGAAATGAACAATTTAACAATAATAATTGGAGATTTCAATGCCCCACTTATAATAATGGGTAGAACATCTATGCTTTTTGCTAGGTTTATTCTAGATTAACTGTGTATACGGTTTATGTTGCTGTGAGAACTTCCTTAGAATCCTTAGAGAGGCAGTGAAGGGATTAAAGTAAACACAGAGGGACAAATGAGGGTTAGAGACAAAGGGTTGGGGGGAAGGGGAGCCAAAGTAAATAGGTAAATTACTTTAAGATATCAGTGGTTCTTTAGAAACTCACATAAAGCAAATATGCACAGCCCACGGTTCCTTGGCATTATCAATACTACATGAAAACAATACAATTTCTTTGAGCATAGGATTGTCAGAAAAAATATAGGATGCCCAGTTAAATTTGAATTCTGGATAAACAATGAATAATTTTTAGCATAGGTATATCAAAAAATGGTACGGGACATCCTTATACTAAAAACTTATTTGTTATTTACCTGAAATTCACATTTAATTAGGTGTCCTGTATTTTCACTTGCTAAATCTGGCAATTTTGAGGGTCTGTGCTATATATGAGGTCGCACTTGCCCTCAGCATAGGAGATAAAGAAAGCAGGGGTGCAGCCTTGAGAGTAATAAACAAGCCTAATACTCTTCCAACTGTGATGTGAATAGTATCCTAGGGGAAATGCCCAGGAGTTGGGGGTGGGAATTAGCATCTTCAGCTTAGGAAAAAAGTGTTAGGCCTTGGAAAAATAGTAGGTTATTGACTCGCCAGGGTGGGGGTGGGGCAGGAATGATCACCAGAATTCCAACAAAAGAAACAAGTTATTCAACTAAGCCTGTCATTACAGCATGATTACAAGCACTATGGGAGGTAGAGAGGAGACAGGAGAGCAGGGAAAGTAGGCTTGCCCCAAATGAGAAAGTTTACCTGAAGACAGGAATAGAAAGACATATACAAGTAAAATATGAGAACTGTACATTTTTGAGTGAGTGCCCAGGTAAAATCCAGGAAGGCTTCTTGGAGGAGGAGGAACTGGTGCCAGGCATCAGAAATGACAGAATAAGTATACACACCTGGGCAGTGAGAGGCAACATGGTATCACAATTTCCACCCTTTCAGCGCCTTTAATTTTCAGCCACTCTTTCACTCTAGACAAGGCCTGTTCCCATTCTGTTCCATGTGTTCAGGTCAGCGGAACTGCTAGGGACAGTTGTGCAGGTCCTACATAGCACAGTGCTATGGTTATCATTTACATCATGGTGCTCTGTCTGTAGCCACACGCTGCAAACTGGAAATCCAGGGCTCGGAGGGCCCAGGTGAGGGCTTAAGTCATAGTGACCAAGAAAAGATTAGCAATTAGTAAAACCTTCTGGAAGGAAAGTTAGCAATAGCTGAACAAGAGCTTTAAATCTTTCGAGCCAGTAATTCCTCCGCCTCTGGGAATTTAGCTTTATAAAATAATCATGAGTGCGCACAAAGATTTAGTAACAGAGGGTTGTGGCTCAACGCTGCTATGAACAAACAAGAAACAGCCTCGAAGTCCAAAAATTGGGGATTAATTAAAACTATTCTAAGTATTTTAGACAAAGGATATTTAATACAAGATATTGGTTTTCAGCAATTCCATCTCGTCGGTAATTAAGCAGGGAATGGCGAGCCAACCCGAAGATTAGCAAGGCAGGCAGATGTTACCGCTGCCTGGCTAGGCGGGGAGCACGGGGCTGCTCTCGGAGACCAGGGGCTGGGATCGTCAGTCTGTGAGTGCTGGGGCCACCCCCTTGAGCAAGAGAGCGGGGGAAGAATACTTTGTCTCCTGCCAACCCCCATGCTTCCATTCAGTCTCCCAGTGGCCCAGCCAGGATCCGAGACACCCTGGAAAATGGAGTCTCCATGACACAGAGCAGAGCAAGGTAAGAGTAGGGATGAACGTGAGAACAAATGGGAAAATGGCTAGCTTGGTGGACAAGCCAGGTTTGTGTGGAATGATTTCATTCATAAAAAATGTATGCACGTCAAGACATAACAGACAAAAGGAATAGAAATGAAATATGCTTCTCTCTGGTTGTTGACATAACGGATGAAAGTGTTTTCTTGTCTACGTTTGCCAAATCATCTATATAAACATGAGACATGTATGGAGCGTGCACGGTCGATTCCCTCCTCCTTGACTGAAGCTCTCACTCCCAAGGCCGCAGGGAGTTTTGGTGGCCAAACTGAGACCTTCAAGCCCTGCCCCATCCTGGGGTGGAGGCAGGGTCAGGCTGCACCCAGAGACTGACTGATGAGTGTCAATCAAGGCCCACCTTGCCCCCCCCCATTCCAGGGTTACTCTGAAGGGTCATCCCAGAACCAGAGGTCCCTCTAGAATCGGCCAAGGCCATCAGTACTGACAGGAGCCGGGAGAACACGCGTGGGACCTGAGGGTTCTGGGTGGAGGGAGTGGGACACAGGTTTACCAGGATGGGAACCCTTCCCATGGCCGAGGACCGAGGGTCCTAGCAAGGCCCCAGGAGCCGGCGCTGACTTGTTGCTAGTGCAGAGCTTCATGAGGGCCACTGCTTCCTCCAAGCTCCTGGCAAAGGACAATGACCTGAACTGCCAAGGTAGATGGTGGCCCAAAGGATGGAGAGACTCAGAGGCATGAGCCTGTGAGGGTGGTTGCTGTTGTAGGCAACACTCCCCACCCCCGCCAGATATCTATGCCGCATGGGAGGGCCTGGAAGACATTTCATTTACAATTAAAAACGTAATAATAATAAATGGTACAAGGGCACCCGGTACGTGAAGTCTGACTCTACAGATGGGGCCGATTGTCACAGATGCCCTAATGGAATCAGGCTCCCTGTTAGCAATGTGGATTCAGGACAGTAGCGGTAAGTATCAAGGTCAGGGTGGTACACAAGGGCATGGCCCTGAGCGCTATGGGAAGAGTTGACAGATTAGGACACGCCCAGCAGGCATATAACTGACTCCTACATACAGTATTCTTCAGTCTGTGCAACCACAAGACATCAATGTGGTTGACAGGAGGCTGGGAGCAACTGCCCAGGAAAACATCGTGACACCTCGCCCAGTGTCCTCACTGACCCACTTCTCAAACCTGAAACACACTGGCTGAGCGGAGGCTGTGTCCCCAGGGGAAAGGACCCTGCAACGCTCTGGCAGGTGCACCCGGGAATGATTCCCCCAGTCCTTTCCCATACAGACCTTCAGCCCTCTGGTCCATGCAGCCCAGGTTTGTCTAGAGGTCGAGGAATCTCTGCTATAGCGGTGCTGGGTATATGTGTTTAGTTATACAGATCCACTCTCCCTCTGCTCTCTTCCCCAGAAGTCTGACTCATAGAAATCTCATCACTGACTCCCAGGTGTTTCAGCCACTGGGGTGCCCTAGCAGGAATTCAGAGGGGAAAAGGCAGGTGAGGACAGGCTATGAGTCCTTGAACCCATCCTGGCAAAGTTGCTTCAATTTGAACGTACCCCCCACCCAATGGTCATTGATTTTCTAAAAGCAGCCTTCCCTAAATGAATCTATCATTCCAGGTTCCAGGTTCTGGTAAACTTTCCCCCACCCCCGTCCCTCTGACCTAAGGGTGGTAACAGCTCTGTCCATTGTGACCCCCCTTTACCCAGCCCGGACCCTTATAAATAGTCCCATTATTAAATCCTCTAGAAATTATCCTAATTTAAGGATGTCCCTCTTCCTTGCTGTAAACCTACTGATGCAGCAGCCCAAATTCTAGTTATTACTTTAAAATGTATATCTCAGAAATAACTAAATTTCCTTGTCAATTGCATTATTATGAACTTTCATCAAATCTTTAACCGTGGTCATTTTTATGTCTTTTGTCATTTACAGATAGTTCTGTGTGTACTCTGATGCTTTTGCAAAAATGTTCCTATAAAAGGGTTTCATCTTCAAGGAATTCATGGAAAAGACTCTGACAAGTACAGGTTTCTGGTAACTGACTATACTGCTGAACTGAATGAATAAGCATTTTCAGAACTCTAATGGAAAACTGATGAATTCATAAAAGTGCTAACAAAAGATCAAGATGAAAAAAAATTAATTACATGGGACTGAGTGAATTGATGAGGATGATTATAATTTTTGTGACTTTCTGTTTGAATAAAAAAAAAAATCCCACAAGGACTCAGAGGCAAAAAATATACAAATCAATTTTCACTGCAAAGTAAAGGAGCTGTTACAGTGGAGGATTACTGGACTGAATGTCAATATTATGACATAGTATGAGTGTGTTTCGTGTTTGGTAATTGCAATCATTGTTGCTTTTGTTGTGGTCATCCATTTACAATGCTTGGTGTCAGTCTATTTATCTCTTGTAAAAATAAAATACAGTGTGTGTGTGTGAAAAAAATATATATATATAACTGTATACAATGTGACAGAGTCTATGTTGATAAGCTCCTATAAAGATACAACATATGGCATGGTAACTTCAAAAAAGAAAAAAGAATACCAATAACACAATATAAAGCATTATTTTTAATTAACAAAAGCAATTAGCACTAATTAAAATGCTCTCACATTTGTCAAAGAGCCATTTCACCTTAATTGCTAGGTGTGTTAAATAGGCAATTAAAAACAAATTAAAATGAAGACCCCAGAAAAAAGGGAGGCAGGCAAAGGCATCTGTGACAACACACAGGCAGAAACGCTCCCCGTCTTGGGGGCACGCAGCACTGCCCTTCACGTGCATTATGGCAACTCCTGCCCAGTGCGCTTCAGGAGACAATGCCACAAATGCAGATTAGGGAGTTGGGTTAAAAATGTAAAGTAAGCAAACTTGAATTTTGGCATAGGAAGGCAAAAAATTCTTTCTGGACTTTTTCACAATATCCGCAGATGAGTACTTCCTCAGTGTCTCCATGGCCAAGTTCAACAAGGAACTTGAAAGCCATTCCTCCCTCCAGTTGTTTAGGCGATGCTGTCTTGTGAGACACGCTGTTTTCAGGGCTTGAGTGGATGGCAAAACATGAAGTGTGGTAAATACACTCAGTAAAACAGCTCATTAATGGGTGTCATAACTAGATGGGGTTTAATGGCAGAAGCACAGTTTATGTCAGACCTTGCAATAGGAGTAGGAAATGTTTTGAATAAGAAGAAAGAAGAAAGAAGAAAGAAGCAAGGGCATCCCAGGCAAGAAGAGTAGTATAAACAAAGGCTCAGAAATTGGAGCTAATTGGTCTTACACGCACCCCTTGTATTTAGAAATGTTGGTCTGAATTACATCTTGTGGGGTGAGTTGTACCCTCAGGGAAGCAGCTGAATATTTTCAGTTGGGTAAGTTATACAATATTCCTGGTGTACTTCTCCAGTGGACCTGGTGATGGGCTAGCTATTCTCCAAGCTACAAGAAGAAAAGAATTCTCTAATTCTCCAAGAATCACCTAGCTGCCAGAGGACAAGCCTACCAGCATTAATATAAATGTGTGACCTTCTGTAAGTTACTTCATCTCAGAGTGATTCCAAGAGTGATGAGAAAGTGACAACAAGTTAGCAAATTAATGAAAGACATGAAAGTAGGAACATAGAAATTTCTTTACATGCCTCCCACAAATAAATTACATAGTCAGTATTATTGAGCTGCTATAACCTGACAGAAGGGCAAAGTTGGGAGGCATTAAGCTCTGTTTCAGTGGTTGTTTTTAATGAAAGTGAGAAAATTCAAGACTTCATTATTTTGAAGGCACTAATATTTACAAAATGTCTTAAGTTGATGTTGGCATCACAAATGAAAAATTTCTGCCCTCAGGGATTCTGAATCTTTCAGGACCATTGAAATTAAAAGCAAGTGTGAGGCAGATGTTTGGTTGGGGAAAATCACCAATAAATAGTAAAATGACAGGTGTCTCAAGATTTAAAGTCCAAGATTCAATAATTTCTAACTCTGAATGATGGAAAGCATTTCCGTATCACTTACAACCTTAAGACAAATTTAGTGACCCAGGAAAAATTGAAAAATAAAAAGGGCACAGGGAGGTGGGAGTCACACACATATCTCAAAAAAGCTGCCAAGCTCGGATCCTGAAAAAAAAAACAAAAAAACATATACACAATATCCCAAGCCCATGAGAATCTTCTAGAAGTTGACAAAAGGGAGTTGGTAAATGATGGTACCTACCCTGTGCACTGTTGGTGGGAATGCAAAATGGTGCATCCATTGTGGAAAACAGTATGGAGGTTCTCAAGAAATTAAAAATCAAACTACCATATTTTTCAGAAATCCTATTTCTGGGTATTTATATAGAAGAGTTGAAATCAGAATCTCAAAGAGATATCAGCACGCCTATGTTCATTGCAGCATTATTCACAGGTGTCAAGATATAGAAACAACCTAAGTGTCCGTTGATGGATAAATGGATTAAGAAAATGTGGTACATGCATACAGTAGAATATTATTCAGCCTTTAAGAAGAAGGAAGTTCTGCCATTTATGACAACATGGATGAACCTGGAGGGCGTTATGCTAAATGAAATGATTTAGACAGAGAAGGAAGAATATTGCGTGACTCATCCTTCTTATATGAGGTACCTAAAAAAGTCGAGTGCATACAAACAAAGAGTAAAATGGTGGTCACCCGTCATCTCTTTTCCCATCAAACTTTCCTAATCTGACCCGCAAGGACTTCTGGAGGCTGAAGTTCACCTGACAGCTTACTAGAACTGCTGTTAACCAGGTGTAAATTTCACAGACCGCACACCAAGCTCCCTTGTACTTTTCTCCCCACATCTAGCATCTAGCACAGTGCTTCAAGGGTAAGATGCTGCGTCTTTAAAACAAACAAGCAGTGCAGACTACCTGGAGTGACCACTGCTCCAGGTAGCACATTGCCTTGACTCAATGTGACCAAGATGGTATTTCTGGAAATCCAATAAGTGGGGGAAGAAGCTGTTCAATAAAGGGTATGTTTGGGACCAAAGTTCTCATCAACGATATGAACAGTCACCAACCCTGATTATGCTCATGGCCAGAGGTAGACTGCACTGGACTCTTAAGGCCCCTTTCCCATCAAATCAAAGTGCCAGAAGACATCTTTCCATCTAAGGTTACTAAAATACAGGCACTGGGCTCCTAAGACTTGAGAAAGCTAGCCCTCCCCATGCTGTACAGGATTTTTACCCACTGGTCAAGACCCTATCAGGCAACCTCAGGATATGATGTGTCTGACCCTCAGAAATGCAAGCCCTGTCCCTCAGATGGTTTGAAGGTCAGCCTTGTGCGGCTCCCCCAATTCCCTCAGCCCCCCTCCAACTCCAGGATCTAAGTGACTTCTCTGTTTCAACGGATGCGGTGGCCTCATGACTCAGAGCCTGGCCAGCCTGTACCTCTTTCCTCCTTCTGGTACAGTGCACTCCTCCGAGGGGCCAGGGCTGCGGTGAGAACCTGCGCATCTGCCCAGACTCCAGCAGGACACTCAGAGCCTCTGGGGTGAAATGCCACAGCATCGTGGCAGCTGTGGGGGCCAGATGACAACCCAGGGGGAAGGGCAGGTAAACCTCCATGAAGCCAACTTTGACCAGCGGCAGAAAGCTTACTCTCCCTTCCCTCAGATGGACTGTTCCCAAGCACGATTCTCTGAATGGCCTGTCCAATGCCATCCAGGTGCCCCAGGATGTGACAGGGTGTCTTCTAGCAGCCCCATGTGAAGCAGGGGCAGGGCAGTCCCAGGTGACCTGCTCTTCCCCCGACCCGCCCCTCACCACCGTTTTCCATCTCTCTCTGCCCTGGGATAGCACCTCTGCAGCCCACCGGTGATGAAAACTTGCCTTGGGTCTGCCGTCTTGGAAAATGCTAAGTCACTTGGTCTTCCATTCTACTCGTTAAATGAAGTCCAACGTCTATGTGCAGGGCACCAACATGCCGGTGTGAGCAAGGGTGACCTTGCACCAGACAGATCTCAGCTCAGATGTTGCTTTTGTTGCTACCCAGCTAGCCTCTCTGGATTTTATCGAGTAGGGACTTCATAAAAATCTCGCAAGGTAGTTAGACAGAAACTGGCTCATTTGACAGATAAAATACTGAGACAGAAGTTGATTAACTTCCCTAGTTTACACAGTGAGTGGCTGTGTTAGAAATCCCTCCCTCATAGACTTCTCCACAAGTGTCTGCATATTGTTTGACGAGCCCAGCAATGGCCACGGTCAACTGCAATGCTCAATTCTCCCTTGTTACAATAAAGATTGATGTGCACACCCCAGTTCTCTCAATGACACTAAAACAGCCACTTGAAAAGTGAGTATTGGGTGAAACAGGTGTTTGGCATCGTGAAGACCAAAATAAAAGTTTTGTAAACGAGTTTAAAATCAAATGCCACACACTGTATACATCTACACTGCCAAAAACCTTTTGATGGTTGTGATTTTTTTGCCAGCCATATGCTAACATCAAAAATAAATCTGTAAATAAATAAAATAAAATTCAAGAATTAAAAAAAATAAAAAATAAAAATAAATAAATCTGTAGGCTGCTGTAGGGTTTTATAAAAGGAGCCAATATCTCAAAAACGCTGCTGAGATTGTTGGCCTTGTTCTCAGCAAAGTACAGAAAGCCTTTGCACTGCAGCTAGCATCGTGTGTCTGTCCCCATACAGAGCTGCCAGAAGCATCTGCAGAGTTCCGGATGCCAAGAACAACTGTGGAATATATTATCCAAGCTTGTTGGAGTCCAACTCTTAACAGTGTTGAAAACTAATTTCCTATAAGAAGCCTTGCATATCAAGCTATACAAACATAACAATGGCCAGTGTTGTGAATAAAACACAGCTGCCCATATGCACTGGCTTCAATGCTATTGTATACATCCACTCTGCACCACGGTGGGGTCCCCGAAGTTTCCCTGGTGAGTTTCCTTGAATTTCTGTGAAGTACCAAGGCTGCCACTGAAAAAACGAGGGAGATAGGAAATGTCAGGACAAAGTCAGAGATGGAAAAACTAACAGCTTATGCCACTCCCGGGATCCATAAGTCACAGCAGAAGTCCTGCCCTGCCAGGGAATTCCCTAAACCGTGGGTGTTGGAATGTGGACCACAATCATGTCTTCAGGTATCGGGCAGGTAAGCTGCAAGACTGACAGGTGGGTCTGCTTTTTGCAGAGCCCTCCAGAGCCCTGCTGTCCTTTCTGCTCATGTATGCTGTCTACAGTAAAGGGCTCGCGTTCCACACGCATGTTACTTCTGGAAAACTTCCCAAGGCCCAAGCACGGCCTGATAACACACCTCCTGAAAGCCTGCTATAGCAAGCACCACTCCGGACACCAAGGATGGGGCTGAAAAGGGTGAAAAACCTCTGCCTTCAGGAGTGTCTGCTTTACTGGGGAAGACAAAACAGGAAATAATAGAGACATGATCATAGTAAGTGTTCTATCTACAGATCAGGATAAATGCAATAAAAGAAATAAACAGGTCATAGAACTGTGAGTAAGGACAAAGCCTCTCTCCTTATGCAAACTTTATTCGGGCTCCTCTGAGCCCTCCTCTAGACTAACCTTGGCTCCCATCCTTGCTGGGCCAGCAGAACCCAGTTTTAGCAAGAATCCTGTTAAGTCCACTTAGAAAGAATCCCTTACCCTTGGCATCTGACCAAATGCCTCACTCCCACCGTCCCACAGGTGATATCTGATCACCTGGCCTGCCTTCAGCCGAATCCTGCTAGGCCAGTTTGAAGAGCCACCACCCGCCACCCTTGATGCCTCCTCCTAATCCTTTCCCATCCACAGGCCACCCCCACCCTGCTCCTTGGCCATAAATCCCCACGAGTCCATGTTGTATTCGGAGTTGAGCCCCATTTCTCTCCCCTATTGCGTTGACACCTATCACAATAGCTCTAATAAAGTCTTCCTCACCATTTTAACAAGTATCAGAATAATTTCTTCTTTAGCAAGAACCAAGGGAAGAGGTGTGTTATCTTTTACAAGGTGGGTGCGGAAGGCCTCCCTAGTGAGCTCAGGCCTGAAGGATGAGAGGGAGACAGATGCAGGAAAAGTGAGCGCAGCGTGTCCATGCTGAGAACATGACCATGGTCATGGCGCTGACCATGGTCCTGACACCTTCACATTCAGGGCTGCGGCAGAACAGCTGGGCAGGTTCAACGGGAAAGGGGGTCCGTGTGACAGGGGCCTCAGGGGTGAGGGCTTGAGGGACAGAAACCGAAGACGAGGGCAGGGGCCACCTCACGCAGGCCTTGCAGGACTCTTCATGGGCTTCGTTTCTTTGAAAGCAGTAGCCAGGGAAGGTTTTCAAGTAGGGGCGTGTCATGCTCCAAGTGACTATGGAGATGAAGGTGGTAGCTAACTTTTGGTCTTTCAAAAAAGTTTTAATTGCGATATTGTTGGTGGTTAACTTTTGATTTTACATCTACTATCCATCTGAGCCTGAGAATAGACCATCTCCTGCCCTACCAAAAATGTGCAGTTTGTCTAAAATTGCTAGCTCGAGACTCAGGGAAAGCCAAATAGCACTGAGGTCTCCCATGAGGGGATGAAAGAGGACACAGCATAAAGCTGCAGCCCAGCTTCGGACGATCTCTTTACTGAAGCAATATCTCGGGCAGCTCCAGGGACCCAGACTTTATTACACGGCACAGCTGTACACAGCTCTGTCCTACGTATATCCTATTGGAAGGATACCAGATAGACAACTAGTCGAGAAAACAATGTCTGGGCGTTGGAAAAGCTGAGATGTCCTGCCCAGCACAGAATAACGTTTCCAATGCAGCATGTCCAGGAAGAGAAAGCAGGGCTGAAGCAGAGAGAGTATGAAGACTCAGCTCTTCTATTTCACAACCACCACTCTCAGCCCTACCCTGCATCTACTTACAGTCACAGGGGAGAGAGAGCACATTATCAAGGTTTTGTTGAGTTTCTTACGTCCTAAGAATGCTTCCCAAAATGGTTAGATGAAAACAAAATACTTTTCTTTAAAAGTTCACCTTCAGAAGATATGCGAACAGCCGACAGCATATAGAAAGATGTTCCACATCATTCATCATTAGAGAAGTGCAAATCAAAATCATACTGAGATACTACTTTATACCCACTAGGACGGCTACAATGATAATTTTTAAATGGAAAATAACAAGTGTTGGTGAGGATGTGGAAAAGTTGGAGCCCTCATACATAGTTGGTGGGAACTGAACATGGTGTAGCTGCTGTAGGAAACAGATTGGACGTTCCTCAAAAAGTTAAATGTAGAACTACCATATGCCCCAGCAATTCCACTCCTAAGTATATACCAAAAAAATTGAAGACAGAGACTCAAATACATGTATACACATGATCACAGCAGCACTGTTCACAATAGCCAAAAGCTAGAAACAACCTAAATACTCATTCACAGATGTACAGGTAAACAAAATGTGGTATATACACAATGGAATAAAATTCAGCCATAAAAGGGAAGGAAGTGCAGATGTACACCATAACATGAATGAACTTCAAAAACACTATGCTAAGTAAAGGCAACCAGTCATGAAAGACCATTTGTTATATGAGACCACTTACATGAAGTTTCCAGAATCGATAAATCATAGAGACAAAAACCAGATTGTTGGGGTTTCCCTGGTGGCGCAGTGGTTGAGAATCTGCCTGCCAATGCAGGGGACACGGGTTCAAGCCCTGGTCTGGGAGGATCCCACATGCCGCGGAGCAACTGGGCCCATGAGCCACAATTACTGAGCCTGCGCGTCTGGAGCTTGTGCTCCGCAACAAGAGAGGCCGCGATAGTGAGAGGCCCGCGCACCGCGATGAAGAGTGGCCCCTGCTTGCCACAACTAGAGAAAGCCCTCGCACAGAAACAAAGACCCAACACAGCCATAAATAAATAAAATAAAATAAATTAAAAAAAAGAATTACCAGGTTTCTAATAAGTCATTATAGAAAAAAAAAAAAAAAAAGCAGATTGTTGTTTTCCAGGGTCTGGAGAGAGGGAGAATGGGAACTCATTGATTCAGGGGTACAGGGTTTTCTTTTGGGGTGATGGAAATGGTTTGGAACTAGATGGGGTGGTGGTGTCACAACATTGTGAATGTACTGAATGCCAGTGAACTGTACGCTTAAAATAGTTAATTTTATGTTACGAGATTTTATATCATTTTTTAAAAGTTTACACTCTCTGAAACAAAAAGTACCCTAGCTCAGTCCTCCTGAATCCCCCTGTTTTCAGTATCTCTAGGCCAAAAGAGCTCCCCATCCTCTGGTGACAGACCCCCTTCTCCTGGTTCAACTGCCACAGGAGGGGTCAAGCTAGAAGGAGGGGGTCACACACTGTGGGTTTCTCTCCTATCTTTGAGGAAGTGAGTTTAGAGCCAGTATTCACATCAGGGGATTCTCTGAGGCCAAAATACTGGAAATGGGAGTAGTGTGATCTCAGGCACTGAATAAACTTGAATTTGGACAAATTAATATCTCTGAATCTGAGGAACGATAGCATCCCTTCTTTTTTATTGAAATATAGTTGATTTACAATATTGTATTAGTTTCAGGTGTACAACAGAGTGGTTCAGTTATATACATATATTTTCAGATTCTTTTCCATTGTAGGTTATTACAAAATATTGAATATGTTCTCTGTGCTATACAGTAAATCCTTGTTGCTTATCTATTTTATGTATAGTAGTTTGTATGTGTTAATCCCATATTCCTAATTTATCTCTCCCCCACTTTCCTCTTTGGTAATCATAAATTTGTTCTCTATGTCTGTGAGTCTGTTTCTGTTTTGTAAATAGATTCATTTGTATAATTTTTAGATTCCACATATAAGTCATATCATATAATATTTGTCTTTCTCTGTCTAACTTACTTCCCTCAGTCTGATCATCTCTAGGTCCATCCATGTTGCTGCAAATGGCATTATTCCATTCTTTTTTATGGCTAATATTCCACTGTGTATACGTACCACATCTTCTCTATCCATTCATCTGTCGATGGACATTTAGGTTGCTTCCATTTCTTGACTATTGTAAATAGTGCTGCTTTGAACATTGGGGTGCATATATCTTTTTGAATTTATAGTTTTGCCCAGATCAATGCCTAGGAGTGGGATTGCTGGATCATACGGTAACACTATTTTAGTTCTGTAAGGAACCTCCATATCGTTTTCCATAGTGGCTGCACCACCGCCAGGCATAGTGGGTATCCTCAGCTTCGGTGGCAAATACTGGAGTACTGGACACGCCCAACACCATGCTGAGGGCTCTGGGTGTCCTCGGACAACAAAACGACGTGGTTCCTACTCATACACCACGCCCCCAGTCCGCATCCCTGGTGACCACGCACTCAGAAGGCTGGAGACCTCATCTGAGCCCCCGGTTCCTTGAAAGGTGAGGACTGCGGTGGAAAGACAGCCCTGGATCCTGCCGGGGAGGTGCATCCGAGCTCCTCCCGGCTGCGCTCACTTTACTCGCTTCCTGTTTGGAAATGGAGACTGCGGCAACGTGAAGAAGGCTCACCGCCTGGGAAGCCGTTGCTTCCTCTTCCTGCTAAATACCAAGGCGGAGGCTGCGTGCACCCAGTGCACAAAGACTAAGCTGAAAATCAAACCTCAGCGCACAACTGAATTCTCCTTCTGAAAACAACTGTCTTACACTCAGGTACACATACACTTTCCCTGGAGCATCAGACTCATCACGATTCACAATGCTCAGGTTGTAACATCTACCAGCGGGCAGGGCACCAAGCCCCACCAGCTCTCCCACGCTGGGCTCGCAGCGGCCAGGTTCAGGCCAGTTCCATAAATTGAGTTCCCACCGTGCCCGCGACACTGGGCAGGGCCTTCCCGCCCTCATGCTTCACAGTATCCCTGGGGGGCAGGGGGTACCTCCACTTCCCTAATAAGTAGATGGAGATTTGGAGATTCTGAGTCCCCTAAGAGCAAGCTATTAAGGGGTCGCTCTGGGATCCCAGCCCCACGCAGCTTCCCCAAGGTAGCCACTGATCAGCTGCACGTTCCCAGAATAAAAGAACAAAGAGTGATGGCGATAGAGCAAAACTCCATTAAGGTGGATCTTGCCCCTGACTGCTTCAAATTATTGATCAAATACTCAGCAAGAAGTACAACTTTAAAAGCTCCCAACCACGTCCAATAACTCAAACCATGAACAATGTGTTGCCAGGTGGAAGGCTTTTGAGCCTTTTATGAAGCTTTATGAAGCTTTAATGAAAATAATTGTAATTAGCAAACTGATCAGAGTCAGAAGCTACTGCTTGAAAGCAGTTTCTCCCAAGTAAGATGAGCATTCCCCCCAGGGAATAATGATCGTTATTAATTCACTTAGACTTAAAGATAGGCCTTCCCAACCTACAGCTGACATGGGGCTGCTTTGAGTGGGCACTGATGTTTCACCAGCTCAGGATCCATTTCCCCTTTTTCTGATAGACAAAGAGTCGACCCCCCTGGACACTGCAGTCTCCTCATTCTCTGTCCCTTGTTTGGGTTGGGCTGTCTCCAACTTCTGCTCCAAGGGTGGACATGTGACCCAGGCCTGGCCAAACCACTCAGCTCTCGAGGCCGGATGACACAAGACCCAACAGTTCCAATTCAGGGACATAATGTTAGCACGTTCAGTGACAAGATCTTCTTTCTGCTGGAATTGTTAACAGTGAGAGGGCTAGCAATAAGCCTGCCACATTTTGCTAAGTGGAACAACCAAAGCCTAAAAAAACCAAAGTCTTCAAAGGGAAAGGGAGACGGGAGTGAAACACCTTGAATGGATTAATTATGTGAGTTCCTGGATCCAGCCATGCTTGGATCTATCCTAGGTCACCCAATAAATTGCCTTTCTTAATTAAAGCAATTAAAATTGGAGTTATTTGTAAACGAAAGAGTCCCAGCCAATACTACTTCTTCACTTTCCAAAAAGAGTCAACCTTTTGACCATGGTACAAATGTAATTTGCAGTCCACTCTGTGCAAACTGAAACCAACACCACACAAATAAGGACTCAATTGAATGTCTGCTTAGACTTCTTCCTAGGAAATGAGTAGCATTTGTATCTCGCACATAGTTCAAGGCCGGTAAAATGCCTGCAGAGACTTCCTTCCAGGGTCACACAGACAATTTATCTCTAAGTGAGTAAGGAGACGTGCCCAGCTGACCGCCAAGAGTGGTGTTTCAAGGCAAAGACACAAAGGAACGTGATGCAGGATGGGATATTGTCTCCTCCTTAGCTGTACAGCCATTTTTTTAATGAGAATTTTTAAAATATTTATTTATTTATTTTGGCTGCCCTGGGTCTTAGTTGTGGCATGCAGGATCTTTTAGTTGCGGCATGCAGACTTCTTAGTTGCAGCATGCATGCTGGATCTAATTCCCCGACCAGGGATCAAACCCGGGCCCCCTGCATTGGGAGAGTGCAGTCTTACCCACTGCACCACCAGGGAAGTCCCTGTACAGTCATTTTGAAACTTGGGACGTGCATCCTGCCTCATGGAGACCTGGTGATACAGTTCAGCAACATAAGCTAGTGGGATACACCTGTATTTGTTTCCAGAATCATCTTCTCTATTAAGAAGTATCTGGCTGGTCCAATACACAGCACTCCCACTGGACAGAGGTCTGGACAAGCCTCCTGCAGGGCTTCTGAGCCCCTCGTGTCCAGCCCAGGCATGTTTGTCTCTAGCTTAGGTACAGAACCCATCCATCAGTTGACTCCAAGGCATGACACAAAGGGCAGGAGACAGGCAACTTCACACCAAGTTTACCCTTGGGGAGCTGTCTCTCCAGTGGAGAGTAGCTCTCTGCTGAGCAAGGCATGGCCTTGCTCTAGAGTCCCAGGGTTCTTGGTCACTGCTCCTCTACTGTGCTTGGAAGGCTTCGACAAGCATCCTTATCCTGTGTGGATACTCCTAGCACCGCCAGACCTTCTAGGTTCAGTGGCTCCAGTGGCAGGATAACTTGAACTCCAGCCTGGACTCTCTGCTGAGCCTTCTTGCTCGGCCTCTTTTGAAACTGACAGTCTTCCCACTCACCCAATGAGTGGGTTCAGGTGATATTCCCAGAGTGGTATATGCTACCGCCAGAACCTGAAGAGGCACACCAGGCACAGTGCCTCTTTCTTAGCAGTAAGCACGCCAAGGTGCAATCTTTTCTCATTCACCTTATAGGAGATATCCTGCCATGCCCCAGGTCATCAGACCCCATAAACTTCTTGATGTGACAGGCTCCCAAATATTCATGGGGTTTCCTCTCTCATCCCATGGCTCCTGTGTGAACTACTAGGGCATTCAGGGTACTTGCTGTTGGTCAGATCCAATTAGCATTTTGTCATCAATATTATGGACCAGTATGGTATTGTGTGGAATATCGAGATGTTCGATGATCCCCTTGATCGTGAAAACAGTTGGAAGGATCTAAAGGGCCATTCTATTCCCAGGTGCCTTGGATCTGAGGTATGAGTGCAACGCAAAATGTATTTCCTGGGTGAAATCCTCTGTCTCAATCTGAAATTTCCCTCTGTCTTTAGAATATGATTACCCCCAATGAATCCTAACTCCATCTCTTCCACCTTCCCTTCCAATGCCTTGTTTTAGGTTCATATACTACAAAGCCAAATCCTTTGTATTTACTATTAAAAGCTAAATACACGTTTCCATCTCCCAGGGAAGAGAAAGCACGAATCACCTATTCTCAGCTGAAACCGAGGTGCAAAAATGATCAGGGAGCTCTGGAGCACCTCTGGTTTTCATGTAAAATCCATTTTTGCATCTGATGGAGAAATGGCCTCAGCCATCCCTCATCCTGGATTACCCACATCCTTGATGCCATGTACGATAGATCTCATGTTCATTTCATTCACTGGATGACGGACACATAAGAAGGGATTGACATAAAAGGCCACGTTGCACAGGGAACTTTCTCAGTGCGATTAAATTTTTGGATTAAAGCATACTTGAAGGATTCAAGATGAAACAGTCATTCCAAATGTAAAGGGCTTCTGATGTGGAACTGGAAATAAACTCTACCAGAATTGAACTTAGCAGTTCTTTGTGTTTGTATATAATAAGAAATAAAACAAAAGAAAACCAAGTGTGAAGCCCCTTTTCGACATGTTTTTGACAGAGGTCAATATCCATAGAAAATTTTTCAAGTTGGGATTTGCTCTAAGTCTGGGGGAGGAGTGAGGAGAGAGCAGCGCGTGGGGCACAGGTACCGACCACGGAGGTCCAGGTTTGGTTTTACTTTCCCTGTGGACCACTGGCCACAAGCCATCGCCCCAACCCCACAGGCTGTGTTCGCTTCCTGGACATGGTGCTTCATGGAAGTCAGAGAGGCTCCTGCCCTTTCTCCTTTCTGTGTTCACGGGAGGCACGTCCATCTGCATGCGTGTGTCACTGACACGCACGCTCCGCGACTGAAACTACCGCCGCGATCGATTCTTCTCCTGCTTCCGCCCAGCTTAGCTGGGAGTCAGAACCTGCATCGGCAGCAAATTGTAAGAGGAATGACGAGCAGACTCATGTCATCGCCCCCCTTGCTCGGCACCTGCCTGTCAACATCCTCACCTGCTGTTTCAGAAGCATTTTCTTTTAAAGTAATAAAACTGCTTGTTGGCATTTCTCGGGATCACTAATGCAGCTGTCTACTCCTGGACTTTGTGATGGAAAAAAAGAAATACAATACGATCTCCCCATTCTGGGGGAGCAGTAACAAGAAAATCTAATTTTATCTTTGCAAAGACATAGTCCTGCTGCCACTTTGACCTGAATTACCTACTGGAGAAAGTCTTTGGACTAGAAAGAATGGCTATGTGCAGCTTTGAATTCTTTCAATCTGCTTTTTAGCCTATAAATTAGTATATTCGATTAAGAAGGCTATGGGTAGGCAAAGGGATTATTTTTAACTAACCAGGTAGTTAGCTATTTTTCAAATAGTTGTTAGGCATTCCCAAACTTTTATGGTTTACAAACGCCCTAATTTCAGTTGCATTAATTTTTTGAGATGACACCTAAATCTCTCTTTCTCTTTCTCTCTGTCTACCCAGACAAACACACTTATACATATACACTTATTTTACAGAATTAAACCTAGTTTTGATTTAGAGGTTTTAATGTTGCTTGAGATATTACTGGTGGCGTTGTAAAAGTCAGGGCTGTTAATACTTTAAACTAGTATTTATGGGATTTCCAATAACATCATGAAAAATACAATTATATCTCCTTTTTTCCAAATTCAGAGGGTTTAAAATTTTCTTTTCCTGTTCTTCTACGGAAGGACATCTAGTACTTGGAGAGATCTTGTGCTTTCCCATGGCTGGTCATTTATATCACATCCAATTCTGTGCCAGGTTCTTAGAGGCGAGCCGGCAACCGTTAAGCCATCCTTTGTTTTTCTACCTTGCATATGGCACAGAGGAAAAATGTTTGGGACTATCCAGGGCATGGAGCACAAAAAACTAATGATCTATATCAAGGGTGGTGAATGTTACAATACTTTTGGCTGCAAAGGGGACCGAATGGAACCAATCTGAATGAACCTGAGAAGGAAGTTATTTGGCTCTGTAACTGAATGTCTGCAGGTGGGGTAGATCTGACAGCTGGTTAATCGCAGCTCACTGCTGTCACCAGAAGCACAGGTTCTTCTCTCTCACCTGTTCACAAGGAAGATGCTGCTTCCCTCATCTGTGTGCAGCTACATGTTTCCTCAGAATGCCTGTGAAGAGACCTCAGTAGCTTCTGGTAGTTTTCCCAGAGTGAGGAACCTCCTTCTCCAGAAGCCTCTAGAAAACCCTTCCTCACATCCCACTGGCCAGAATTACATTAGTCCTTCCTCAACCAATCATGGGGAAAAGAGAAGGAGAGAAAAATCAGGCCACCCCTCGAGTGCAGTGTCCTTTCCCTGTAGCACTTGGGCTATGAGACGAAGGAATAAATAAAATAAACTGAGTTCCTTTTAGGAAAGGAAAAGGGAAAATCTTTGCCAGGGACCAGCCAACAACACCTCTCCAGGTGCTGAGGCAGAAATAACGTTATTGCTTCTAATTCGAAAAGACACATGCACCCCTATGTTCATAGCAGCACTATTTGCAATAGCCAAGACATGGAAGCAACCTAAGTGTCCATAGACAGATGAATGGATAAAGAAGATGTGGTACATGTATACGATGGAATATTCCTCAGCCATAAAAAAGAATGAAATAATGCCATTTGCAGCAACATGGATGGACTTAGAGATTATCATACTAAGTGAAGTCAGACAGAGAAAGACAAATATCATATGGTATCACTTATATGTGGAATCTAAAAAATAAAATGATGCAGATGAACTTACTTACAAAACAAAAACAGCCTGACAGACAGAAAACAAACTTATGGTTACCAAAGGGGAAAGGTGGGGAGGGATAAATTAGGAATTTGGGTTTAACAGATACACACTACTATATATAAAATAGATAAACAACAAGGACCTACTATATAGCACAGGGAGCTATATTCAATATCTTGTTATAACCTATAATGGAAAAGAATCTGAAAAAGAATATATATATAACTGAATCACTTTGCAGTACACCTGAAACATTGTAAATCAACTCTACTTCAAAAAAAAAAGAAAGAAAGAACGTATTGCAGAAGGGACTCTTCCAGAGCTCTATAAACAAATGGCTAGACCAGGTCCCAAGCCAAATGAAAGCAAGGCCCAGGAGGGTAACAAATGGACAGGCTGATGCCCTGCAAAAGGAATGGTGGGGACTGTGGCCAACTGGGGTGTGCATGCCTTCCTAGGGCATCCTTATCCAATTAAACAGAGGTGTACCCCTGCTACCACTCTGAACTGAATTATCCACCAGAGAAATAGTCTTTGGACCAGAAAAAATAGCAATGTGCCACCTGCCCCATGCCCATGACCTGTCCCCTCCCCCTTCTCATCCAAACCTACATGCCCCTAATGCTTCCCCCCAACCCTATCCTTTCACAGCCCCCCTCTCATCTGTGGTGTGGCGCAGACCCACATTCCACATACCATGTAAATCCCACCCATGGGCCGTTCGGGATTACCCAGTCGGCAGGCAACCACGTGTGAGCACAGAAACTAAAAATCGGAACTTCGACACATTTGTCTTCATTGCTTAGGGCCCTGCCCCAGCTCATATTCAACTTCTGGAACACAACCCCTTGAATACAATTGAATGATCTGGACAGGCTTTATCTGCATTTGAATGTATACTTTGCCACTTACGAGATCTGTCACCTTGAGCAAGGCACGTACCTTCATTTTACAGATGAAAAATCCCGGGCTCAAAGATGAATATCCACCTCCAAGAGTTTTGTGAAGATTGCATGTGGATTTATGTAAAACACCACGCCCTACCCTCTGTGCATTTAAGTATCACCACCCACACACCCTCCCCAGGGTTTAGCACGTGGACAAAGGTAAAGCAAAAGTCTTGACCTGTTCCGTTATTTTCTAAACAGGTCGCCCCAGGACTCCAGACTCCAGCTGCTTGGGCCTTGGGTGCTGGTTTTCTCAGGTTTCTCCCATGAACGCTGTCTCTGATGCCAGCCTGCCACCCCCCAAGCCATCCTCTGCCCTCCCATCATGAGGTTGCTCTAGTTCTGCCCACCAGATGGAAAACAAGAGAGCAAGCTCCCTTTCTGGAACGTTGCTTCCATCACATCCAGAGCATCCCGGCCCAGGGACGCCTCTCACGGGGACAGGCAATGGGGACAGCACACCTTCTGTCTCCTAACCGCGGTCTGGTAAATCCCCGGGGACCTCTGCTGCACGGTCGTGTTCACTGTTCTCCACAAGCCTCCCCCACCGCATTCATTCCACGTTTGCTTAGCAAAGGAACAAAACTCCACGATGCAGCCATGCTTGATGCCCTTTGGGTTGAGAAGAAACCTGAAATACACATCATGCCTCCTGACCCCCTAGCTCCCACACGAATGGAACCCCCATCTCCCAAACTGCCACTGCTGCTACTGAGGATAATAAAACAAAAAATAAAAGATGTGCATACTGTTTCTAAAACAGTAATTTTTTAAAATCATTCATCCTTTGATTCCCCCCATCCAGTGAGATTACTGGGCAGCTGGTGAGGTACCCATTTTATAAATAAGGACGCTGGGGCAGAAGGAGGAGAAATGATTTGCCTTTCAATCCACACCGTGAGTGATGGATGGAGTTGGGACTCAAATCTAGGCCTGTTACTTCGGACTACAATTTTTTTCCATTTTATATTCCACTTTATCCCCTCATCTACGAATCCATAAACCATTACTTCACTGCTTCTTGCTTTAATCTCCCTTTGTAAATCAAGAGTAAAGATTCCACGCAAAGCTCTGAATCACGTCCATTTCAGCCTGAATAAAATGCTTCACTGGCACTTACATTTCGAATTCACCGTGGTCCACCCCCGAGTACACACCTCCCGTCCCATTCAAGGTGACCACATGATCTGTAAGCAGCTATTACCCCCCAGAGGATCACGAGGGCCCTCGTATTTGGGGAATAGAGTTACACTTTAGTTTTTATTTTATGAGTTCAAATAAGGGAAAGAGTCATGCCAGCTGAACATAAAAATGATATTTTAAGGAAAATCTGAAATTGTATTTGGCCCTTATTTTTTACCTCTGGTTCTAACGTGACTTTTCCCTCCAGGTCTTTGGGTAGGACTTTTTCCAAGAAGAAGATCTAAGTGTGAAATTCTTTCATAGGATCGGGCCCAGTCTTGGGTCCCACTTGGCAGAAGGGCAGGAGGACGAGGTGACTCCCAGAGGAGTTGTGAATGAGTAGGTGTGAGCTGTGTGGCTCACACTCGGGTAGACTTGGAAAAACTAATACGTGGCTGTAAAGCTAAATTAAAATGTCAGATTTGAATAACTCTGCATGGCTATGGAAAGAAAACAAATTAGCAGTGAGCAAGCTTCCAGCTCTCCTCTTAAGAGCATTCTACGTTGATGGCGTGTTTTCAGGTTTTACACTGTGATCCCAGCTTTGTTGTTACACAGCCTTAGGAAGGGGGAATGGCTGTGGGCTGAGGCTGGAAATTCACGCTCAGTGTTAGATGCTGACTTGACATCTGGTAAGAGTGGGAGCCCTCAAATGGCCTGAGCGCTCTGAGTCCCCTACCCCCTCCAGCCGAATAACTCTCCTGTCGTCGGGACCAGGCACAGTGCCTGCTTATCTGTGAGTAGTGGGTTTCGGTTCCCTATCAGACAAACCAATTTCATCACTTCATGGGAACCAGGGTCACTCCACCCTCCTGTCACGACAAAGCCTGCCTCTCACAGCCCCTGTGCATTCAGTCTGTTCCCAAGTGCCACCCCCCTGTGGCTCTGCGTGGCATATGCTGTCCTCCCCGCCCACTCCCCCCAGCTCTGAGTCTATGGGACCAGGAAAGTGCCCCACTGATCAGTCTCTTCTTGGTGACCATCGACCATTCGTCACTTCCCCCCCTCTTCTTCCTCTAATCCTTCTTTTTCTCCCCATTCCATTATCTATGGTTTTCTTTTCTTGCACAATGATAATTATAATAAATTTGCCAACCACCATACTTCAATTTTTATGGATGCCACACATATGTTATATAATCTGCCCTCCGAAGGAAACTACAGGTGGTCCCCCGCAAGTCTCCTAATTGGTCTTTTTTTTCCTCTAGCAGGGAGGGTAAGAACAGAAAATGTTCGGCCAGAAGGCTTGGGTTCATCCCCTGACTTCTGCTTACTATTTATGTCATCTTGGTCAAGTTATTAAACCTTTCTGGGTCTCAGTTTTCCCACAGACAAAATGATGATAATAATACTCACTGCATAGAGTTATAGTAATATTTTAAAAGATAATGCGTTACGAGCTTAGCACAGGACTTGGCACAGAGTTTTCATTCAAGTGCTTGCTGCTAGAATGTTTGAACTGGACAGACCCATCACCCTAGCTTCATGGTCCTTTCCCAAGGCCTGGGTTCAAATCCCCACTGATGAAAACCTGGAGACATACACTCACTGCACATACACAGCTCTGCACCTCCGGTGTCCTTCCCCTCCCTAGATTGAGAGAGGATCTCATCCATGGTTTTTAAACCTACATGAACGTAAGAACCATCTGTCAGTCTTTAGAGATGTACAGATGCTGGAAGATCACTCCTGACTCAGCATCACTCAGTCTCCAAGGATAGCGATGTGCAGCCAGGATGAAGATACCCTGGGCTGACCCAGGTTCATTTCAGAACCAACGTCCATGAGTCTGTTATCCTATATTCTCTCTATTTCCTTCTGACTGTCTGAAATCCAGTCATTTCATACTTGATGATATGAAAGCCAGTGGCCCTGTACACAAAAATAATTAAATTCTGCCTAATGAACTTGGATATAATTCTCAAGAATATTCCCTGGACTAGAAATGAAACACTTTGACTGGAGAGAGTGGGTTTTAACTCAGCCGCTGGGGAAAAAGAAACAGGAATTGCAAACAAATTCCCAATTCCCTAATTCCCCTTCAGGCCCAGAGAGGAAACTTAGAGAAGCAAGTGCTTATTTATGAAGGAGTTTTCTGTAATAATTGCATAACTTTTGCCTCATGCACAAAGACTCTGAAAAGATAGCCAAGTTGTTTGAGGTCTCTTCTATGTAAGATGGATTTAGATACCTATAAATCTCCTAGACATGACCAGACAGCATCAATAAACTTGAATGATGGCCTAGCACTAACATAATTAAGAAGAATTAATCCTCCAGACTCGGCAGCAATAGGTGTGTTGTCCGTAAGAGCCTTGTCAGCACTTCAAATATTTCTCAGCTGACAAAGATTGGACATTTGGGAAGACAAAATAGATGTAGTCAGACACAATCTGACAAGATCTGCTAAGATGAATCAACCTCCCCACCCTGGGGGAAAAAAGAAAAACAGTGTTAGGAAAGCAGAGAGTGGGCAAAGCTTATGTCCCCAGACTCTGGAAGTCAAAGAACATTAACTTCACAAATAGAGCTGGTAAGGAAATGACCCAGAGTGAATTCCTGTTTGTTGGGAACAGAGCTGGTCCATGGCAGCGCTACTCAAAGCGGCTTGTTGACAGTGCCAGTTTGCAAAATCTTCCAGTTCGTGAGGAGATAAGGAGTTTGTGCCAGAATATGTCAACTACATCACTAAATGCACTAAAAGTTCAGCTAACTTTTTTTTTCCTGGCGAGAAGCACTGCATTGCTTTATCCTTTGATGCAAACTCCTGATCCCATCAAGGACGGGAAGTCCTTGCTCTTGGTGGAGCGATCCCTGGCCTCCCTGTAGTGGAGGCTGTGATTTGCTGTCCTGCTCTCCTTTCCGGGACGAGGCATTTACTCCTCTGTCTGGATGGAGTATTAGCTGCTCACGACTCATGGCTAAGAGAATCTCCAGCAGTTATTCTAGACCAGGATTTCCCTCTTCTGCTGTCAGACTCCATCATCCGCTCCCAAGCACTCTTTCCTGCACCAAGTCTCAAACCATTTATAAAACAGCTCCTTTTGGGCTTCCTTGGTGGCGCAGTGGTTAAAAATCCGCCTGCCAATGCAGGGGACACGGGTTCGAGCCCTGGTCCGGGAAGATCCCACATGCCGCGGAGCAACTAAGCCCGTGTGCCACAACTACCGAGCCTGCGCTCTAGAGCCCGTGAGCCACAACTACTGAAGCCCGCACACCTGGAGCCCGTGCTCCGCGAAGAAAGAAGCCACTGCAATGAAAGCCCGCGTGCAGCAACGAAGATCCAATGCAGCCGTAATTAATTAATTAAAAATATTTTAAAAAACAAAACAAAAAAACGGCTCCTTCCTCTCTCCCTCGAGCTCTGTGTGTGTGTGTGTGTGTGTGTGTGTGTGTGTGTGTGAATTTTGGGGCGAGGAGTGTCAAGGGGATGAGAAGGTGGTACTTTTAAGGTCTTCAGGCCTAGTTCCTGGGAAAGACATACACCCCAAAACTAAAATCTGCTGCCACCTTTTGGTGAAACAGAAAAATAAGATTCTTTAAAATAGAGAAAATGCATTTCCTGTTAAGATTTTGAAGATGAAGAAAAAAAAAGTTGAGTACCCTAGAACAATTAATATACTTTGTACTATAGACTGTGGTTTTGGTCACTACTTCTGACGCTGTGAATATTAACATCAGTTCTGGGAATTAATTTTAATATTAATAAAGAAATATTCAACTTAACCAAATACCTGACAGGATTCTTCACTGACTATTGTGAGGAGGGTAGACAGCTAGAAAGACGAACAGATTTAAGTATCTTTAAGAGCAAGAAAGAACAGAAGTGTCTAACAATTCTTCCGTGTGTGTGCAGAACAAGCTCGGGGCTGCCACCCATGGAAGGCAGGTGTGAACACACTGAGTGTGGCCACCTTCCCGACACAAGTCTCCTCGCCCTACAGCACACCCAGAGCGCAATCCTGGACCAGCGACTTCCTCTCAAAGTCCAATCACCACCGTATGACTTACCCAGACAAGGACCCCAACTGTTGTCAACAGGGGTCTGGGCTCGGATATTTCTTTTTTTTTCAACAAGCAAAAATTATTTTATTGCCATTGCAAAATATCCATTCACGTCTTCTGAAAATGAAATATTTTTTATTTACAATGTTGTGTTTAATTTCTGCTGTGCAGCAAAGTGACTCAGTTGTTCATATATATATTCTTTTTCATCTTATTTTCCAGTATGGTTTATCACAGCATATTAAATATAGTTCCCTGGGCTCGGATATTTCTGATGAGTGGTGTCAGAGACCACCCCATGTCATGTTTAATTGAAATATGCCTAAAGCTATGCCTGAAATTTAGCTAGTGATCAATCAATAGTTATTGAATAAGCGAGTGAATATGCATGGTATTTTGAGAACTAAAGAAGGAGCTGGGAGGATTTTTGTAAAGTTGGAGGGGGGTGGGGTAAAGATCACCTGAGGAAAGAGGGGAAGCAGTGAAAAAAGGTGACTCTGAGATGCCAGGCAAAAGCCATGCTGTCCCCGCAGAACACCCAACGCCAGAGCCAGGCTCCCAGCCCATCCCATACCAGCCCCGAGCTACTCTAGCACTACTGAGGGCGTTGTACCCCACAGACCCAGGGAAGGTGGTGCTCCAGCAGAGCATGTGATTGAGAACTGCTGTGGGGAAGCATCTCATTCAAGGGCTCCCACAAGGATGTAAACACATCACCGCCGTCTCTGCCTTCATGGTCACATGGCGTTCCCTCCCCCTGCATCTCTTCACATCATCCTCCTTCTGTGCTTGTCTGTCTCTTTGTCCATAATCTACCCTTTTTATAAGGACACCAGTCATAGTGGATTCCAGCCCATCCTAATGACCTTGTCTTAACTTGATGACATCGGCAAAGACCCTATTTTTAAATAAGGTCACATTCTGAGGTGGGGGGATAAGGAAGGAGCCAGCCTCTAGATGCCCCAGAAAGGGGAAAACTAGAAAGTCACAGAGATAGGATTTAAGATGAAAATAACCCCCTAACCCACACCCTTTGCATTATCCTATGTTTCCTCCCACAACTATTTTGCCAGAATTTCAGCTTTCTCTAATCTTTCTTCCCTCTTAAGGAATATTTTAGTGTTAAGTCTCTGACCTGGAATCATATGAAGTTGCTTTGCTAAGCTCCAGGGCAGCTGTCTGTAAATGCCCGTACTATGCTTTTTATGAATTTCTCCAAGACACAGGCACTTTGCCCCAGGTTCGCTCTGCTCATAATCTTTCCTCAGAATAACATTCCTCTCACTGTCTCCTCCATCTTCTGAGCAATGGAAAGTATAGCAAAGTTAAGTCAGAAATCAAGCTGTATAAAATCACAATCACAGTGACCAACTTGGTATTATGACTGTAGACCAAAATTCACTGTGAAGAAAAATCCCGAAACCTCTAGACAAGACTGTCAAAAGTTATTTACTCCATCTCCCTGAAGGGCATTCAGTCGGACGCTACCACTTGTCTAGCCAACATGGGTCCACCACCTTCCTTGCACACATGCAAAAAAAACTGCATTGGTACAGAAGTATGCTGGGAAGCGCTTTGTTTACACACCCTCAGAAGGAACAAGGTAACCTCCCATCGGCATGACTACACTGTAAATATATTAGAGCTTGTCATGTCATAGAAGAATGACAAATGAGATTTAGTGATATTCCTAGTGACTAATGCCACGGTTGAGAATCAGTTGTAAAGAGTTCTCTTGATAGCCTGGAGCCAGATATTATTATCTTCTTATGAATTCAAGAACTCCAAGAATAAAAGCTTAATGTATGAATAAACTTTGTTCCTGCCATGATTTGAGGATACGAGGGACAGCTTCCTTGCAATGGATTATTATTTTTTTACGATAGGGTAAGTGAAATCTCGGTAAAAGACAAAATCTCTCCCCACCTCGCCTGCACCTGCTCCCCCCTGACGCTTACACACATGGACATGCCCTTGAGAGATCTGCAATTAACCAAAGGAGGGAACCAAGAGGTTACAGCCATCTGACAGTGTCTAACAGTGGGAGGTTGAGCTGCTTCAGCAGGTGGCCACTGTGTAAAGTGCAGAGATAAATGCTGTGAGTCTGAGGTGTGAGCTGTGAGATGGATAGACTTGGCCACAACCTCATCTGTCACCTGGCTTCACACACCTCCACACTAGTTAGAGGTCCTGATATCAGTGTCAACCCGAGTTCTGCATATTCCTCTTACCTCAGTGTACGGCTCTTCTAGAAAATGGCCACACGTCCCTTTAGGAAGGGGTCAGGGAATATTATTTTAAATATGGGCAGAGAAATGACAGAGTCCTTCTTCAAAGGAACTCAGCTTTCCATTCAATCTAAGCATGAGAGTTGGCTCAGATACAGAAACTTGGTGAGGGGTCAAAGTATTTCATCAACACTTTGATTTTTTTCTGATCACAAAAGTCAGGCAGGATACTCAGCACCTACACGTCTTATCCTAAGATAATCATGAGTTACTGGCCATCACCGCAGATTTCTGTGGGTCAGAGAATCTTGAAAAAGTCCAGCCTTTTTTCATCACCAGAGCCCCCTGGGGGTTGGGATCTTTGGTCACCTGTTCAGCCTTGTTGCCCATTATGCTATTTACATCCACTAGCCTCTAACACTTAAGCACTGCCTCTTGCCGTCTGTTTTTTCGGAATCCTATCACCCTATTGACCACAGGCAGCCCAGCTCCTCGGCAATATTTTCTGCTGTCGATGTTGGCCTACAGAGGACAGCCACCTCTGGCTTCTCAAAGATGCTGGGGGCTCCCTCGCTCATGCCGTCTTTATCACCACGGTGAATGAGTGTCCTCTGCGCGTGTTTAGGGAACACGAATCAGATTTCCTTCTCACGCAATAAATCCACTCCAATCGCACACTTCCCTGAGCCTCCTGAGCTGTTCTGAGAATCCCTGACAAAAGACTTCTGGAATCTCTCATTTACTGTGTTCCTCCTCATATTCAAACTTCAAGGAGTCATCTCAATGGTATATTAGGACCAGCTCCAAGAGTTCCTGCCAGTAATCTCAGTTGTGAATCACAAAAGGATGCTCCCACATTCATCAACTTGCCACTTTTCACCTTGTATTCGATCCCTCCCACCATCACCTTCAATATCCATCCCCACGCATTCTCTTGCTTCCTATCAGTTCATATCATTCAGTCCTACAACTTTTCCACTGAGCAGGCATTTTTCCCATAGCAGAAACTGTATTTCTCCAGTTGGACTATACTGAACCGTGATTCAGCTATTGGTCTGGAGACAATGAGGGAGACAGGAACAGATTTTGAGGGAAAGCATCATCTTCGAGGCATCAGCCTAGCTAAGCTCTCGGCATGGTCTCCAGGTCGTGGTAGAAGCACCCTCTGGTAAGAGGAGCTATACTGCTTTTTCCTGCCTGGAGGCTTCAGGAGGACCTAGGAGTTCAAAGTGGAAGAGGAAGTGGGAGCTACATGAGGAGCAGAGGGTCCTTTACAGGAGACCCACATCATTCAGACCTGGGGGAACACTGTCCTGGAGCACGAAGTCAATCAGGTTTTATCACCAACCAAAACAAAATAAGCAGCTGATGTGTTAATTAATTTAGTCCACCGAAACATCTTTCCCCAAACATCAAGCATGAGTCGAGAATCACCCCAAATGTACCTTTTAAGTTTCAGTATTCAAGTTCTCATACATTTCAAGACTTTGCAGGAAACTTTAATTCTTACCATTTTTCAAATGAACCCAAAATATGAGAAATTTGTCACTGCTATCTAAGTGCTCTAACTGGTTTTTCCTTTCTGTCACTAGCCCAGGAGAGTGGCCCAGGAACAGATAGATCAGCAAGGCAGTAATTCTCAGGGCAGTCTCACAAAGCCACCTCCACGGCCACCGAGAGAGAGAGGGATAATGTGCAAAGAAGGTGTGATAATTCTCTGGCTGTCACAGGCTCACGGTGGCCAGCAAGAGCAAAGGCCGGGATATGTATGGTCTTTACTCCCGATGGGCAGGAATATCAGTGCTATGAACGTGCCGCTGTGTCGGGTGGGGACACTGGGGGCTGGATGGAGAGTCATTTGTTAAGGGCTCCATTTAATCTCCTGTCAGCCCATTAGCATATTTAAACAGTATTCATCTGGCTTCATCACTCATTCAAACTGCTGACAAGGATGGGAAGTTCTGCTTCACGGGGTGAAACATGGCAAACAATATGGATATCAACTGGTTTATTGCAGGGCAGGTGTGAGTCTATGGAACTGGAGAGCCAAACCCCACAGGTGAGACATTTCGGAGCCAGACCTGCATCACTTTACAGGGTGAGAACCATCGCCCCCCGGGCACGCACCACTCACATGCACACAGCATTTGCCCCGCTGTGAAAGGTCACATGACTTATTGATACATAATATCTTTACTGAATCTTCACGCCTCCATCTATATAGCAATTCACAGTTGTTGAGATCTTTTCTTATCTGTTGTTTCGCTTCATCGTCACAAAAAGAGAGGCAAGTGCAGTAGCCTTTGACAGATCAGGGAACTGAGGTCCAAAGCTGTAGCGACTTGCCCAAGTTGAAATGTTACTGTCTCCTCCTTCCCCTCATTCTCTTCCTCCTCTTCACCTTCCTTCATCTTTTTCATGGTCATTCTCTTCATCTTCATGATCATTTCCTTCTGCCTTTAATTATATAAAGAAATCATACAAGTCAGTATCAAAAACAATTTGATTTAAAAATGGATATTTCTCCCAAGAAGATGGACAAACGGCCAACAGACACATGAAAAAATGCTCAACATCACTCATCATCAGGGAAATGCGTATCAAAACCACAAAATCACCTCACAATCAGCCGTCAGAATGGCCATCATCAAAAAGGCAACAAATAACAAGTGCTATCCAGGATGTGGAGAAAAGAGAACCCTCGTGCGCTGTTGGTGGGAATGTAAATTGGTACAGCCACTATGGAAAACAGTATGGAGGGTCCTCAAACAGTTAAAAATAGAACTGCCTCTCCCGGCGTGCCCCGCGCCGAGTTCGGGGCGTGGGGGGGGGGGCGGTACTCGGCGGTGCCGCCATGACTATTCTCCCCAAAAAGAAACCGCCGCCTCCCGACGCCGACCCCACCAACGAGCCGCCGCCGCCGCCCGGGCCGCTGCCCCCGGCGCCTCGCCGCGGCGGGGGTGTAGGCGTGGGCGGCGGCGATCGCGACCGTGACTCGGGCGTCGTTGGCGCCGGTCCTCGAGCCTCGCCACCGCCTCAGGGCCCGCTCCCGGGGCCACCGGGTGCCCTCCATCGCTGGGCGCTGGCCGTGCCGCCCGGCGCCGTGGCAGGCCCCCGGCCACAGCAGGCCTCTCCTCCTCCTTGCGGGGGCCCCGGCGGTCCCGGGGACGCGTTGGGTGCCACGGCAACGGCCGTGGGCGTGGCGGTGGGCGTGGGCAGTGCCGTGGGCGTGGGCGGCGGCTGCCCTGGGCCGGGTCACAGCAAGCGGCGGCGTCAAGCCCCCGGGGTCGGCGCGGTTGGCGGGGCGAGTCCTGAGCGTGAGGAGGTCGGCGCCGGTTACAACAGTGAGGATGAGTATGAAGCGGCTGCGGCTCTCATAGAGGCCATGGACCCCGCCACCGTCGAGCAGCAAGAGCACTGGTTTGAAAAGGCCCTGCGAGACAAGAAGGGCTTCATCATCAAGCAGATGAAGGAGGACGGCGCCTGCCTCTTCCGGGCTGTGGCTGACCAGGTGTACGGAGACCAGGACATGCACGAGGTCGTGCGAAGGCATTGCATGGACTATCTGATGAAGAATGCCGACTACTTCTCTAACTATGTCACAGAGGACTTTACCATCTACATCCACCGGAAGCGGAAAAACAACTGCCATGGCAACCACGTCGAGATGCAGGCCATGGCAGAGATGTACAACCGGCCCGTGGAGGTGTACCAGTACAGCACAGAACCCATCAACACATTCCATGGGATCCATCAAAATGAGGACGCACCCATCCGTGTCAGCTACCATCGGAATATCCACTACAATTCAGTGGTGAATCCGAACAAGGCCACCATTGGCGTGGGGCTGGGGCTGCCATCATTCAAGCCGGGCTCTGCAGAGCAGTCCCTGATGAAGAAGGCCATCAAAACCTCGGAGGAGTCGTGGATTGAACAGCAGATGCTGGAGGACAAGAAGCGGGCCACAGACTGGGAGGCCACAGAGGAGGCCATCGAGGAGCAAGTGGCTCGGGAGTCCTACCTGCAGTGGCTGAGCGATCAGCAGAGACAGGCTCGCCAAGCCCGCGGCCCCAGCCAGCCCTGGAAGGCCAGCGCCACGTGCAGCTCTGCCACGGCAGCAGCCTCCAGTGGTCTGGAGGAGTGGACCAGCCGGTCCCCAAGGCAGCGGAGTTCAGCCTCGTCACCCGAGCACCCTGAGCTGCATGCCGAGCTGGCCCTCAAGCCCCCTTCCCCAGGCACTGTCTTAGCTCTTGCCAAACCTCCTTCACCCTGTGCACCAGGTACAAGCAGCCAGTTCTCGACCGGGGCCGACCGGGCTACTTCTCCCCTCGTGTCCCTCTACCCTGCTCTGGAGTGCCGGACCCTCATTCAGCAGATGTCCCCCTCTGCCTTTGGCCTGAACGACTGGGATGATGATGAGATCCTAGCGTCGGTGCTGGCAGTGTCCCAACAGGAATACCTAGACAGTATGAAGAAAAACAAAGTGCACCGAGACCCACCCCCAGACAAGAGTTGATGGAGACCCAGAGACTGGAGACCATCTCCCAACCCTCACACCCCTGCCCTCTGGTGCCACCCCACCTTCTTTGGCTTTCTTCCCTCTTGCCGTCTTCCTTCTTCCCTCTCTCCCCTCCTTTCACTCCTCCCCACTTCCCTCTGGCTAGCCCACCCCTGTGCACCCTCTCATCGCTGCCACCACCATCATCACCTGCCTCTTCGCCAGCTGACATGCCCTGTTGCCCCCTGCACAGCACCATCCCTCCATCCCACAGGGGACTCGGGCAAGGGCGCTGAAGGTAGGCGAGAGGCACACAGAGACAAACCAACTGGCAGCCAGGCAGCCCCTGAGGAGAGAATTCAGACAGAGGAAAGTCTCCCTGTCCCCCGATTCCTTCCAAGATCAGAAACTTGTCACCCCGCCACAAATGATGCTGGGGAGGTGGGAGGAGGAAGTGGGAAAATCTCCGTCCCAGTACCCCAAGAATGTCTGAGCCTTCAATGTTGAACTTTTTCCTTATTAAAATGTACTGTTATCTTATAAAATCAGCCAATCAAAAGTGATGTAGACAACAACAACAACATAAAATAGAACTACCATATGACCCAGCATTTCCACTCCTGGGTATTTACTGGATGTAAACAAACACACTAATTTGAAAAGATTGCATCCCCATGTTCACTGCAGCATTATTTACAGTAGCCAAAATGTGGAGGCAACCTAAGTGTCCATCAACAGATGAATGGACAAAGAAGATGTGGTATGTATATATACAATGAAATATTACTCAGCCATAAAAAAGAATAAAATCTTGCAATCTGCAACAACTTGATGGACCTAGAGGGTATTATGCTAAGTGAAATAAGTCAAACAGAGAAAGACAAATACCATATGATCTCACTTATATCTAAAAACAAAACAAACAAAAATGAAAACAGACTCATAGATACAGAGAACAAATGGGTGATTGCCAGAGCACAGAGGGATGAGGAGATGGGACAAGTAGGTGAAGGGTAGAGGTACAAACTTCCAGCTATAAAATAAGTAAGTCAGAGGTATGTCATGTATAGCAGAGGGAATATAGTCAATAGTAGTGTAATAATTTTGTATGGTGACAGATGCTTTCTAGATTTATTGTGGTGATCATTTCGAATCCCTATATTGTACATCTGAAACTAACACAATATTGTACATCAACTATACTTCGATTTAAAATATAAATAAATAACTATGAATATAATAATAGCAGAAGAAAGGTATCTGCATGTCCTAAGAAGTTCCCGAGCTGGCAGCACCTGAATAATCTCTTTTATTTGCAGCACAAGACGCTATGTGGGTTCTCATCCACTTTCCACCATACATACCCCTCCCAAGTCTCCTCTGACAATGGAGGAACTTATCTAAACCTGCTAACCTCTCAAGAATGTCCACGTGGGACCCATGAGATGGTCATTTCATCTTCTCAAGGAGCTTTAGGAGGGTCTCACAGTGTTGCTCATCTCAAATTCTTAGTGTGTAGACGGTGCCCAGTGACTGAGTGACCAGGAGAAGGTTTGCTCAGTTGAGTCTCAGGGACATTCTGGCCCATCTGGTCACATTTCATTCTGAATATAAACTAAATATAATACATATAAATATATCACCTCCTTGTGTTGTCTTATTTTCCCCATTCTTTGCCCTAAATCATGGACTTAACATCTTATCTACTAATTTAGCTAAATATGTTCTTACTCTAATGAAATATTGTCTTTCCTTTCAGTATAACCTAACAAGAATTAGGAATGTGAACATAAAACTAGATTGAAAAAGCAAGTATCTTTTATCAGTCTTTTTATTAGTAGGATTATTATGTATGAGATATAACCTATCTATGGTAGGCAGCTTGGTGAATTTTGCATAAGTGTGTGTGTGTGTATTCACCATCCTGATCAAGATTCAAAGACATTTCCAACACCTCAAAAGCTCCTTCATGCTCCTACCCAGTTAATATCCTCCCACCAAGTTAAACATTATTCTGAATTCCATCCCCATACCGTAGTTTAACAGGTATAAATGGAATCACAGAGCGTGTCCTCTTTTGTGTCTGGCGTCTTTGTCTCATCACTACGTCTTTGAGATACATCCAGGTTATTGTACATATTGCTAGTTCATTCTTTCTTATTGTAGTTGTCTGTTGCATGTGTATATCATAACTTTTCATCCTTTCTGCTGTTGGTAGGCATCTGGGGAGTTTCTACTTTTTGGCTGTTAGAGATATAACTACCAACTTTCTTGTACATGTCTTTTAGTATATATGCAATCATTTCTTTTGAGTATATGCCCAGGACTGGAATTGCTGGGTCATAGAGTAACTATATGTGAGGCTTTCAGAAATACTGTTCTCAATCGGGTGCCTTGGAGAAAATTCCCACTGCACATACTCTAAGAGAAGTAGCCTCCCATTCAATCCTAAAAGGTCTCCAGGGTCTAGAATTTTTTCATATTAATAAGGGCATTTCAGAAGCAAAGAGAGCTGATGGAAAGAAAAACATATCCTTTGCATCTGATCACTTAGAAGTAGAGAAAGACTACCCTTTATTCTATAAAGACAAAAACTGAGCTCATAGATGCTCCAAGATTACAATTTAGCCAACCCAGTAAGCACTGATTTTATCCACTGGCTGCTAGCTCTGTGCCGAAGTTCAAACTGGGGAGAAGACCATATTTTATAGCCAGTTAAATTCCAATGTAAAGAGTTTTATTAAATAGACATTCCCCAAAACTCAGGTTGTACAAGAAAGCAAGTAAAAATCAAAAGCAATGGATTTTAATCTTCCCATTATTTTTAAAATTTTCAGGACACTGGTTGGCAGTCTCCACATCCTACTCATAGGTTAACTCCTCTGGGTCTGGAATCCAGTCCTCTGTTTACTGCCTGCTTCCAGGCCCCACCCACACCTCCCCTTTCTGCTCTGACTTCTGCCTGCTGTTTCCTATGGAGTCTCCCAGGCTCACCTATCCCACCCAAGGGCATCTGTCTAGACCCCAGATTCTGTACTAGCACGTGGCAGGTGCTCTGTCTGATAGCACTGGGTCTCTTCTTCCCAGAGATCAAAAGGGATGGGGATGGAGAAGTTCATATGAAGGTAACCAGGAGTCTGCAATGAAAGTCAAGAGGACTAAGGATCCACAGCCTGTAACACCTGAGGGCAGGTAGGGAGACAAAACCACAAAATTATACCAATGAATAAACACATGTTGCAGAAGCATCTGCAAGCTTCTTATCTTATTGATTTCTCTGGAAACAAAGTCAGAGAGAGCTAGTGTCTCACTGGGATCTATTCTTTCCAACAATATCATGGAAGTATTGTTAACTCAAGGACACACCACTGAATGATAATCATGGTACAGCAATTCCAGTAGAAATCATGGCATTTAGGGAAAACATTCTATTGACTGTGATTTCCACTGGGTCCCCAGAATTGATTAATATTATCATAAATAAAGAGGATTTTTTTCCCTAAGAATTTCCGGCTGCTTCTAATGAAATCCAACACAACCTTAGGACATGGGGAAGAAAATGAAGGAGAACAGGATTTGTTCCAAGAATAAAAGCTGCCGGGTACAAAAGACAAGCACATGTTGAGCATCGCTTTGATGGCAGGACAGAGTCACTGCCCAGCTTGACAGGGGCCACCAGGACCTGACATGGGTGTCACCAGGAGATGCTCACTTTTCCACACCTGCACTACTTCACCTCCCGCTCACAGCCTGGCTGAAACTACCCATCAGTGACTCTACTCACCTGGAAAGTCTGTCCTACAGAAACTTTCTCCAAGACTGTCCTTTAGTTTTGTGCATCTGTCATTTGTTTCAGTGCCATGATGTGCCAGACACAGGATCCACAAACGTGGTGAGAGCCTCAGAGGGGTCCACTGTGAGAACAGGCTGCCGAGAGGTTCTTAATGGGGTGAGAGCCTCTTCTTTGGGCTCCCAGAGCTCCCAGACCACCTGCCTTTACATGCGCCACCTTGTTTTGATGGTGCCTTGAGCTGACCTTAAAGCAGGTAATTCCCTAATTTGTGTCCTTCACTCCATTAACCAGTGCGACTAAAAGCCAGGGCCAGGCCCACTAGGGCTGTCCTCCCTCTGGTGGGAAATCAGGAGTGTCCTGAAGATGTCTCCCTGGTCCTTACTACTGTGAATTCCAGGGGCACACCAGACGGTATCTCACCCTTCAGGGATTTACGGTCTCTTTCTTGTTGCCCTCAGAAGCCTTTGAAATGAACAAGAACCAGATATTAATTAAGTTTTCACACGGTTACTTTATATATTAGGTTAGGAATTTACCCTTCTTTATTCCAAATCAAATTATACACAGGTGTTAGTCAAGGTAGGCTAGGCTATGCTGAAGTAACAAAATAAAATCTAAACTCTCATTAGCTTAACACACAAAAATGTATTTGCTTCTATATAAAATCCTCTGTGAGTGCGGGCCACAGTCCAAAGAGCTGTCCTCCAAGCAGGGACCCAGCAGTCTCAGCTGCTTCCATCCAACTCAGCACAAGACCCTCACAGTCCTGCATGAGGGCACAACAGGAAAGCTTAAGGGTCACTGTGTCACCCTGGAAATGACATGCATCACCTCAAGTGACCGTTCATTGGCTAGAACTAGTCACATGGCCCTGCCTAACTGCAGGGGGTCTGGGAAGTAGCATCTTCCATGAGCTCAAGAAGGACAGCATTGGATATTGGTGAGCATTAGTATTGGCTACGACAGCCATGTTGCCCCGCCAAGCTCACACATGGATACAGCCCCCAAAATGCACACCAGTTAATACAATACCCCCAGTCTGCTACCGCCAGTAACATTTAACAAGGTGCAACCCTCCCACTATAAAGCCCGGGTCTTGTTCTCACGAAGAACCTTTTTGTGTGTGTAAAATTTATTTTATTTTTTTTTAGCAGCAGCTTGCAGGATCTTTTCTCCCCAACCAGGGATTGAACCCAGGCCCTCGGCAGTGAAAGCGTGGAGTCTTAACCACTGGACTGCCAGGGAATTCCTCCCATGAAGCATTTAAGATTCTTGAAGTGAACCTCTCCTCCCATGAATTTCTTCCTTTTCCCATTTTCTGTAATTCATTATTCTATTCATTTCAGCCTGAGGATTGTCACTCAGGTCTCGGGGTAGAAACGGAGCTCCTTCTGCAGCCACTGTAGCCCCAAGACCTGATGTCTAATCAACTCTGAATTTAACTTACGTCAATGCTCAGTCTTCTAGGCCCTGTTGTCAGGGCCCTTCCATTCAGAACTGTATGATGCCTCAATACCACTAAAGGACACCTTTTAGGTTTTCCAAACTAAAATTAAAACAGTACTTAGACAAGTGAAAAAATACAATACTGCCATAGATTAGGACATCCCTTGCCTTCCCTGTAAATTTACTCTGTAAATTTTGTATCTGAATTTTCAAACGCCTGGAGAGGTTTGCCGAGCATCACGGTCACTATGGAAACAGCAGGCTGAGGAAGCAGAGGGGATGAACTACTCTCTCCACTCTGGGCTGGGCTCATCTGTACTGTGTCCTTTGGCCCCACTGCAATGAGGCAAGAGTGACCCATGTTATACACTGTCTTATAAAGGAATCCCTGCGTGGATTATTTTTTGAAGGACAATTGAAGAAGAGACATATCTGGTAACGTTTAACAGGAAGCCTCAGGGAAGAGTGGAATAAATCTCTCCAAAAAACATTGATCACATCTGACCCCTTTCCTTGTACCGCTCTGAAAAGAGGCTGGCGACTCCTTCCCCAGAACCCACTCTTTCCCTTCTCCTGCACTTCCCTTCATCGCTGCTTCTGAAAGAGATGATGACTTACAGCAAATGCCAGATTATTGCTGTAAAATGTAATGCAATACAAGAACAGATCAAATTTGTGGAATGCCTTTTGTGAGATGATCCAAAAGGTTCTGTATAATGGCTATAAAATTGTGAAACACATTGTGGAACAGATTTAATTTTTAAAGCAGCTGAAAATATATACTAATGATTTCCCATCATTATTACTCATCAGAGGTCTTTAGGAATACTAATAAAATGACTCTACCTACAATTATTTCCAACCGAGTGTTTCTTTGTGGAATTCAATCTGATCTTATAGCATGTAATTGGCCGATCAAGATAATGTTCTGAAGGGGGAAGAAACATGGGGATGTTTCAGCCGAAGAGCCATCTGCTTTTGTCATTAGCTTCCTCTTCTTCCTTCACCACCTGCTCAGCCTTCACCTGCTTCACTCGGCTTGGATTTGCTTACAATTATGCATCGTCTGAAGATCATTAAGGTAATGTAAATTGGATGGAAATTTGTCCTTGGTAGACAAGGCAGGTGGATCTAGGCCTACTGTGTAATTGCCATGTGCAAATTTCCCATCCATTCTTTACGATCCAATTCAAGTCCCTATCCTTACCTGGCAGAGGTAGTGATGCTTCCCCAACGTGCTCTCTGATCTCCCCACCGTTTCACTGCCGTGCCTTTGATGTCGCCAACCAGAAGGCAGCAGAGCCAGGGGCAGCCTCACCCAGTGTGTGGGGTAACAGACTTGACTGGGAAAGCAGTCCAGGGAGTTGTGCAAATGCACTGCGCAGGTTTTGGGGGCTGGGAGTCTGTCCCATAGGGCAACCGTAGGGGCAGTTTTGTTGGCGGGGTTACGAGCACACAGCCTGGGAGCAGGCAGTCTGGGATGCAGAGCTGTCCGATACAGGAGCTCTTTTGGAAACACCCAAGAATATTGGGGCTCAGAGAAACTGCAGACCCTCTTCCCAGGGAACGAGACCCCCAGTGTTGAGGGAAGCTGAGTGGAGTGCGATGCCCCCAGTGGGAAATCAGGGAGCCCTGGTCCAGCGGGCTCATGGTCCAGGCACCCCAGGGTCACTGCACCACAGTAATATACATTCGAGAAATATGCTGAGTGACTAAACGCCTGGAAGAGAGTGAATAAGTCCAAGTAGAGCTACAGGAGGAAGCACCAGGGCACCAGTCTGAGGTCCACGGCTGGTGGCCACCGGGCAAGACACACAGAGCCAGACCAGGGGCTGTCCAGCTTGGACAGGACACAGCCCGGGAACAAGGGCCCTGGTTATAACCAGTGACCCCCTGTCCCCCGGTGATTGGCCGTGACCACCATGCCTGGTCCCGGCACCCGCCTCAGTCTCCTACGCCGTCTCACCCCCGCCCCACGCTCCCCTACACCTCCTGAACCCCTCCGGTGCCTGGCCCACTGCTGCCCGTGCACAGACATTGTTGATATTCACTAACGCATGCTTCTAGCCCCAAACAGCCCCGTTCCTTCTGCCCCGGGCCGCCCATTCCTCCTGGGCTCTCCCGTCCTGCCTTACCGAGGATGGCCATCATCTCTTGAGTGCTGAACTTCTCCTGCCTGCAGGACACCTCCATCTCCTGCAACTGGACCCACACACCCCCCACCAGAGGCATGCCCAGGTTCACCTCCGACAGCCAAGAGTCAACCCGCTTCCAGTTAAACATTCAGTATCTTTTTATGTCCATGCCCAACAGTCACGATCTACCAGTGAGCCAAAACAGAGGAAGATTGGCACCTTCTCAAGAAATAAGCCAAGGACATAGGGCCTCTCTGATCTCATAAATATCCAGGCTGCTGGCACCTGCGTCTGTCTAGATGGAGCCTCAGCTGAGGGCAGAGCCGAGGCTGAGAAAGAGCCCTGAGGAGCAGGCGGCCCACATCCCAGTTCTGCCTGGACCGAGGGCAGAGCCTCCCAGCTCTGAGGGTCTCTGATGCCTCGTCCTCTACTCTCCGGAGGAAAGACTCCCTCGAGCTGGGCAGAGGCCACCTCCTCACGGGAGAGTCTGTCCTGGCGGCGGTGGATGGTGGCCAGAAACATAGGACACCTGGTCGGTGTCACCAGAGTGTAGATCACCAAGGAGCAGTTTCTCGTCACAGGTTCACATTGCCCTTTTCCCTTTTCCCCCGTCTCATCACCCCGCAGCTTTCCCCACACATCACTCTGCTGGTGTCTCTTGTAAAATGTCAGAGCTGCCTGCTGCTTGAAATTGTGTATCTTGCTTCAAGCAGAAAAATCACGGGAAGAACCTCCCCTTCGTCCCCTCCTCTCACCATCCAGTCCCTGTGTGGTTCAGTCTCCATTTCTGGGGGCAAAAGAGGATAAAAGCAGTGCTGATTCAGGAGACAAGGACCTGGGCTCTACTCACTGCTCTACCTGGAACTCGCCGTGTGACCTCAAGCAAGTCAGTTAACCTCTCTGGTTCCCTTATCTATAGAATGAAGTTTGGGGCTATCATTCTTTCTAATCTCCCCTCCAGCTTTTCTGTTCGATAATTTACGGCTTGCAAAACCGCAGAAGGCTTCATCATTTTTGACTGATCTCATTAATACAAATGAAGGAAAAGAATCTGGCATTTTAAGAAAAGTGGCCAAGAAGCCAGAGCATCACTATTCTCTATTCCCAGGAAGGGAAAAGCTCCTTATTGCTTAATCCCTATCTCTCCAACAGGCCAGACATAAAATCCTTTAATCAAATCGAATAAACTCAGCTAAGCTTTGGAATGGGACTAAGAAATAGCTAATGTGTTTTCTATCCAGATTTATTCACACGGTCTCCTTTATAAATGTGCTCCCAGGTGATGCCGGGAAAAGTGATGGAGAAAAGCAAATATGTACCATGAGGAGTACTGAGGGTGTGGAAGACACTTGAGTGCCTTTAGCAAAGAATACCGTCCTCACCCTTCCCGGGATGAGAGCTGATCTCATTGAGGATTAAGAGGGAGGATCGAGACAGACGCCACCCTAGGTGTGGGCAGGTAGGGCATCAGAGCTGGCTCCCACAGCCCAACTCTTATTATCCCATAGTCAGCGTCCATGATTTTTTTTCATACTTTGGTGCATTTACAAAGAGTCTCCCTTGACCTGGAAAATGCATCCAGTTTCTCGGGATACCTATTCCAGTGTATGCAGTGTATGCACTACTACACCTCCCTTGCTGGGAAGTGAGTCCTTTGGTCTGGAAGAATGTTATGCAGTGGGTCAATTACCCTGTAAGCCCTTGGTTAATGGTACTGGCTAAGACCCTGCAGGCAGGAAAGAAAAACACATACCCAGAATACGCATCAATTCTAGGAAGACTAAGGTTCCCTTCTCAAGGATGGAAGTGGTCCAGTGCAGTCATTTTTGCTACCAAAAATCTGTGTGGTCTCTTCAAGGGATAGACCCATATTGGGGTTTAGTGTTTGTCTTTGCTGCTAATAGGCGGGACACCAGCAGAGGCGGTAGCTAGATCAGCCTTGGCGAGTAGGAATCCATGCTGCCTGGTCTCCATCCCAGCCACCATGGCCACGTTATACATGTGTGCATGACGCCAGCCCTGGTGGCTAGTGACAGAGCCTGGCCGACTTCAACCAGCCAAGTCTCTCTGTATAGTCAGTTGATAGTGAGTCTTCTGAAGTAGCTTCTCCCTGGTGAGCACTGTCACGTGATAAAAGTCTTCACACTTCACGTCCACTACCATGGGTCCATCCACACACCTCTTACTCAGAGCTCCTTGCTACTGACTCTCCACTGTAGCTTTTTCCAGGGCCCTAACTACCCAAGCCATTTGGGTAGAGAAGGATTTTTAATAATCAAGTGGTTAGATGAACTGTCAATGCCAGTCAGCCTCTTTCCCCAGCCACCCCTATTTTGCCCAGTGGGCTTGCGAACAAAGTGGCCATGGTGGCAGGGATGGAGATCACGCATGGGCTCAGCAACATGGACTTCCATCCACCAAAGCTGACCTGGCCACGGCCACCCTGAGTGCCCAACCTGCCAGCACAGAGACCAACACTGAGCTCCCAATATGGCACCATTCCCCAGGGTGATCAGCCAGTTACCTGATGGAAGGTTAAAGGTATTAGACCACTTCCATCATGGAAGAGGCAGCCATTGGTCCTCACTAGAACAGATACTCCAGATATAGAGTTACTTTTCCTGCCAAAACTACCATCTGTAGACTTCCAAAGTGACTTTTCCACCATCGTGGCACTCCACACAGCATTGCTTCTGAACAAGGAACTCACTGCACAGCAAAAGAAGTACAGCAATGGGCCCATGCTCATAGACTTCTCTGATCATATGTGTTTCCCACCATCCTGAAGCAACTGGCTTGATAGAATGATGGAACAGCCATTGGAAGACTCAATTATAGCCCCAGCTGGGTGGCAATACCTTGCAGGGCTGGAGCAAGGTTCTCCAGAAGGCTGTATATGCTCTGAATTACTGTCTATTCTCCCATGGCCTGGATTCATGGGTCCAGGAATCAAGGGGTAGAAATGAAGTAGCGCCATTATCATCCCTAATGACCCACTCGCAAAATGTTTACTTCACGTCCCCATGACTTATGCTCTGCTGGTCTAGAGGTCTTGGGTAGAGAGAGACGAATGCTTCTACCAGGAGACACACAATGATTCCATTGAACTAGAAGCTAAGACTGCCCCCCACACCCAGCAACTTTGGGTTCCTCATTCCTTTGAATCAACAGGCAAAGAAGGGAGTTACTGTGCCGGCTGAAGGGAGTTACTGATCCTGACTACCAGGGGGTATTGGATTACAACGCCACAATGGAGGTAAATAAGAGTATGTTGGAATACAGGAGATCCCTTAGGGCGTGTCTTAGTATTTCCATGTCCTGTGATTAAGGTCAATGCAAAACTATGACAGCTCAATCTAGGCAGGATTATGAATGACCCAGACCCTTGAGGAATGAAGGTTTGAGTCACCCCACCAGGTAAAGAGTCATGAGCAGCTGAGGTGCTTGCTGAAAGCGAAGGGAATACAGAATGGGAAGTGGAAGAGGGTAGTTATAAATACCAGCTATGACCAGGTGACCAGTTACAGAAATAAGGAGGTAATGGTTATGAGTATTTCCTCATTTTGTCATGAATATGTGTGTGTTACGCAAATATGTTTGCTTTGTTCCCTCTCTTTTTCCCTTATCTTGTAACATAAGATGTATTGACTTTATAGCACAGTGTTTAAGTGTTGTTATTTTACATCACAGTGTTTAAATTACAGGGTATCAAGAAGAGTAAACATACCTCAAGGGTTTTACCCCCTCTTCTGTAGTAGGTGTTAGTGCGTTTGGGGGTTGTAATCAGAACAGTTTTATCATGTGAGGCAGAATTATGACCAGAATTATTGTCTTTATTTGGAGATTAAGGATGGTTTGAGGAGATGTGTATGGGTGCCAAGCTGACAAGGGGTGGACTTGTGATGGTTAATTTTATGTGTCAGCTTGACTGGGTCATGGTGGGAGTCCCAGATATTGGCTAGACATTATTCTGGGTGTTTCTGTGAGGGCGTTTTTGGATGAGGTTAACATTTGAATCCATACACTGAGCAAAGCAGATTGCTCTCCCTAATGTGATGGGCCTCCTTCAATCAGAGGAAGCTCTGAATAGAACAAAAAGGCTGAGCAAGAGGGAATTTCTCCTGCCTGGCTGCCATCAAGCTGGGACATCATTCTTTTTTCCCTACCTTTGGATTCGAACTGAAATATCAGCTCTCCCTGAGTCTTAAGCTTGCTGGCTGTCAGACTGAAATACACCATCAGCTTTCCTGGGGCTCCAGCTTGCTGACTGCAGATTTGGGAACTTAGCTTCCATAATCACGTGAGCCAATCCCGTATTTTACGTACATACGTACACATATACCGCATCCACGTCCACACACATGCACACACATCCTTTTAGTTTTGTTTCTCTGGAGAGCCCTAATATTAGCCCCTTGTATTTTAATTGCTAGAGTCTTCTATATGAAGGTCAAGTTCGCCTGTTTTCTACTTCTGAATTCTGCTCTGTGGTGAAAATTGTCATAACTAAGCCTGAATGCGCTTGGGGACATCCAGGGTTGATACAAACATTGAGTCCTGCTCCCATCTGCATATCAGGTGAATGAAACGAAGGCTTACAAGCTGCTTGGAAACCTTCTGGTCCTCTTACAGAGTCCCTGGAGAGCTAACTTTAACCACAATTAATGTGCTCTCTTGGATGGGGTGTTTTCACGCCTGTGGCTGTCAATCGCCCCTTTGCCAATGCCTCTGTATTCAAGGAAATGTCAAGTGTAACTACTATAATCCTGGTCTCTTGACATGTTCCCGTGCTTGAAGACTGAGTCCACTCCAAGTTATTAGGGCACCGGAGCCACGTGAACGGCATCTCTAGCCTGTGGTCAACTTTCCCTGTACGCTTCCTGCAACCACGTGCCAGAGCAGAGAGGTTAAGTGTTGGGCACGTTCCTTCTCCCAGGGTGACTGCAGGCGGGACGGGAGATTCACGGGCGCCGTTTGGGGCTCTTGCTGCATCGTTTGTCTTGAAAATGAGGTATTAGAATATCAGCGCCTAATATGCTCCCTGAGTTATAGCAGAGCGTGGGGCTGTTCCTTTGGTATTTCCCATAAGCTGTAGCTTTGTCAAAGGCTGATGGCAAACGAGCAGTTCAAAAGTGCCTTGGAAAAGCACACTCTTCTTTTCAAAACAGCTCACGTTGCAGAAAAAATTACCATCAGTCAAAATGGCACGTGGGATGAAGCTCACATACCTAGAGGAAACCGTTTTAACCCTCAGAAAATACCTATAAAGTGACGCATTCAGATAAAGGACCTCCATGGAGCCTGTGACAACAGCCTGCTCTGTGGGTCCCTGGCCACAGACACCCTACTAAGCCCTCGTGCTCCCCGAGAGCACCAGGCCTCGCCGTGCAGGCAGAGGAGAAAGCAGTGCTTGAAATTTCCCCAAAGAACATCTGCCTGAAAGCATCTCTCTAACCACACAATATTGTGCTCAAATGTTCACCATTAGACTTACTTTTTAAGAGCCATGTGGCAATAGATGCATTTAACCAAGTTAAATGTCTATCTTCCCAGGGAAAGATAATACAGTCACAGTTTGTAGGGCTCATTTAGAAGGAAAAACTGGTGCCAACTGTCGAGAGCTCTAGGGAAGAAGATTTTAATCCCACTAGCACGCAACATGGAAAGGGTTCCTGACAAAGAGGTCTCGACCATGGGACATATTCAAATAACAGCCAGACGGTCCTCTACCTACACTGGATAGGAAGCTGGAGCAGGAGGGCACCAGGTTCCTTCTGACACAGATGTCCTGTAACGTTATCATTAACTCAGAATAGGGAGAACAAGGGGATTCTCCTCTTCTCTGGAAAGATATTAAGAATGTTACGAGATTACCGGGCAGGGAAATCTAGGTTCTGGTCCTGATGCCATACGTGTCCTTGGATGACGCATGTCATTTCTCTAGAGTTTCTCATCTGTTAATATTAAGTAGAGGGATTGTCTCCATTTCCCAAGTGTCTTACTCTGATATTCCACAATTCTCGGAGCCTGGGTGAGTCATATGGGATCTTTCCAATCACTTTAGGGAGGCAAAATAATAATAAGATGCCAGAGCAGCAAAGAGGGATCAAATCTAGCACCAATTCTAATTGGTTGGTAGTGGTTGCTTAGAATACTACATCAAAGAAGGATCTGAGGCCAAGTCCAAAGAGAAGTGGGAGGTATTTCCATAAATAGTTGAATATTACTGCCAAAAGGTCTGGAGTATGAAAATGTTGACAATAAGCTCCATATTTGCCATCCCTGCAGTAAACCCTTAAAAATTCAACTTTTCCAGTTTTAACCATCACAGGTGATTGATGACCCAAGATACATCAAGGAAAATACAGGGGTTGAGATGGGTTGAGAAGCTGAGTGAGGTCAATGGTCACAGGCAGGAAGGTCGCCAAGGCCTTGGGGTCTAGAAGCACAGTCCCAAACTCAGCGCGTGGGGATCTGGCTTCTTTCTCACCGTACAGCGGTATTGTTCTCTGCCTATCGTGTCTGAAGGTATTCTTCAAACGCTTCCATTACATTTTATTCTATTTTAGGGAGGAAGTGAAAAATTGATTTTGAAGACTTGACAAGGCTCCTGGAAAAAAGATCGCTCATAAATGTTAAGGGATTTTTCTATAAAGCCTTTGCTCTGGTGCAGGAATATTTAAAGCATGAACTGAAATAAGATTTATTAAAGTGCTTTCTCTGGTACAAAGCTGTACAACTGTAATGCATCATTAATATTATTAATAATAATTGGTCCTTCATGTCTTCAAAAATGATATCTATACACATTGTGGGGAATTCCCTGGCTGTCCAGTGGTTAGGGCTCAGCGCTTTCACTGCCGGGGGCGCCTGTTCAATCCCTGGTCAGGAAACTAAGATCCCGCAACCCTCACGGTGCCGCAAACACACACATACACACACACACACACACACACACACACATTGTGGACAATGAAACTTCAATCAAACAATCCACCCTGACGTGAAGACGATTGATGAGAATTAATGTCTAAAGGAACAGATAAAAACTGGGTGAAATGAAAGAAGAATGAGTCTCCGGGGGATGTACCACACCCTCCCAGTTACCCTTTATCTCATTTTTCTAACTCGTCTTTTTCTAAATCTCTAAAACAACGCAAGGATTGAGAATAAAGAAATGGGCTTAGTAAAGCGATGACTACAGGTGTTAAATTGTCTCTAGGCTCTCAAGTGGCAGCCACTGTTGACCAGAGCAGCTCTTGATGAAACTTGCCAATGAAAACTCAATCAATAAAACTCCTGAGGCAGCTGGAAGAGTGGTTGGCGGAGGATCTGGAGTTTGATCCCATAGTCGGAAAATCAGCTTTGGCAAACAGGGTCACTATTTTCCCAAAGAAGTGTCAGATTTTCAATTTCTTGATTTGGGCTGATTTAAGTCACTCCTGGCCCAAACGTGAAAGGCAGAAAATTATTAACTCAACAGCTGCCTCTAAGTTTATATTAGTCAGGTGTCTCCAGAGAAACAGAACCAGTCGGAGATCTCTCTACCAGTTAGCCAGCTGGAGGGAGAGGTTTCGAGTAGCTGGCACATGTGACTGTGGGGAGCTGCCCAGTCTGAAATCTGTAGGGCTGGAAACCCAGGCAGGAGTTGAGGCTGCAGTCTTGAGGCAGAATTCCTTCTTCTCAGGGAAACCTCAGGTTTTGCTCTGTTGTGAACTGAATGTTTGTATCCCCGTGAATTCATATGTTGAAGTCCTAACCCTCGAGGTAACAGTATTTGGAGATGAAGCCTTTGGGAGATGATTAGGATTAGCTGAGGTCATGAGGATGAGGCCCTCATGATGGGATTAGTGTCCTCAGAGGAGACATTGAAGGGCCTGCTCTCTCTGCCACATGAGTACACAGTAAGAAGCAGCCGTCTGCCAGCAGGAAGGGGGATGCTCCCCGGGTGTATGCGGAGAAGGGGAAGAAGGTCGTCTGGCTGGCAGGAGGGACGGACTGTCACAAGGAGACACACACACAGAGTTGGAAGGGAAAGCGTTTGACGCACAAAGGATCTCAGATGCAAGGCTGAGCAGACTGTGCTGAACAGCTCAGGAGGCGAAAGGGAGACCAGAGGCAAATGGAAGAAAGGCATATAAGAAATACGAAAACGTGACAAAAGGGAAAGGGGAACTCATATTACCCGAATGCCTATGATGCACTGGGTGTTGTGCTGGGCACAGGTTTTCTTGTTCAATCCTCACTACACCACTGCAAGGCAGATAGATCTTTCCTCCTTTACAAGCAAACAAAAGAAGGCTGAAGACCACACACCTCAAAGAGGCAGAACCTGCTTCTACACCAGGCCTGTCTTACACAAGCCTCTACTCTCCCACCTTCTCCTTTCCGCCCACTGTTGCTCCTAAAAGGATAGAGTTGTAATATGTGTAGAAACTATGAGCGACTCTCTGGGTGATGGAGGACAGCCATTGCTATTCACCTGGCGTCAATCTAGTCACTTTCAGCAAAAGAAGAAGAGGAGAAGGAACAAAGGCAGACAAGGACTCAGTTCCCCCGGGAGACTTTCATCCTATGTTCAAAGACAGAACAAAATGAAACGCACATTTTCCTCCCTGAAAATATCCAAGGCTAGTTATGCAAGACCAGTTCCCAGCCAAGCACCAAGGAGAGTGAAATCATCCTCCCCACGCCTCCATGTTCCTTCTTTCTTGCTTCTGTGGTGCCTTCTTGAAGCTCCCCTTCCCCTTCCAATGGGAAAGGGATTCCCAAGGGCCAAAGGGATTCCCATCACTACCTGCTCATCGTGATTAATGGTTGGATTCTAAGGCCATATTTCCTTAGTTCAAATCCCTGCTCTGCTACTTCTAACTTTGTGACCCCGAGCACATAAGCCTCCTTACATTTCGTTTCCTGAAGTAAAAACTGGAAATAATAATAGTACCAGCCTCGCAGGTTGTTGTGAGCATTGAATGAATGAAGCATATATTAGAAGAGGGGCAGCAGGTATGGAATGTGCTAGCTGTTATTACAGAATGTGCAGCGAGGTGGCTGACTGAGGGGTTGAGGAGAGAGAAAGCATAGCTAATGACTTCCTGCGGGTTCTCTAAATACAACCACTGTTTGCCATGATCCTTTCTGCTCACTTTCTGCTAATTTTTTGAATGAGGCTGACAATAGTCAGCCCAGAGTACTGTATCACAAAGGATACGATCTAAAGCCAGGATATTGCCATCGAATTTTAGGTTATTTTATAGATGAGGAAACTGGGGTCCAGCAAGGTGAGGGACCTGTCCGAGGTCACACACAGCTAGTTGTTACTGAGTCCAAGCTCCCACTGCTCGTCACATGACAGGCCAGTAAATCAAGAGACAAGTTGTTGGGGCAAGAAATAGAGCCTTTATTCAGAAAGCCAGCAGACTGAGAAGATGGTGGATTCGTGTCCCAAAGAGCCGTCTTACCCAAGTTAGAATTGAGGCTTCTTTTATGGTAGAATCCTTTATTCTTGCAGCTGCCCAAGTCCATCAGGTCATGAAGTTCTTGTAAACCTCTGAGAAGATAAATGTTATTCTCCGTTCTGCAACTTTTTATCTCTATACGAATGGAAAAGTGTTAACACCTTTCAAGGTCAGAGCCTTGGATATGGGCTCTCCTGTATATTTCAGACTATAGGCAACATTCTTAACTGGTAGCGAAAGCAGTAGAATACAAAGGTTAAAGTAAGAGAAACAGATCCAATACTGAGTCAGGTTTGTTCTTCCCTTTTGTTTTCCCTGCTACACAGTGACTTCTCAGCAAGCAGGCTGCTGGCTTAGAATCCACACCCAAGTTGTTCCCAGTCCCTTCCCATGTGCGGCTCCATCTCTCACGCTAAGTAACAGGTAGACAATGAAGAAAAATGTTGGCTTGAATGTGATTTAGCATCATGAAGAATATGACGGGATAACCAGCTGTTTGCCATCACTTCTGGTGATAGGCTGTTACAGCAAGAGGGTTTCAATTAAACCTGAACAGAAGAAACAGCTCGTGACTGGGCACCTGTCAGGTGTCTTGTTCTTTGGGCTTCAGTCCAGCACCACAAGAGATGGGTACAGACTCACTGTGACCCATGGGAGCTGCAGCCTGGGCTCCCTTAGAAAAGTTGCTATCCCCACCCCGGTGCCAAGAGTGGCTATGAGAATGATGCTTACACCATCATTCTCACATCTATCTAACCCTATCCCTCAGAACTGGCCACAGGGATGCCCAAGAAGCCACCTAGTGACACCTTAGAGGAAGCTGACCCCCACCTCCTCCTGTAGGAGCTAAGGGGGAAACTGCACAGGTGTCCACACAGCAGCCAAAAATGATGTGACGCTACCAGCTGGACCCCTTGGCTGTGGCAAGGAATAACTTGCTCTTGACTAGTTGTCCCAAGTGTCAACTATGGACTCAATAAATACTTTAGATTGATAGTTTACTGATCACCATGTGTCCTTGGGCATTTTTTTTTTAATTTCGGTAAATATGGGCAAGACAGCTATTCAAATTAGACGATGTTTGGACCCCATGCAATAACTCCTCTGCCTGCAGGTTGAGAATGTTATTTTAGGATGTCCCATAATCTACCTCGAGGTTCCAATAGCCCTGTCGATGCCTGTCATTGGAGCTGGCCAGCTAAATCAGTGGCTAGAATTTCAGGCAGCTGCACAGTGAAATTTTTAAGCATGGAGTTTCTTTTACTATAATATCCAGCATGGGAGAGGGTGTGGAGAAAAGGGAACCCTCCTACACTGTTGGTGGGAATGTAAATTGGTGCAGCCACTATGGAAAACAGTGTGGAGGTTCCTTAAAAAACTAAAAATAGAGCTACCATATGATTCTGCAATCCCACTCCTGGGCATATATCCAGAGAAAACTTTAATTCAAAAAGATACATGCACCCCTATGTTCATAGCAACACTATTTACAATAGCCAAGCCATGGAAGCAACCTAAGTGTCCATAGACAGATGAGTGGATAAAGAAGATGTGGTACATGTATACAGTGGAATCTTACTCAGCCATGAAAAAGAATGAAATAATGCCATTTGCAGCAACATGGATGGACCTAGAGATTATCATACTAAGTGAAGTAAGTCAGACAAATACCATACGACATTGCTTATATGTGGAATCTAAAAAAATAATACAAATGAACTTATTTACAGAACAGAAATAGATTTACAGACATAGAAAACAAACTTATGGTTCCCAAAGGGGAAAGGGGGGTGAGGGATAAATTAGGAATTTGGGATTAACATATATACACTACTATATATAAAACAGATGAACAACAAGGACCTACTGTATAACACAAGGAACTATAGTCAATAATATCCTATAAGGAAAAAAATTTTGAAAAAGAATATATATATATATATATATGAATCACTTTAATCATTTCACTGAACACCTGAAACTAACACAACATTGCAAACCAACTGTACTTCAATAACATTAAATGTTACACAAAATTAAAAAAATAAAAAATCCGGCATTAACTGCCAGCATTTACAGTCCCCTCTTCCTTCTGTCCAGGTGAGGTGAGGGAACAAGAAAAGTAAAAGAAAGGGAACAGGAAATTGCTTTGGGGCTGTACAATCAAGGCGGAGGCAGGCAGAAGGCGGGAGAAAGAGGACAGAGACAGAGCCTAGTCTTCAGGGGAACACTTCCTGTCCCACCCACTGTTAGGGGTTTGGGCAGGGGTCATAGCCTCCATCTCCATTTATCCCTTGACTCACCACCTCTCCAAACGACCTTCCCCCATCCTCCCTTCTTGCATCAACACACGCACACACTCCCTCCCGACTCCAGAAATGCTTGGGTGGCTTACATCAGAGGAAAATTAACCATAGCCACTTCTGAGCTCCTTATAACTTATGCCTAATTACGAAGTCGCATAATAACCATGACACATGTAATTAATTACACGTTTGATTAGCTTTGTTGTAAGTTTTATTTGCTATCGATGCTGAACTCTGTTCTGTGAGCTCAGCCTTCATGGTCTGGAGGACGTGGTTACTGGAAGGATAAGGAAGGGCTGAAACGTGGGCAGAGTCACAACCAAGGATCACCTGCCGGGAAACAATGCGGCCAAATGGAATGTATTGAAAAACCAAGGGGTTAAGAGCAGTTCTGGAGACAGAGAACACAGCCACCTTCAGAAAGCAGGTGGGCACAGAACAGAGAGGGGGCTGGAGGGGGCTGGAGAAAAGGCAGAAGCAGGACGGAGACTGCTCCACACCAAGCATAGGCTAGGAGCAAGTGCAGATGAATTGGGGCTGATATAGCTGGGGCACCTGGTATGCAGGTACATATTTAAGGATCTGAAGATGATATTGGATCCATGGGACAAACTCAGTGCATTTTAAAAGGTTTGGATATGGCAGGTGTACCTTTCAATGATCAAAACTGGGGAAAATACACGAATGTTCATAGAAGCACTATTCACAACAGGCAAAAGGTAGAAACAACCCAAATGCCCATTGAGCCATGAATGGATAAACAAGATGTGGTCCGTCCATACAAGGAAATACTGTTCAGCCTTAAAAAGGAAGGGGGAAATCCTGACACCTGCTACAACATGGATGAATCTTGAGGACAATACACTAAGTGAAATAAGCCAGACATAAAAGGACAAATCCAGTGTGATTCCATTTATATGAGGTCCCGGAATAGGCACATTCATGACGAGAAAGTAGAACAGAGGTTACGAGGGCCTGGGGGAGAGGGAAATGGGGGGTTATGTTCAATAGGGGTAGAATTTCCCTTCGGGAAGGTGAAAACGTTCTGGAGCTGGATGGTGCTGATGGTTGCACAGCAACGTCGGTGTACGTAACTCTACTCAAACGTGCATTCAGCATTGTATGGTGTGTGCATCTTACCACAATAAGAAATCGAGAAGAAGGTTGGGATGTTGAGGGAGGAGACAACAGGAGGCAAAACCATTTTAAAGTTGTTCCCTGGGGCGCCGGGTTTAAGCGGACGATGGGCACAGACAAGGACACAGGAGGCTGAGGGGCCCGACACCTGGGGACAGACAAGAAGGGCCAGCAGGCCGGCCATGCCCAATGGACCACGTGCTCCCTCCTCATCCGCAGGTAAGTCTGGCTCGTTCCTACTGCAGCCCCATCTCTGCAGCTCCCGTCCCAGTTCTAATTACAGCCGCGGTGATGCCAGGATCACAGCGCAGAACACAGGCTAGAATTCAGAGTCGGCTGGTGAACATTCACATGTAGCAGGAAAGGCACCAAACTGGGGGAGGGATGGATTGGGAGTTTGGGATTAGCAGATGCAAACTATTATTTAGAGAATGGACAAACAGCAAGGTCCTACTGTATAGCACAGGGAACTATATTCAATATCCCATGATAAAACATAACGGAAAAGAATATGAAAAAGAATATATATATATATGTGTAACTGAGTCACTTTGCTGTCCAGCAGAAACTAACACAACATTTGTAAATCAACTATACTTCAATAAAATAAATTTAAGTGCACAGTTGGGGCAAATTCTGGACAAAAGATACAAAGAGACCAAAAAAAACCCAACTGCCAATTTTGAAGAGGCTGGAGCAAAAACTGGGTGTCAGGAGCAGAAGCGGGGTACTGCGCATGCCCCCTGCACACAACGCCACTTCAGGGGTGGGCAAAACACCTAAGCCACCCCTCTGGCCCGACCCTTGGACACACCCCTACCCTCACCCCGTATAAGGAACAAGCTCACCCACACACACAGGGAGCGAGAGAGCAAGGGAACCTATTGTGTGTTCTCACTCCCTCCTGCTGCAGCAGGGGCCCCTATAAAGCCTTGCCTGAAATAATTAATTAATTAATTTTAAAAATTTTAAAATAAAGACACAAAACTGAACCCAAGAAATAGATGTCTTTGGATATTTATCTAAAGAAATACTCCTTTTAGGTAAGCTGTGACAAAGTGAGAGACAGGCATGGACATATATACACTACCAAATGTAAAACAGATAGCTAGTGGGAAGCAGCCGCATAGCACAGGGAGATCAGCTCGGTGCTTTGTGACCACCGAGAGGGGTGGGATGGGGAGGGCGGGAGGGAGATGCAAGAGGGAAGAGATATGGGGATATACGTATATGTATAGCTGATTCACTTTGTTATAAAGCAGAAACTAACACACCATTGTAAAGCAATTATACTCCAATAAAGATGTTAAAGAAAAAAAAAAAGATACTCCTTTTAAAAATGCCTACCATTTGCTATCTTGAGCTTTTTGGTTTTTTAAATTATATTTTCATAAAAGGAAAAGCATCGCGGATGATTAGCATGACATCCTAGTATCTTTGTGTAGATGATGTGATTGACACACACGGAAGCTGTGCGTCAGGTTGAAGCCTGTAAGTCAGGGCCGGACGGAGGGCTGAACCTCCTCGAGGGACCACAGAGCTGCCCCGTCACCGAGGCCCCTGCTGCCCAGGCCTGCTTAGCGCTGCTCCATGTGTCTTTTCCATACGGTGGGCAGCTAGCTGCTCTGTGGGTTTAGATGGCAAGTGGCGGGAGTGATTCATCGTCGCCTGGCACCTCTTAATCACATTTTAATAAAACCATAAGTCAGCACCTCACAGCAAGATAAATCCCCAGAAGGCACGGCAGTGCCATAGGAACAAGAGCCAAACCAGGCGGCACGGAGGATTCGGGGTCACCTGGGCATTGGTAGTGCCCAGCGGGCAAGGCCCTGTGGGGAGTGAGCACCTAGAATCTATGGCAACAGCCAAGCCTAAGCCAGGGCCTCTCCCGAGAGCTCAGTCCTAGATCTGGGGTTAGGAGCCAGGTTTAGGGTTATATTCAGCCCATAAGCACCTGCACAGCCATACATGTTGATAGAATATTGAAATGGTTCCCTACCAGATGCTATGGACTGAATGTTTGTGTCCCCCCCCAAAATCTGCATGTGGAAACTAACTCCTAATGTGATGGTGTTTGAAGGTGGGGGCTTTAGGGGTGATTAGGTCATAGGGTGGAGCCCTCAGGAATGGGATTCATGCCCTCATAATGGGTTGGAGAGACCAGAGCACTGTCTCTCCAAGAAGACAGCCGTCTGTCAACTAGGAAGAGAGCCCTCACCACCAGACACCCAATCTGCCAGCACCTTGATCTTGGACTCCCAGCCTCCAGACCATGAGAAATAGATGTCTACTGTTTAAGCCCCACAGTCTGTGGTACCTGTTATAGCAGCCTGAACGGACTAAGACACCAGATGATAAATATCCACAGCCCCAAGGTCCCAAATGACCTTCCTGCCGCCCCCCAACCCTGTGACCTCATCTGTGACCTGGTAAACCTCACCACCACCAAACAAGTAAAAGGTTAGCCCTGGCCCAGCGGGGAACCTGCCCTCCTGCTGTGGTGGAGCCCTTTCCGATGGGTGGATGCCTTGCTGCCCTGATAGTTAAATGTTTTTAGTATCACTGCCATCTGTGCTGCTTTAATTTATATCACACAGATGAGAGCAGCCCAGCCTAAAAAGATGCAGGGTGGAGCAGGAAAAGTTAATTCTGACATGTAAGTATGTTTATACAAAACTTTTCTTTCCACACCTTAGAAAAGTCAATTTACCAAGTCCAGAAATATATGTTTTGAACAAATGTGCATGGTTTTCTTTATGTTTCTAGAATCAGAATGGCTTCAGACTGTGACTTTTGTAGAAGAGCTGGATGATGATTGACTGCTGGTCCCATGACATTTGACATTCCCAAGGTCCTATCTTCTGTCCTCTTGGAGAATTTTAAAGATAAGATACATATATAATTCCAAAAATATATACACTGCCTTAATTTATTAGAGGAGATATAAAAAGAAAACAATTTCTAATACAATGATACATGTTTCATGCTTGGTCACAACTATCCTCAAAAATAATAATAAATTATATTGTCCTGGACATGCATATAATAAATAAGTTTGGACTGGAGAAAAATAAGATCAGAAGCCATTCTGACAAGTACAGAGAAAACAAAGGGAGAGACAGGACACCAGAATATATTAAAAATAAAAATAAAATCAGTATATATTAAAAATTAAAGAATAATAAATAATCTATGTTTATAAGTAAAATGGAATTAGGTTCTAGGCTCAGCAGTTATAAACAAAATTTCCACCTTTGTGAACGAACTTTGAGAGCCATGCTGATCAAGACAGCTCTTTCTTGGACAGTCCTTTCTAGGACACCAAAGAACATCCCTGGATCTCATCCTCTGAATGCTGGTGGTGGTCCCTTCCTGATGACAACCAGGAATGCTCCCCCAAATTCCAAAATAGCCCCATCGTGAATCCCTAATCCAAACCAACACCAGAGAGACGGATACCCCACCCTCCAGGCAACAAGCTTGCATGAGAGTGCCAGGGCCATCAAAGGGCTTGGGACAGAGGGGAAAGCCAGCCTTTTCTCCCGAGGCTGGACGTTGGAAGCAAAGGGAAATAAAGAGCCTCAAAGTTGCAGGTTAGATTTTCAGCTTGAAGGGCGTGGATAGTGGTGCAGTCAGCAGTCAGCTGAGGTCAGCTCGCGCCAGCACCCAAGAGCCCATGGGAGCATCTCTCTCGTCCCCCCATCAGGACACCACATGGGAAGCTGGGAATCAGACCTAGCGTAAGTATTTACACCAGTGATATCAGAACTCTTTTTTTGAGAGCCCTTTTTTTGGTTGTTTTCTTGTTGTTGTTGTTTTGTTTTGTTTTGTTTTTTTGACCGTGCTGCACAGCTTGCAGGATCTTAGTTCCCTGACCGGGGATTGAACCCAGGCCCTCATCAGTGAAAGCTCCAAGTCCTAACCACTGGACCTCCAGGGAATTCCCGAGAGCCCATTGTTAAACATTTACCCACACACCCCTGGGTGCAGACTTTACTACAAATGGGTAAGAGAAGAGGAAGAGAATGTTTTAGGAGAAGATGGTGAATTCAGCTTTCGGCATCTTGAGTTTGAGAATGACGATGTTTAATGCCTAGTTAGTCTACGATTCACTTAGGAAAACAGCGTAGTTCTAGCTAGACGATTTTCATTTTCTTCTGTCCTAGAGAATGGAGTGACTGCCTTGGGCCAACACTTGGAACACTGGGTACAGGAGGTCCAGCCCCTGCTCTACCCTTGGAACTGGAAGGGGTCTCTGGGGGCAGCTGGGTAGGAGGGAAAGGGAGAAGGGTGGGTTGTAGATGAAGCATACTACATGCCAGTGGGAATGGCTGTCCTCTCCAAGATCCCATTCACCTTTAGGATTCTTGTTTTGTACTTGGTTTCTTTGTTTATTTTCTTTCAACACTGCCTTTAAATAGTGTTTAGTGCACGCTTATCACATAGTAGGCTCTTAAAGAAGGTCTTTTGAATGACCGAATGCCCAGGAATTATGTTATCCGGAGTCCACAGATGAAGAAAGTTAAAGGTTTGGGACTTCCCTGGTGGTCCAGTAGTTAAGACTCTGGGTCTGCAACACAGGGGACACGGGTTCGATCCCCAGTTGGGGAACTAAGATCCCACATGCCGCGAGATGCGGCCAAAAAAAAAAAGTTGAAGGTGCACAGAAGCACGTGGTACTCCAGCCCCTGGGCCCTGGCCGGAGCCCAGCAGCAATCCCAGCAGCAAGGCTCACTCTGGACCCATCTGGCAGCCTGCGGACCACGGGACTCAGAGGGGCCCCCGCAAAAGAGCTGCTCCTTAATGAAGTTCCCCAGTGGTGCACATTCATCTGTCTTTGGGCTGCACTCAGCACTGGGAGAATATTAAGCTAAGAGGAACATATTAAGTGCGGGTGTAAATTAAAAGCCAAATCATTCTATAATCAAAGAGTCATTATTCCAAAAGGAATTACTCACTGGGAACACTTTTATCAGTATTTATGGCTCTATTATATTATAATGGGCTATTTAATAATAAAAAATACATTATATTGATTAGAAGCTAGCATTTGATTCAACAAAATCGCAGAGGTCCTATATATATTTTCATCCATGCTGTAATTTATTCCCTGCTGCCCTACTTTTATTGTGCCCTGACCTGGGGAAACAGTTAAGGACACATAGATATATCACTCTTTCTGCCAGGGAACAATACATGTGGACTCCATGAACCAGTTTGAAACTGGGCATTAGTCTTGGCTGTACTTACAGAAATCAAAGATTACTACTTATGTACACCCTTGACCTTCTGGGATTGGAAACACACCACCTCCACTGTGGCAAGGTAAAGGAGGAATCAGAGTTTTCAGGCTGCTGTGGCTGTCAGTGGGAGGGCATGCGCTGTGAGAAGCAGAGCCAGAATGGCAAGTGAGGGGTCAAGGGGAGGAGGAGAGGGGAGAGGGCAAAGAATGGGAGAGAAAGTGGAAAGCAGAAAAGAGAACAAAAGATGCAGGAAGGGGACTTCCCTGGTGGTCCAGTGGTTAAGACTTCGTGCTCCCTGCCCTGGTCAGGGAACTAAGATCCCACATGCTGCACAGAGATGCCTAAAAAAATTTTAAAAATGATGGAAAGAGGAAGGGGGTAATAGGAAGAGAGGACGGGGAAGAGGGTGGACGGGGAGCAAAGCAAACACCAGCGCCCCAGGTCCAGGCGGTGAGAGGCACAGGGGGAGGGGCCTTCCCCTCCCCCATCCCTATCATTCCTCCCTCCCCAAACCAGTCCTAAACCACGTGCAAACCCAGCTAAGCCAGTGTACCTGCTGAGAAAGCATAGCTTGCACCCCAGTTCTAGCCTGATTGCCTTCCCTAAGCTCCTGGAAAAAACCCAATTCACAACGGATCGTGAGATTGCGTCAAAGTTTTATTTAACTCATTAGTGAGAAAAAAGCTGCAGAATCAAAGAGCTGGTTGAATGAGGGTATGAAAAAATGGGATTTATACCATCAGTGGGAAAAGGAAATGCTGAAATAAGTTTGTTGAGTTATACATATATATATTTTTTAAACCGGTTAATATCTTGTAAGTCAATAAAACTATAACCTTCGAGGTTATCTTTGCTACTAGTTAGGAAAAAATCAGCCCGCTTCATCAGTTTTCTACAAGTTAACCTCTCAGTTTACAGGTCTGTAAAACATCTGGGTCTCAATCAATTGTGAGTCCAACACAATTATACTCCCCAGGACAGGAGGATGGCCGTCAGGTGGGCTTATTAAGTGCTTGGGTGTGAGATTCAAAGGTCACGAAACCATGTTTTTGCCTATTTTCAAGTTTTAGACTATTCTTTCTGAGGATCCCCCTAATTAAAATCTGATGCCTTGGGGACTTCCCTGGCAGTCCAGTGATTAAGACACCGCAGTTCCACTGCAGGGGGCATGGGTTCGATCCCTGGTCAGGGAAGTAAGATCCCTCATGCCGCACCGGGCAGCCAAAATAATAATAATAAAATTAAAAATCTGGTGTCTTCACTGAGTCTAACACCATAGCAAGTTCAACCAGAGTTGTACTCAACCTGGGATCCAGGTCCTCGTCCTCAGGGCAGAACCCATCTTCTGCTTCTAGACTCCTTTACAGCCCGGGGAAAGAATCCCTTCTGTGTAGAGAAGAATTCATTTTATCCAAAGAGAGATCTGGTCTTTGTCAGTCACGGTGGGCTTCTCAGACCACATCTGATAGTTGCTCAGGAGGGGCTCAGGTGGGGTCTGCTGACAGTCTTAGGGTGGGAGCTGGCCTTGCAGAAAGACCAGTGAGTGATTGGAGGGTTAGGGCTTTGAGATGCATGATATCAGCCCAACCTCTGGGAGGGGAGGGGGGCTGGGGGTCTTGCTTAACCAGTTCAGCCAATCTTCCCCACATAATGAAGCCCCAGTGAAACCTCTGGACTCCAAGCTCGGATGGATGAGCTCCCAGCTGCCGTGCTCTGTGCATTGTCACCCGCCAACGCCGGGAGGGGGGGTGTGTCCCTGAGGACGTGGAAGCTTCCAGTCTGGACCCTCCCAGACTTGGTCCTCTTGCATCTCTCCCTTGGTTTGGTTCTAATTTGTAACCTTGCACTACAACCAAACTATAATTGTAAGTATAGCGTTTTCCTGAGTTCTGGGCATCATTCTAGTGGTTGTAGGAGCCCCCAGATTTGTAGCCAGCTGGCCTAGAGTTAGGTCGGCCCTGGGGACCCCCGGACTCGAGGCTGGGGTCAGAGCGTTGGCAGGCGCGGCAGCCTTCAAGGCTGTGTCCTTCTCCTCAAGTAGGGCCCACCCGCTGCCTTCTTCATTAATTATCCTTTGCTGCAAAACAGGTGACCACAAACTTAGTGGCTTAAACAACACACACTGACTGTCTTGCGGCTTCCGTTGGGCAGGAGGCCAGGCCAGGCTTACTGGGCTCCTCCACCAGAGATCCCACCAGGTCCAGTCAAGGTGTCGGCCAGGCTGGGCCACCACTGAGGCTCCACCAGGTTCCCAAGCGCGCCCGGCTTGTGGCAGGGTCAGGACAGAAGCCTCAGCGCCTCACTGGCTTTTGGCTGGAGGCTGCCCCCGGCTCCTTGTTCTGCCGGCCTCCCCACATGGCCTGATCCACCCGAGGCAGCCAGGGGACAGTCTACATAGAGTCTACCAGCGAGACAGCAGTTACAGTCTTCTGTCACGTTGTCACCAAAGTAACATCCCATCATTCTATTGGTGGGGAGTAAGTCCCAGTTTTCCCCATTCAAGATGTGAGTACCAGGAGACAGGGCGCCCACCCCAGCTTCCATCACGAGAATCCCAGAGTTGAAACCGGTCTGCTGATTTTAACTTAAATCACTGATGGCCCAGAAGAAAACTAATCTGCAGATTCAAAATGCGTTCACTCTGTCGTGTCCCACCCTCTCCCCAAGTCCCTCCATTCAACCCCTGGGTTCAAGGCCCAGAGATCCACGAGCAGGATGGGCCTGGGGGTGAGGACGGAGACAGCCCAGGCCTCCACCTTCAAGGCTCTGGCCCCCACCTGGTGGGAGGCCCTGCTCTCAGTGCCAAGAATGTGCAGGTTAATAAGACCCAGCGTCCACCCTTGAGGGGCCCAAAGTACAGACGACACGCCAAGACACGTCTGTCTGCAGACACTGGGGGGTGGCATGCTGGGTTTTAGAAAGAGCGTTTGGGTTGACAACGTGTAGCTACAGCAGTCTCCTCTTTTTGTGGTTCTTGAGACTCCCATTCCTGTCACCAGGCCAAGGCCACCTGCCAGAGTGCTGGCAGGAGGAAAGAACGAGGCTTCAGGCATCATGTCCCCGCAGGCCTGGCAGAGCAGACTCGAGCCCCGAGAGGCAGGCCCTGTCCCTTCCTGTGGCCTTCCTGGTGTCACCGCCCCACTCGGCACGACTGCCAGGCAAGGCTGGCGTCCCCAGGGCACAGCCTCTCTCTGAAAAGACACGTCCAGTGGTACTGACGGTGTCGGGCTGGATGTCAGGAGACGTGCGCCTAATTTATACCCTCCCCCGCCACTTTTCCTCATTGGTAACCATAAGTTCGTTTTGTATGTCTGTGTCTGTTTCTGTTTTGTAAATAACTTCATTTGTATCATTTTTTTTAGATTCCACATGTAAGTGGTATCATGTGATATTTATCTTTCTCTGATTTACTTCACTTAGTATGATAATCTCTAGGTCCATGGAGATGGGGGTCTTTAAAGAGGTGGGGTCATTAAAGTAAAATGATGTCACTGGGGTGACCCTAATTCAACATGATTGATGTCCTTATAAGAAGAGGAGATGAGGACACAGACATGCACAGAGGGGCGACCACACGAGGACACGGGAAGAAGACGGCGTCTACAGGTCAAGGAGAGAGGCTTAGAGGAAACCAACCTGCCCACACCTTGACCTCGAACTTCTAGCCTCAGAACTGTGAGAAAATACATTCCTGTTGTTTAAGGCACTCAGTCTGTGGTGCTTTGTCAGCAGCCCCAGGAAACTAACACATCTCCCATCCTCTTCCATTCCCCTCTGGTCCTTCTGTTTCTATTAACTAGTCACAGTATAGATACAAAGGCTGATTTTAATTATTTGTCCACTGAATTTTATCTCTGCCATTTTTAACATTATAAACAGAGAATAAAATGTTTAAATTTGTCTTTTTAAATACACTTTCAAGTTATTTTTACATATAAAATAAGCCATATATATTATAGAAATATTCTTAAAGTATTATTTATTCTCAGAGGTTTAATCAGCCTAATTGAAAAGAAGACTCCAGCCCGGATCCTGAACATCAGCGCAAATTTGCATTCTACTGAGCTTGAGGCATTTTATCAGATACTTTGCTAGAATCTCTTATTCAATGCACAGCTATGTATTGACCACCTATTATTAAGACCAAACTTTCACCAGGTAGATGAGTCATATTTTCAGGAAATAATTTGCTTCTGGGGTAGGAAAGAAGAGTCTAGAAGACCCCTTATGTCTCTAGGAAAGCTTAACTCATGTAGGATTAGTAATGCAAGATAATTTAAACAAAGGTGTTGTAAGAAAAAGGCAGGAAAATAGCAACCAAATGTGTTAACAAAAAAAACACTAACTAGAAAAATGTCGCCATAGAAGAGTTGAAAACCGTGACCTAATATTGCACATGCATTTTTTTAAATCTTAAGAATTGCCTCTATTAAGGGAGAGCATCAGGCAAATATGTAATAATTCAGGAAAGAGAGAATGAGAAAGTAAGAAAAAAATAAAGCATCAGTGAGCACATTTGGGAAATAAATTGGAGAAAAAATAAAACAGTCACAGAAATTAAGGGGAAATTGGAATAAGAATAGGAGCAAAAAAAATACTGGCATAACCGCTAAGTGACATAGGGGATAAGTAAATAAAATAAAATGAAAACAAAGACCGGATTTTTAAATGATGAAGAGAACACAATACATGTAGAAAACAAGAAAAGGAGAGCCAACAAAGGCATAATTGGGTTTTTTTTTAAAAGAAAAGAAAATTAAAATGATAGAACAAATTAAATTTATAATTTAAGAAGTCTTTGCAGAAATAAATACTTACATATACACATTTTAAAGAAGTCCAATATACCAGAGATAATTAATCCAGAATTGTTGGCCCTATGACATATGCTATTAAAGTTACCAAACTTCAGGGCTTCCCTGGTGGCACAGTGGTTGAGAATCCACCTGCCAATGCAGGGGACACGGGTTTGAGCCCTGGTCTGGGAAGATCCCACATGCCGCAGAGCAACTAAGCCTGTGCGCCACAACTACTGAGCCTGTGCTCTAGAGCCCACGAGCCACAACTACTGAAGCCTGCATGCCTACAGCCCGTGCTCCGCAACAAGAGAAGCCACCGCAAGGAGAAGCCTGCACACCACAACAAAGAGTAGCCGCCGCTCGCTGCAACTAGAGAAAGCCCACACGCAGCAATGAAGACCCAACGCAGCCAAAAAAAAAAAACTTCAAAGATTTAAAAAATGCTTTGGGCTGCCAGACAAAAAGATAGTCACTTATAAGGGGAAGAAGCCAGACTTGTCTCAGCAAAATTCAAAGTCAGAAGACAAGGTCCTCAAGTAGAGTGTAAGTCAAGTATTCTATATCCAGACAAATAGTCCTTCATGGATGAAGACCACAAACAAAAGTTGTTAACAGGAAGGACTTCAAATAATATTTCTTTTATGAGTCTTCCTTGAGGAAACTGCAAGAGTACGAATTTCAGCTACTTCAGATGGATTAGGGAAACTAAAGACTAAGAAGAGCATTGGTGACATTTAACAAATATGAGGATTATTGACAGAACAGAACACAAAGGCTATGTGCCCCATGATGTAGAAATGATGCCACTAACCAAAATATGGGCAAAGAAGGGGAAAGAAAGCAGGAGATAGAAAAAATACACTGACTGCCTCATCTCTCATAGCTGCAATTCAAAGAACATAAAGTTAACAAATCAAGTAATGAAAGAACATAGATAAATTCTAAGAAAGGTAACCTCAGCTATCATTTGGTGGTAGAGGGGTAGAGGAGGGATAACAAGCATGATCATTTCATTATGGCAAATGAAAGACAAAGAAGTGAAAGATTAAGGGTATTTTATGAATCTATTATAAAGATAACTATTAGAACAAATAAAAATCTTCAGAAAATATAAAACAAAATATAGCAGATATAGTAGAAGACTTTTTTTTTAATGTATAAAAAAGATAGGCAACACAATGTCCATCAACAGGAAATGGTATAGTCAGTCCTACAGTAGAATGTTCTTGGTGATACCAAGGAAAAAACTGCGGATGTATGTAACAAATGGATGATTCTCACATGCTACGTTCATAGGAGAAGCCTAGACTAACAGACACGTTCTGATTCTACATCATATATGAAGTTCTAGAGCAGACATGACTCATCTAAGAGGAAGAAGAAAAAGCGTTGTTGTTGGAGAGATTAGGCATTGATTGTGAAAGGCCAGAACTTTCTGAGGAGGGAGAAAGGATTTACATCATGAGAGGATTGTGGATTTCATGGATGTAAACATTTGCAAAAACTGTAGACCTCTTTTGGTGTAAGTTGCATGATATGAGGACTATATTTCCCAACCCAGTTGCCCTGTATTAAATATCACCTTTAGAACTCCAGCCTCTGGTTAGGGAATTGTTTTCAGTTAAATGGTTAAACTCTCCCCGCAAGAGGAAAAGCACCAAAAGCCACAGTCATTTGCATCTTAGCAAGACAGAGTTCATGAGGTCCTTCCCAACATAAAAATGGTCCCAGTCAAACTCATCAAAGCAGAAAGTAGAAATGTGGCTGCCAGGGGCTGGGTGAGGGGGAAGCAGGCAGTTGCTGTTCCACGCATACAGTTTCAGTTATGGAAGATGGAAAAGTCTGGAGATCTGCTGTACGACTTTGTGCTTGTTGTTGACAGCACTGCACTGGACACTTAAAAATGTGTTAAGAGGGTAGATCTCAAGTTATCTGTTTTTTAAAAAATGACCCAAAGGCAGCTTTGGAAAAAGAAAAGGGGCAGGGAGTTTTCAGAGACCAGAGTAGAAAATAAAGAGGTAATGAGTCCAAAATACAAACACCATTTCTTCACAGCATCCATTTTGACCCCTTATGAGGGATTTGAATATTTAAGCCAAAATTGTCACATTTACAATCCACTCATTGATTCATCATTCAAGCATTTGTTCATTCAAACTTCTGTTCATCAGCAAATAGCTACGTGCCTACTATGTGCCATGTGTGTGCGTGTGCGCGTGTCTGTGTGTGTCAGGGCAGTGGGGAGACAACTGCTACCCAATAATCATGCAAATAAATATGAGACTGAAGTTGTGATAAGCATGAAGAACAGGTGTATGACGCCTGAAATTTGAACTGAAATTTGAAAGATGTGGCGAATGAACTAAGCCAGGCAGCAGACAGAACGCGAAGCCCTGCGTGGAGTGACCGGGAAGTGGACCGGGAGGGCGCTCTCTGTGGCCCAAGCAAGCGCCCAGGAGGGGCTGGTGGGGAGGCTGAGCTGGACCATGAAGTTCGGGTGAGGTTGGGCAAGAGGAAACGGAATGATGTGAAGGTGATTCTGAAGAGGCAGAGAGATGCACATGACCTTCGATTGCTGAGGGGCGGTGAGAAGAATGGCCTCACTCCAGAGGAGGGGATGTATGTAAACAGATGGGGCAGGAGGGATGAGGCCAGATTTGAGGGAGGACTTGCAGGCCATCGGAAGCTTGCTGGTTTCCTCCCCATCCATCCAAGTGACAGAAAGTGACTCTCACAAACCAAAGCAAATACATATATATAATATATATATCTCTACTATATATATATTTACTATATATATGTACTATATACATTTACTACATATATTTACTATGTATACTTACTATACGTATTTCTTATGTATATTTGCTCTCTATATATGTATTATATATATATATACCCTTTCTCTATATATATATTTACTATATATTTTTCTATATATTTATATTTACTATATATTCTATATTTATTATATATTTACTATATATATTTCTATGTATATTTACTCTATATATACCCAGTATATATATTTACTATATATATACCCACCCACTATATATATTTACTAAGTATATTTATTATATATATTTATTATATATATATTTACTATATATATTTACTATGTATACTTACTGCATATTTACTCACTATATATATAGTGGGTATATATATAGTACAAATATATAGGGTACCAGAGGGTGCCAGAACACCACACGGCCACACCTGCCCCTGGGGCATTTCTCTCTTTGAGCTGACGAGGACCGTCTCTTAGTGTCAGTGGGCAATGCGCCTGAGGCTGGACCTAATTGGTTTTGTCCAGAGTGCAGAGTTTTGTTGGCTTCTCAGACCTAATTCTATCACCACCAAGTGCCAAGTACGACCATCTCCAGCAGAGAAAGCCAGCGGCTTTTCCAGTTTCTCATTCTGTAACAGCATTGTTTCTGATAAGTCATAAAAAGCTTTTGAAATATGTCTCAGGAGATATTGAGAAAGAGCTACTTTTTAAGTTAGGCAGTAGTTAAAAAGAGAGAGAGAAATATAAGAATAGAAATAACTTCCATTCATATAGAATCATGTATCATTCAAAGTGCTAGAATGGAGTAATTTCCCAAGGTCACAGAGTAAATTATTAGATGAAATGGAACCAGAACTCTCTTTTTCTGACTCAAAGTACTGCGGTCCTTCCTCGAGACCAGATGCCCCTATGGAATTGCTAAGACGGCTCATTGAGAATGAACGAAACAAGGTCTTTTTATATCCCTCCCTTGATTTTGTCATGTTTTCTACATCCTCACTGAAAATATTATAAATTGAGGCAACAGCCCTATTGGTGTCTGGTGTGCCCTTCTCATGGGCTCAGCTGTAGTCCCACTTCTGTTCAAAGCCATTTTCTCACCATGAGGAGATAATAATCTATGCATTCAAGCCAGGCATGAGCACACAATCCCAGGGTCCCCTTTTGAGATTCTACTTGCCCCCCAGACTTTGGGTACCTATGACTGTACCAGTCAGGATGCTGATGGAAACAGCACACCCCCCAAAAAAATTAAATGAAGGATGTATCATGAATTGGTATTCCCAAAGTTGGCCGCAAGACTGAGAGAAATCAACAAAAGAAGATGAATTAGCCCAGGACTGACTTCATCAGAGGTTACTGGCACTCAGCCAGAGTGGAAAGGGGGTGCTGGTTATCTGAATCTAGTGAGAGCTGCCACTGGAGGAAAGGGCTGTAACCTCAAGTGGAGAAATGCAAACACACCAGAGAATATCCCAGGGCAAGAACTAGCCAGACCTCTCCTCCCACCTTCCATGTCCTGTCTGTGCCTCCCATGGGCAGGATACTCCTGGAAGCCACAGGATAAAAAGCCTGTGAGGCCACCCAAAGAGGCCAGGCTTCTAGGACACTTGTGCAGGTCCAAGGAAGAAATACAGATGGCCAATAGGCACATAAAAAGATGCTCATCATCTCTAATTATTAAAGAAATGCAAATCAAAATTACAATTAGGTACCACCTCACACCAGTCAGAATGGCCATCATTTAAAGTCTACAAATTATAAATGCTGGAGAGGGTGTGGAGAAAAGGGAACCTTCCTATACTGTGGGTGGGAATGTAAGTTGGTGCAGCCACTGTGGAAAACAGTATGGGGGTTCCTCAGAGAACTAAAAATAGAATTACCATATGATCCAGCAATCCCACTCCTGGACATATATCCAGACAAAACTGTAATTCAAAACAATACATGCACCCCTACAGGCAAAGCAGCACTCTTCACAACAGCCAAGACATGGAAGCAACCTAAATGTCCATCAACAGATGAATGGATAAAGAAGATGTGGGGGCTTCCCTGGTGGCCCAATGGTTGAGAATCCGCCTTCCAATGCAGGGGACACACGTTTGATCCCTGGTCAGGGAACTAAGATCCCACGTGCCGCAGTGCAACTAAGCCCACACGCTGCAAAACTGAGCCCATGTGCCACTAACTACAGAGCCCACGCACTCTGGAACCCATGCTCCACAACTAGAGAGAAGCCCACGTGCCACAGCGAAAGATCCCGCGTGCTGCAACTAAGACCCAACGCAGCCCTCAATAAATAAATAATTTTTATTTAAAAAAAAAGAAGATGTGGTATATATATACAATGGAATACTACTCAGCCATTAAAAAAAAGAACAAAATAATGCCGTTACAGCAACATGGATGCAACTAGAGATTATCATACTGAGGAAAGTAAGTCAGAAAGAGAAAAACAAATACTACATGATATCACTTATATGTGGAATCTAAAATATGACCCAAATGAATCTATCTATGAAACAGAAACAGACTCACGGACATAGAGAACAAACTTGTGGTTGCCAAGGGGGAGGCGGTTGGAGGAGGGTGGAGTGGGAGGTTAGGGTGGGCAGATGTAAGCTTTTATATACAGGATGGATAAACAGCAAGGTCCTAACGTATAGCACAGGGAACTATATTCAATATCCTATGATAAACCATAATGAAAGAGAATGTAAAGAAAAAAGACTGTATATATATGTATAGCTGAATCACTTTGCTGTATAGCAGTAATTAACACAACATTGTAAATCAACTGTACTTCAATTAAAAAAAAAAAGAAGAAGAATGAGTCTAGAGGGACAGGCAGAGATGCCCAGCACGACAGCTGAGTCTCAAAGCCCAGCTTAATTCATTTTATCCAAGTCAGCCTCGCTGGGCCTCTGTTTCCTCATCGACACGGCACCCACCTCACAGGAGAGCCTCGAATGACCTGCACCGGCTGGATGAATGAATAAAAGGACGAATGGGGCAGTGGGGCAGCCCCTGTGACCCTGGAGGGAGCGCCGCCCCGGGCTCCATCCGCCCACATCACTCTCTCTTCTTGATTAGACCGTCTGCACCCTCCCCTCCCTTAGTTAGTGTCTAGGGCCTGGACATGTTTGATGGTCATTAGAGCCACTGATGGAAGAGCTCCATGCCAGGCCTTGGTGTGAGGACATGTGACACAGCCTGCGTCCTTGCAGGCTGATAAGCACATGCCAAGGCCTTGCAGGAAGATGGACGGACACCTGCAAACGGGGTGACATGGGTGCCTCCATCCTCACGTCTCTCCTGGGGATACTCTCTCCGTGCCCACCATGCAACGGGGTCTGTGGAGGTACTGGGGGGACACCGAAATGGGGAGAAATGTTGCAATGAGAGAAGGGGATTTGGTTGCCCACAGACGTCTTGGATATGCTTGAGACGTGGCATTGCCAGTGACCTGATGTCCCTACAGGGATAATAAAAATCTCCAGTGTTACTGCAAAAATGAACAAAAGAATGAGTGGAGTCGTTGCCTACAGACCACACACACACACACACACACACACACACACACACACCAGCTATCTGGCCTCCGATCTGCAGTGTAACGAGTACATGCCAAAATATGTCTTGTTTGAGTTTTATGCTAAAACCTGCTACCTCACATGTCCACTGCTCCCGAGGCCTGCTCAAAATACAGCCCGGAGACCACAGAGCAGTCTCTTCCGAAAGGTCATTGGCTCCTTCCCTACTCTTAACCCCCACTTCCTCGTGTCATGGATGGATATTTTTTAAGTTGCTGATACAACGCATTAAATGTTAATGCTTTCAGAGTCCCAGTTTCTGCAGAACCTTGTCCTGGTAGTGGGAAAAGCCCAGGCCTCTTTTCACCTTAAGAATATTGTATCGACGCCTCTCGGGGACTGCTGTCTAGATCTGTTTCCCACCATCCGGACATCAAGACCACGCTGGGGAGTCTGTGCTTTTCCATCAGCAGTTCTGTCTCACTTGATGGTAGTAAAGCACCGATAGAATTAATTGAGTTTGTCATCCTCCATCGATATGCACAGGAGACATGTGACACAGCACAAAGGCCAGATCCACCTTGGCCCCTGGTCCCCACGAGTCTCGGAACTGCTGAAGACACTGGGATCCCAGGGAGCTGCTGTTAATTACAAATATGTCCCTGGGAAGGAGGGGCTGTCCTGGGCCTCCTCACCTTGCAGCCAAGCCCACGCTCAGGAGGGAATCTGAGACTAGCCACTCTGTCCTGTATGTGAACTGAAGCCATAATTCCCCCCTCCCAAGGACATTTGCCAGTTACACCTTATTTTTCATTAAGAAAGAAATAGCTGTCTCCCTATTAAAGGATCTCATACGTCAAGAGCCTAGGAACATGGATATTCTGATCCAGGGTACATCCCAGTGTCCTGTAACCATGACAGGCATTTCCTTTTCTATAAAAAGCCATCCTTGGGTGAGTGACTCCATCCTATTCTGTCCCTTTACTGACCAGCAGCGACTGAGTCAGGGCACCGTGGCCGACAGCAGGGACAGAAGGAGAAGCACCTCTTTTTTTTTTTCAAAGCAGTTGGCATAGTTTACATTCCCATCAGCAGTGTGAGGGTTCCAATTTTTCCACGTCTTTACCAACACCAGGTATTGGCAATCTTTCTAATTTTAGACATTTTAGTGGGTGTATAGTGACATCTTGTTATGGTTTTATTTTGCATTTCCCTAATGATTTTTGTATAATTTTTATTGGACTATAGTTGAGAAGCGCCTTTAGCTCAGACGCTAGCTGGTGCATCACATGGTCAGGTCTCCTCCCCTGGGAAAATTGTGATCCAGACACACCTGGTCCACGGGGCGCCCCCTCCGCCCCTCGGCTCGTCCACCCCTGTTCCAGGACAGCTTCTTCCCCTCACGTCAGGGACTTGCTGCTCCCTGCCCGGCTCTATCCATCCCCACATGGAAACGTAACTATCCCCAGCCCCAGCCCCTCACACTCCAGCTTCACTGGGCAAATACATAAACTAAGCTGCATGTTGTGTGCAAATGCATTCAGTCATTTCCAGACTTTCTTTAGCCAGAGACTAACCCTGGGCTCCACCCCCCCAACCCCAGAGGCTCTGATCTCCCTGTTCTGGAGTAGGATCCAGGCACCCATTTTTTAAGCTCCTCCCATGTCTCTCGCAGGCGGCCAGGCCTGAGAGCCGATGTGTGTCCTGGTTTGCAGACAGAGAAAGGGCAGGAATCATGACTTAGCATCAGGACCCAGAGCCTGGCACAAAGTAAAGCTCATCCGTGAAATGGGTGGAGACCCACAGTTCAAGGTTAAAGGTGTCTCTGACCATCTTCACCACCTCTAAGCTGGGCCCTATCCTGTGTTGGACAGTGGGCAGTAAGGAGAGAGTTCTGACTTTAGAACAGGAGACATTTATATCCCGTGCCAAGTCTTTCCAAGGAATGGGGCAGCTGGCCCTTCTGCGAAGCCCTGTGCTAAGTGCCGAAAGTGGTCCTGGCCAACTTGTGAGGGGCACCTCTCCAGGGTGGGGTCTCTGGAGCCCCAGGCCCCTTCAGCAGGAGAGCTTTGTATTGGGATAAGCAACCCCCGATCCTCCAGGCTCCTAATCTGTGGTAAGATATTGGATGACCACACTCACAAGACCCTGAGGGCAAGGGTGATATTTGTGCCGGAGCTACTGTAGCCAACACTGATTATAAACCTCCCCCCAGTCCTGAGCCCAGCCCAGCTTATAGGACATGAACCCATGGCAGCTAATCAGATGACGTTCCCTTCTAATTACTACTTTGCTCCTCTGCCTCACCCTGGCCTTCTGACTCTGTAAGCCTCCTCCTGGGGTGATTTTAGAGGCAATGGGGTGATTTAGAGGAAAGATGCTCTATCCTCCAGATACCTGCTGTGAACGTCTGGAATTACTTCCTTTCAGTTTCAGTTCTTTGACTTAGGGCTAGGATAGCAAATATCTTCCTAATAGTGTTTGTCTTCCATTAGGGCCTTAAAAAGTCTTTCAATAAATTCTTACTACTTGCATTTCTTTCCTTGAAGACTTGGGGATTGTATAGAGGTAACATATACGGTACAAGATAACCTTTATAGCCTTCATCTTTATTTGGAGTAAAACTGCCCCACTGGCTGAAAACACTCCCTTGAGAGCCACATGGCGAAGATGAACAATATGCAGCTAAGTTTTAGAGGCAGAAAGGATTATATTTTTGTGAGGAAACCCAAAGTGACCACTCATATAGACAAATAACAGGAAGAAATGACAGCTACCACAAGGTGAAGGAGTTTATCTTTTACTCTTGAATTGTTTCTATTTTTACTAAATTTCCGGCTGCATCCACTTGTGTAATTCCAGCATTTTTATTTCTTTTAAAGGATGATGGGATGAATCAAGCAAAGGCTAGAAGTTGTCCCAAGACAGAAATGGAAATGGTTTTCCTGGAAGGGTCTATAGCCTTGTGATGTGAGGGAGAGGATGAGTCCTCTATGTGGAGATGAAACAGCACAAATACACCTCCAAGAGTTTTCAACCTCAACAAAAGTTAAGTTGCAGAAGCATTTTTGAAACAAATCACCCAAGTCAGAGGATGTCCATACAATAGACCCCGTGGCAGTCACTGATTAGATATTCCGGTTTCCAATATTAAAGGAAGACCCCTAGAAATCCGCGGAATACTCAATTGTGGTTTTGCTGAGGTGGCAACTTGGATCTTTCACACTGAGAAGCTGGGGAAGAGACTGAGGCACTGAGCTGGCGGGTGAGCCTGTCCAGCTGCCCAGCACCCACACTCACCAGTGGCTGATTGGCTGCTGCTCTCTGCTCTCTATTTATTGTCACAAGTGCATTTTATGGGGAAAATTGTGTGCTAAAATTACTTGAGGGTAGAGAGGATTCTCAGGGCACTTCTAAATGTGTCTGCAATGAGTATATTTCACTAAATTCAACCCACATATTCTAACATTTACTTGAAATTCCCTTAGCAATTTATAAACCCCAACCTAGAAACAACCACAATACAGAGCATTGCAGAGATCGAAAAGTCAAGTAAGGAGAGAGCCATGCTGAAGAACAACATGGATCAGGGACCATCTTCACCTCAAATTGTTTACATACTTTCATTAATGTCTTCTTAAGCAGAATGGTACATTCAGATCAATGTTCCTGAAGGGAAGTCTGGCAGCACCTAGTGTGGAGACTGGGCTCGGGAAGACACAGGCTCACACACAAACAAACACATGCGCACACACCACAGACACACACAGGTGTGCACACATACGAAGACACACAAACACATATGCACATGAACACATGCACACCAACACATAAACACATACACCACATTCAAAGGGACACACCCCGTAAACACATGCATACAAAGGGACACACCCCGTAAACACATGCATACAAAGGGACACACCCCGTAAACACATGCACACACACACCCTTCTCTGCATCACAGCTGCCGTGTCCCGTCAATGGAACACCTCTCCCTTCCCTGCATCCTGACTGCAAGACTTGAAAGCAAACATCTGGTATTTTTCTTCTACAAGGGGAAGCAGGCTTGATTCTTTTTCAAGAATCCTAAAAAAACTCTAAGAGAATCCTAAGAAATCCTGAGAGAATTTCCCAAACTCAGGAAGGCTGAACAGCCAGAAAGAATGACCCTGCAAGTAGATACTATTATGATCCCTGCTTTACAGGTGAGGGAACAGGCTCAGAGAGGAAAAGAATCTGCCCAAAATCACACAGTTACTAAGGGGCAGAGTCAACATTTTAAACAGGGACTGCTGACTCTAGACAACATGGCCTGACCTGTCCACTGGGTCAGGTCAGAGTCTGAGTTATTCAGTGTCCCGTAGACAGAGTTCTCCTCATCCGGGGAGGAGCTCCAGCGTCAGTCAGGCAGAAACCTGCATGGCTTCCCATGTAGGAGAAACACCCACGTTCTCACAAAGCCCTGTAAACCCCTAAATGATCAATTCTCCTTCTCTCTGACCTCATTGCCAATCCTCTACCCCTCCTGGTCCACCCCAACTCCCAGGCCCCCTTTCCATCCCTAGAGCAGCAGACCAGCATGCCCTGCCTCAGGACCTTTGCACTTGCTCTTCACTCTGCTGGGATGGTCCTTCCCATCTATCCATGTGGCCATCTATCTACACTCCTCTGGGTCTCCACTCAGAGGCCTTGATCATCCTATTTTCCTATTTTGAATTGCACACCACTCACCACAGGCACTACTTAGCCCTCTTCTCTGCCTCCTGCTTATCCATAGGGTTTATTGCCATATAACTACTTCTAATTATTTATATACTTAATTATTTACACCAAGTACTTCTCTGTTTATTAGTCTCTCATCTGTCTCAATACAGCATTAGCTCCATAATGGCCGGGGTTTCTGCTGGTCTCATCCAGCTCTGAGGACAGTGCCTAGCACAGGGCAGGTACCCACCAATAACTGAGCTTCTGGGCTGCTGACTGTGGCTGTTTGAAAGACCCCAAGAAAAAGCAAAGGACCTGCAGGCAGTGGCCTTCAAAAACTGAAACCTACTCTCGGAATAGTGGAGAACTAAATCCTTTGAAGTATGTAGGAAAACAAACACTTTAAAAACCAAAACCGGTACCTCCCTGACGGTCCAGTGGTTAGGACTCCGCACTTCCAAGGCAGGGGGTGCAGGTTCAATCCCTGGTCAGAAAACTAAGATCATGCATGTTGCAAGGCACAGCCAAAAAAAAAAAACCCAACAGCAGCTGAATCTTGCAGGCTCCTGGACCACAAAGACACAGTGGGATGTTGTTTAGCAAAGAGTCAGCAGCCCTCAGAGAGGACAGACACTGAGTCATCTTCTAGTGACATCAGCAGAAGCTAGAGATGAGTTTACCGACTGGGTGAGGGAGTGAGACAGACAGAGAGAGTACTGAGAGAGGGAGGGAGGGGGCAGGTAAATGATGGAAGGATGGAGGGAGTGTGAGTAAGGGAGTGAGTTAGTGAGAGTCAGAGGGAGTGGGGGAAGGGAGGGGGAGGGAGGGGGAGGAGGAAGGAGGGGGAGGGAGGGAGGGGAGGGAGGGGAGGGGAGAGGGAGGGGGGGAGGGGGAGGGGGAGGGAGGGCAGGAAATCTTCACAAACACAGAGCACGTGTAACAGAACCTGGGCGAGCAGACAGCCTGCTCACAAAAACAGACTAGACCATCCCCTCCTGAGTCACAGTGTTCAATAAATGCCTTCAACGATGATTTTTTAAATCTCAAAATTTTGATAAAACATGTTTAAAAGTTAACTATGTGGCAGCTCAGTGTTGCCACAAATTTTGCTACCGTGGAGTAGCTCTGTGATCCCTCGCTGTCCCTAACCTTGCTTAAAGTTAGTTTTGTCATCTTTGGACAAAATTGAAGAGCCAACGCCCCCTATTCTCATCCGGCAGGTTGTCTCAGGCTTTAATGATGTGTGTGCAAGTGCTTAGTAAACGAACAAGCATCATGCGAGCACAGTTGCTGTTACTGAGGCCACAGCGTAGGTGTTGAACGCATGTCCAGCACGGTAATATTCTCCTTGTAAGCATTTGGTTAATTGTTGCCGATAGGCTTTTTATTTAATCAACTTAAAGGCAACACCTCAGTCTCACTAATAAGCCCATTGTACCTGTGAGCAATAGGCAAAGGCTTTTTAAACCTACCATTCACAGTGGGGGGATGTTTAGCCATAGTTTCTAAGATAACACTCATCACCCACAATTTAGATTCAATCAGTAATCCACTGAGTGCACACATGTGCAGAGGGGTACATATTTTGAGAACAAATTCAAGTCTCCTAATTTCAACCTCAATATCAATTTTAAAAAAACAATCAAGGAAAGCACGATCACTGTTTGCACATGGACTTCTGCCCTGTTTCATTTCTTCATTAGACTTAGGGAGGTCATGCAGGGGGCCAGATGCTGGGTTCCTGCCACTCAGCCGGTTAAGGGTCTTTCCTGAGAATTCACGGACGACTCTAACACAGCATCTAACACAGCTGTGTCCCGCACCCACTCCACGCCCGCAGCCTCAGCCTCAGCACTACATCAGAATTCAGCCCAACCTCATTGCCGAGAAACTCAAAACCTTCCAGGTTTTGATTCCTCCCACTTTATCCCAAAAGACAACATCGCCCTTCTGAGCTTTGTGGGACGGGCTGGTTGACTGGTGATTGGTTGGGTTAGAATCAGAGACCCGATGGGGAAAGCAACAATCCCCAAAACACTCAAAGTCACTGTTTAAAGAGCAACAGAAAAATTGACCCAAAAGTAATTTCCAAGAGCTTTCACATTCGAAAGCAAATAGCTCATAAAAGCAGGTTTATTTTGCCAATGACAATAACAGATATTGTGCATCAGCAGTTCATCGGAGGCGGGCGGGGGAGATACTATTTCCTTTGACCTTGTTCAGGACCCTGTGGAATTGGTGACAAGTCCACAAATATTAACGCATAGGGCTTCACAGCAGCCCTGACTGCTCCCTCCAGGATGACATTGTTTCCTTCAAGTTGTCACCTCCTCAGTGACTGTGACGGGGGAATATTCCAGATCCAGAAGCCAAGTCTTGGAGAAGGGAGCCGTCAGAGGCTGCAGCGGTGCATCTTCCCACGACCTTTCCAATCACATGGGTTCCTTTTGCGGGGTCTCCACGGGACCCAGTGGGTGGCATTCAACAGCCCCCATAACCGGATCACCCTCTGAAGTTCAGCCCCCTCCCCTGAGACAGGCACCCTCAGCTTCCATCAGATTAACATGGTCCCTGACGCACCCTGCTTTCCTGTGCTCCTGACTCTACCTGCCCGGATCCTGCCCACGCTTCCCTTCACTGACGGAAACCATGGGTAAATGGTAGGTGTGTTGGCTATTGTGTATGAATCCACGGCACCCCCTCCCCTTCTAAGCCACCCCCTATACTGGAAACTACACTTCCCAGACTCCCTTTCCAGATGGATTCCAATTTGATTCCTCCAAGGAGGTGCACTCATGCAGAATTTACAGGCAGAATAAGCAAAGAAAGCCATTATTCTCGGTGGCTTGTACTTTGTCAGATTAACAATAGTGGGGTCTTGAGGTCACCTTTCTTTGGTGCTATACTGAGGTCACAGGTAGCAGCTCTGGGCATCCTCCCAGGAGTGTCCACTTTTTTTTTTTACAGTGATGCTAGGTCTTTTATTTTCTTATCTTTTAGTAATTTTTATTGGAGTATAGTTGCTTTACAATGTTCTGTTAGTTCCTGCTGTACAGCAAAGTGAATCAGCTATGCGTATACATGTATCCCCTCTTTTTTGGATTTCCTTCCCATCTAGGTCACTGAAGAGCACTGAGTAGAGTTCCCTGTGCTGTACCGTAGGTTCTCATTAGCTATCTGTGTTATACATAGCAGTGTATATATGTCAATCCCAATCTCCCAGTTCATCCCACCCCCCTCCTCCCCCCCCAGTACCCCTACGTCTGTTCTCTATGTCTGTGTCTGTGTTTCCCAGCAATCTCCACTTTAATGCCATTGGAGGTGAGAATTCTGGCAATCTCTGCACTTGGAGATTTCCTGAAAATAACCTCTCCAATCTTCACCTCGTCAGCCTTCTAATGGAAGTTTAATCCTATAATTCTCTCTACACGAAGACTCTTCCCACTTTAAATATCTAAACTGCTTCTGTCCTCTGGCTGATCCTAACTGATACAGTGGAGGAAATATTCACATTTTTAATAGCTGGCTCTGGAAACGCTTGTAGGAAAGGAACAATATTTGCTTGGAGGGAAAAAAAATTCTTGACAAGTACTTAGAGGAGAAGGTGAGATGGCCAAGGCCAGGCGTGTGGGCTGAGTCACTTCTTTAGAGAGGCAGGTGCTGGTGGAAGAAGAGATGCAGAGGAGTAGGAAGTTGGTATCTCTTCCCCAACCCATGGGTCTTCAGTGACCCAAAGCTTAAGCATGACAAGCCACGAATAGATTTCTTGTAGGACGTGGAAAAAGGGTGACCTCTGCACACGGGATGACGTAGGGGAAGCATGGAGCTGGGGGAGCCTGAGTCTGGAGATGAGCAAGATGGTGGAGATGGATGATGACGTGCCCGACCCCTCCCTCAAGGACCAGGAGCCCTGCTGCTGTCCTAGGCTTCTCGGGGGGGCGTGGTCCACCTGCCCAATATCCCTTTCTGTTCCATGGAGGAGTCTTGCATGACGGGAGACCCTGCCTGCTGCCTGGCCTAACCTGGTCAATCATTCATATTAAATGGTGCCCAAAAGGGTGCCTCCTCCCACACGCCTTCTAGAAATGATAACCCAAGAAGAGCTTGATGGAAGACGTTGTAGCAAGAGAGAGATTTGGTGGCAGGAAACTTTTTAGTATCCATTAAAGTCAAGGTGTATAGACGACTCCCAAACATGGAAGAATTATTACACAACGTAAAAAGAGGTTGTGTCAACAATGAAAGTACTGATGAAAACAATAGAGAACTCCAACAAACAATACATGCTCACTGAAATGTCACCCACCCTGGCACTCCCATAGATACACTCGCCCAGGTCCAGAAGTGCCGTTTGGTGATTTTGTAAATGGGTGAAAATTCCTTTTACCAAAAAAGGACACTTCTTGCAGTTATTTGCCATGTGGATTCTTCTCTTTAGGGAAGTCTATTCTCTCTGAATTTTGTGGTAAATTGTTCCATCTTGATGGAACCAGGGCATTTCTGATGTCCCAGGATCCCTGCTGACACTACAAAATGCAGAAAGGTAGGTGTAGGTAATCTACACTTCTCCAGAGCACCGTTTTCTCCCAGACTGTGTTCTGTGGGAGATTTTCTATTAAAAAAGAGATTGCAAACTCAAATAAGTTTGGAAAGTGCCGCTTATCTCATCCTCCTTTTGCAGATTTACAATGTACATCAGCAAAATAAGGACTGTAGAATCCAGCAATAAAGAAATCCTTTTAAATTCCACTTAATCTAATGATCTCCAACTTTTTCTGGGCAACAAACCCTTTCTCAAAAGGTTCTATGAAACGATGATTCAAAGGATGCCTCTTTGGGAAACTCCACTCTAGAGCAAGTATGGCCAAGGTTTTAGAAACCCCAGCATCACTGGTTATCTCCCTCCCAAAACTCTGGTAAGTATTTCTCTAGAAGAAGAGAGACTAACCTGCACATTATAAAATTTGTCTCTTGCCACAGATTACAGGCAGCTTCTCCCATCTCTCTAGACCAACAACCTGCTTTCAGACGGAATGCTTTTAAGCAGGACACCCATTCAACTCTGTCTCCTCCCAGCTCCCAGAGTGGCTCACCTCCACCTCCAGACTGTCAGGAAACTGGCCACAGGATGCAATGACAGAGATAATACCTTATTCAGCAGAGAGGGGCCAAGCACCATTCTCAGTGCTTTGCATATATTAATCCATTTAATCCTCAGGAAACCCTGGAAGGTATATACTATCATCTTCATTTTGCAGATTGGAAGTCTAAGGCCTAGAGCGGTGAGTAACTTGCCCAAAGGCACACCTGCATGAAATGATCAGACCTCAGCCAGCCTGGCTTCCCAGCCTGCGCCCTGCCCACTGAGTTGCTTTTGACAACTGCTTCCTTTATTTTTTTTTTTGAGTTTAAGTTTTGTTTTTACTGAAATATAGTTGATTAACAATGTTGTAATAATTTCAGATGTACATCAAAGTGATTCAGTTTTATACATATATGTATATATATTCTTTTTCAGATGCTTTTCCATTATAGGTTATTACAAGCTAGTGAATATTGTTCCCTGTGCTATGCAGTAAATCCTTGTTGCTTATCTATTTCATTTTTTTTATTAGAGTATAATTGCTTTACAATGTTGTGTTAGTTTCTGCTGTACGATGTGAATCAGCTATATGTATACCTATATACCCTCCCTCTTGGACCTCCCTCCCACCCCATCCCCCCTTCCCATCCATCTAGGTCATCACAGAGCACCGAGCTGAGCTCCCTGTGTTATACAGCAGGTTCCCACTAGCTATCTATTTTACACATGGTAGTGTATTTATGTCAAACTAATCTCACAATTCGTCCCACCCTCCCCTTCCCCCACTGTGTCCACATGTCCATTCTCTACGTCTGCGTCTCTATTCCTGCCAAATAGGTTCATCTCTACCATTTTTCTAGATTCCACATATATGTGTTAATATACGATATTTGATTTTCTCTTTCTGGCTTACTTCACTCTGTATGACAGACTTTCGGTCTAACCACATCTCTACATCCATTCTTATTCCAAGGTCCTGGATCATCTTCACTATCATTATTCTGAATTCTTTTTCTGGAAGGTTGCCTATCTCCACTTCATTTAGTTGTTTTTCTGGGGTTTTTTCTTGTTCCTTCATCTGGTACATAGCCCTCTGCCTTTTCATCTTCTCTATCTTTCTGTAACTGTGGTTTTTGGTCCACAGGCTGCAGGATTATAGTTTTTCTTGCTTCTGTTGTCTGCCCTCTGGTGGTTGAGGCTATCTAAGAGGCTTGATGGGAGGCTCTGGTGGTGGGTAGAGCTGACTGTTGCTGCGGCGGTCAGAGCTCAGTAAAACCTTAATCCACTTGACTGTTGATGGGTGGGGCTGGGTTCCCTCCCTGTTGCTGTGGCGGTCAGAGCTCAGTAAAACCTTAATCCACTTGACTGTTGATGGGTGGGGCTGGGTTCCCTCCCTGTTGGCTGTTTTGCCTGAGGCAACCCAACACTGGAGCCTACCCGTGCTCTTTGGTGGGGTTAATGGCAGACTCTGGGAGGGCTCACGCCAAGGAGAACTTCCCAGAACCTCTGCTGCCAGTGTCCTTATCCCCACGGTAAAACAGAGCCACCACTCGCCTCTGCAGGAGACCCCCCAACACCAGCAGGTAGGTCTGGTTCAGTCTCCCCCAGGCTCACTGCTCCTTCCCCTGGGTCCTGATGCACACATTACTTTGTGTGTGCCCTCCAAGAGTGGGGTCTCTGTTTCCCCCAGTCCCGTCAAAGTCCTGCAATCCAATTCCCACTAGGCTTCAAAGTCTGATTCTCTAGGAATTCCTCCTCCCGTTGCCTGACCCCCAGGTTGGGAAGCCTGACGTGGGGCTCAGAACCTTTACTCCAGTGGGTGGACTTCTGTGGTATAAGTGTTCGCCAGTCTGTGAGTCACCCACCCAGCAGTTATGGGGTTTGATTTTACTCTGATTGTGCCCCTCCTACCGTCTCACTGTGGCTTCTCCTCTGTCCTTGGACGTGGGGTATCCTCCTTGGTGAAGTCCAGGGTCTTCCTGTCAATGATTGTCCAGCAGCCAGTTGTGACTCTGGTGCTCTCGCAAGAGGGAGTGAGAGCACGTCCTTCTACTCCGCCATCTTGGTTAATCTCTTCTAGTAAGACTCTTAAAACCTCATTTCTCAACTCCTTGTGCTCCGGTTCGCCATTCCAGCCGCTTTACTAGCAATCTCCCTCCTTGGAGAATCAGCACCTTTATCCTCCACATCTCTACAAATGACCTGATTTTGTTCCTTTTTATGGATGAGTAATATTCCATTGTATATATGTACCACATCTTCTTTATCCATTCATCTATCGTTGGACATTTAGGTAGTTTCCATGTCCCAGCTATTGTAAACAGTGCTGCAATGAACATTGGGGTACATGTGTCCTTTTGAATTATAGTTTTCTCAGGATATATGCCCAGTAATGGGATTGCTGTGTCATATGGTAGTTCTATTTTTAGTTTTTTAAGGAACCTCCATACTGTTCTCCATAGTGGCTGTATCAATTTACATTCCCACCAACAGTGCAAGAGGGTTCCCTTTTCTCCACACCCTTTCCAGCATTCATTGTTTGTAGATTTTTTGATGATGGTGTGAGGCGATACCTCATTGTAGTTTTGATTTGCATTTCTCTAATAATTAGTGATGTTGAGCAGCTTTTCATGTGCCTCATGGCCACCTGTATGTCTTCTTTGGTGAAATATCTATTTAGGTCCCCCATCCATTTTTTAATTGGGTTGTTTGTTTTCTTGATATTGAGCTCCATGAGCTGTTTGTATATTTTGGAGCTTAATCCTTTGTCTGTTGCTTCGTTGGCAAATATTTTCTCCCATTCTGAGGGTTGTCTTTTCGTCTTGTTTATGGTTTCCTTTGCTGTGCAAAAGCTTTTAAGTTTAATTAGGTCTCATTTGTTTATTTTTGGTTTTATTTTCATTACTCTAGGAGGTGGGTCAAAAAAGATCTTGCTGAGGTTTATGTCAAAGAGTGTTTTTCCTATGTTTTTCTCTGTTTTATAGTGTCTGCTCTTTCATTTAGGTCTTTAATCCATTTTGAGTTTATTTTTGTGTATGGTGTTAGGTAGCATTCTAATTTCATTCTTTTACATGTAGCTGTCCAGTTTTCCCACCACCACTTATTGAAGAGGCTATCTTTTCTCCATTGTATGTTCTTGCTTCCTTTGTCATAAATTAGTTGACCATATGTGTGTGGGTTTATCTCTGGACTTTCTGTCCTGTACCATTGATCTATATTTCTGTTTTTGTGTCACTACCATACTGTCTTGACTACTGTAGCTTTGTATATAATTTGAAGTTGGGAAGCTTGATTCCTCCAGCTCTGTTTTTCTTTCTCAAGATTGCTTTGGCTGTTCGGGGTCTTTTGTGTTTCCATATGAATTGTAAAATTTTTTTGTCCTAATTCTGTGAAGAATGCCATTGGTAGTTTGATAGGGATTGCACTGAATCAGTAGATGGCTTTGGGTAGTATAGTCATTTTCACAATATTGATTCTTCCAATCCAAGAACATGGTATATCTCTCCATCTGTTTATGTCATCTTTGATTTCTTTCATCAGTGTTTTATAGTTTTCTGAGTACAAGTGTTTTCACTCAAGTAGGTTTATTCCTAGGTTTTGTTTTGTTTTGTTTTTTTTGCTTGCAATGGTAAATGGGATTGTTTCCTTAATTTCTCTGATTTTTCATTGTTAGTTCATAGGAATGTAAGGGATTTCTGTGCATTAATTTTGTATCCTGCAACATTACCAAATTCATTGATTAGTTCTAGTAGTTTCCTGGTGGCATCTTTAGGATTTTCTATGTATTGTATCATGTCATCTGCAAGGAGTGATAGTTTTACTTCTTCTTTTCCAATTTTTATTCCTTTTATTTCTTTTTCTTCCCTGATTGCCATGGCTAGGACTTCCAAAACTATGTTGAATAAGAGTGGTGAGAGTGGAAATCCTTGTCTTCTTCCTGATCTTACTGGAAATTCTTTCAGTTTTTCACCATTGAGAATGATGTTTGCTGTGGGTTTGTCATATATGGCTTTTATTATATTGAGGTAGGTTCCCTGTATGCCCATTTTCTGGAGAGTTTTTAATCATAAATAGGTGTTGAATTTTGTCAAAAGCTTTTTGTGCATCTATTGAGATGATCATATGGTTTTTATTCCTTAATTTGTTAATATGGTGTATCACATTGATTGATTTGCATGTATTGAAGAATCCTTGCATTCTTGGGATAAACCCCTCTTGATCATGGTGTATAATCCTTTTAATGTGTTGTTGGATTCTGTTTGCTAGTATTTTGTTGAGAAGTTTTGCATCTATGTTCATCAGTGATACTGGTATGTAATTTTCTTTTTCTGTGCTATCTTTGTCTGGTTTTGGTATCAGCATGATTGTGGCCTCATGGAACGAATTTGGGAGTGTTCCTCCCTCTGCAATTTTTTGAAGAGTTTGAGAAGGATAGGTGTTAGCTCTTCTCTAAATATTTGATAGAATTTGCCTGTGAAGCCATCTGGTCCTGGACTTTTGTTGGAAGATTTTTAATTACAGTTTCAATTTCATTACTTGTGATAGGTCTGTTTATATTTTCTAATTCTTCCCGGTTCAGCCTTGGAAAATTGTACCTTTCCAAGAATTTGTCCATTTCTTCCTGGCTGTCCATTTTATTGGCATATAGTTCTTTGTAGTAGTCTCTTATAATCCTTTGTATTTCTGCGGTGTCAGTTGTGATTTCTCCTTTTTCATTTCTAATTTTATTGATTTGCTTCCTCTCCCTTTTTTTCTTGATGAGTCTGGCAAAAGGTTTATCAATTTTGTTTATCTTCTCAAAGAACCAACTTTTAGTTTTACTGATCTTTGCTATTGTTTTCTTTGTTTCTATTTCATTTACTTCTGCTCTGATCTTTATGATTTCTTTCCGTCTACTGACTTTGGGTTTTCTGTATCCTATTTAAGAAATCTTTGCCTAACTTCAATGTAACAAAAATTTTCTCCTACAAGAGCTATAGTTTTTACTCTTATGACTAGTCCTCATTCAACCATTTATGGTTCTCTTCAGCCACTCATATATGAACACAGCCAGAGACCTGCCTATTATGAAGAAAATGATCTAGAAATAACTTATTTGCACATTACAGTTGACCTGATCCCAGAGGCCCGTATTCAGATTCACAAATCTGAATACAGTGTCAATAAGAACCAATAGTATATTATTAAATTATTATTTGTAATTTGAAGAAAATTCTAAATTTAGAAGATTGACTTTTACAAAATCACTATCACCATTTTTGTTCATGTCTTTTAACCTCTCAGTGGTTAAGTAGACACTTGTGTTCTCCACTCAAAGACAAATAGAGAACTGGAAACAAAAAAATAAACTTGATTATATCATTTTAAGCACAATTCCTTTTTTAAAATTTATCTAAACATTGTTTAATGCAGAATCTTCTCTTCCCCTTCCATTTCACTTTAGCATGAACACCAAGTCATGGGCTGACATTGCAGACAGGGTCTCTAAGGGGTCAATATATACGTGGAGAGAGGCAATAACAGTTTACATTGAGACCAAGCCATTAGCAAGCGCCTGTTTCCCATCCAGACCAGGAGATATTCTAGTTGTTCCAGGAAGCATTGAAATTTAAGAAGTCTGCATAAAGGAGACTCTGGAATACTGGTCTCTTCATAGTTTTAAAAATAAAAGAGCTTCAGTTACTAAAGTAGTAACTGCAGTTATATCCTCCTCAGCAAGAGTGAAAAATCCAGGACCCAAAAATCTAGGTGGCACAGAGGGCATCTAGCCAATGAGACACCTTAGCAATGCCAAGTGACATACAGGGTGGTCTGTATGTCTCCAAAATGTACCAGTGTGGAAATCATGGCACAGGTGATGTATTTAGCTTCTCACCCACCCCTCCCAGAGATGCATCCTCTCTTTGACTGGAGTGGCTGATACAGTTCTACCCAAGCCCTAAGAGCAGAAGGCAGGACACATGCACTAAGACCCTCAATCCAGGACACTACACGGTTTCCCCGCCCCCCCATTCTGTGTTGTCTCTGGACTCCTGCTATTTAAAGTGTTGCCCATAGACCAGCATCATCACCACCACCTGGAAGCTTATCAGAAACGCAGACATTAAGGCTAAACAGTCAAAGAAAAATTGCACTGGACAGAGCTAAATGAGCAAAGAAGAGTTTATTCAAGACTATTGCAGTAGGGGAGAGAGATTGAACCAATTTAGCTGAAACATGGCAGGAGAGTTTTTAAGCCCTGGGATGAACTAATGGGAAAGTGCTGGAGGAAGTTAGAAGGAGGGTGGTCAATGTGATGAGACCTCTGTGTTTGCTAATTTGCACTTGCTGTGCTTAGGCTCCTGCCTTCCCAGGGAGACTGAGAAATAGGGAAATATCTTTCTAGATGATGACATTTCAAAGGGATGGCTCCCCCGTCCTCAAGAAGGACTTTCTTGGATTGTGAAACTAGCAAGGGGCTGGAAGAAGATTTCCATCTCAAGGGGAAAAGAAATAATTTATGATTATAAGTTTTCTAAAGTAAATGCTGTAAGGAAAGGGCAGTCAGGGGCCAAGAGTCAGGAAGAGATCTGTCTAAAGTTTAGTCAAGCCGAAGGGAACATGAAGGCCATCTTGGGTCACACCCCAGACCTCCTGAACCAGATCTGTGTGGATTGGGCCCAGGAATCTCTTTTTAACAAGTTATACAATGTTTCCAAAAGGTACCAAACTTCCAAGTCTTAGATCTAATACTCCAGTTAACTAGAAACCTTGTGTATAAATTTGCTGAGCTTAACAAATGTCATTTTGATGAACTAGCTCCCCTATGAAATAAAGCAGGCCAGGCAGGGAATCTCAGTAGTGATGTCTCTGTGTTAGCCTTAAGGAGATAATATCCAGCCTGGAATTTAGAGGAGCTCTGGTTTTTTGCTTGTTTTGTTTTGTTTCAGTGAGAACCCACCCAAGAAAATTTACTATCATTCAAACAGGAATTTTCCTTGGGACCTTGGATGCCCATACTTTGGTAAAGGCAATTCTTTTTCTTTAATGTTCTGTATTGTTTTCAGTACATTAAGAGTATTACTTTCCCAGTGCTACAGGGAGATCTTCTTTATAGGCCCAGTAAATCAAGGATAAGAACTAATTGAAACTTGCTTGCTATACCTTTGTGGGCCGAGTCTTGCAACAGGAAAGCAATCAGCCAGCAATTAAAATGCTAATACAGGGCTCACCCCAGTTGGGTGCTCTTGACAAAATGCAATGGGCAGCTCCAGGAGAATTCATAACAGCCAGCCTGGACTGGACTTAATTTAGAAGCCATCGATTTATCAGGGCTGCAAATAACACTATAAGAGATATTTTGCCAGTGGAAAATAACAATAACAATAATAATAAAAGAACTGATTGTTATGAGTTATTATTCTCAATGAGCTGAGTGTAGTCAGCTCAGTTGTTTAGAATTTGGTGCAGATAGAACCAGCATTTTGGGTTGAGCCCCCTCAGGCTTGCTTTTCTGGGGCCCTGGCCTATGGGAAAAGCTGCAGGTACTGTATACAAAGACTCGGGACATCAGAAATGTGACTGACGCATGTGAAAGTGGGTTGATCTTATGCACTCGGAGTTGAACTGACCTCAGTTTAAATCATCCCACTTGCTAGCTCTTGATCTTTGGCATTATTTTATTTTTATCTGCCTCAGTTTCCTCAACTGTATAATGAGGATATTAACATACCTACCCCATAAAGTTATTGTGAGAATTCAATATCATAATTTATAGTAGTTAACATAGTACTTGCATGGAATGATTGTTTAAATAATAAATTATTATTACTAACATTATTATTAACCTCTCCAGACTCTGCCCTTCTCTGGGCTCCCGCCCTCACTTGTTCTGTATTGCTGCCTTAGCTGCTGTCCCTCTGCTTTGTACCTATTCTTGGGTTTTCTCTCCAAAGCCCTCCATCATTGTTCCATTAGGAATCTCAGCTCCCACCTCACAGCCCATGGGCCACACCCACATGGCCTCACACTCAACCGTTTCCCAGGAGTAAGGTCAACCAAACTTTCCTCCTACTGATGGGAAATTGAGAGCAACAGATCTGTATAAACTCCAGTTCAATTCAAAAACATGCATCCAGTGTCCGCTATGGGTAAGGCACCACGATGGCCACCATGTTGCTGCCCTTACGTATTTCTCCACTTTGATATTAGATGGTGCAGTAAGCAAAACAATGTCCCCACACACAAAGATATCCACATCCTGATCCCCAGAACCTGTGAACGTGTTACCTTGCATAGCCAAGGGGCTTTGCAGATGTAACCAAGTTAAGACGGGGTCATACTGGATTAGGGTGGGCCCTAAATCCTATGACTGGTGACCTCATAAGGAAAGGGAGATTTGGAGACAGAAACATACACACACAGGGGAAGGGCCATGTGACAATGGAGGCTGAGACTGGAGTGATGCAGCTGTGAGCCAAAGAACACCAAGGATGAATGGCCACCACCAGAAGCTACAAGCGACCAGAAAGGATCCTCCCCCAGAGCCTTCAGAGAGAGCATGGCCCTGCCAACACCTTGAACTCAGACTTCTGGCCTCAAGAACTGTGAGAGAATAAATGTCTGTTGTTTCAAGCCACCCACTTTGTGGTGCTTTGCCATGGCTGCCCTAGGAAACTAATATACTTAGCAACTCAAATCTTTAGAGAATGCAAGTCCTCTTAATAAGCTGCAGCTAATTCAGGATGAAGCCTCCAAAGTCAACTTCTCCATGAGCTGGAAGAACAGCAGTAGTATCCTGTGACACCATCTCTTCTGAACTTCATATATTTCAGTGCTTACCAATAATTTAAGTGCCTTTTATAGGCGTCAAGCAAATTAAGTAGTTAAATAAGGATGGAAAAGCAGGGTAGACATCACTGGGAGACCTTAACTGTTCACCGGAGCTGAGCTAATAAACTCTCCTTCTACCAAAATTTCCACTTCTCCACTTCCAGAAGAGAACACGGAGATGTTAGTAATCCAACAAATGACCTCAGGCTAATTAAATCAATAGTCCTTGCAAATGAAGGGGTTTTTGGTTTGGTTTTTTTTTTAAAACCACTTTAGTGACATAAAATTTTAAATAAAATCCAATCTTTTTCGAGTGCATGATTCAATAACTTTTAGTAAATATGTAGTTTAGTGTAAACCACAAAAAAACACAATTTTAGAACATTTCTGTGACCTCAAAAAAGAATATCTGTGTTTACATTTGCAGCCATTCCAGCAAATGAGATTTTTAAATGAAAGTGTTTTAAAGGCCTTTAAAAAAAAACTGGGATCCATTCCTACTGGGGATAACATTTGAGGATAAAGTAACAAGTAGGAGAGAGTAAAGGAAGGAAACAGCATTGTCTTTAGCTGCCTAAAAAGTCAATTACCATTTGAAAATGCTAAACTGAACACATAAAGACCCTCTTCTGTTCCACTGAACTTTTACATCTGTAAATACTTCCTAGGCAGTTATCATCAACCATGCACAGCCAACATGAAGAGCAAGAGTGAAATGTGTGTCTTCCTGTGTGAAATGTGTCCTCACAGACTTCTGTTTCTCAAAAACTATTACAAGTGGCATGCTGCAAGGCATCCTATCTCCACAAAAAGAAAGAAAACAAAATCAGAATGATTGCCCTACTGCCTCTGGGCCAAGGGTCAATTCTTTCTAGGCTGTCATTTATTCATAATATGGTAAGTCATAATGCCTGCAGTCGGCAGCTCACAAAGATGATATACTTGGATTTTAAACTGTACCATCTTAAGCAAAGGCAATAAATTCTAGTGATACCAACAAGCATGCTTTTTTTTTTTTTAAAGAAATTCACGTTCTTTTATTTATTTATTTATTTATTTATTTATTTATTTATTTATTTTTGGCTGTGTTGGGTCTTCGTTTCTGTGCGAGGGCTTTCTCTAGTTGCGGCGAGCGGGGGCCACTCTTCATCGCGGTGCGCGGGCCTCTCACTAACATGGCCTCTCTTGTTGCGGAGCACAGGCTCCAGACGCGCAGGCTCAGTAGTTGTGGCTCACGGGCCCAGTTGCTCCGCGGCATGTGGGATCTTCCCAGACCAGGGCTCGAACCCGTGTCCCCTGCATTGGCAGGCAGACTCTCAACCACTGCGCCACCAGGGAAGCCCAAGCATGCTTTTTTAACATCTCAACCTCTCTGAAATCGAGATGGCTTATAGTCCTACAATGTCACTGTTCTACAGTCTCCTACTATACAGCGTATGATCCTACAATCACTATCTGCCAAGTGATGGTCCCAGCATAGTTGCCACCGCCTGTGAGTTTGCAGAGCCCATCTTGACTGCTCACCTATCCTCACCTCCACTGAGTAGCATGCATCATCCACCCAACACGTGTTGAGTTTAATTGCTAGTTACAATGTCTTCAAAAAGATGACATGCAGGACAAGGGGAAGTTCATAGGACCTTGCTGGCCTTTCTGCCCAATTTTTCTGTAAACCTAAAGCTGATCTAAAAGAAAATTCTAGGGGCAGGGGAAATGGGAATGGAGAGTTATTGTTTAATGGATACAGAGTTTCAGTTTTGCAAGATAAGAAGAGTTATGGAGATGGATGGTGGTGATGGTTGTACAACAATATTAATGGACTATGAACTCCTAAGGGGAAAGCATAGCCTTTTAGACTCTATTTTCAGGACCCTTGTACAGTGCCTCATAACATAAATAGTGCTCGACAAAGTTTGCTAAATGAATGCATTAACTGACACACCTATACTTCTACAATCATGACCATTACTCTTGAGTTCCCATGGCTAGTGCTTGGTCACATTTTTATACAAATATGTCACTTGCTTTATACCATGTGTTGCATAATCACTTAGAAAAATGCTGGTGAGGCAATCATTTTTATCTCAGAGTTTCCTTCAAACTATCTGGCTTTCTGTGGTTTCAGAACAGGGACTTATTTTTTCCATTTCCATCCATCTTCTTTGTTTTTCCATTCATTCCATTTTAAACTTTCTGAAAACACCTTGCCCAGGGTCACCAGATGCTGGTAGAGAATATCTGTCCCAGTCATGTGGCTTCTCCCAATCAAGATTACCCTGTATCATATTTCAATTGCTGTCCAATTTAATCATCCCTACTGTTGGGAAAGTTTGGCTTGTGGATGAATCAAAGCAGCTTTGCAACAAAAGTCAGGGACAGACTAACTTCCTGGGAAGACCTTCCCTTTGCATATATATTGCTTTCTCAGTCATAAACAAGGTCATCAACAGTGCCTTTCACCTTGATGAGAAATTTTAAATTTCAAAAGGAAAAATTGCCCTGCAGGCAAAGGAATCTTAGCTCATTTCACAGAGTGTTTTTTTAAAAAACATAATTCTCCATCATAAATTTGTCCTGGTTAACCCAAGAAGACCTGTGGGTTTTGATTTGTGTGACCAAACATCTTAAATCTCACTGCTAACTACAAGTCCCTAAATCTAACTGTTTTTGCTGACAAGAGAAGAAAATCTGGAAGCCCCAGACTTTGCAGACATTTTTCTTGGCTTTGGCATTCCCCGCCAGTGGCTGTCAAGTTGATGTTGTCACTTTGATCACTTTGTTTGGACATGAGAATGTAAAAAAGGACAACGTACGCCCCATCCTTCCTGTGAGTCTGAGCCATAGTCAGCAGTGTATGAAGGAGCAGGGCAGCAGGTGCCAGGAGAGGTGAGATGAAGGATTGGGAGCAGGTTCAGGAGTGACGGGAACCACAGATACGCGTGTGGCAGAATGCATCCTCCAAAACCCCGACAGCAATACTTCCAGTCCCACCTGCTCCTCCACAACCTTGCCACGCCCCATCAAGTGGGGAAGTCTATGTATCTTGAACCTGGGAGGGACTTTGTGACTCCCTCAATGAATAGAAGCCAGGGCAAGTGATGCTACATGCCTGCCAAGCTATTGTAAAAGACGACATCATAAAATTCTCCCTCCCTCTCTCTCTCTCTCTTTCCCCCTCCCTCCCTTCCTCCTTGCCCTGGGAACCCAGCCACAATATTTGTAGGAAGCCCAGACCACATGGAGAGGCCACATGGAGGGTGTTCCAGCCAAGAATCCAACTCAGGATTTGAGCCAAAATCCAGCATCAACTACCAGATATGTGAGTGAGTGAGTGAGTGAGTGAGTGAGTAAAACTTCAGAAGATCCTAGCCCCTAGGGTTCAAGCCACACCAGCTGATGTTGTGTGGGGTAAACATCAGCTATCCCCACCAAGTCCTGCACAAACTGAAGATTCATGAGCAAAATATATGTTCATTTTTGAAACCCCTAAGTTCTGGGGTAGTTTCCAAGCCCAGAGTAAATGGAACAAGATGGTCTGGGGTAGTTTCCAAGCCCAGAGTAAATGGAACAAGATGGAAGCCAGAGACTGAGATGGGTCAAAGCGACACAAATGGGCAGGACCAAGGGACCACACAGAACAAGCTGGCAGGCAAAGCCAGTTATGAAGCAGAGTGCTAAAGCCAACACCGATTTTGAAAATTCATGAGGTCAAGAAGTCTCTTCTATTTCTGCAGCTATAGGAAAAATCACTCTCATGATGGAAATCCATTTTCATAATCAAGGACTGCTTCTACTCTGGTCAAGAATATTGTAAGTCTCCAGTGTTAAGCTCTTATTTTAAGGATTAAATATTAAGGTTACCCTGAATGTCAAGATTACAATATTAGGCCATCATTGTACCACAGTTCTCTCTCCTAAGTTCCCAATGACATCTCCATCTACTTATCCACAGGTACCTCAAATTCAACATGTAAGAACAAGTTCATCTTCTTACCTCTGCAACTGTTATAAACACTTCTGTAAGCCTCATGCTGATCACAAAACTAGCAGACCCAAAAGAGAAAGGAATCAGAGCATACCACTACAAAAAAATCATCATCAAATCACAAAGGTAGATATCAAGAATGAAAGGATGAAATTTAATACTACAAAATAATCAGAAAACAACAAAATGGCAATAGTAAGGCCTTATGTATAAATAATTACTTTAAACATAAATGGATTAATTCTTAATCAAAAGACATAGAGTGGCTGAATGGATTCAGAAAAACAAGATCCAGCTATATGCTGCCCATAAGAGACTCACTTTAATACTAAGGACATGCATGAAAATAAAGGGATGGAAAAAGACATTCCAGGCAAATGGTAATCACAAGAGAGTAGGTGTGGCTATACTTATATCAGACAAAATAGTCAAAAACTGTCACAAGAATCAAGATGGTCATTATTTAATGACAAAGGGGTCAATTTGTCAAAAGGATATAAAATGGTAAATACGTAAGCACCCAACATTGGCACATATTTCTACCAAAAGATACATCCAAAAATGTATCACAGGGCTTCCCGGGTGGCACAGTGGTTAAGAATCCGCCTGCCAATGCAGGGGACACGGGTTCAAGCCCTGGTCCGGGAAGATCCCACATGCCGCGGAGCAACTAAGCCCGTGTGCTACACCTAAGCCTGTGCTCTAAAGCCTGTGAGCCACAACTACTGAAGCCCACGTGCCTAGAGCCCAAGCTCCGCAACAAGAGAAGCCACCGCAATGAGAAGCCCGCGCACCGCAACGAAGAGTAAACCCTGCTCATCGCAACTAGAGAAACCCCGTGTGCAGCAACGAAGACCCAATGTAGTCAAAAGTAAAAATAAATAAATAATTTTTTAAAAATGTATCACAGACTTAATATTAAAATTCAAAACCTGGAAACAATCCAACTGCCCATTAACCGTAGAGTGGATTTAAAGTACTGTGGTATAATTATTCACTGGGACAGCACACAGCATTGGAAAAAAATGAACAATTCCTCCAAGCACAACGTGGACGAATCTCACAGACATGATGATGAGCAAAAGATGGCAATGCACAAAGTTGCACACATAGTGACACAACTTATAGGAGCTTCAACAACAGGTAAAACTAATCAATGGCGGTGGAAGTCAGAAAGCTGGTTACCTCTGGTTGAGGGATGTGCAGGAAGGAACAGTATTGACTTAGGAAAGCAGCCCTAGAGAGCCTTCTGGAAGCATTCTCTATCTTGATCTTGTAAAACAATGTAAAAATTCATCAACTTGTCCACTTAAGATTTGTGCCCTTCCCTATATGTATGTTATATCTCAATATAAATTTTTAAAACTTAAATCACTTGGGCTTAGTATTAACACAAACTCAAATTTAGGCAAATCTAGGTCCCAAAATTGCACAATTGGATGCGATTATAAAGTGTAACCTAGATGATACAGAACATGCTCACATTTTTTAAGACTGCAATTGAAACCACACACAAAAAAATTTTTAAATTATTTTCTAAAATTTAGGGACCCTTAAGAATACAACACACACTACCAAGATCTGTGTTCTCTGGTTTAGAAATATTTAAAATATGAGCTAGAGTTCAAAAGCTACTGTGGTCAGCTGCTCTACACTAAATTAAATTGCTTAGTAAGGAGAGCATCTTAAAGAGAAAAAAATTGCAATTTGTAACTGTATCACCCGATTCCACAGAAAATGACCTCATTTCCGCATATTCTGGTGGCCAATATATTTTGCAAGAAGAAGAGCAAAAAGATGCTAACTTACCCCCGTGATGCGGGAATAGCAGCCAGTTTCACAGCAAAGCCTGCTTTGTGGCTGATGACTTGAACTGTAATTGCAGTGGGAGCAGGAGGTGAACTAACTAAATGACTGCTCAGAAATCTTTCCCACCCAGGAGCCTCTTCCAGACGACAAACCCCATCACCATCACCCCAGGTGTCTTCAGAGGCCAAGATTTCGCTTGTCTTCCATCTTTGCAGATGTTCCAAACACTGCCTAGGAGTTTGCCCCGCGTGGATGGATGCTCTGAGTCTGCACTGTCCAGAGCAGTTCTTCCGCCCAGCTAGGGGCGGCGTGTCAGGTTAATAAGCATCTGGAATAAGGAGCAGAGAGGCCAGCAAGGGGCACAAGGACCCTCTGTGCAGCAGACAGCTGCTGCGTTGTCAGCATCCACTGTCCCAGTTAAGCGTGCTGAATTGCTGAAGCCCTCCTTGGGCCACTTTTCTAGAGGTATCAGGAAGAGATGTCCTGGCATTGTCTTCTCAACTCAATCTGCTAGGCTGGCTGCTCCAGACTCCAACGGAATCAAGAATTCCCAGACCTTGTCAACCTCGTGGGGAAACTCTCTCAGCTGGATGGAGAGGAAATTTGGATTCAATCCTAGTGTCTCCACTTGCCCATCCTGGGCTTTTGCTTCTCAGCCTGGAAAACAGGGATAACGGCCCTGATTCTTACCTACTCCGGCTCTAGACACGGTCAACAGTAGAAAACTGAACCAATGTCTTTTCAGAAGAAAGGTTACTCTGGATAATAATGTCATCATTTTGTCACCTCCACAAGGGCTGGAGTTGGTAAGATAGATACAACTCTAAGATAGATACTATCTAAGAAAGTAGTACCCCTCTGTCTTAGTCTACTAGGGCTGTTATATAACAAAGTACCATGGGCTGGGCGGACAGAAATTCATTTCTCACAGTTCTGGAAACTGAAAGTCTGGGCTCAAGGTGCCAGCTTGGTAGGATTCTGGAGAGAGTAGATGGCCACCTTCTCACTGTGTCCTCACATGGCAGAGAGCAGAGAGAGGAAGCAAGCTCTCTCCTGTCTCTTGTCACAAGGGCACCAATCCCATTCATGAAGTTTCCACCCTCATGACCTAAGCCCCTCCCAAAGGCCCCACCTCCTAACATCATCACACTGGGAGTCAGTGTTTCAACATATGAATTTTGGCAGGACACGTTCAGTCCATAACGACCTCTTTAAGAAACCAGGTTTCAATGTTATAACTAGATAACTTGCCCCCCAAAAGAATGATTATTTTATCAGAAGAATATATTTTACTTTTAAAAAGAACTGTTTTTAATAGTGATGCCTCCCCATGCATTTTAATTGATTCAATTTACAAAAACTGCACTTTCTCACACCTTATTGTCCAAATATCCCAGTTCAGTGGACACAGCAGGCGCCCACTCAATAGCATTTAAATGACATGATGCTAATGCCTAGATCAGAGTCATCCGCCACTGCCTTATTCCCTTAAATCATATTTGCTTCAATTGCAGCAACATGGATGGACCTAGAGATTATCACACTGAGTGAAGTAAGTCAGACAGAGGAAGACAAATACCATACAATATCACTAATATGTGGAATCTTAAAAAAGGCTACAAATGAACTTATCTACAAAACAGAAACAGAGTTACAGATGTAGAAAGCAAACTTATAGTTACCAGGGATAAGGGTGGGGGGAGGATAAATTGGGAGATTGGGACTGATGTATACACACAACTATATATTAAAAATAGATAACTAATAAGGACCTACTGTATAGCACAGGGAACTCTACTCAATACTCTGTAATGGCCTATATGGGAAAAGAATCTAAAAAAGACTGGATATATGTATATGAAGAACAGATTCACTTTGCTGTACACCTGAAACTAACACAACATTGTAAATCAACTATACCCCAATAAAAATTTAAAAAATAAAAAATAAAAACATAAAGAAAACCCATTTTTCAAACAAAAAATATTCGAAATCAACTTGTCTCAAAACAAGTTTCTTAGAAACCTTAGTACTTCAAAGTGTTTCTTTAAAAAAAATGAGAGACGATAGCAACACAATTTTAGGAACACCTTACACAGAAAGTCTCTAGTTAGGGGTTTAGCTGGGTTGGGGTTTTCTTGTTACTATGGTTACCCTCGGTGCAGCACAGGCTTCAAATTCCTCTAGTGCTACCTTGTGTTTGGGGTCGGGGCTGGGTTAGCAGAGGGGTTTTTTGATGTGTGCCCACTCCCATCTCTGGGTCTTCTTTTGCCCACTGGCCTCCTCCACCCTCTGTCCCCTCCCCAGCACTGGATGGCTTTGCTTATTACTCAGTGGCTGCGTGGCTGGCGGGGGAGGGGAAGGCAGAGGCGCACATCTCTGTGGCTCTGATTCAGCCTAAATCCTAGGTGAGCACTGTGTCCTTAGGTCTGGGGGGTGGGTCTTCTCAGTGGCCCTGCTCCCAGAAGCAGGAGGTCTCCCATGGTCTCAGCTCACCTTGTCTTCCTGCCGCTCCCTCGGGGGATGAGGGTTTCTTTCTATTCGCTTCCACCAGATGCGGGCCTTTGCCAGTGTTCCAGGGGTGACAGGGTTCCCCACGTGTCCCTCAACAGCTGAAGGCTTCTGGTCCACGGGGGAGACAGCAGAGGAGGGTCCAGGCAGGGCTCCACGCCTTTGCTGCACCTTCTCCCCCTCCTCCAGGTCTGCACTGCGAGGGGGGCTTTCTGGAGATTCTCTCTGTGTCTCCAGTCTGTCTTGGGAACAAGACTCTGGAGCCGAGTCCATGAGAGGAAGCAAGTCCCTGCAGCTCCCAGGGGGTATATTCTCATGCTAGACCACACTAGGCCTTAATGATTCATTAGAAATTAGTTAACTTCCTTTAACTGGCTTGTATGGTATCTGGTTGCATCTGCCCAAGGTAAGCAAGTGTTCACGTCCTACACCTCTTAAGACACTCAAGTATTTCTTCAGGCTTCAGGTTAGTTGGTTGCCCTGTGATTTTAGCTCTTTAATGAATTCAAGAAACATTGTGAGGGCTTACCCTGGTGGTGCAGTGGTTAAGAGTCTGCCTGCCAATGCAGGGGACACAGGTTCGGGCCCTGGTCCGGGAAGATCCCACATGCTGCGAAGCAACTAAGCCCGTGCACCACAACTACTGAGCCTGTGCTCTAGAGCACGCGAGCCACAACTACTGAAGCCCACATGCCTAAAGCCCATGCTCTGCAACAAGAGAAGACAGTGCAATGAGAAGCCCACGCACCGCAACGAAGAGTAGCCCCCACTTGCCGCAACTAGAAGAAGCCCATGTGCAGCAACGAAGACCCAACGCAGCCAAAAATAAATAAATTAAATAAAAAAAATAAAAAAAAAAAAAAGAAACATTGTGAGTCTGGGAACTGTCCAGCAATTAACTTTTTTGTTGTAAAGGTGGGAGTAATGTTCTCTCCAACTTTCTACATCCTGAATGAAAGCTGGGATAGTCTTCACTGAAGACAATACAGTCCTTATCACAACTTGTAATAGGAGAAGAAATAAATGGAAAAACTTCAGTGACCATCAAAAGGGAAAAATTTTAATGAACTAGGTTACCTCCAGACACTGGAAAACTAAACCTCAGAGAAAAAATTGAGACAGAGCTACATATACTGGCAGAGAAAGAAGAAACCATGCTACACAAGTAGATAAATAAATAAAATAAAGTCACATAAGAAGTGTGGTATAATCCTATTTAAGGGAAAAAAAGAATGCTGTGTATGTGTGTGGATGTCGATTTGTTATCTGCACAGAAAAACATGCATTAGAAAATACAATATTAACATTATAGTCAGTTCTGCTACGTAATGCTTGTTTTAAAAACACATATTTGTTCCAACTGTGTTTAATATATTGGGGAGAAATTTGAGCATAATAAGAATTTTGCATTTGTTTGTTCGCACTTTTGTCCACAAGAAACATTAAGTGAATGCAGAAGTCTGTCCCCGGCTTAGCCAAGCACGGTAGGAACACACACACACGCACACACACCCCTCAAGACTACCAGATCCTACAGTCACCACATGTGTGATAAGCTCCACTCATCCACATCTGGTGAACTTTCCTTCAACTTCAGATAACCCTCTTTTCACCGCTTCCCAATAAAGAACCAGCGGCAATCTTTCTGACATTCATATCCGCAAGCAAAATTCAGATCTTTGTCAAGGTAAAGTGCCACTTTTGTTGTTGTACTGATGTACTTTCTAACCATTTAACACGTGTACAACTGAGCTACTGCTTTTATTAGATGCCAATATTTGTTTTAATAGGTTGCTGATGAAATTTTTGAGTGTTTGTCCTCTAACCCATTTTTCATATAAGCCCTGTGGCTTTTAGTGCATAATTTTGCCTACCATGGTAATTTTTAGGAACACGCCTATCACATTAGAGCAGAATTGACAGTATGGATGCTGGGAATGAATTGAAGGAGCGAGGTGAACAGATCTTTCACTTTTTATGATATACGTCCATGTTATACGGGTAGAATAAAAAACAAGTCAAAAGAAGCTGAGAAATAAGGGACAAATGAGCAGAGCCCCCAGGGAACACTGATCACAAGACTGTAATGTGACCGGCACCCCTGCGGGGTATACCATGGTGGGCCTGTGATTTGGGAAAACCCCCAGGGGTTTGGAAAATGGTGTGTAAAATGCTCCTCTTAACTACCATATGATCCTGCAATCCCACTCCTGGGCATATACCCGGAGAAAACCATAATTCAAAAAGATCCATGCACCCAAATGTTCATAGCAGCACTATTTACAATAGCCAGGACATGGAAGCAACCTAAATATCCATTGACAGAGGAATGGATATATATGCAGCATATATATACAATGGAATATTACTCAGCCATAAAAAAGAATGAAATAATGTCATTTGCAGCAACACAGATGGACCTAGAGATTGTCATACTGAGTGAAGTAAGTCAGACAGAGAAAAACAAATATCATATGATATCACTTATATGTGGAATCTTAAAAAATGTTACAAATGAACCTATTTACAAAACAGAAATAGAGTCACAGACGTAGAAAAGAAACTTATGGTTTCCAGAGGGAAAGGGGTGGGGGGAGGGATAAATTGGGAGATTAGGATCGACGTATACACACAACTATATATAAAATAGATAACAAATAAGGACCTACTGTATAGCACAGGGAACTCTACTCAATACTCTATAATGACCTACATGGGAAAATAATTTTAAAAAGAGTGGATATATGTATATGTATAACTGATTCACTTTTCTGCACACCTGAAACTAATACAACATTGTAAATCAACTATACTCCAATAAAAATTAATTTTAAAAAAGATCCTCCTCTTAGAGACTAGCCATCAGCATATTAAAGGTTCCGTGAAGCCTCCAACAAAAACTCGTGTAACTGGAATTAACCTGGTGTTTCTAAAATATATATGACCGTGGGACACTTTTTTTGGTGTGGCATCCATTAATATCACCTGGGATGGAATACAGTGCTCAGGCCACATCAACCAGAAAATAAATTCTGCCCTCTTGTTATCCAATGAATGAATGAAACACCGAGACAAAAATATAGGAAGCGTATGTTTGGGTGGAAATAGGAGGAAAGGAGGGAAGAGACAAAGGAAGTGAAATCTGACCGGCATGTTTTCAAACTGCAGGCTTGGAATCTTCGTTTGCTTACTTTCCAGAAGTTTCTCTTTGGCTCTGCTGGACCACAGAGTATCAGATAAAGGAAGTTTCCCCCGAATCTGACTCGAGCTTGTGCCCTCTTCACTGGGAGCGCCTCTCAGCAAATTCATGACTTAGGACCGCCTTACACTCGCTGTCAAATCAAAACAGCTGAGAATGCTTCATCTCATCTTGTGTTCATTGAATTGACATGAATTTTTGAAGACAAATTTCCTCTGGGACCTCGGTCTCAGACACTTTCACAAACTGATGGTCCACGGTGCTTCCCAACACTTTACGAAATGATCAACTGCAAACGGAATATTTTTAAATACAGCCTGTACACTGAGCGGCATTAGGCCTAGGATGGTGTGATATATCCCATTTGGAGGCCAGCCCTTACTGTAGATAGCACTTCTCAAGGTGGTCAGACCAGCCCGTAATGCCGTCCACCTCTCCTGGGAGCATCCTTGTCCTGCCTGGACGGGTGAGCTAACCAGAAGCTCTAGCATTTCCAGAAGCTGGAGATCTGTTTTAAAACCCACAACTGGGCTTCCCTGGTGGCGCAGTGGTTGAGAATCCGCCTGCCAATGCAGGGGACACGGGTTCGAGCCCTGGTCTGGGAAGATCCCACATGCCGCGGAGCAGCTGGGCCCGTGAGCCACAACTACTGAGCCTGCGCGTCTGGAGCCTGTGCTCCGCAACAAGAGAGGCCGCGATAGTGAGGGGCCCGCGCACCGCGATGAAGAGTGGAACCCGCTTGCCACAACTAGAGAAAGCCCTCGCACAGAAATGAAGACCCAACACAGCTGAAAATAAATAAATAAATAAATAAATAATTTAAAAAAAAAAAAAAAAAAAACCACAACTAACGCACGAGGGAATCTTTCTCTATGCTCTGAGCTTAAGGACTTAGGGGTCTCAGTTAAACCTTCTCTCAGAGGGAAAAGGTGCTCCTGTGTGGACTATTTCAGCGTAAGTGCCTTCAGGCAGCCTTAAACGGTTCTGCTTTAGGGAACACGCCCAATCATCAGGAAATGCTATTCAGTCCCAAACCTAAAAAATTGAAAGGAAAGGAAATTCTGTACTTAGAGGCCCAGTGGGAAATCGGTTAGCTGGCTACTACGTTGAGAGCAATTCTGGGGAAACTTGGCTGAGGTTGTGGTACTTCAGAAAGATATGAGCAAAATCCTATTCCCCAAGTTCACCAGAATCTGGCCTCTATTGCAGATACTTTTGACCACGTGGCAGGTCCCACAGGAGGGACAACGCTCATCCTTCTCTGCCTGCACCTGCAGACCTGAGGCCAGAGCTCACCCTCAGCAGGTGCTGAGTCAATGTTTACTAAATAAATGAATAAATGGATGCTACATAAATAGGCCACCATTTTCTCACCGATTGTACCATTTATTATTCCAATGGGAAAAAAATGGGATCCCCTTTTTGCAGTTTCCTTAATTAAACCTAACCAGACTGAGAACAGGGCATAACTTGGAGAGCAAGTCAGGTTGGGAATTGTTTTTATTTTGATTTCTAAATTCAACGGTCGATCATTTGCGGTTGACTACACAGAGGGGGCAGCAGGGATCGTTGCCACCAGCAAATACGCTGAGGTCACTCAAGTCTGGGTTTGATCCCAGCTCTGCCATTTCCCTGTTTGTCATCTTGGGAAATTCACTTACATCTGTCGACTGGAAAAAAAATGCACAACCTAAAAGTTGAGAAAGTGAGGGGCCTGCTCTCCCGCACATCTTCAGTCATCAGGAATGTTCCAAATGGCCACTTGACTCTTACTCCAAGTTACTGTACTCTTTCCCAGAAAAGAAATAACATGCTCAAAACAAGAATTATTATTCTGTTTACAAAGTTCCAGCACATTGTTCTAAGTGAGTTATAAATATTATTTTTAATCTTCAAAACACGCCTAGGAGGTAAGTCTCACTATTATCCTCACTTTACAGATGGGGGAACCTGAGAACAGAGAAATTCAATAACCTGTCCAAGGTCACACAGCTCATAAGCAGCAAAGACTCCAACCCAGACAGTCTGGCCACGGAGTCTGCTCTTGGCCACCATCTACTGCCCCTCCTCTAAATAACTGTGACTTTGGTTATTGACTCGGATTGATCTGACTGTTAAATTATCCCACTCGTAAAAGACATTTTGATTTTTTTTTTTTTTTTTATTACTCAGGAGAAGAAAACAGCGTCATATTATTTTCAGGCATCAGCCAGACCATTAGAAAACACTCCATCTGTTTGTGCCTCGCTCCAGTCAGGAAATAACAAAAAGAAACTCAAGAAAGGGGGGGAAAAAACACAGAATGTTTGATTGTCAAGAATTCTACATGGCTTCAGAAAGCCTCCATGTAGCCCGCGGCCCAGCGCTGACGAGGGAGCCCAAGCTCAGGGCCCCGGCCGCACCCAGGGAGGGCGCCCGGCCGCACCCAGGGAGGGCGCCCGGCCCGCGGGCCTCCCCCGGCGCGTCCCCACCGCCCCCCCCCCAACTCCCCCGGGCTCTCACCTGCGTCGGCCCCGCGCGTCCTTCCCACCGAGGCCTCCCTCGCTGCTCGCCGGAACGTCGGCTGTCCGGGAGGGTGGAGGCCGACCTCGGGCCCCAGGTCTCCAGAGGCCACCGTGGGGACCCGGAAGGCACTGGAAGCCATCGCCCCTCCTCCCGGCTCCTTCCCCCGGGAGGCAGTGGGCGCACCTGGCCTTCGCTGAGGTGGAGCCCGCGCCTCAGGGCAGAAGCCTCCTCCGGCGTTTCCCGCCGCTTCCTGCTGCCGCGCTGCATTCTGGGAGCCGCGTGAAGTGAGGGGCCGCTGGGGCCGCTGGGAGCGCCGGCGCCCGGGGCCGCGGGCTGGACCTCCGCAGGGGGAAGTCGGGTTCCGGAGAAAAGCGGTGACCCCTCAGGACGCCGGTTGTGAGTTCAGACTTCGTGCGTGTAGGACACTTGCCCTGGCTTTCATCTCAAAGGCCCAGAAATAAGAACCAGGACACAGGGAAGCCACGTTCTTGCGGTTTGGTATGAGCTCACGTCATTTCTTGGAGAGGCTACCTAAGGGTTGTCCAATGGAACTTCCTGAGATGATGGAAATATGTCATATCTGTATTGTCCCGTACAATAGACCTACATACAAGTGCCTGTTAATTCTATGATGAACCAGAAACCTTCATATTCTCCCCAATGTTGTTACACTTACTCACACCCAAATCATAATTATAAAATGGTTGGCAAAGAAGAAAGCTGAAACTTTTATAGTTACCTAAGAAGGCTGACATCCCTAAGTCACTGAATCGGGGAGTCCAGAAGAGAAAGCATTGAGAGGATTGGAATTTCAGAGCAGGAGGAGGACCTGAGAGGACAGAGAAGAAGGACGCCAGCCGGCTACTATGTAGTGTGGGGAAGCTTCTGAAGAAGTAATCAGAACATGAAATATTACCTGGTGTTCCAAATGTAACCCATGGGATTTCTTAGCATGTGTCTGTAAGGCTCTCAGGAGTTCTGCACAAACGTTGGAAAATCTCGTGCTGTCAAAGTCATTAAAAAGGAAGAAGACAGATGGTTCTTTGGCCTCCAGGCAATTTTGTGTGTTCAGGACAAGTTCAACAGGATTTTAAGAAACAAATAACTGTCCAGCCACATTCTGTTTTAGAAAAAGTAAGTCTGGCTTTTATTCCACTTGCCCTTACCCCCCTCCCCCTGGTGAGAGTATTTGGCATTTTTCATTTTAAGATACCAAAACTTGAAAAAAGTGTACTTTGCTCTGTCATCATGTCTTAAATTCTAATCATTGTTGACATGGGAAGGCAGCATAGCATGGTGGTTAGGAGTTTGAGCTCTGGGGTGGACAGAGTTCAAGCCCTTGACAATTAACCGTTCTGTGCCTGTTTCCCTGTTGTTTATCACGGGCGACAGTGACAACATTTACTTCATAAACCTTTTGTGAGGAGATGGTACTTGGAAAATAGTGCCTGGTACCTAGAAAGCAATCAAGCATGTTTCCATGTCTCTATGAATTCTGTGTGTTTGTACATACAGGCACAAAGCCCTATTTTCGCTAGGTTTATTGTTCTTTAATAATGTGGTTTAGAGTAAATAGAAGACTACTTTAACCTCATCTATTTGAATTGTTCCCTTGAATGGTTCTTTACTCTGAGACCCAGTGTCTTGTTTCTAACTTAAAGCAAATGTGTCCAAGGAACAAGTGGGGTCATAATGGATTGAACTTTGCCCTTAGGAATGAGCCACTTAAGATTTCTTGGTACTTTTTACCACACTGGGGACTGGATACATCTCTTGCTTCACCATAGTGTCATTGTTTGGAGGGAGAAAAATAATAGAGTTAATAACTCAGCTATTGTGAATAAGGTGATGTTGCCATGCAAAATCATGTTTTGTCCTACCCTCACACAGTATTAGCAATGACAAGCTATGTGAGTGTGTGTTAGAAATGAGCTGCGATGACTTGCTGTATCAAAAACTACCAATAAAACAGGAGTAATAACAGGAAAAAAAAAAAAAAACGAAAGCCTCCATCTAAAAATAATCTTTGGATCTAATCTTCAATTACAAAGGGATAAATTAATTCCCTCCAGACTGCAGCAAAACTTAAAAGCATCCCCACTTGTCCCATTAGTTTTCAACCTATTCAACTGAAAACAAACCAAAAACCTACAAGAAAATAATTCCAAATGTCATACTGTTGTGAAATATAGCTGCATGATAAGAGTAATGTTTCTTCCACCTAAATATTTCAAAAAAGCATTCTCTTCCTCAGCCATGCAACATCAGAACAGGGGAGGGGGCCACTTTGCTATGCAGGAGAAATTAATACAACATTGTAAATCAACTGTACTTCAATACAATTTTTTTTTAATTTTTAAAAAGAACAGGGGAGAGGGTTTCCAGACTCCCGATGTCCAGGTCAGGCATCATGCAAACCTGGGCAGAATGAGATTTTTGGAGCATGCATGCAAGGCCAGGCATTGGTCATTCTTGGGATTTGCATGTAAAAATTATAAAGATGGGTCCATGCAGGGGGATAATGTGGGGAGCAAAGGGGCCAAGAATGTGGGGAACATACAGTGCAAAAACAGGCGGGGAAGAAGGGCAGAATGGAATCAAGGAATCCTAGCCCAAGCCACAAATGCAATGTCCAGCGTCCATAAAAACCAGGTGGGAGCATGCAGTCATTCAGTGGAAATGATACTTGTTAATATATATTATGCTCCAGATGCAGAGCTAGGAGGTGGTTCAATCATCAAGCCAATGGCAGTGATGAGGACAGAAAGTTGATAAGGATTCAGAAATCCTAAAAGTCACTGAAAGCTCAGTCACTGAGAGAAATCAGTTCCCCCAAAAGACTAGAGTACAGGCAAGGCACGCAGTGACTGGGGAGCAAGGTGGAGCCCCTCATGCCTGTTTTGTTGTTACTTGTCGGGGTCTGTGGTCGTTGTCCTGCCTTGTTCCTCCCACTAGACTTTCCCTCCAGACAGAGGCTCGCTGAGCTCACACAGAGCCTGCACATTGCAGGCATGCTACCAGCCCTGCATGATGGATGGGGCAACGGATGGATGGAGAAGTGAACCTGTAAACCGAGGAATGGAGGAAACCAGCCCAGGGAGTAAGATAGGAAGTCAGCTACCGGGTATCAGGGTCAGAGTGGAACCAGCAGGAAGGCTGCTGAGCCCATGCGCAGTTCTTGAGACCTTGGATTCCTCAACCTTAACCAGGAAAGTTAAGGTTTAAGTTAAGTAAACCAGGAAAGTTTACTATGGGGTTGCATGGAGGAGTAAACGTGATACTTAGATGTTTAGCAGAGTGTTTGACTCATAATAAAACTGGTGGTGGTTATGGGGGGACAAGGAGTAATGGTGGTGGTGGTTGTGATAGTGACGGCAGTAGTAGTACTGGCAACGGTGGTGATAACAGTAGAGGCAGTGGTGGTAGTAATAGTAATAGTGGTAGTAGTAACAGTAGAGTGGTGGTGGTAACGGTAGCAGTGGTGGTAGTAATAGTGATAGTGGTAGTAGTAACGGTAGAGGGGTGGTGGTAATGGTAGCAGTGGTGGTAGTAATAGTGATAGTGGTAGTAGTAACGGTAGAGGGGTGGTGGTAACAGTAGCAGTGGTGGTAGTAATAGTGATAGTGGTAGTAGTAATGGTAGAGGGGTGGTGGTAATGGTAGCACTGGTGGTAGTAATAGTAATAGTGGGAATAGTAACAGTAGAGTGGTGGTGGTAACGGTAGCAGTGGTGGTAGTAATCGTAATAGCGGTAGTAGTAACGGTAGAGTGGTGGTAATGGTAGCAGTGGTGGTAGTAATGGTAATAGTGGTAGTAGTAATGGTAGAGGGGTGGTGGTAACGGTAGCAGTGGTGGTAGTAATAGTAGTGGTAGTAGTAGCGGTAGTAATAGTAATAGCAGTACTAGTGGTGGTGGCAGTAGTCCTAGGAGTTGTAGTAGTGATGGTAGTAGCAGTCGTGCCCCCCAGTCTATCTGCATTTCAGGTGCCATCGGGCACTCCCCTAAGCCAAGATCTACAGGGCTGGTCCAGCCCAGACTTGGCCTTCCTATTTTACCGTCAGACCCCCACACTTTGCTCCCTGCAGCAGGAATGGGGCTGGGTCCTCAGAGCACCACGACACCTGCCAAGGGCTCCCTGGGGCAACTCAAGAGAGTCCTCGGACCAAGTCAGAGGGCGGGAGATGCTCTAGAACAGTCTGAGCACAGCGTGGCTGGGGAGGGGAGTGAGTCAGGAGCCAGCAGACCAGAGTTTGCGTGTGTGTGCACGCGCGCGTGTGTGTGGTCACGGGCGGATGTGTGCATGTGTATGTGAACGGCCAGGAAGGAAGAAGAGGTAAACATTTGGCCAGAAAACAATTGTCTGAAAGCAATTTGTCAAGAGCAAATTGGTCAGCGTGGTGCTGAATCTTCTCATACTGAGTCTTGCTAAGTGCACAATTCTGCCACCACCTCCCTCGGGAATGGTCTGGCATGTCTTCCCCATCCGGAGGAAGGACCCCGATGGAGCGGGCTTGGAGGGCCTCACCTCCCCACCATCTGTGCAAATAGGAAGCCTGCAGGTTAAAGGCACATTCAGAAAATAGAAATTAAAATTGCCTAGAAGATGGCATGGTGTGGGGAAGAAAGAGAACACACACACACACAAACACCACCAAGCAAGGTCTTTGCTCACCATCTAACACATACAGAGGAGTAACATTTTGCCTAAGAAACTGTATTAAATGTGAGAACATTCCTAACACCATCCACATGAGGAGTCACGACGCTTTGCAAGTCAGATCAACGGCGGCCTCCCAGTGTGCCACTGGAGAAGAGGAAATTGCTAAAACAAGCATTTTTTCTGTTAATTCTGCTACATGAAATAATTGGTTACATGTCAAGCTTTTCCTTTAAAGCATCCATCTCATCCATGGGCTTAATAGGAAGATATTCTCAGGCTGCTCAACTTCAGCCCGCAGCAAAGCAATTATTCATTTTAACATTTGCATTTAAACCAAATGGTATTAAAATTCATCAAGGTGCCATCACTGATGTTATAAAATGGAGGGTGACACTCTCCCAGCCCAGCTCTTTGAAGCAATGTATCCTGCAAATAATGAGACAGCCTGTGGTCAACACAAATTTTACTGACTTTATCGCATTTGCCATTTAGATATGACTGCAACACCATTAACAGAAAAAATATCCAGCGGTAGGGCTTTCTATCAGCAGTGAAGTCAACCTCAAGCAATAGTGGGCCAAGAAAATTCCTTTTGCTTTAAGGACGCAGTGTCCATTTTGTTAGATTACATGGTTTTTTGGAATTCTAAGGAAGGCAGCAATTTCTACAGCATCGCTTACAACAGCACACAACTGCAAGTGTCTTGCAGCACCAGAGAGCTTCAGCTGTAAGAGGTCCTCACTCTCCTTCGGCAAAGCGACTGTTTCTAGCATCTGCCAGAGTCCAAGAGTTCTTTATAGTCAAAGGAACACTCCCTGGGTGAACTTTAATTAGTGGTGAAATATAATCCCCAGATAAGTCAAAGAGGATGACGATTTATTCTTCTAGGACTCGAATCAATACCCCAGGAGCACCCAAAGAGCCAGTCATTTGTATTTATTATTTAATTGCTTCTATTTCATTTCAACCACAGAAGAGCCTTTCGGAGGAGGGAAGGCAACCACAGCTCCTGCTGTTCAGAAGGCACTTTGGAAATCAAGTGGCCGGTGTGTCACTCTGTCAGATAAAGACCCCACTTCGTTGGGAGCGCTCGGGCTTTGTGCAAGAAGGGCCAGCGTTGGGTGTTCATCAATCCCTCACTAGCTTCAGCATCTTCTGTTTGTTCTCCAGCACGCTGAGATGGACCAGGGAGAGCAAGATAAGGCACTTCTCTAAGACCACCGGTGTTGTTTTCTGGGCCACAGTTACGACACCCGAAATGAAGAGATCCACTTGGGCAGAACGAGCCTTGAGATCAGCCTTAAACCAGGTTTTTGCAATCCTGGGAGTGCCACGCGATTTGGGTTCCTGCTTCCTGGAAGGTCCCTTTGGACCCTTTCCCACTTATAGACCCAAAGGCAGCTCAGCGGTCATCAGACCTGCTCAGTGTAGAAATGAGAAATCTGCCAGAGCAGTGATGGCAGGGCAGAATCAGAAGTCAAATGTCCCAGCTTCCCACCTGGAACTCCTTTTCCAGAGCCAGAGCTAGAAAAAGAAGCTCTCATGTCTCAGACCCGACTCATTTGGGATTTGTGACCATTGCCCTTAACTGGGGCTGCTGAAATACTAACATTAATTTTAAAATGAAATACTAAACTTAGCTTTGAGTTTTCTGACAGTTATAAGTATAGTATTTAAATAAAGAAAGAAATTTGCTAAGAGGTAGTGTGAGCAAGACTGCAGGATGCATATTTAACTAATATTTTAGTTAGAATAATTAACTTTATTATATGTTATATATGACATATAATGAACATATAATAATTAACATATTTATCTAATTTAATGAACAGACTATTTTTGAATATTAGAAGGAGTAGTTCATGTACAATACGCTAAAATCAAATACAAATTATGGTGGATGATCCATTAATTCATTGAAACAGAGCCTTGGAGTTTGCATGATGAATACACGACATTTTGCTAATCTCACTAGTGTTTTGTGTAAACCAAAGGTGATACAATGCTTTAAATGAAGGCTGTGACGGAATACTACTCAGCCATAAAAAAAAAATGAAATTTTGTCATTTGCAAGAACATGGATGGACTTGGAAGCTATTATGCTAAGTGAGATAAGTCAGACAGAGAAAGACAGACACTGTTATCACTTATATGTGGAACCTAAAACATAACACAAACTAGTGAACATAAGGAAAAAGAAACAGACTCACAGATACAGAGAATAAACTAGTGGTTACCAGTGTGGAGAGGGAAGGGGGGAGGGGCAGGACGGGGTAGCGGATTAAGAGGTACAAAGCACTATGTATAAAATAAATAAGCTACAAGGATATATTGTATAGCACAAGGAATATAGCCAATACTTTATAATAACCATAAATGGAGTATAATCTCTAAAAATTTTGAATCACCATGTTGTACACCCGAAACTAATATAATACTGTAAATCAACTATACTTCAGTAAAAAAATGAATGCTATAACTCAGGCTGCACAGATTTCTCTGGCTGTACCCCAGCTGGTCTGAATCACGGGTCTCAACAATGTTCACATACGGGTCTAGCTACGGTGCTGCTGCTGCAGGAACTTGGCGCTTAGCTCAGACACTTAGGAAAGGTGGCAACAGTGGCAGAGCTTCTCTCTAGTTCTCCGCAGGGTACTTGTGTCTGCGGATCAAAGGAGGAGGTCGAAGAGGGAGTGTTTGTTAGAGTTTCCAAAGGCAGGGCCAGTCCCCGGGGTCCACCGTACGAGGAGAAACCCTTACGCAGGATGGAGAGTTTGAGGGAAACAGGGGGAACCCTTATACGGAGAAGGATGAGAAAGGCCCGTCAGACGGGGGGCAAGGGGAATCAGGCACTTTTGGGGCAACAATGAAGCAAACAGTGGGCTGGATCAGAGCATTCATGAGCTGCACCCACACCCAAAAGACGCTGGAGGTGCCTTTTTACAAAAGACATGAACACAATGAAAGTCATTCAAATAAGGGGAAATGACAAAATCTACTCAATGAAGATGAAAGAATAAAATGATTTTACCAGAAAACCGAGGCCGAGGAAATCTATCAAAATTGAACACAAACCTTGGCTCTGAGTCCCCTGACACTCCATGTACCATAAATACAAAGAAATCTGGATGGGAGGGTGTATGGAAACCACACTGGCACTTCCTCCGTGGCCCAGTGAATGTCATTGCAGAGGACCAGCTGGCCCCCAGCATCCACGTCCCATCCTTCCTTCCCCACGTCTGAGTCACCCCGGCCAGGGTCCTGGCTGTGACTTGGTCTCCGTGTTGCTTGTCCAACCCCCAGCCCTTGGTTCTCACGGCCGGGCAGTTGGCTGGTCGCTCAGACCAGCGACTGGCTGATGCTGGTCGGACACATGTGCTCAGAATCACAGCCCCAGGAGGAAGCAGGGAAGAGACAGACACCACTCACTGGCCCTCAGTATTCTGGATTTATGGTGATTGTGTGAAAACCACCAATTATAGGGGTTGCGGGGGAGAATGATATTGGGCAAGAGAAGATACAAGAAATGTTCAGAAGAGACGTGATCCGACCTTGAATTGCTCACAATCTGGGTGGGGATCTTAAGCCCACCCAGGCCCAATTTCTGACACTGAAGGTGCTGCCCTCCCACTCGAATCTCGAAGTTATAAACTGCTCCCTTGCAGGTTTCCTGCGGTGGTTTTCCCCCTGCCTGTCTCTGAATCTGGCTCTGTGCAATAACTCGTCATAAAGCTTCCTGTTCTGCTGAAATGACATCCATTCCTGTATTTTATGTTTATTCCTCATCTATCAGCACGCTCTTATCTGCTCCGCCAGCACTCTGCATCCCCTAACAGCCGGCACTTTCCCAGTTCATCTCACCAGTGCTTTTACTGTCAGAGGCTCCGACTTCTCCCCTCTTCACCTCGTTTTAACACTTCACAGGCTTTTTTCTGGGGGTCTTGAAAGCAGTGAAATTATTCAGGCAAATAGGAAATATTCATGAGGCATCTGCTCTGTGTGTGCAAAGCTGCAAGGGGCCCGCCCAGATTCCAGGGCCACCTGCCTTCTGTGTCTACAGCCCTTGGTTCTGGGGTCTCTCCCTCTGCCTGGTCCTGCCCCTCCCCACAACCCCGCTCTTAGTCCTCTCAGGGCTGCGACAACAGAACTCCAGACTGGGTGGTTATAAACAAAGAAATGGACTTCTCAGTCTGGAAGCTGGAAGTCCAAGGTCAAGGCACCAGCAGACTTGGCGTCTGGTGAGAACTTGGTTCTCAGTTCATCGACAGACGTCTTCTTGGCCACGTCCTCACGGGGTGGAAGGGAGCTCGGTGGGGTGTCTTTTATTAGGGCATGAATTCCTTTTGTGAGGGTTCCACCCTCGTGACCTAATCACCTCCCAAAGGCCCCACCTCCTAACACCATCACTTTGGGTGTTAGGTTTGAACATATGAATGTGGGGGGACACGAACGTTCAGTCCATAGCACCCACCTTGCTTCTCTGTGGGTGTTCAGTGCCTTTGTGGTCTCCCCCTGCCCACCTTCCTCCAGCAGAAACTGCTCTCAGGAAAACACTGGATTCCATCCTTTTCTCCTCTCCCTGGGGACGCATGGTGGCTCCTCCCCTCTCACTGTGTGGAGGATCCGGGCGTCTAGACAGGGTGGGGACAGCTGGCCCAGCCTCTCAGGTGGCCTCTCCCCATCCCCCGCTACCCCACACCCAGAAGAACTCTGCAGAGCCGTGAGTGCACCTGGCATCTGGGTCCAGCATATTCGTGACACCTCCAGGCACACGTGCATTGAGGGGGAAATCACCCCACAACTTCAATGCCCCCCGATCCCACACAGCCCCTGCCGGCTCACAGCCCTATGGGCTGTGGGCAGGACGGCAGCTCTTCTGTTTCACCCGTGCTCTGAACTCCCATCGCAGAGTGAGAATCCCAGCCTCTTACTCTGGAAAACGTTCACCTAGAATTTAATCTTACCTTTAACCACCTGGGGAACTAAACTTTCATGTTTGATTGGCCTTCCCTTGTGGGCATATCTGTAATCTGAAAAGCTACATCAGCATTTGAGTTACCTACAGCGTGTGTGTGTGTGTGAGCCCCTCACTCTGCCCTGGGGTCCACTTTCTTCAGGTTTTCCTTTAATTAGCAAGTCTGGTAACACCACGTGTGCCCAGGTGAGTACTAGCATCTCCCCAGGTTCTATTTCCCCTGCCCAGTGGTGCATGCAGGTGAGAAGGTCCTGGATCTTTGCAGTAGAAAGTCATGAGCAGATGGTGGGACTCACTCACCCCAGGTTGGAAACCCCAGGTGCTGAGGCGTCCACAGGAAGCAAGGCTGCCTCCGAGGGACCAGCTGAGGACACGTGCCCTGAGCCTGGGGTTGGGGGGGGGGGCGGGTCACAGAATTACTACGGTGTTGATGCCGCAAACAATAGCTATTTGTTACGGGGCATTGCTTGGGAACTGTTGCAACATATATTTTACTGTTGTTGGCCTTCAAAAGCTCATATAGGTCGTTTATCAGTCAAAATCATTTGCCCATGTGGACTGGTGTCACCTGTCACTGTGTAGAGAGCTTTCAAGTTTCTGAGATTTCTCCCACTTACACATTTACGATTCCGTAATTCTGGTCCTGGGTGTGGGTTTTTCCCCCCGGGTACCTCTGAATACACACACAAACACACGCACATACACACACACACACACACACACACACACACACAGGTTTAACCAAACACCGTGCAGCTCCTGGCCGTGCCAACACCCCCTGAGCCCTGCCGGCTACACTTCATCCTGGCAAGCCATTCTGGTGACGGTTCGCTGTGATCCATTGCTGACTTGCATAGCTCCCGTGAGGAGCCCCCAGCCATTGATCAAGGGCAGACGGCCAGACAACAAAAGGACACAATTCATCATCCCCAGAACACCCACTCCCTGGAATGTATGGAGATTCAAAACAGGCAGGGCACACAGATGGTGACCGTCAAGATCAAACATAGCACACAGGCACGGGAGGCCTGAGAGAGCCTGTCTCTTCCTGCCAGTGACAGCAGCAAAGCAGAAGAGCCAGGTGCTGAGTTTGTTTCCCGGGATGCTCTGCGGGACTCCAGTTGTCAGCGTCTGTGAACGAGCATGGCCCTAGGGCGGTACCCACCCAGGTGATGTGACTGCAGAGGCCCCAGGAAGGACTCCACGCCAGCTCCCGCGAAGCGTTGGGGCAAAGAGGACCCTCCAGCAAACCTTAAATGCCCTCTGTCTCAATCTGTGTCAGAAACCACAGCTCTATGGGGAGCTACAGGAGCTCTCGTCGTTGCTGGTGGGGACGCAACATGGTGCAGCCAGTTGGGAAGACCATACAGGGGTTTCTTGCAAAACTAAACCCTCTCGCCCTGTGATCCAGCACCAGCCCCATATCACGCGGAGGCCCCGCTGCTGCCTACGCCCTGGGCGCTGTCGGTTCTCCGTGGAGACGCAGCGCCTCCTGAGAGGGACCTAAGAGGCAGGAGGGCTGGGTTCTCCACAGACAGTCAGGCCCACGGCCGAGTCATGACCCTCTTTAGAGCAGCCCGTAAACGATGATGGGCCAGCGTCCTCTGCGTCCCTGCCCCTCACTCCAGCCCCCAGCTCCGCGTCAGCGGCTACACAAACCCACAGCCTGAAGCAAAGCTCACACACACATATCTTCACACACACACACACACACCCCAATTCACACACCACCTACACACACACATACACACACACCAACTCACATACACACACCAACTCACACACACACCATCACACACCAACTCACACACCCTCTAAACACACACAATTCACACACCACCTACACACATACATACACACACACCAACTCACATATACACACCAACTCACACACACACCATCACACACACACACCAACTGACACACCACCTACACACATATACCATCACACACGCACACATCCCCCTGGTGAAAGTGGACCTCACGAGTGATCTGGGGGAAGGCAGACCTCTAAAGAGCAGCCCTAAGGAAGCACACAGAGAGGGTTTTCCACGCCTCCCCACACCCTGCACACGATGGTGTTTGGAGATCAGAGAAAGGGGCTGACATAGCTGAACGTATACACAAACTACACAGTGAAGCTTGTCCCCATCTGCAGCCAGCCTCCTGCCCCCATGCCCTGCGGCCAGAGGGGGAGCCAGCCCAAACCACAGGGAGGGAGGTCACCTCCTCTATGTCCCTGGACGAGAGGTGACGCGGCTGGTGCTGGCCCATCGCCGAGTGACTCACTGACCCCAGCTGCTTCCTCCTGCGGGCCCAGCCTCCAGCCAATGGCCGCCTGCTTGGGTCGGCCCTGACCAAGTGGATTTCAGTCAGTGAGCTCCATCACAGAGATATTCTTCACTAGGTGACAATACATTTCAGGCAAGGGGTGGTCACCCATTTAGTATACGAGTGCTTTGGGACTAAATCAGTGGCCGTGGGCCTGGGCGAGGCGGTGTGGTGTCAGACCCAGTGTGTGCTCTCTCTGGTTCAGTGGGTGATGTATTTGAGTCAGCCTGATGAATCTGGTTCAGCAGATGATCTATTTCCATTTCCAGCCAGTAATTATGTTTTAATGTGTGATATATCCCTTTCTGGATGATGTGTATTAAATCCCTAATAACTGTGTATTTATTTCACCGCGTTATATATGCACACAGCCATTAATATACATTTCGACGTTTAATGCATCCACTCTGCCATGCCATGTATATCCCTGCCTCTTTCTGAAGTTTAGAAATGAATGGCATCTCATAAAACACCACTTCGTTAAGAATCAACAGGAATAAGCCAGCCAGAAAAATTTTTTATTGATGAAGGTTGAACAGAGAAATATCAAGTTCACGTCTCACTTCTCACAGGGGAACGAGACAATGAAATCTTTCCTGGGAAATTCTGGATGTCAGGAATGCACTTCATCTTGTCAGGGGTAGCAGAGCCAGGAAAACAGATAGCTGCTGTGAATCACTGCCCAAGAAGCCCTCACATCTCAACAGCTGGCGGTGCCTTTGTGTCAAACGGCCTTGACATTTCCATTCCTGAGCAGCCTTTCTGTAGGTAAGTCCTGCATTCCAGTCCCTTCTGGAAGCCCTTGGGTGTTGAGCCTCCGGAATCCTCTCTCCCCCATCACAGCTGGCTTCCCCAGAGCCGAAGCTGTGACGGAGCCTGGGCAGGGGTACCTGGCAGGCGTGAACACCTGGGGAGGGCACGATGCTGCAGAGTGGCCCCATGGGGCCCGCTGGCCCGCTTCCACATCCCTGCCCCACGTGGAGGTGGTACCCAGGACGGCAGCTGAGGCAGCTCTGTGGCCAAGATAGGTCCTGAAGGCCTCCCAGCATCTGGGGCTGCAGGATTCCCCCCCACGAAGGGGGACCGGCTGGCCACCTCCACACCCCCCTACAAAATACACAAAATACACACCAGCTCCGCTCTCTCTAATGAGGCTCTCTCCAGGAATTTCTTCAGCAATTCCCTCCCTGTTGACCTTATAATCTACAAGGAGAACGCTGCAAATACTCTCCTAGCGGGTGGGATTTAGATCAAGGTTAAGCTAAGCTTTCCTGACAAATGCCATATGATATCACTTACATGTCGAATCTAAAATATGACATATGGGACTTCCCTGGTGGCGCAGTGGTTAAGAATCCGCCTGCCAATTCAGAGGATATTGGTTCGAGCCCTGGTCCAGGAAGATCCCACATGCCGTGGAGCAACTAAGCCCGTGCGCCACAACTACTGAGTCCACGTGCCACAACTACTGAAACCCGCGTGCCTAGAGCCCATGCTCCGCAAAAAGGGAAGCCACTGCAATGAGAAGCCCGCGCACTGCAATGAAGAGTAGCCCCGGGGGCTTCCCTGGTGGTGCAGTGGTTGAGAATCTGCCTGCCAATGCAGGGCACACGGGTTCGAGCCCTGGTCTGGGAGGATCCCACGTGCCGCGGAGCGACTAGGCCCGTGAGCCACAACTACTGAGCCTGTGCTCCACAATGGGAGGGGCTGCAATAGTGAGAGGCCCGCGCACCGCGATGAAGAGTGGCCCCCACTTGCCGCAACTGGAAAAAGCCCTCGCACAGAAACGAAGACCCAACACAGCCATAAATAAAATAAATAAATTAAAAAAAAAGAGAAGAGTAGCCCCTCGCTCGCTGCAACTAGAGAAAGCCTGCACACAGCAACAAAGACCCAATGCAGCCAAAAATTAATTAATTAATTTAAAATAGTAATAATAAAATAAAATATGACATATAAGTCATATTTTAGACCTATCTATGAAACAGAAACAGACTCACAGACATAGACAACAGACTTGTAGTTGCCAAGGGGGAGAGGGGGTGGGGGAAGGATGGATTGGAATTTGGGGATTAGCTGATGCAAACTATTATACATAGGATGGATAAACAACAAGGTCCTACTGTAGAGCACAGGGAACTATGTTCAATATCCTGTGATAAACCATAATGGAAAAGAATATGAAAAAGAATATATATGTGTATAACTGAGTCACTTTGCTGTACAGCAGAGATTAACACAACATTGTAAATCAACTATACTTCAATAAATTTTTTTTAAAAAGATGAGCTTTTCTGCTTGTTCCCCAGAACGTGCCATTCCCAGGTACCCACAGTCCTGCCTGTCACTGAAGAAAGATGTGATCACTGGGAGGAGTGAAGAAAGGGCTCCTGTGAAAGCAAGTGTAACCCTCTGCAGCAGATGGAGGGACCCTGGGGGTGGGGAGCTGGCTGCACACGTGGGGGTCACCCGAGCCTTCACCTTCCCTTGGAGGTCTCGAACTGTGCCTTCCTGAGGTCTTGGGCTCCCTGGGCAGCAGGAAGGGACAGAAACCCTTCCTCCTTTACCCTCAGGCCAGGCTCCACCCGTAGCACTGCTGGCACACAAGCCCGACAGATATTGGTTGCGGGCTTGCCTGTGCCTGGTAGGGTGCGGGCACCGCCCCAGCCTCTACCCACCAAGATAACACCCCCCAACCAGTCATGACAGCCAAAAACATCTCCCGACCTGGCTAGATGTCCCCCGAGGCAAGACTGTCCCTGGTTGAGAACCACTGCTGTAGGCGTATTGTTATCAAATGGAACGTAGACAAAAGTGATTTTAAAAAGACATAATAATTATGGAAAATGTGAACAGCATGAAAATAACCAATCTGAAAGTCTAGATTTACACTCTAAGTACCTCGTTCAAATCCTCCAAGAACTGCACGGCACCCAAACAGCCTTCTTCCAGGGCAGCTGCCACCAGCTCGGGCTGCACAGCCTGGCGGGGTCCCTCCTCCCAGCTCCATCTCCACCCACGGGACCAGCAGATTCCACTCATCTTGCCGTTGCCATAAAGAAATGCCTACTTCCCAGTTCTTTGAAAAATAAAATAAGGAGGAAGAGGCGAAGAAGGAGAAGAAGGAAGAGGAAACTATTAGAATCATTTCAAAGATTTTAAAGACGTTTCAAAGACAAAGTTTTTTTTCATTTGAATGACTCATCATCCCCATCACCTTTAGACACATATTTTCACTTTTATACATTTCTATCCAGTGTGGGCCACGTGCATATTTTTCAATGACTATATATCAACTACATGCAATTTTGTAGCCTGTTTGTTTTACTTAACCTTGTATTATAAGCCTTTTCCCAAGATGCAGTATAGTTTCAGAATTATAAGTAATCATGGTTGAGCAATATCTCAACAATGATAAGTCAGTTAGGAGAAGCTCGGTTTCGCTGTGCTTAGAATCAGTTCCAAACTATCCCAATGAGGTTTATTCTGCGCTCACTCCAAGTTCACTGAGGGTGTGGATGGCTCGCTCCCTGTGACACAACCTGACTGTGACGTCAGAGTCCCTGCATCAGGGGAAGAGCCCATGGAGAACCCCCAGCAGCTTTACCTGCTCCCCCCAGGTGACCCAGACCACGTCTGCTCCCAGCCCAGTGGCCGGGATTAGTTATTGCCATGGGGCTGGGAAACATTTCCTGTGTATCCAGGAAGAGAGGAAGTGCTGGAAATTCTGTGTGCCCTGATGGTATGTAAGGTACCGTTAGTAAATCGTTCACTCCCATTGCTGAACTTTATTTCCAAAAGCCAACGTTTTATGACTCAAACTGCCTAGTCCTCGTAGGGGAACTCTCAGTTACTTAAATCCTTGATCTCAAACGTCACTAATCGTCAGGGGTGAAACTCAGAAGGTGGTTCTGTTATAGCCAGGTTGGGGACCACGACATTTAAGTCACAAATAGTTTTCAAGGCAAGGGTGATTGATGCCTCAACTTCCAATGATCTATGACAGGGGTTCCCAAGCTCAGAGCTCTGGATCCTTGCTGGGAGCCTAGGAAATAATTACAAGGGGCCTACAGATCTGTACTCAAACCAAGCATTGGTTGAATATTGAATAAATAGTAATGATTGTGCATACAATTTGGGGAATATATGTGACGTTATTGTGACTTACAAAATATAGATGCACTAAACACATTCCTACAGATATATTTCTGACTTTATGAGTTGGCTCAAGATAGACTATATCAGTCAAAGTCCCAGAAGGAAATAAATGGACACTCAAAGGGGGTGATTGAGGAGTTTAATGAGAGGACTGTTAATCCAGGGAAATCAGGAAAAGATGGTCATGCTCCCCAGAGCTAGGATCAGTGGAGAGCCTTCCATCTCTAGATGAGGGGGCAGGGGAGGGACTGTCACCAGACCCCAAAGAGGAGACACAGCTGCGGGAGAAGCAGGGGCTGTAGCCAGTCGCAGCTCCACAGCAGAAGGGGGTCAGAGAAATTAACACCGTGACCTCATCCTCCTCTGGGCTCTCCCCACCCCCACGGGGAGCCTAGGGCCCAGGACCTGGTGAGTCAAGATAGGGCAACCTCTCAGGGCTCAGAGCAGATGGAGAAAGCCAAAGGGTGCATTTGGAGAGGCAAAGAAGAACTTTGGCACTGATGTTAAACATTCAACTGTTATTATGTGAGCACCTACACACTTCCTTACGTTAAAAAGTGTCCTCATACCCTGAAGAGCTGGGAAACATTGAGCCACTTGCCAAGCCCAGGTTACCCCTGGAGCACACATTCTGTGAGGACTCAGACAACGCAGCCATCTCTCTCAAGGAAGGCAAGTTGTTTTGCAAAATTCCATTCATCACAACTTCCTTTAATCCACCCCATTATCATAGCATGCTGTGTTAGCCAGGATTCCCTATAACAGAGCCTGAGCAAAGACGATGTGCTCACGTTTGATTGCAGGTGCAACCTTAAGGAAGCAAGAGCGACAGGGAAAGGGGAACGAGGTAGGGAAGAGGGGAAAGAAGATAAAAGGTCATGCTTTTCAGAGCTGGCTACACTTTCACGAAAAACACACCTAGTTGCTTAGTCATAAGAGATGTTATGGGAATGTCTAGAACCTCTGCATCTCGGAACCATTTATCTGGGAAGGAAGTGAGAGGATGCTGGCTCCTTGCATGTACCTTCCTTCGTTGATCAAAGTCATCCCATGGGGCATTTTCTCCTCACACATCAAGGTTGTGTCACCAGCACCTCTGGGCAGCCATCGGGGAAGACAGATCTCACACCCACAGCATGGCACTTCATCAGAGTTCTGAAGTGGGGGAAGGAACCGAATTCTCTATGGATCCATTGGTCAGCTCCAAGCCTCGGATGTTACCTGCCCCTGTGGCCACTATCACAGGACAGGAAGAGAGATACCTATAGCCGATTCGATTGATAGACGACCACGTGGCCACCATCACCAGGGAAACAAATCTCAGCCCTCTCATTCTCCCTCTGCTGCAGGACCAAGACAGAGCATCACTTGGACCATAGAGCTGATGCACCCAAGGCCAATTCTCTTGACACTCCCATTCCATTCTCAGCACCCAAAACACATTATTATCATGCACTACCCAAGCAAAGACTATAGAGGTTCATCATTGCCTATAGAACTCCATTTTCACCCAAGATGTGTGTGTGGGTCTATGTGATATATCTGTGTCAGTGGGTCCCCAAGACTACTCTCGAACTTGATGAGTCACTAAAAGGACCCACAGGACTCAGGAAAAGCTGGTATCCTTGTGGCTATGGTTTATGGTAAAGAAAAGATACAGATTAAAACCAGCAATGAGAAAAGGTCATGGGTGGAGGAACCAGCCCCAAGCTTGCAGGTGTCTCTCCCAGTGCAGTTACAGGAGAACACACAACTCCCAGCAAGTGTGTGACAACACAACGCATGGGAAGTGTTGCCAACCAGGGAAGCTCACCTGTGCCGTGGTGTCCAGGGTTTTATTGGGTCTGTCATGTAGTCCAGGCGGCACATCTACAAGGCAAAGAACAGCAAAGATTGCCAGCGAACCACCAGCAGCCAGGAGAGGGGCCTGGAACAGCTTCTCCCAACCAGCCTCAGAAACCAGCCCTGCCAACACCTCAAGCTCAGCCTCCAGACCTGTAAGACAAATCCTCTTGTGTAAGCCACCCTGTCTACAGCGCTTTGTTCAGCAGCCCTAGCAAACCAATGCAGCTAGGATGTCTACTGCAGGGTCCCCCCCTTGGACAGATGCTTTTTTTCATATAAAGTTTTCTCCCTGTATGAGTTTCCTATGGCTGCTATAACAAATGATCACAAACGGTGAATTAAAACAACACACATAGCTTCTTTTACGGTTCTGGAGTTTAGAAGTCAAAAACCAGGACTGGTTCAAATCAAGGTGCTGCTAAAGCCATGCTCCATCCAAGGCTCTAGGGGAGAATCTCTTTCCTTGCCTTCTCCAGCTTCAAGGGCTCATTCCTTCTGGAATGAGCCACAGCAACTGCCTTCATCTTCAAAGCAAGCAGGATAGCACCTGCTTCGACTGTCACATTGTCTTCTTCTGCAACCTAATAGTCTCCCTCTGGCTCCTTCTTACAAGGACATTTGGGATACATTTAGGGTCCACCTAGATTATCCACGGTAACTGCCCCACTTTAAGATCTGAACTTAATCGTATCTGTAATGTCCCTTTTGCCATATAAGGTTAACATCCTCAGGTACCAGGGATTAGGAACTGGACATCTTTGGGGGGCATTATTCAGCCTTCCACACTTCTCTCCTGAGTTTGCAAAGAGATTTTATTATGGATTAAAGACCTAAATGTAAGACCTGAAACCATAAAACTTCTAGAATAGAGCAGAGGCAGAACACTTTTGGCACAAATCATAGCAATTTTTTTTTACCTGTCTCCTAAAGCAAAGGAAATAAAAGCAAAAATAAACAAATGGGATTATGTTGATTTTTAAATGCCAATCTCACATTCCTGGGATGAATCCCTTTTGGCCATGATGTATTATATATTTATATATTTTTAGATTCAAACTGTTAAAGTTGTGTTAAGAACATCTGAGTTCATCATGTCTATCGGTCCGTGGTTTTATTTTCTTGTATTGTCTTTTTCTGGTTTGGGTAGCAATGTAATACCAGACTTAGAGAATGATTTGGAAAGTATTCTCTCCTCTTCAGTTTTCTGAAAGTTTGTTTAGAATTGGTATTACGTCTTCCTTAAATTTTGGTAGACTTCACCACTAAGGCTATAGTTTTCTTTATGTGAAGGTTTTTAACCACAAATTCAATTTTTTAATAAATGCAGGGTGATTCAGTATATCTACTCCTTCTTGGGTGAGTTTTGATAGTTTGTCTTTCAAGAAATTTACCCATTTTTATCTAAGTTGTGGAATTTGTGGATTTTTTTGGCATAAATTGTTCAAAATATTCTCTTATCCTTATCATGTAGGATATTTCCCTCTTATTCCTGACACTGGTAATTTGGGCCTTATCTCTTTATTTCCCAATCAGTCTTGCTAGAGATTTATCAATTTGGTTGATCTTTTCCAAGAAGCAACTTCCAGTGTCATTGATTTTCTCTCTTGTTTATCTGCCGTCTAGGTCGCTGATTTCTGTTCTTATCTTTATTGTTCCCTTTTCTTCTGCTTCGTTGGAGCTTCCGTGCTCTTCTTTCACTAGTTTGCACGCTAGGAAAAATCACTGATAAAAATGTGACTTCTGAATGATATGGAAAACATTCTCCTGTTTGCCACTTGCACCTTGTTCATTCATGTTACAGCCACATGCTTTGCGGCAGAACAAAATATATTCCCTGCCAAGGGGGACAAAGTTTCCTTTAAGGTCAAATTGGACATGCTCTATGGCTGATCATCATTAGCTCCATCTTCAGAGAATTTGTCCTCATTACCTACCTATAACCTGAAACCTAGATTAACTCAAGATCCCCTTAAATGTTTGTTAGAAGAAATCTTAGAATACGCTTTTGCAGAAAATCATGCCTGTCCTCTTAGAGTTAGGAACGATGTTTGCCATAGAAAATTGAATTCACTTACCAACTTGCTAAAATTAACCCAGTAACTTTGACCTAACCGATCGCTTCTGAGTAAAATTGCCTCTATGTAAACTGAATCCATTCTCTTGCTAGCTTACAAAATCTCTCAGATTACGGGTCTAGCTCTTTCTTCTTGCCAGCTATGCAAGTAAAGTTAAAATGGAAGTGTGAGCATTCGTTTTGGAAAGCAGTGGGAAATACTCTTCACAGCTCGCACCTTGCCAACAGGCCCCTGGGAGAGGCGTCTGGAGCGGATGGTAAACAGTCCTCCACTCGTTGGGCAGTTTTCATTTAAGCTTTGGAAACCTCTGAAGCCCGTGCACGTGGGCTGATCCGCAGGACGGCAGGGAGCCGCCAGGGCTGCAGGGCTTAGGGCGTGACACCCCTCCCGGGCGTGCCCTCACCCCTGGAGACCTCCTGCTCCTGCGGTCCCCGGCTCCGTGGGATTCCCACGGCTGCACGGTGGGACTGGCTTCTCTCCTGTCCTGCCTGCCTGCCTGACAACAAGTCCGGAAATCTTCAGGAAGCTCTGGTTCCAGGAAATTACACAAGGTTTTCTCTTTGATTTAAATTTGATGTTATAAAGAGATGTGAGCAAGGAGAAATCAATCGGGCAGCCTTTGCTGGGAGTCAGGGGGCCAGGGAGTCACGTGATGAGAAGACTGTGGCCTCATCTCTGCTCTGTGGGTGCGTTGGAGCTGCAAGAAGTCACAGCACCATCTCCTTCTGCAGCGCAGTTGTTTTTTTGAAGTACAGTTGATTTACAATGTTGTGTTAATTTCTGGTGTATAGCAAATGGGTTCCGGTATACATATACACACATTCTTTTTCAGATTCTTTATCGTTATGGTTTATCACAGGATATTGAGTACAGTTCCCTGTGCTGTACAGTAGGACCTTGTTGTTTATCCATTCTCTGTATAATAGTCTGCATCTGCTAATCCCAAACTCCCAATCCTTCCTCCCCTCTCTCCCTTCCCCCTTGGCAACCACAAGTCTGTTCTCTGTGTTTATGAGTCTGTTTCTGTTTTGTAAATATGTTCATTTCTGTCATATTTTAGATTCCACATATAAGTGGTATCGTATGGTGTTTGTCTTCTACTATTTCTGACTTGCTTCACTTAGTATGATAATTTCTAGTTGCATCCATGTTGCTGCAAATGGCAATATTTCATTCCTTTTTTATATTGCATTGCAGATATGTACCACATCTCCTTTATCCATTCATCTGTCGATGGACACTTAGGTTGCTTCCATGTCTTGGCTATTGTGAATAGTGCCGCTATGAACATAGGGATGCATGTGTCTTTTTGAATTATAGTTTTGTCTGGATATATGCCCAGGAGTGGGATTGCAGGATCATATGGTAGTTCTATATTTAGTTTTTTCAGGAGCCTCCATACTGCTCTCCATAATGGCTGCACCAATTTACATTCCCACCAACAGTGCAACACCATTGTTTGATGATGTCATCGTGACGTGTCAGTGATGTCACGGTGGCCCTTCTCTCCTTCTATTCCCCCTTCCTTTCCCTGTGATGTTTTCCTTCCTCCACCACCAGTCACCCCCGTCTTCCCCAGGGTCGTCTGTGTCTTTCCAGCAAGCCCTACAGACCTCTACAACCAAAGGAAGCCACACGCATATTTCTTTATCCCTTTCGTTTTATAGGGAACACCTTTAACTAAAAGTTATCGAGCACTTACAATGAGCCAGGAATGTACACCTTTTGAATTCTCAGACAACCCTATGAAGTAGCAACTGTTATGACCTCCATCTGACAGGTGGGAAAGTGAGGCACAGAGGAGGTGAACTAACTCACCAAAGATCTCTTGACCGGAAATGAAAAGGTTGGAATTTGATCCCAGCCCCACTCCAGAACCCCACCTCTTAGTGCCCACGCTATGTGTTATGTATTTTCATTGTCACTTAACGTATGCTATTGTTATAAATAATAGTGGGAAATGTTATACTGATTGTTAGTAGAAAAATGTAGAGGGACACACCTAGGACCACCTCATCTGCCATTACTTTTCATGGGAAAATCTGCTGCAATGTGTGGCTTTCCAGGAACACACCTGTCACGTAAAGCAAGGACCAGCTGTGTCTGCGTTTCAGTCCCATGGCCACCCTGCAGGTCAGGGCCAGCCAGGGCCCTGTTATGGAGACAGACCTGGCAACGTGGGACTGTTGGAATAGCCAGGCGTTGGCTGACACGGCACACGACAATTGAAATACAGAGAAACCAAGCCAACTCGCAGTCGGGCTGATGTCCAAAGTCACCATCCTGAGGTCATAACCCCAGGTCAGAAGGTCAGTGTTGTCCCGAGTCTGTCAGACGGCTAACAACCCACCGAGCAACATCCTCGGGGGACAGGGGACACGCGGGTTTGGAAGAAAAGGTGATGGAGAGGACCTGGAGGAGGTGAGCCAGCCGGGGCCTGGGCTGGGGAGTGTCAGGGTCGCTCAGGGCGTGGGGTCCACCGTGAGGAGCCCCCACGTTCCACGCCATTCATAACAGGCCACAAACTCACAATGGGGTATGATCGCTCCCCAAAAGTAAGGGAATCCATGGACTATATTTTCAGAATGGTGGTCCATGCCTGCTTTGAACGTGACCTCCTGGAATACGCGAGCACTTAAAAGCAGGTCCCTTGCATGGGGGACACGCTGACCCGCCCGCAGCCGGGAGCCCGGTGCCCGGCCACTCAGCGAGGGTCCAGGAGCTCCGGCAGGGCCAAAGCTGGAGAAAACCCTCCCTTTCTTCACCACATCACCACGAGCCCCTCAACCCCGTCCTCCCATCCCCTGCCCCGCAGCTGCGTGCAGATCCCCCAAGGCCCATCTCCCCACCCAGAGGGTGGCAGGGCTCGACCTCCCCTGGGCACCTGCCCTCCCTCGTTCCCTCCCCTACCAGCCCTGCCCCTCCGGCCTCCTGAGCACATCACTGGTTCCCAGGACACGTCCCTCACCACCAGGTGCCCCAAGGCCTTCTCCATCTCACACTGCCACTTTCAGATCGCTTCCTCTCCCCTCACCTCCGCTTCCCCCATCACAGTGTCCCTCTCCCTCCCCAAGAGTAGAAGCAAATACAGTAATGGAGACTCAGGGAACCTGGTGGCCATTTTTAGGGACATAAATAAAATAACGAACGCACAAGAGGGGGCGGTGGGAAACATGCTCTTTGGTGGCTTTGTCGGGGCGGGGGAGGGTCTCTGAAACCACCTTGAGTGACAACCGCCCAATGACCGAGTGCTTTAACCAGTTGACTGTAGCCAGACACACGATCGGCTCTAATTTTATTCCCGACATACTTCATGGGGAGAGAGGGAATAAACAGTCTGATGAGAATCTTTGCACCAAGAAGCTGTTCGTTCTCAGAATCTCTTCAGAGAGTTCCAATAGAAAATGCTGGAAGGATGTAATTCTACAAGGTAGCTGCACGGCTGTCTTATCTGAGAGCTGGTCAAGTAGATGCACAGTCGGGTCAGAAACGCAGACTCTGTGAGCTTGTCTGAGGCTGCCAGTGGTCCCCAGGGTCCCGGGGCTATGGGTGACGGATGGGGCGGGAGCTAGGCACACACGGCTGACTTCACTCCCGTGCCTGGCCGGCCCTCCCAGCTCGGCCTGGCTGCTTCTTACAGATCCAGTTCTCAGTAGATCATCCTGAAAAACAGCTTGAAACCAATACACTGTCTGTGGCCCTAAACTGGAAACTTTGGACAGGATTTAATTTTTTAAATTAGGGGCTTCCCTGGTGGCGCAGTGGTTGAGAATCCGCCTGCCGATGCAGGGGACACGGGTTCGAGCCCTGGTCCAGAAAGATCCCATAGGCCACAGAGCAACTGAGCCCGTGCACCACAACTACTGAGCCCACGCTCTAGAGCCCGCACTCTAGAGCCCGCAAGCCACAACTACTGAGCTCACGTGCCACAACTACTGAGCCTGTGTGCCACAACTACTGAGCCTGTGCTCTAGAGCCCACGAGCCACAACTACTGAGCCTGCGTGCTGCAACTACTGAAGCCCACGCACCTAGAGCCCGTGCTCCGCAACAAGAGAAGCCACAGCAGTGAGAAACTCATGCACCGCAACGAAGAGTAGCCCCCGCTCGCCGCAACTAAAGAAAGCCCACACGCAGCAACGAAGACCCAACGCAGCCATAAATAAATAAATAAATAAATAAATTTTAAAAAAGAAGAAAAGAAAACCATTTAAATTACACTGGCAGACAGTTGCCAAAATGTCTGCAAGAAAATCCACAAAAGCTCCACGCACCCCTCGCCTTCGGCAGCTGCCCCCCCCACTCCCTCCCCCTCCCGTGGGGGAGATCTGCAGGAAAGCCTGGTCCACGCTGGGTCCTCGCTGGGGGGCCGGGTGGCTCAGCCCCAAGCGGGCTCCCTGGAGAAGGTGGGGGAGGGGCCGCACGGCACAGAGCGCGCGTTAGAATCACAGATGTCAGACGTGGTTTACTCTTTGCCACCAGAAAAGACGTCATTGACTGCAGGCTTGACCGAGAAGGTTCTTTTAATTTTGGAAAGGACACAGAAGAGTGATCTGAGTCGTGCTTAAGAGCTTGGAGCAGAGGTGCTGAGCATGGGGCCTCCAGCTCCGGAGAGAAATTAAGGTCCAAGGGAGGGACGTCCTTTATGAGGGAGACTCTGGCCGTGCATGTGCACCTGTGGGCAGAGGCCAGGCCGGCAGCCCGGCAGTGCTGGCCACCCGGCGTCCGCTTCTCTCTTCCTGGGCTTATGGGTCACGATGCTGACCTGTTAACGGGAACGAAATTCCACACGTCACTTGCATGGTTTGGGGAAGCATGCATGCGCTCTTGCAAATCATATGGATTTAGGCATAGATATAAATATAGGTCAAGACACCCCCAAACATGGGGCAAAGGGGAAAGAAGGACTTCACACCCCGCCAGCTGTTGGGGATCGAACTGGGTCCTCCTTGAAATGCGTATTTCGGAGCCCTGACCCCAGTACCTCATGACATGGTCTTATTTGGAAATAGGGTCTTTACAGAGCAAATCAAGTTAAAATGAGGTCAGTAGGGGAGCCCTCATCCAAGATGGCTGGTGTCCTTATCAAAAGGGGAAATTCGAACACAGAGTCAGACGTGCATACAAGACAGGCAGACGTGCATTTATGTGAAGATCAAGACACGTGTCTACAAGCTGAGGAGAGAAAGGCCTCTGAAGGAACCAACCCAGCAGACACCTTGATCTGGGACTTCCCACCTCCAGAGCCAGGAGACAATAAATCTGAGTTGTTTAAACCACCCAGTCTGTGGTAGTTTTTTGTGGCAGGCCTAGGAGACTGATACACTGGCATATAATAGGTCCTCAATAAAATTTGAAGATGAAATAAATCATATAATGGTAACTACTTGAAAAACTCCCAAAAGGGACGGAACCCCCCAACTGCTACGTAATCCTTTTTCCTCCCTCCTGGAGCAAGTGACACCAACAGAGCTGACGGCAAGGTCCACCCAGGTGCCAGCCTTCTCCAGGAAGACAGGCCCTCATCTAAGGGAAAATACGAACACATGCTTATCTCCTAATTACCGGCCCTGAGGAAGGAAACTCTGCTTGCATGTTCTTTCTGATATGTACAGATTAGAGAGAAAAGAAAGCGGTCATTGGATTTCTCCAACATCGACAATCTCTCCCCTGAGAAAAGTCACAGATTAGGGAGAGATGCACCCTTTGTGCTCCGAATAAGGTAAAGAGGTTTTCACCTCAAGTCTCTAATGGCTAAAAACATGAGAGAAATGGAGAGAACCCCTCTGTGGTGTTGCTGACGAGGGGGCCAGGCTTCTGTCTGCCCGTCCTGTGAGAAAGCCCCTCTTCTGTTGCTCTGTGTGCCTCTGTGTGCACCCCTGGGGCAGAGCGCCGCTCAGACAATTCTTTTTTCAAGATTTTTTTTTTTAATGTGGACCATTTTTAAAGTCTTATTGAATTTGTTACAACACTGCTTCTGTTTTATGTTATGGTTTTTTGGCCACGAGGCATGTGGGATCTTAGCTCCCCGACCAGGGATGGAACCCAAACTGTCTGCATTGGAAGGCGAAGTCCTAACCACTGGACCGCCAGGGAAGTCCCTGCTCAGACAATTCTAAGTCCCCCTCTGAAGGCAGGGCCGAGAAGCAGAACAAGCTGGAAACTCTCCGACCACTGACCTTGGTAGAACATATAGGGTCTTCCAAACACATGAGCCAGTTTCTATATCTTGGTGTCTTAAAATTTCTCTCTCACCGTGATTAAAAGAAGTCAAAGTGTGATCTGGTCCAGAGAGCAGAGGCAGCCTCAAATATGGCGCACCCTAGAACCACTGGCATACCCTATGACCGAGGCCTACCTTATAACCACTGGCACAACCTGTAGCCAGTGGCATACCCTATGACCAATGGCACACCCCATGACTGACGGACTTACAGGGGCTGTACGGGAATCCACAGGAGAACGTGTGGAGTTGTGTGATACACACCAGGGGGTCTGGTGGCATTAAGGAAAGGAGACATCCATTCACAGGAGATGGCATCCCAGTTGTATCTTAGAGGCCTGGAGGCATTTGAATCAGCAGAGAGGAGTGATCTGGGGTCTCCAGCTCTCGGTGGGAAACCTGCCTTCCCACCCCCAGTTCATGCTGTGCTACAATGATGGTCTTTCTTACAGAGAAATAAGCTCACATTCCTCTGCTGCTTGCAGTCTTTCCATGGCCTCCGCTGGCTACAGGGTGAAGCCCCGAGCATGGCACCCAAGGCTCCATGGGTCCTGCCTGTTCTCTCCACGCCCTCCTCGTGCCGGGCCAGCCCAACCTCTGGCTGCAGAGCTCACCTCCCTCTGCACACCAGCCTCTGTGCCTTTGCCTCTTCATTCAAGGCCACCTGGGGCGCTCCTACATCCTTAAAAGTAATAAAGTTTCAGGTTGATGTGACGCCCCCCCCAAGAGGGGAAATTCCTCTCTCCCTAGTCTCTGGCGTACACACCTCTGCACTAGCAGACCACACAGCCATCACGTGAGCACAGGGCCGTCTCCTCTGTGAAACCATAAGCCACTTTGTCAGAATGGGTCCTGGGAGGCCAACTCTGAGATGGAGATAGAGACGGAGATGGAGATGGAGATGGGGATGGGTTGGGGATGGGGGTGGGGATAGGGATGGGGGTGGGGGTGGAGGTGGGGATGGGGATGGAGGTGGAGGTGGGGATGGGGATGGGGATGGAGGTGGGGATGGAGATGGGGATGGAGGTGGGGATGGAGATGGGGATGGAGGTGGAGGTGGAGGTGGAGGTGGGGATGTGGATGGGGAAGGAGGTGGTGATGGGGGTGGGGAGGGAAGGGGAGAGAAGGGGAGGGAAGGGGAGGAAAGGGGAGGGGAGGGGAGCACTGGGAAGAGGGAGGGGTCAAGCCGGATGCACTGTAAATAAGACTTCAGCTGACCCTGGGTGGAGGCTGTGGGTCAGGGACCACCCTTCAGAGTTGATTCAAGTTGAGGCCAGAGGGCAGTGACGCTGTTACCCCCCTCCCCCCACTTCAGCGAGTCACTGGAGGGGGGATGGGAGGGAGAACAGGGGTCCAGGAAATGGATGTGACCTTGGGGAGGCACTCTGCGGCCCAGGCGTCCCCATGGGGGATGGAGCTGAGACCTTCATCACTGGGGGGGCGCGGGGGGCGGGGGGGGGATGTACGTGGTGCGTCACAGCACGCACCACACTCCCTGAGGGAACAGAGTCCAACTCTCACTCATTACTAGGCACACTGTCTCTAGAAAGGGCATCTAACAAATTTTGGTTGCCTTGAATTAAATATTCTACAAGTAAGGGATCGCCTCATCTCCCGTTATCTTTAGGACAATAGAACTACTCCTCCACCCCGCGGTCCAACGAGTCCCCTGTGGCCACAAGGAGCTCTGCAGACCTTTATCTCCAGTGCTGCCCACAGCCTGCTGGTGATGAAGAACCTTCCAATTTCTCCAGATCGCCAAGGACAAGACTGCACAACCCAAGGGCATAGATCAGGCAGTGCTGTATGTATTTCAAAAGCCGTAGCTCTGTGCCTAAGATGTGTATATGGCATAAAAGTCCGTAGAATATAGCCCACTAAATGTTCTGGTTTTCATATTTAAAACCTGGTGTGGATTAGATGCTCTTTTGAAAGAACTTCTGTTAAATCTGCTGGTCAGTCTTAGACTCGTATGAAGACAAGTGAAACAGCCAGCAGGTGGGATCACATTCCTATACCTTGGCGCACTGGTCTGTTCTCTGAGAAGTGGTGTTTGCGTGCTCAGCCCTCCTGTCCGATAAAAAGTGCCTTGTGTAAAAGAAGGTCATTTCTCTACATCATCCTGCTGGTGGGGTGCACTGCGGCTCACCCCCAATCTCTCCAACTGAGAATAATTCCGGCTCCAGCACCCCACCTGGGCTCCCCTCCAAAATATTTCACCTGACAGCAAAAGCCCGGCCAAATACCATCTTTTCACTCTCATTTCTCCTCTGAAATCCTGCAGCATTTGTAGATAGATCAGAGGCTTAACCTTGATCACATATTAACGTATATAGTTTTCCTAATAAGACTACAAAATCTCAAGGGTCGAGAAGGTGCTGAATATTTCCTTCTGGGCACCTGTGCATTCAAGGTGAGATGGTAAGGCAGCTCCAGCCCATCACTGTGGCGGTGGGCGCCTTGGGTGTAGCAAGTGAAGGATGGGGTTTCTCTGATCCAGGCTCACACACCACGGTGCAAAGCGGATGCTAGAAACAGGGGATGGATGGAGAAGGGAGAGGAGGGGGACGCATCTCGGGCGGATGGAGGCGAGGGACCCTCCTGCCGTCTCTCCATCCCCATGCACCCACCCGTGCCCGCTCCCTGATAATGCTCACTCCCAGAGGCACTGCGGAAACGTTTTCATCCTTACCATCCATTAAAGCCGGCAAAGTACAGAGGGCCTTTGTCTTTACGAATCAACACAGCAACTTCTCAGCTATGGTTCCTTACATAAAATTTCTAGATGACTCAATTAGTTCCATTTATCCATTCACCAAAACCTTATTTTATCCATTTTAAGCTAAAAGCTTTCTTAAATGGATGACACACCTTCATACCTTCTTAAGCAGTGAGTACTGATCCTATTTCCTCTTCCTTATTCAGAATCGCCATCGTGCATACTAACTCCTGTGCTGAGCTGACCTCTTTCTCACCATCGGGATCAATCCTACAGTTGGGGTGCAGCCCCTTGCCCCCCTCTGATTTGCAGCTTCTGGTGGGTGAGGCACTGGGTGGGGGGGGGGGCGGTGAGACAGATAGAGAGAGAGAGAGAGAGAAGGCGAGAGAGAGAGAAAAATTTGTAGCCCTGAGACAGGGAGGATCCTGGACCCCCCGCACGAGGATTTGGTGACAGTCACCTCAGCCCTCCTGGGTTCAGGCATCTGGGTCCACCTCCCGGGTGAATTCCACAGTGAGGAAGCTGGGTGTGCGGCCAGCAGGGAGAGGGGGGGGCCCTTGGACCCAGGCTTGGCCCTTGGCTCTGAGTTCTTGCTTCCAAAGAGCCAAGAGGGTTTTAGGGGCACACCCTCTCTGAAGGTAAAATCGTAAAATAGTTCGCTCTCTGTCACCCAAATCCCATTTGGTTCATTACCACTCCGTGCTGTGATAAGGTTTTTCAATAACCTGGAAGGGTTAATGCATGTAATCTGTCCTCCCTTCCCTCGGATTTCAGCTCGGAACTGCCCTCTGAGGATGGGTCGTGAGCGCAGCACTTTGCAGCCACGCGGGGCCCCGCTCCCCCGGCGCTCAGCCCGGAGCCAGAATCCGCGAGCCGCCCAGGAGCAGAGCGGTCGGCGGTGCTGGGGCGCCCTCTGGTGTCCGCCTATGGGACACGCGGCCTGGAAACCTGCTTCCAAGGGTCAGACTGACCGCGGGCGTCGGGAATCACACATCTTGAGGCAGGGAAGAGAGCGAAGGACCAAGTACCCAGAGACGGTCCATCTCACACTCTCGCCTCCCTAACAGCTTTCCCCCTCCCGGCAACCTCGACAGCTCAATTTACACCCTCCGTTTGGGGACCAGGAAACTGAGGGTCAGAGGTTAAGAAATACACTGAGGTTCACACAATTAATAAGTGAGGACCCAGGATTGAAATCTTGGCCTCCAGATTTTCAGCTCAGGTCTTTTAAACACCGTTATGTACTATAATGGAAGGCATGAGTGGGTTGAACCAAAAGAAAGCTTCCTATGGTTTGGAGAAGCAGGATGTGGAGAACAGGCACTTGACCTTCTTGTGTGCTCACTGATAAAGGAAAAGAGACACGCCTCTCACAGGCACCATCAAAGTGTCCAGTGATGTCGTGTACAGGACAGCATTCTGTACAGTGGGCTTACCATTCATATTCTTGTTTTCACTAAGATAATTTTGTTGTTAAATTATAAACCAAAGATTAACTTACCCAATCAAGCAGTCATTTATACACTTCCTCCACAAACACACATACACACACACACACACACCTTTCTACCAAGAAATTACTCAAAATCACTAATGAGGTCTACCAGGGCAAGGAAAATTGCCAGATGCAACAAAGTTTAAGGTAACCAATGAATAACTTTTTAGTATAAGTTTCTCCCATACGATGTTTGGAATGTGCTGCAAATATTGCATGGGACATAGTTATGCTAAAAAATTATTTGTTATCAGAAATTTCCATTTAACTGGGTGTCCTGTATTTTTTTCTGGTGACCCCATTTGAAAGCTGACTGGGGCAATCTTCAGGGTCACAAAAGCAGCTTTAGGAAGCCAGGTATGTGAAGAATAGCGACGGGTGGGGGGGGGGGTCTCAGAATGTGGAAGGTGTACAGAAAGAGAGGTAAGAGGGCACATCAACACAGACACTGCTGGGGGCCAGCCCAGTGCACTGTGAAACAGAGCTAGACAGAGAAATGAAGTTCTGCCCGGAAAATTAGGACTATGAAGCCCTTTCAGAGCAAGTCTTTAACATTCGACCAGCACATATTTAGCAAAGGTGGAAAGAAATGACTTTTCTATTAGTAAACATATTATATCTCTTTATATTCCAAATAAGACATTCATTAAATGCCTTGAGCATCATATAACATTTTACCCTGTTTGGAGTGGATGGCAATGAATTTTTTTATGAGTCTACTATCACATGAATGGGGCTAATAATTTACATTTTGTTCATTATGTCAGGATACGGGGAAGCGGGTACTGTGTTTCTGAGTTACTTAAATATTGTCTAAATATATATTCTAGATCAGCACCCCAGTCAGCTTCCTGGCAAACCCATCCCTTAATCCAAATGTGAACAGTATCTCATTACGTACAGCGTAGCTTATGTTTTTGCTGGGGCAAGGTATTGAAGAATATGAATATGGCAGATTACTTGAGCTGGCTTTCCAAGTTCTTAATTGATTTGTCTCCACCCAGCTTCCTTTCTATCACCATCCCTAATTTTAAAATAAGTATTTTCAACTTCTATGCATGGAAAAATGTGAGCATATATCCCCCTCGGCCCACAGAATCATCAAAATATCAATGAGATGCCAAACCTCCCACAAATTTTGGAGATGAGGGCCAGAATTATTTTATTTGAATAGTGAAAACCAAAACCAAAACCAAATACTAATCTTTAAGGCCTTTCAGGTGCAAAAAAATAAAATCAACGTTGTTTATTAAGTATATGCTAGTCAGCAAGTGCCTCTTCATGCTTCTGTTTGACCATCTGTAAAAACAGGGCATGACAATAGCAATTCACAAGGTTTTGTCAGAATTAGAGGAATTGATCACAGAAAGCATTTAGAACTGTGCCTGGCAGAGTATAAGTGCTTAAACCAATCCATGTCATTATTATTATTATTATTGGTGTTGTGCTACGTGAAATAAGTCAGACAGAGAAAGACAAATACTGTATGACATCACTTATATGTGGACTCTAAAAAATACAACAAACCAGTGAATATAACGGACAAAGAAGCAGGACTCACAGCTATGGAGAACAAACTAGTGGTCACCAGTGGGGAGAGGGAGGGGAGGGGCAATATAGGGATGGGGGAGTGGGACATGCAAACTACTGAGTGAAAGACAGGCTACGAGGATGTATTGTTCAACACGGGGAATAGAGCCAATATTTTGTAATTACTGTAAATGGAGTGTACCCTTTAAAATTATATTAAAAAATAAAAAAATAAAGTCAAAAAAAATTTTAAATAAAAGGCATCGGATGACATCCAAGGGAAGATATTTGTTCTAGGCTTAAGCAAAGTTCTGGTCTTCTCCCTCTTTTCCAAGCTAGTTGGGCAGATATTGAGAACCCTCCACCCCCAGAATCGCCGGTCAATTCAAGGAGAAAGTTCATGGAAGGTTCTACGAAGCAGCCCGGCATGTGACCCCACGGATCACAGGCTGCTGTGGTCAAAGTCAGCACACAGGCCGTTGGGGGTGGTTTGGAGTCACCAGCGTTTCTGAGGATCTGAACCATGAATACTGTATTCGTTTGCTAGGGCTGTCGTAACAAAGTACCTCAGACTGAGGGGATCGCACGACAGAAATGTGTGGTCTTGCCGTTCTGGAGGTCCCTGGGGACCGGCAGTCTGTGGTCCTGGGTTGAGGACCTGGTATATTTAAGTCCTTCTCCTCCTCCTCGCTCCCTGCTTGACGAGGCCCCAGCCCACCTCTTTGTTCATCTGTAAAATGCGAATAAGAACACTAGGCCCAGACAAAGAAAGATAAATATCATATGATATCGCTTAGATGTGGAATCTAAAAAAAAAAAAAGATACAAGTGAACTTATATACAAAACAGAAATAGACCGACACTTATGGTTCCCAAAGGGGAAAGGGGGGGGGGAGGAATAAATTAGGAGTTTGGGATTAACATATACACAGACTACTATATATAAAATAGATAAACAGCAAGGACTTACTGTATAGCACAGGGAACTATACTCAATATTTTGTAATAACATATAATGGAAAAGAATCTGAAAAGACTGATATGTGTATATATATGTATAACTGAATCACTTTGCTGTACACCTGAAACACAACATTGTAAATCAACTTTACTTCAATTTTAAAAAAAACAACACACTAGGCCCTCGGTAGATCTGAGGATGATATAATCAATCTATGGGGAATGGCCTGGTTCAGTGTCTGGCACACAGCAAACACTCAAGAGATGCAGGGCCTGTCCTCACTTATAATAGGATTAAATGGATCCACGTACGGACCTGGCACACTGTAAATGCTACCTATGGCTATCACTACTATTTATTATTGAATTTTACAAAGTAGAGTACGATTGCAACCATCAAGGAGGATTTGTGCTGAAGAGGAAGGGGTCTGAGGGTATGAAAGCTAGAGGCCAAGGTCATTTACCTGTGTTTAAATGGTGTGCTTGAACAACTTAAGATTAAGGGGAAGGGGGAGGAGGTTGGGGGAAGGATGGTGTGAGGTTGGGATTAGCAGATGCAAACTATTATATGTAGGATGGATAAACAACAAGGCCCTCCTGTATAGCACAGGGAACTATGTTCAATATCCTGTGATAAACCCTAATGGAAAAGAATATGAAAAAGAACGTATATATATATATATGTATAACTGAATCACTCTGCTGTACAGCAGAAATTAACACAACGTTGTAAGTCAACTATACTTCAATAAAAAATATTATTTAAAAATGAAAAAAAAATCACTTATTAAGGAAAAAAAAGATTAAGGGGGAATTTTCATGAGTCTGTGCTTTAGATCCAAAACCCCACAGGAGCCAGCAGCCCACGGTCCGAAGGTTCCTGGCTTGTGACGCGTGATGACCCCAGACCCGCTGTTCACTCTTTGCGGTCCCAGGAGCTCCCCGTGCGCCCGGGCCCCCGAGTCCTGCAGCGGCCCCATCACATCTGCCAGCGGTCGGCAACCACCATCCAGGAGGTCAGCACGTCCCAGGAGCGTCCGATGGATGCAGACCCAGCTCGTTACCACACGCCCCTCGATGCCCTATCAGAGCGGCCGGGCTGCGCCGGGTGAGGGCGCAGTGGGGGTGGGAAGGCAGCTTCCTCACCCAGATTGGCTTTCTCGGCGCGTTCCCTGAGATATTTCAAAGATGACGACTTGGGTTCAAAAGGCAAGCAAGCCAATTCCCTTAATGCCTGGAGACACATGTATCCAGGCCTTCAGACCCAGCACGAATTCCCTCGTCTGCCTTTGGCAATAAGCTCTTCTTACAAGGTCTTCACAACTTCCTAATGGTCAGAATTGATTTGCTACATTTTTCGTGTCAGAAAACACTTAAAAAATTAATCTCCAATCTTGGGCTGCTATTCATTTCAAAGCTCCTCCTCCTTTATTAAGGGCATCATTTGTTACTTCAGTCAGACCCCCCCCACCAGCAACCTCCGTAGCCTCCCACACGCCAGAGCACAACACGATCACTGCTTTCTACACCTACACCCTCCTTGGCCCGCTGTCCTTTCTGCTTAAAGATTCGACTCCCTCATCACCCCAGTGACTGCCGTCACGAAATATCTAGCTGACTCGAAGAGGTCATTTGACGATCACTAGCATTAAAAAGGGGGATGGGGTGGGCGCGTCCTCTGACGCTGTGAACCCAGGCTTCTCTGGCTTCAAGCTCACAGGTACCCACGTGGTCCCCTCCCTGTGCCCATCACGCATCCCGCCTTGCCTCCCTCCCTCCCGTATCTGCGGTTTATCAAAGGTAGCGGGTGGTGGAGGTCATGGGAACGGGTGATGCCTCCCTGCCCTGGCCGCTCCCTTGCCTCTGCCCCCAGGAGCTCCCAGCTCAGCCCAGATCTTTCCCTGCTCTGTACCTTGTCCATCTCTTATCCCTTAATGTTAAACAGAGTACTGTGGCATCAGAAGCCCACAAACATTAGCTGAAAAATTAATTAACTGGTGCTTAATATGAGAGCAATTACAGATTTATTCCTCAACATCCATGAAGAATGTCTCCTAGAATTAGAAAAGCAAACAGGTTCCCTCTCTAGTATCCTCTGGGTGATTCTGAGGCCGGGTCCGGGCTCGGGAGGAAAGAGCATTGCCGGCAATTTCCCAGGATGCCCTGAGCCCGAGAGAGGGGGTTGGAGGTCAGGTGTGTCAGTCGGGGCTCCAATAGCAGGTCCAATAGGAGACGTGCATGGATGTGAGGGCAGGGGCCAGAGAGGGATTTATTTTAAGGAATTGGCTCACATGATTGGAGGGACTTGGCACATCGGAAACTTAGAGTGTTGGCTGACCATTTAGGAAGTCAGGAAAGAGTTGGTGTTACAGTCTTGAGTCTGAAATCTGCAGCCAGGCAAGCTGGAAACTCAGGCAGGACGTCTATGTTAACAGGCTTGACGCAGAATTCCTTCTTCCCCAGAAACCCTCAGTTTTTGCTCTTAAAGCCTTCAATTGATGGGATGCAGCCCACCCACATTAGGGAGGGTGATCTCCTTAATGTCAGCTGATCGCAGATGTGAATCACATCTACAAAATACCTTCATGGTAACATCTAGACGAGTGTTCGGCCAAACAACTGGGCACCAGAGGCCAGCCAAGTGGACACATAAAATAACCATCACAGGTACCATGACTCTTCCTTCCCTGTTTTAGAAAGGGCTGCTCGTCTAATCTGCCAATGCCTTTGGGTACACTTTGAACAAGGCTTATGCCATTAGGTTCTCAATGGGACCACTTCTCTTGGGTCTGACTTTTGTTTATTTTTTTTTATTGAAGTGTAGTTGATTTACAGTGTTGTGCTAATTTCTGCTGTGCAGCAAAGTCATTCAGTTAAACATATATATACATTCTATTTTTATATTCTTTTCCGTTATGGTTTATCACAGGATATTGAATGTAGTTCCCTGTGCTCTACAAGTAGGACCTTGTTGTTTATCCATTCTCTATATAATAGTTTGCAACTGCTAACCCCAAACTCCCACCCCAGCCCTCCCCCAGCCCCTCTCTCACTTGGCAACCACGAGTCTGTTCTCTACGTCTGTGAGTCTGATTCTGTTTCATAGGTAAGTTCATCTGTGTCTTATTTTAGATTCCACACATAAGTGGCATTGTATGGTGTCTGTCTCTGTCTGACTTACTCCACTTAGTACAATCACCTCTAGGTCCACCCATGGAGCTGCAGATGGCATTATTTCATTCTTTTTTATGGCTCAGTAATATTCCTACATGGGACCACTTCTTAACAGACTGTGGAATTAATAAAGTTGATGCTTGATTGTAGAATTTAAAAACCTTGAGGAATTTAATAACTCAATCGGAAAGTTGTGGGAGGGTCCAACATACGTCTAGTGAACACCTGGTTCATTCCTCTACTCCCTGGAGGTCCCGCGTTCACCATTTTTAAAGTCACAAGAAATTCCTCCCTGATGCCTGAGAAAGGGGAAGTGGGAGAGGGATGTGACGGAAAAATGGAAGGTAACATCCAATACGCCCTAATAGCTTAATACACAGGAATAAATTGGTGTTCCATTAAAAGCCAAAAGGCAACAAGCTAAATAGGCCTTCTCCTGCTTATGGCCTGTACACGTGGTGATGTATGGATGCAATAAGACTTAATTGGTTTTGTTGAGACGGCACAGAAGAAAAAACTACAGATCCCAATTGCTACCCCTAATTAGAATTTCAGAGAAACTGATTACCGGCTCCTCCATCGTGTTCTAATCTTCTCGATCAAATCTGTGCACCCAGCCTTCCTGGTGAGTCCTCTGATACCCCTCCCATTGGGTCTGAATGACTAGGTCACCCTTGCAGATCGCCACAGATGCTCGGCCCGGGCTGACTGGAGCTCCTGACCCCTAGCATCCTCCAGCACTTACACATGACCTTGTGTTATTTAGGATGCCATGTGGATGTCTTGTCTCTGCATCAGAATTGCAAATGTTTAGAACAGCAGCCATATCTTACCACCCACTATTCTGGTCAACAAATGCTCCACGAATGATGCTGCTTTACACAGACGTCTGCAAAATGTTAGACACCATGATAACAACAGTGATTGTGCAGACGGCCAACAGAGCACTTCTACGTGTTACCTTATTTGATTCTCCCCACATCCCTGTAACATAAGTGACTTCGTTTCTCATGTGGTCAACAGGAAACTGAATCTCTCGTGTCTTCAGTTACAGATGGTGCTGGAAAACTGCACAGCTACATGTAAAAAAATGAAATTAGAACATTCTTTAACCCCATACACACAAGTAAACTCAAAATTGATTAAAGACCTACATGTGAGACCAGACACTATAAAACTCTTGGAGGAAAACACAGGCAGAACACTCTCTGACATAAATCGCAGCAATACCTTTTTTGATCCGTCTCCCAGAGTAATGGAAGTAAAAGCAAAAATAAACGAATGGGACCTAATTAAACTCAAAAGCTTTTGCACAGCAAAGGAAACCATAAACAAAAGGAAAAGACAACCCACAGATTGGGAGAAAATATTTGCAAATGATGTGACCGACAAGGGATTAGTCTCCAAAATTTACAAACAGCTCATGAGGCTTAATATCATCAAAACAAACAACCCAATCAAAAAATGGGCAGAAGACCTAAATAGACATTTCTCCAAAGAAGACATACAGAAGGCCAAGAGGCACATGAAAAGATGGTCAACATCGCTAATTATTAGAGAAATGCAAATCAAAACTACAATGAGGTATCACCTCACACTGGTCAGAATGACCATCATCAAAAAATCTACAAACAACAAATGCTGCAGAGGGTGTGGAGAGAAGGGAACCCTCCTGCACTGTTGGTGGGAATGTAAGTTGGTACAGCCACTATGGAGGACAGTATGGAGGTTCCTTAAAAAACTAAAAATAGAGCTACCATATGATCCTGCAGTCCTGTTCACTCCTGGACATATACCCAGAGAAAAACATGGTCTGAAAGGACACATGCACCCCAGTGTTCATAGCAGCGCTGTTTACAATAACCAAGACATGGAAGCAACCTAAATGTCCATCGACAGAGGAATAGATAAAGAAGTTGTGGCACATATATACAATGGAATATTACTCAGCCATTAAAAAGAATGAAATAATGCCACTGGCGGCAACATGGATGGACCTAGAGACTGTCATACTGAGTGAAATAAGTCAGACAGAAAAATAGACATATCATATGATATCACTTATATGCAGAATCTAAAAAGAAAAAAAATAATACAAATGAACTTATTTACAAAACAGAAACAGACTTGCAGACTCAGAGAACTTATGGTTACCAGGGGGAAGGGTCAGGGGGAGGGATAATTAGAGAGTTTGGGATTGACCCAAAAAATTGTATATCACTATATTGTACACCTATAACTTACATAATATTGTAAGTCAGCTATACATCAATAAAAAAGAAAGAAAGAAAAAAAAAGAAAGGGAGAAGAGGGAATTCCCTGGCGGTCCAGTGGTTAGGATTCAGTGCTTTCTCTGCCATGGCCCCGGGTTCAATCCCTGGTCAGGGAACTAAGATCCCACAAGCCGCACAGCTCAGCCAAAAAAAGAAAAAGAAAAGGAGAAGAGACGCAGGAGAAAACCATGTGAAGACAGACATCAGAGGGCAGGTGGCCATGGGGTGGCAAAGACAGAGGCTGGAGTGATGCAGCTGCAACCCAAGAAAGGCCAAGGACGATGGCCACCACCAGAAGCCAGAAGAGGGAGCCTGGCCCTGCCAACACCTTGATCTTGGACTTCCAGCCTCCAGAACTGGGAGAGAATAGATGTCTGTTCTTTAAGCAACCCAGTTTGTGATAGTTTGTGCCAGCAGCCCTGGGAGACTCATAACAGGCGCTTTGTTTTAATTTGTTTTATTTGCTTTAAACAGTAGGCAGAGGGAAAGGGGAATAAGGAAGGAGATTGATAGTATAAGATAAAAATGAAGGATTCTTCTAGTTATTTCTATCACCTCATTCCTAGTCTCAACGGGCCGAATAAGACAGAACCGGCTGTGTTCATGGGGAATTAAAAGCCAGCAACGAGCATCTTCCAGGAAAGTGTCCTATTTCCTTAGGCTAAGATCAAAGGAAAGAGGCCTGAAAACCCCGTCGGTGCTCCTTGAAGCGACCAACGTGACTCTTGGGAAATGGAGATTGATGTCAACACATGTGGGATCTCGGGGCAGGGGCAGCTCTGAAGCACTTAGGCCAGGAGAGGAGGCCCTTTGTCCTTGAAGCATCCTTTTTAAAAAGAAATCTATAAAAACTGATCCTTCAGCTCAGCTGTGACAGGCTGCTCATCAGTGCCCAACATCCACTCTCCTATTTTTAAATCATGAAACACTGAGTTTTAGCTAAGCCCACTGTCCCCCAGCCAAACGACTCCATTTACCACCGTCGCTGGCAGTTGCTTATTGCCATGCAATCAAGTTCAAGAAAGTGCTGGTTGGTGCTTCCGTGAAATATCCTGAAGAGGGAGGAGTCACTCCCTTTCTAGCCACTTTCTTCATCCTGCTGGCTGGAGAGCATGCGTGTCAGCTGGCGCTCCAGCCACTACTTTGGGCTATGAGGACCAGGGCCACAGTCTAGGGACTGTAGGCCAGAACGTTTGGAGGAGCATGTCCCCGAGGCCCTCAGGGAAATCGTGATGCCAGCCATGGACAGCCTGCCTACAGGAAAAAATAAAACCTTATGTATTGAAACTACTATTGATACTGTTTTTTTTTTACAAGCAGTCAAAATAAGTAGATCCTTTTATTTACACATAAAAGCTCCACTCTTACACTAGACCGATAAATATATGGAGGGGGAAAAAATAGGCTTCTACACTAAGTTGGTTTTTTTTTTAAAGATTTTTTGATGTGGACCATTTTTAAAGTCTTTATTGAATTTGTTACAGTATTGCTTCTGTTTTATGTTTTGGTGTTTTGGCCCGAAGGCATGTGGGATCTTAGCTCCCCGACCAGGGATCGAGCCCACACCCCCTGCATTGGAAGGCGAAGTGTTAACCACTGGACCGCCAGGGAAGTCCCTACACTAAGTATTTTTAACCAACCTCCTCTACCCCTGAAATCTTGTTTGTAGATAATTAGATTCATGAAATGGGAATATTTTCTAACTTGCCTGACGGGAATCATTATTCACCCTGAAGAAGAAGTCATAGAGCTACTACAAGAGCAGTTTAAATTCTTTCTTTCTGTTTTTTTCCCTGCTCTAATCCTTAGTATCTTATCTTCCAATCCAATAGTAAAATTGAGCCTCTGTCTTCAGCTGACCTGGGTAGCTTCTGCTCCTAGTTCTTCATTACTGGATAACATTTTCATTTCTAAAATGATTAAAAGAATTTGATCCTATTAAAAATACAACTTTACCAAATTTGAAACTAGAGAATCTATGTCCTTTTATCTTCTGCAAAGGGGACAGAGGGTCCAGCATGTCCTTCCCACACAATCATTTCTCTTGTTCTTTCAGTTCTTTGGTCCCTGAGTTCAGCCTCTTCCACACATGTGCTGCTTCCGGAGAAGAACTCAATTTGCTTTCATTTTAACAGCTTCAGAGACAGAGTTCAGATGCACCGACGAAGGAAATAAATCACCATATTTAGGAACAGACTGGTAACATATGTACGGAGAAAAAGAGCTGGAGTCTGAGGAAGCCTGAAGTGAACTGGGCATTGCAACTGCCTTCTCCCAGACACAGCAGCATGAGTCACCCACCCAGGGGGACACGTCCACCCAGGGGGACACATCTACCCCAGAGAACACATCCACCCAGGGGGACACGTCCACCCCGGAGGACACATCCACCCAGGGGGACACATCCACCCAGGAGGACACATCCACCCAGAGGGACACATCCACCCAGGGGGACACATCTACCCAGGGGGACACGTACACCCCGGAGGACACATCCACCCAGGGGGACGCATCCGCCTAGGGGCACGCGTCTACCCCGGGGGAGACATCCACCCAGGAAGACACATTCACCCAGGAGGAAACATCCACCCTGGGGGACACGTCTACCCAGAAGGAGACATCCACCTAGGGGGACACGTCTACCCCAGAGGACAGGTCTACCCCAGAAGGTGCGTCCACCCAGGCGGACACAGGTGGCCTTTCCCAGATGGCCTTGCAGCTGGCGTTCCACACGTGACCAGGGTCTGCCCGGGCAGGAGGCAGCAACGGGAAGGAGTAGCCCCATCCTGAGAAGTCATCTTGGGCAGCACGGGGGTGCAGCCTCGTGTTTTTTTCAGGCTGTAGCAGCCACGGCAGGAGCCACGTGGTGGGCTGGGCCAGGGGCTCTGCGTTTCTGGTTGGCTTCCAGGCGTTTCTCCCGATGACTGTGCCCTGGCCCTCCTGGGTATTCTGAAGCCACCAGCACTCTTGTTCTTTTAAAATCTAACTTGGTACAGCCATTATTTTATAATAATTTTAAGTGGAGTATACACTATAAAAATATTGAATCACTACGTTGTACATCTGAAACTAGTATTGTAAATCAACTATACTTCAATTAAAAATTAATTAATATAAATAAATAAATAATGAACTTGCATTCTGTGGTCTGTGACTAAAAACCCTGATACATGGGAAAGTGGAACATTGGGATGCTGTATCTTGTACGCAAAACCCCTGCTCATCCCCTCAGGAATTCTAGACTAAACCTATGTATTATTCTTCAAGCTCTCTATTGTTGCATATTATTTAAATTTGAAAGTATCAAGGGCAGAAGCAAGTTTTGATGCAGGTATTTCTTAAAATCCCCTCCCAACCTAACTCTGTTGAAATAACTTACCGCGTTTTCAATGTATCCTATCTGTAGGTAAACTACATGTTTTGCAAATAGAAAATGAGAATAATCGGTTCTGAAGGACAACTTCAATTTGGCCAACCTCTAACATTTATTAATAGAATACACTTTGGGGGAAAAAAAAGACAACCTTGAGAAAGCAAAAGATAGATAAATGTTGTTTGAATTGATCAATAGTTTATAAAAGCTCGAGCATGAAATCTGTGGACACGGTTGTTCTTACAATCCTGTGCTTGCTTTATTTCAAGGAGAGACTCCCTTTGGAAGGGATACCCACAGTCTATGCCCACTGGGGGCCCTGCCAACTACGATGAGCATATGATATTCATGACACATTTTTGCAAATTTTTTAATTCTTCACTTTCTTACTTGTCTGACACAAACAACAAGTTTAAGCTGGATAATCAGTTTGTGCTTGACCAGAAGGAAAAGGAGATTAGGTGGAGAAGCAAACTGGTCCATCAGTAGGAGTGTCCTTGTTCTGTTCCAGGGCTGAGCCACAAGCCACAAGTCTGCCCACCACGCTCAAGCCTCCCCCTAAACCCTGAACTCAAGGACAACGCAGCAACGCACAGGCGGGTGGGGGGGGTGGGGGGTGGGGGGGGGGTGGGAAGCAGAAGGCCCTTCCAGGCAGGCCTGCGGCTGCTCTAATTTACTATTCAAGTGTAAAAGTTTAATGGATGCCCTTAAGAAATCAAAATGTGTTTTCTGGCACATAATTGTTTCTTTTCTCCTCTGCTTTACAAGAAGACTCATGAATCAATAAATACCACGCCCGCCCCCCCCCCCCACCCCGTGGCAGATCCACCCCTGCGCTATCTCACCACCTGCGCCTCCGGGAGGGACACAGGCTTGTAACGAGAGGCATCCTTACGAAGGACCGGGAGGAAGTCGGGGCACTGAGCATTGTGTACCTGCACTAGGCATCGATCAAACCTCTCCCATTAGCAGAAACACCTGCTCAACCAAAAAGAGCAACATTCTCCCAGCATCAAGACAACTCCTTAAAAGATAACGTTCCTCCTTGATCGCGTAAGGGTCACGTGACCCACCGCGATGGCACTTAGATCTGGATTATGCAAGCTGTCAATAATATATCATTTAATGTACAGCGCTGTCTCCAAAAAAAACTTATATAACTGGGCCTTGACTTCTAAAGGGCAGAAGAGTTCTCAGAGCTTTCTGAGATGCTCTTCCCGGGTTATAAGCCTGAAATTTGGCTCAAATAAAATTTTCCAATTCTTTCTTAGATCGACTGATTGATTTTTCATCGACAAGCATCAGCCCAGGAAGCCAAACCACACGTGCAGCAGCCAGCCCAAGACAGCCAGGACTCTATCAATAACGGAGAGCTTCCCTAATTTCTGCCCGCACTTCCAACTCAGGACCAACTGGGGAAAACCTAAGATGCTCCCTTAACCAATCACGTGGGGAAGTGAGCCACCCTAGGTCCCCCGCGCCCATAGCCTCCACCAGGGCGCCCCGGAGCCCCCTTCCCCTGGATGGACCCCTGCGCTCCACCAGCGCTAAGTAAGCAGCCTCTTACTTACGTGGTTCTTCATTTATTTCCATACAACGAAGTTGTATCTTCTTTACCACCAATTATTTTTCCCACAACTAAAAGGAAAGCCGTTTTCATCTTTAATTTTCCTCTACGTTCTGCAGAAGAGGTGCTGCCAAGAAGTAAAACAGCCTGAGGGCAGGGCAGGGGGGCAATCAGAGTCCCCCCTGGATAATGAAAGGGAAGAGCCTCCGCGATGGAAGGTTGATCACACCCTCCCAAGTTCTGAGTCAAGAAAACGTCTGAAAGTAAATGACCTTTAGAAACTCTTTGCCCTAACCACAAATAGGATGCCCACTAAAACTATTAAAATGAATAAAAATTTTCCTCTTTAAGAATATCCACACACCCCCCCCCCGAAAAAAAAAGAATATTCTCCAAAGCACACAATTGTGACTGGAGATTAAAGTAAAGAAAACTGGGGGTTCTCACTCAAGAACAAAAGATGTCAGCACAACATCATATCGTTCTTATTTTTATCATACTCGTTAAAAGGAATTTGTTTTCCCTAAAAAATAAAAATTGTTGTCCCAGTGACCACCACACTATCAATCCCCCACACACACACCCACCCCAGTTAGCACCATAGGAACCCCTGGCATCTCTCAATCTTTTCCTGTGGGGGATTTTGTACATATTTGAACTCAAACTCCAATGGATAGAAATTATGTCCTTACAGAAAAACTGCATAAATGCAGCCTGAAGACTGTAACACACCGAACCCGTGCATCATCTCAGATGATGAATAAGAGCATAAGAAATGAAAAATTATGGAAAGAAATGCCAAACAGCCCATTTTCTTAATTACAATCTTTCTGCAAAATACCAAAATACTTTCTGTAACTTCAATTTTCCTTAATTTCTTTTTTATCACCAATGACCATCAGAAGCACAATGATCATTTCTCTTCAGTTCACAGTAAAATAAAAGTAATTATTCCAAAGTAAAAACAAAAAAATCCTTTTTAGAAACCTCTATTTCCCTCACTTAGTCTACCGAGAGCAAGATGCGAGAGGGCCCTCCACCGACAACCCGATCTGAAGGCGGCACTTCCTGGGGGATCCCGGTAGGACGGATTCCCCAAACTGTCCTCTGGACCACTGGTGCCAACATGTGTTACCGCTTCGGGGGCCAAGGTGTAGATACGGAACGCAGCGCGCTACATTGTGCTCAGAAGGACACGACGCATCCCAGCATATCAAAAGCTCTCGTCGACTGAGTAAAGAAAGATGCTTTCTAAAAAAAAAGAAAAAAGAAATGTGCTTTCTTTAACACAAGGTTTCCCAAATATATCTGAGCTTGGAACTTGTTTTTCATCTCTCTGCTGTAACAAGCACATCCGGAAGCAATTGCTTGGTATTGAGCCACAGTTCACTTGTGAGCAGGCCTGAGTAATTTTTGTTGGTCTCCGTGGGGTCTCTGGTCAATCCTGTGTGATCCAGCAGGCGCGACTCTGTGCGGTGGACACAGCCTGGAATTCTGCTCGCCATCAGTCACTTCTCATCCCACGTCGTCAAGAGGACCTGGTCATGGGGAGGGCGGGGAGAGGTGAACTGCTGGGTCTAAAGGTCTGTAACTCCTGTTATCCCCACAAATCCATCTCTGATGTTGGGGGAAAGAACACCAAGTCCCTTTCCCATTCTATTCACACCGGCAACAAGCATCGCCCTTGAATAAGCAGAAGTCCAGTATTTACAGCCCCAAGGCTTTCTAGAGCAGTCCACTGGAATGGTAGAGTTTAAGATTTAAGAAAAAATATATATACGCTCAAAAATGTATATCTCTTTGTGTGAATGTATCAGTGATTTTTTTTTTTTAAGAAAAAACAAAATCCTGAAAAACTATCCCCAGGTGTGGGTTTTTTTTTTTAAACAATCACTTTTGCTATTTATTTATTTATTTATTTATTTATTTATTTATTTATTTATTTTTGGCTGTGTTGGGTCTTCGTTTCTGTGCGAGGGCCCTCTCCAGTTGCAGCAAGTGGGGGCCACTCTTCATCGTGGTGCGCAGGCCTCTCATTATCGCGGCCTCTCCCGTTGCGGAGCACAGGCTCCAGACGCGCAGGCTCAGCAATTGTGGCTCACGGGCCCAGCTGCTCCGCGGCATATGGGATCTTCCCAGACCAGGGCTCGAACCCGTGTCCCCTGCATTAGCAGGCAGACTCTCAACCACTGCGCCACCAGGGAAGCCTTCCCAGGTGTGGATTTTAAGCCCTATCGACATCATCATTCCGTTTTCATGTAGCTGATTTCCTAATGTGACATTGTGAAACCAGGCGCCAACTTTACTATGTCATGAATATAACAACTTCTCAGGGCACTGGCACGACAAACTTAGTACACATATTATTATGAGCGGTTTAGTGATCACCACCAAATTACAGAGGATGGCTTCCTCCTTGGAAGGGACACTGTTCATGAAGGCTCGGCACAAGTGCTGTCAGCTCTTTAAAAGTTATTCAACTGTAAATCAACCCGGACATGAGCGGCATATCACCAGAAAGTTCATAATGCTATTCATCTTTGCCAGTAGGGGACATTTAAGTTACATATACTATTATAATAACGTTCTTAAACTCTAATTCAGACCACTGTAATGATATCACACAATAATGTTTTGATTACCTATAACGTTTAATTTATCATAGACTAAGAGCTAATGAATAAATGTTAAAACATACTAATTCAGCTCAAGAAAATGACTGCATAATCAGAAATGCAAGTTCAGTATACCATCCTAATTAAGATGAGTCACGCCGGTGGAAAATACCAGTCATTTGTACCTTTATAGCTCACAAACTTATTTCTCTTGATAGCTTGTTTCTAATGACTATTTAGAGCACTTTTTCTACACTGTGCTGTATCATAAGTCCTTCTGTAATAGCTCTCAAATGCCACTGATTATGGACAAATCATAGGAGCTCTTTTTCTACAAAAGAAACAAGGCACAGAACAAAGAAGAGTGAAAAACACCTACTACTTCTAAATTCAGCAGGAGCAATTGTGTTTCAGTTTTAAAACTGAAAACTAACTGCATCCACTGGCCGTATATTCTATTATACGAAAACCCATTCCCCACCTTCATCTGAAGATCGTAGGAGCTGGCCGCTCTGATTCCTTTTGCCCACAGTTCTACAGGGTAAGGCTCGAACTTTCTGCCCATCTTCCCTGGCTGCCTCCGCCAGACCGTCTGGCCTCACGAGACAACTTTCCCAAGAGCACACTCCAGAGCAGCCCTCACGTCTGGCTGACTCCCCGCTTTTCTTCCGCATCCGCTCAGACTCCAGAGAAAAGCTACAGCTCTTGGCTGAAACTTCCAGGCATGGCTGCACCAACCTGATCATCCACTCTGATGTTTAAAATTGTTTTACGCGCCTGAGGACTTTGTTCTCCACAGAAAGACCGAGTTCTGCACCCGGCCCCACCTTGCATGCCTCTACTCCATCATACCGGGCCTGTGTGTCAGTGAGGCGTTTAATTGCCATGTCAGCCAGCCCCTTCTGGCTGCTTCCCCACACCTCCACCCGGCTGGCGTCTCTCGTGGTCTCAGCTGAGCGTCACTTGCTCGGGAAGCTGCGACACCACCCCTCTGCTCACCCACATCCTCGCCCAGGGCCCCTGTGGTATGTCTTAGCGCACCCCACACTTCTTTCTCTCGTGGCCCTTTCACAGTCTGTGATAATCTGTGATTATCTGCTTAACGCACAGCTCTCCCACTGGAAAGGAAACTCCACCTCAGACTGGCACATCCTGGGGCTCACAGGCACTTAGCAAACGTGCGTTGACAGAACGGGGACTTAGCACAGTACCCAGAACCCAGCAAGCACTCGACAAATGATGGCTTTTCCCAGTTTAAAAAAACAAAAACCGGAGGCAACCGCACAAACCCAGAGGGTGTGGTTCTATAGACTACAGTCTGAGAGGTGCAGTGAGAGCTGGACCACAGCCTCCTGTGGTTTCCTTGACAATGTCCCCATCCCCCCCAGCTCATCTTTCCAGGAACTCTCGTCATCGGAGTTGTCCAGTAAGGTGGGATCCTGCGGCCACTGGTTCCCCTGGAGCACATAACCCCCATCAGTAGGTGAGCAGGAGAAAGAAATGAACTGATATTAACAAGCCAGCAACAAGCCGACAGCGATGCCAGAGTCTGGAGGCAGGTTTTCAGCTGGCCCGTTCTCTGCTCAGTCGCCAAGTTCAGCCACACTGCCGTGAAAAGGGACACCAAGAGCACCCCTCAGAACTCCTTCTCATCTGGTCACCACGGCCAAACTAGCTATAAGCACGAGGAGAGACTACTCAGGCCAAAGTGTGTCTGATGGGAAACAATTAAAAATTTATCTGCAGTAAGTGCTAGTGCAGCCATGAGTGACTTAAATGAGGCTCTGATCAATTACTACAGCTGATCTGACCCCTTAATATTGAAAATATAGCCAATGCTGTATCATCTAGATTTTATTGGCCATCATAAACTCTTGGGTTTGTAATTATTAATTTTTAACAATGTATAGCTATATTCCTCTTTTATCAATCAAAAAACTTTGAAATTCTTAGTAGCAAATACTATTAACTTATATATATATGATTGTACACACACACACATAACCAGAAGTAATCTGTAGCATCCCAAGCTAAAAACAAGAGGGTAAAACTTGAGAAATCAATCTTCAGAGAATAAACAGCTGCTTACTTTTGAGACATAATACAGGGTAGAAAGAACTAATATTTTAACATGAGAAAAATCTTTCCATACCAATATCAAACGATAGGTCTTTTCCTCCTTTTAAACAAGATTTATTTCCATCCGACCAAGCGAAATTGATGTAATTGCCAGTTAGAACCCCACAAAATTATTTTGCCAATCAATTTATATTTCTATTTAACAAGCGTGACAGTTACTTTTAAAAGAAACATTATGAAATAGTCTTCAATCAGGTAAAGAATTATTTAACAGATAAATATTCTTAATGGTGCTCTCTTGCGGTTTGAAATAAGCTACACGCTTGATTAACCTCACAAGCCTGTTCAGCACAACCGTACTTTTTACAAATGAGATAAAATGCAGGGATCATAAAAAATGAATTCATCACAGAACTGTCAGTACTTCAGTCACAAAAGAGCTCGTTAGGCGTATTAGTTAAGTTGGAGAATGAACTGGCCATCGCTACCATAAAATATACTTACGTCTTCAAGATTCCTGCGGGGTCATTTCTTCCACTGGGCTCTCCTGCTGACCACACTGCAGATGGTGACACAGTGGAGGGAGGTCCTCTCACACACGTGTGCTACAGCATCGCACACCCACCTGTCAGGTATACGGAACACCTACTGGAGTCATGGCTTAAGAGCCAGATTTTTTTTCAGAAACCTACTAACAGCTTAGTTCTTAACAGCTTTACTGAGATATAATTAACATGCTACAGAATTCACCTACTTAGTGTGTATAATTCAATGGCTTTTAGTGTATTCCCAGAGCTGTGCAATCCTCCCTAGGATCAACTTTGGACACTTTACTCATCCCAGAAAGAAACCCCAAAGCTACTGGTAGGTACATTTCCTCCTAACCTTCCCCACCCCCCAACCCTCTCCCAGGCGACCACTGATCTATTTGATGTAAGAGCTAGATTGGGGGGGAGGATGTTGTGTACAATTTTATTTTTTATCTTTTTAAAAAATTTTTATTGGAGTAGAGTTGATTTACAATGTTGTGTTATTTTCAGGTGCACAGCAAAGTGATTGTTATACATATACACATATCCACTCTTTTTTAGATTCTATTCCCATATAGGTCATTACAGAGTATTGAATAGAGTTCCCTGTGGTATACAGCAGGTTCTTATTAGTTAGTTTATATATAGTAGTGTGTATATGTCAAACCTAATCTTTCAATTTATCCCTCCCCCCCTTCCCCCATAAGTTTGTTTTCTACATCTGTGACTCTATTTCCATTTTGTAAATGGGTTCATTTGTACCATTTTTTTAGATTCCACATATAATCCACAAAATATCATATGATATTTGTCTTTCTCTGTCTGCCTTACTCCACTTAGTGTGATAATCTCTAGGTCCATCCATGTCGCTGCAAATGGCATTATTTCATTCTTTTTTATGGCAGAGTAATATTTCATTTTATATATGTACCACATCTTCTTTATCCATTCAAGAGATAAATGTTATATTGTTAAAAGTCTTAAAGTCAGGATGGGTAACACCCCAGACACCCGAAACCCAGCTTTCATCCAAGGTTACCCAAACACACAACACTTCTCACTATACAGCATACCCAGCCTGGAAAAACCAGGGATGGAGTCTTCATGTGATTAGAAATTTAATTCAATATTTAATGGGCACCCACCACGTGCCGGGCATTGTGAAGGTCCTGGGGGCACAAAGATCAGTCCCGTTTTCCAGAACCTCAGTCAGGTGAGGGACAGAGAGCATAGCTGGTGCATGGGTAAGAAGAGGCTGACTCGGTGGGGAAGGTCAAAGAAGGCTTCACACATCGGTGATGCTGGAGCCGAGGGCGAGAGCCCTCAGGGAAAGAAACCCCTTCTGGGGCTGATCTTTTCAGGATGCTGTGCACCAACCTCCCCTTGAAATAACACCGTGATACCAAAGAGGAACTTTCAAATCCCAGTGTGTTCAACGAAAGCATGTCTGTGGAACACGCATAACCAAGACTGAGGCATCCTCACAGTGGCCATACAGCGGCAGCTCCCAGCACAGAGCCAGGTGTAGTGTGTATCTGTTAATCCCAAACTCCTAATTTATCCCTCCCCACCCTTTCCCCTTTGGTAATCATAAACTTGTTTTCTGTCTGTGAGTCTATTTTGTAAATAAGTTCATTTGTATCATATTTTTAGTTTCCGCATATAAGTGATATCATGCGATATTTGTCTTTCTCTGGCTTACCTTAGTATGATAATCTCTAGATCCATCCATGTTGCTGCAAATGGCATGATTTCAGTGAAAGCAAACTTTAGATCAAATAATGACTTCTCTGCTTCCTAACCGTGTGGTCTCGAGCACGTGATTAAATCTCTTTGAGCCACAGTTTCCAACCTGGAAAATGGGGGGGATAATAGTCATGCCAACTTCACAGGCTGCTCAGATTAAATAAGGTCACGTGCAGTCAGCACTTGGCACAGTTCCCCACACACTCTGTGCTCAGCTCGGGGCCACTACCCACGCGGACTGGGGACTTCGGCGACTGGGTCACAATCCCGCTCTCACCTCTGAGGCCCCGCCCCACCTGGGTGACGCCGGCGCGCACCAATCTACCCAACACGCTCATGTCAAAATCCCCTCATCTCTTCCATTCCCAGTGACCTCTACACGATGACCACTCACTTCGGTGGTCCTGTTCTCACTGGGAAGTGCTCCACCTCTGAAATCCGAAACACTAACATCTGCCCTATGAGCCCACCCTCCTGACCTTGAAACTCAGGACCTTCAATCCTCCCTTCCCTTTACTCCCCACCTACCCGGACTTCATAGACTTCAAGGACAGAGAACCCCCAGGACACCTGCCCTGTCGCCACACTTGCCCGGCAAAACCCCACTCCTAAGGAAGCCAACTCGCTGCCTTCCTCCCTCTTCCATCCGGGCTACACGGAAGTTCCACTGAAGGGCGTCCCCAGCCCTGTGGATTTGTTCCACTAGAAGGATCTGGTGCATCCTGGGCTTCTCTTCCCCTCAACTCTGGACCACATCATCTCCCACCTCTGCGAGGACCTCGATCAAGGAGTTACCTACCCCTTGCCCCATTGGTATCTTTTTTTTTTTTTGGCTGCATTGGGTCTTCGCTGCTGCGCGTGGTCTTTCTCTAGTTGCGGCGAGCGGGGGTTGCTCTTCGTTGCTGTGCGCGGGCTTCTCATTGTGGTGGCTTCTCTTGTTGTGGAGCACAGGCTCTAGAGTGCAGGCTTCAGTAGTTGTGGCACATGGGCTCAGTAGTTGTGGCACGCGGGCTCAGTAGTTGTGGCTCACGGGCTCTAGAGCGCAGGCTCAGTAGCTGTGGCACACGGGCTCAGCTGCTCCGCGGCATGTGGGATCTTCCCGGACCAGGGCTCGAACCCGTCTCCCCTGCATTGGCAGGCGGATTCGTAACCACTGCGCCAGCAGGGAAGCCTCCCCACTGGTATCTTGAACTTCCCTCTCCTGTGTTCTTCCCCTACCCCTCACACATTTAGGAAAAATATCATAAGCCTCATGTTCTTTGATCCAGTCTTGGCTAGAAGATTAGTAAAAGCAGACGTGGAAGCCCTCAGGAGGAGGAGATGAAGCCCCCCGTGCGAACACTGAGAGGCGGTTCCCACAGGCGGGCTGCAAAGAGCCACCCCGAGCCGGCCACCGCGTCTCGTTAGGAAGGGAGCGCTGGCAGATGCTCACACACCAGTTAGCCAGGTCTTCCTTAAGTAAAGCGTGCCTGTAATATTCTTATCATCATAAAGTCATGTTTACATCTGTCAAATGGGGTGAAGCGACTTCTTGTCGTATCTACAGGTTTAACAGTTGTAAAAACTACTGACTTATAACTTTAGAATGTTTTGTGAAAGTGTGCATTGGTTGAAATTTTTTATAGAAAACTGTTCACTGAGAGTTATAAGGCATTTATAAGGCATCACAGAAGGTTGATTTTACCCAACAACTCCATTAACACTTAACTCATTGCTACATTATGATCTAGTGCTAATTCAATCTGAAGAAGAGGTATGTGTAGATTTTCTTAAAATTACTAACAACTCTAAGCATTCTTCCTCCTTATAGAATGACCAATGCACATTGCAGAATCACATGCCATTTCTACATACAGTACACACAGTATCTGGCAGGTTTATTGAAAAAACAAAAAAATTATTATCACTCCAATCTACTAACAGCAATGGGGCCACTGCAATTCTCAGCTAGATGAGGAAACAGAAGAGAAACCATCTGCATAAGGAACAGCCAGAATTTAGATTCAGATCTTTCAGATTCAAAAGCCCTTCCTCTGCTCACCAGGGTTTTCAGCCCCAGCTACAGACGGGCATCACCTACCGCGCTTAAAAACAGAAAGTGAAAAATGAATGCCTTCCTTGTTCCCTCCCACTCCCCCCATCCTGATGCATGTGGTCTGGGAGGGGTCTCAGCCAGAGTTGAGGGCCCCTCATCACACCGGTCACGTTCTCATGTATGACTCTGTCCCACCAATGTTATGTTAAAACAAAATGCTGGGGCTTCCCAGGTGGCGCAGTGGTTGAGAGTCTGCCTGCCAATGCAGGGGACACGGGTTCGAGCCCTGGTCTGGGAAGATCCCACATGCCGCGGAGCAACTAGGCCCGTGAGCCACAACTACTGAGCCTGCGCGTCTGGAGCCTGTGCTCTGCGACAGGAGAGGCTGCGACAGTGAGAGGCCCGCGCACCGCGATGAAGAGTGGCCCCCACTTGCCACAACTAGAGAAAGCCCTCGCACAGAAACGAAGACCCAACACAGCCATAAATAAAATAAATAAATAAAATTAAAAAAAAAAAAAAAAGCTCTGATGAAGATTCTGTAAGATGAGAAACAAAAGTACAGTCTCAAAGATAATCTTGTCCCAAACAAGGGCAACGGGAGCTTTACAAGTTCTGTGGTTGAAGGATGGGTTACATTAGTTCTAGTTTAGCCAATGTGGGTGATACTGGGCTCCTGACACAGGGTCATTTGAGGGGCAGCTAAAACAGGAAGTGGGCACGACCCCTCTGAAGCCCGGGGCCGGCACTGACACACAGGAGTGCATTGCTCTAGGAGTTTGGGGGAAATGCACCTGCCAGCAAAGCACCTGGCCAATCAAAGCAAGGGGGGGACCAAGCAGAGGCAGAAACGGTGCGTTCTCTGTGAGAAGCGCAGAGACAGTGAGGCTGGGGAGGCAAAGGGCCCCAGTGGGAAGATGCCCACCGAGGCGGGAGACAGGAGGGGCCCCGAAGGTCCCACGGTTCCTGAACAGAAGAGGAAGGCAGCGGAAGCAGTGTTAGGGGAGGTGACTCCTGCCAACATGTAGGGTGCACGGGGCGCCTGCACGAGAGCTGGAGAGTTGTGACACAGCGGCTGGAAGACCAGGAGAAAGCAACCCAGCCCCGGGGCCCTGAGCAGAGCAGACCCCAGCGGGGCTCCAAAGCAGAGTTTGGACAAAGGAAGAACCAAGTGGCCTGAGACTCTCCACCGAGGAGCTGGAGGGCCTGGGGTCGCTGACCAACAGGACCAAGTGGCAGGGACCGCCTACGGCCCGGGAAAACCGATTTTACCACACTGGGCGGAAGGATTCCTTTACTAGCCCAAACTTCTTAACCTTAAAGAGTAAAACCAAATGTTTCTTTACAAAGGCAAATTTTCAGAGAATAAAACATACTTCATGACCTAGAAGAAATACAATAACAGTTTAAAAAGTAACCTAAGTATTATAGGAAGAACGGGGTAAAACCAAATCTCCTAATTTAGCAAATTACCTTTCAAGCCAGCAATCCACTCAGCAGATGTCAGAGTAGCTACTCAAAGCTTAAAGCCATGAATTCTGAATTCCCAGGAAGGGGCGGTGGGAACCACGAGGCGCGTCCCTCCACCCGGCCCCCCACGCTCACAGGCCCATCCACCCCACTTCTGACGGCCAAGTGGTCACTGCAAGACAGGCAATCCACATCACTTTAGGAAACCTCCTCCCCAAAACTTGGTGTTAATCATCAAAGCCTCCACAGACGTGAAACAAATTTCAGTATTCTTTGAAAGAAGTTCAGGCACAAAGGGGAAAACCAAAACACCACTACAGCACAAGAGATCTTTATAAAGAGTCTAACTGCTTTTATTACAATGGTGCAAGGTAGTATTTCATCCAACACTCACCAGCAGCAAACCGGCATCTTCTATAAAACAGTTCCAGAAAGTTCAAACAAGAAAATGAAAAGATACGTTGTCTGTAATAATTCTCATACAACACAGCTTAGTGTTTAAACTTCACATCGCTCCAATAAAGTGTAACCATTTTCTAGCAAACATGTGGCCAAAAAAGTTTGCTCTGCTTTATTTTGTTTGCCTACAAACACATCAGAACATGCCTCACAATTAAAAACGTTTTATGACAACACTCCGTGACATCGACATCTACTCGTGCTCGGGATCAGCCAGTTGTACCAAATACCGTAAAATACAAAATGATAGGAAATATAAACATCAATTTGTATTTCAAGTTTATAACATTTTATTTACAAAAATAGTCTGGGAGGAAAAGGGTTGAGAGCCCCATACTCTGCCCTGGGTGGGGAGCTATTTTGCGCCGTGTTCTAGGGTTTTCCGTAACAAATCTGAGAGTCGCAGCTGAATTCCTCCGGAATTGGGTCTGTGGACGCGAAGCTCGGGTGGAGAGGAGAGCGGGGGTGGGGGGGGGGGGGAGGCGGCGGGGGGAGGCCGGGCGCAGAGATGGCTTTGCGGGGCTTCCCGGCACCACGGCACGCGCACTACGTACAGGAGCCGGTCTCCTCCGGGTCTGAAGGACACTTGCGCACCGCCGCGACACCACTGGAAGGGTGGTGTCAAAGCCGCCACTACGACATGACTCCGAAGACGGGGTTGTGGCGGCAGATGGTGGGGCCGTACTCCTCGTAGTCCTTCTTGGTGTGACAGACCTGGAAGAACTCGGGCTGCACGAGGCAACCAGCAGACGGAGCATGAACACTCCAGCAGAGAAACAAAGCTAAGTACACGGCCCAGCAAGTGAGAAACTCTCCTCGTCCCGAACCTCCATCCTCCCCCCCGTGACCTCTGTCACGGATTCTGACCTCTTCAAACTGGGACCTTATTTCATTTTTTCAAAACTGATTCAGCTTCTATTTAGGAACAACCATGTGCTTGCCCTACCCCAGCAGTCCGTTAGCTGGTCCCAAATTTGAGGCAAGAAAGTAGTAATTGCTCGGAAAAGTCACTGGAACGAGTGATTAACGCAAGATGTTTTAGGTAATTTTTGGATTCTCTTATCCATATTATCTGTACCCCTAATTGGCAAGGATGCTTACGAATTAGCTGTGCAGTTTAAATGGTCATTAAAGTTATTTCTTCTCAGAATTAAACGTGCGGCTGTTTAGAGCCACACACAATTAGAACACGCATAATATAACCTCCAAAAGACAGCATTTATTCAAACTCAGCAGAGAACACAGAGGTGAGAAGACAGCACAGTCTAGAAAAGGACTTACAGTTGAGGCCAGCATCGAGCCTCCGAACCACACCGCATAGCGCTGCATATGATGCGTTATCACCTGGACCTCCACGGGCTTGGGCTGGAAGGGGAAGTGATGTGTGCTGACTCACCGGTGCAGACGCCCACACCTTGACGCCTTTCCACCCACCGGATGCGGCTGCACTCTGAGAGCCTCCTCCCGTCCCGCAGGCCCTGCCTGCAGGTTCAAGCGCCTCCGAGCAGAGGCGAGCCGGAGCAGCCGCACTCCGCCCTGAAAGGAAGGTTCTCAGCCGCTCCTGCTGCCAAACCCGCCTGGCACCCTGGCACCCGGCCCCGGCCCCCTCCCCCGGCCCCGGCCCGGCCCCAGGTGGTGCAGAGAACAAAGCACACAAGTCAAGGGCAGGTTACCTCTATCTAAAGGCATTTTAAAAAGTAAAATATCCAAGCAAATAACCCAACTGATTTTTAACTAAACAAATTAGATGTTTTAGCATTTAGGGAGAATTCCAAATAACACTAAGTGTCCCCAAAATACTGTAAGAATTACACTTTGCCAGCAGGGTGATCCCACTCGGTGAGGACACACAGGTTAGCTCCCATTCACCCCACACCAAAGCCCAAGCTTGCCTGGGTAAACCGAGTAAACTCACCAGCTAGTTAAGAATTATTATCTTGGAGGAACACAGCGTTAACGCCCCGCTCGCGTTAGTCATCTGAGCTTAATGAGAATGTTCCCGAAGGACGTAACAGTTCCTCACCGTGAACTGACCCATCTCCTTGGGATGATGCTGGTCATTACACTACACACCTGACCTCTTACACGCAAAGGCAACTGCTGGCGTGCGTGGGTCGGCGGGCAGTGTAAAGCCGCGCAGCTGCCTCGGGAGGTCCGTATCCGCCCTGACCGCACACCCGGGGCGAGTCCAGGTGACAAACCTCTGACTGTCACTTCACACGGTGGCTGAGAGTGGCTGCAACTTGCACTTCTCCCTCGCTGCCCAGACGGGCGCGCCCGCCGGCCTGTGCTGGGGAGAGGCCTCACCTTTATTCTGCCGCCGCTGAGCTCCTCGCTGAGTCTCAGTCTGGCGTCCACCACCCTTTTTAAGTCTCTCTGCAGGCGACGTCCAAAGTCCCTGAACATCGTAGAGCCCCCTGAAAGAACGACATTCTAAAAGACACAAAGCAGAGGTTTCCTTGCATGAAATCACCCGCCCACGCTGGCCTAGTGACCTGCCCACGACACACCCCACGCGCCCAATCGCTTGTTTGAATAACACACTTCAATCCATGTGAAAAGATAATCACCGAAGCAGAGCTAATGCTATCAAGAAAGTATAAACTGTATTTTTTTCCCTGTGTCACAAATTCTTTCTCTTGGTGCTTTTCCTCAATTATAACCAAGTGAAAACAGGCTGCCCGTTCCATTTCTCAAAGGGCCATCTTCTACCAAAACCCCTCCCCGTCTTCTCTTGACAAACTGCAAATCTAGATCTTTGAGACAACATCCTGCCCCAGGATCAACATCACGAATAATCACTGCTGCACCCAGTCACCTGTGGAGAAATCGCTCAGAAACAACAGGAGACGGTTCGGCTCCTATCAGAGTCAAGGGGCCACCAACCCACGCTGCTCTCAGGGGTCACCCCTGCTCACCAACACTCCTCCTCGACCTGGCCAGGAGCTGAGAGAACCAGGACCAAGTCCCGGACAGGTCAGATGGCAACCTTAATAGAGTAAAACAAGGGCATTCTGATCCCCACCTTCTTGAAGAGACAGGTCTCTTCACCTGCTAGCACGTTCACATAAACTGCGTATCTGTTTGCTACTGAGAATCACAATTTAAAAGCATTCTTGATATTCTGGGCATCATATCTTAGAATAAGCCTCACAGTTCAATTCTCGACTTCATAAATTATATCGATAAAAAAACTTTATCTAAATCCATCACTGCTCTTCCAATTCTGTCACTTGCACTATTGGCACTCTTTCTAGCATTTTTCTCTCCAGTCCAGGATACAGTCTCGGGTCAGTTACTGCAATTACTTCTCATATCTCTGTAATGGATTTTTTAATTTAAAAATTAACTCACCAGGGTATGAAAACAAATGTTCGTTAAGATCAGAAGCATTGCAAGATCTTGAGTTGCTTTCAAAGGCATAACATATAAGATTCATTTTATCATTCATTCACACAATAAAAACGGTGCTGTGTATACGCTATGTATACGTGGTCAGATGATTTTAGACAAAGCAGCCAAGATACTTCAACAGGAAAAGAATAGTCTTTGCAACAAATGATGCTGAATAATTAATATCCACAGAGGAGAAATGAACATTTGCTTACTTACCTTACTTCACACACACAATTTAACTCAATATGGATCACAGATTTAAAATGCAAGGGCTAAAACTTACAGAGCTTCTAGGAGAAAATATTTTCTTAAAGTCTTCATGACTATGATGTAGGCAAAGATGTCTTTGATCGGACATAAAAAGCGTGAACCATAAAAAATAAAAACTGATAAATTCAACTTTATAAAATGAAAACTTCTATTCTTCAAAAGATACCACTAAGAAAATGAAAAGACAAACCACAGACTAGGAAAAAGTATTTGCAATACATACATCTAACAAAGGACTTATATCCAGAATATAAAAAGAACTTCTACAACTCAATAATAATATAAACAAGCCAATTAAAAAATGGGCAAAAGATTCAAACAGACATTTCACAAAAGAAGATACACAAATGACTGATAAGTACGTGAAGAGATAGGCAACAGCATTTGTAATCAGGATCATACAAACTAAATCCATTACACACCAAGTTTAGGTTAAAATACAAACAAATGAAACTCTTGCACATCGCTGGTGGAAGTATAAATGATACAACCACTTTGGGAAAAGTTCAGTCGTTTTTATAAAATCAGTGGTTACTGTTTTCTTTCTTAAAGACTTTGGCACTTCTCAAATTTTCTAAATGCATTTTAAGCCAGAAACGATAATCCTCCCTCACCTGTAGAGTCCACGTTTCCTGCACTAAGATCGTGTTTTATGGTGCTGTCCGCCGACCTGCTGAAAGGCCGCGGAGCCCAATCTGCACAGCACCTCCTCACTCAGTGCGGCTGTGCTATCTGCTTACCCAGACCACCGTGCGGACTGGGTTCTTCTACAGACTGCAGCTCACTCTGCTGCGCAACTGTTTATCCCGTGATGTCAAATAAAAGCCTCAGTCGTAAACTACCTCTACAAAAGCAAAGGCCCTGTCTTCATGCTAGTGAAGAACATCCTAGCACACATCATCGTGAACACTACACACAGCCTGTCAGCCACCTGATGTTTAAGCCAGAAAGACAAAGTCTATGTTAATAATAAGCTCGTTCAGTACCTTATACAGTATTAAAAATAACAAAAACTCCCATTCCTGTAACGCTAAGTATATTTTGTGCTGGAGACTCTATTCTTACTCTTAATCCCATCTGACAGACACGCCGTGCCCCTACCCACCGTGCTATTCCTCCGTTAACCAGAGGCACAAAGTAAGATGCTCACAGCGAAGTCTCCACCCCCACCGCTCGCTACAGGTTAAGATGACAACTCTCCCGGCAGGGTCTATTTCCCCTACGTGGAAATTTTGAAAGGCTTGTCCCTCTTTAGGGACAAGAGCTTTCTTTAAAATAAAAAAATTCACAGCTTTTTAGGGAAGCATGCAACTTATTCTGTTACAGCAGTTCTCAAAACTTTTTAAAAAAATATTTATTTTTATTTTTGGCCATGTTAGGTCTTAGTTGTGGCACGCGGGCTCTCTAGTTGTGGCGCGTGGGCTCAGTAGTTGCAGCGCGAGGGCTTAGTTGCCCTGTGGCATGCAGGATCTTAGTCCCCAACCAGGGATCGAACCGGTGTCCCCTGCATCGCAAGACGGATTCTTAAGCACTGGACCGCCAGGGAAGTCCTGGCACAAGAGCTTTTTTACTCTCAGATGGAACCCAAAGACTGCTATCCCAGCAAAGTTTGAACAAACCTACTTCTCAAAGGTGGGCCGTACGACGCCCTGTCCTGTCCTAGAGAAAATCCAACTCTAAGCCAGCTCAAAACGGCTGCCTGACCGTAGGAGACGTAACAACTGACGACAAATGTCTTCCGAGAATTACCTGCATGTCTCCTCCCCCGGTGACTCCTCTTCTCCCCTCAGCTGCTGGAACCTGGCCTCTGCCCGCATCCTCACCGAGAACCCAGGGGCCACCTCGACCCTCGTCCTGGGTGACCTCTCGGCGTCACCTGACACGGCTGATGACAGCTGTCTCCCCTTGACTCCCAGAGTGTTCTTTCTCTTCTTTCTTCGACTGCTCCTTCCTGGCTTCTTGGATGGTTAACTTTGTGTGTCAGCTTGGTCTGGCGCCAGCACCCAATGACTGACCCACACTGCAACCTCGGTGTCGCTGTGAAGGTACTTTGCAGATGTGGTCAACGTTAAGAAAAGAGTGCCCTCCCTAACGCGGACGGGGCCTCTTCCAAGGAGCTAGAGGCCCCGGGAGCAAGAATGAGGCGCTGCCCGAGCAAAAGGAGTTGCCCTCAAGCCCGACACACTCCCGTCAGGGTCTGCCCCGGTGCCCACGTGAGGCCGGGCCCTCCTTGGAGGCTCAGTGCACATTTGCTCAACACTGTCAAAACGGTGTCAAAACAGTCACCGTCGGCCCCTCCTCACTCTCTCATAACAGTAAGCCTCTGAAAGTTCCTCTCCACCTGGCAGGTCAGTGCTCAGCTGTGACATCACTCTTCCCTCCCCAGCGACACACGGATCGTGCCATTTCTGGACACGTGGGCAGGAAGCATCAGCTATGGGGGTGAGCGTGGCGCCGGGGCTGGGCCAGCAAGCCCTGAGCCTGCTCCGTCCACCACCCCGCCCGCTCATCCGCTCACACGTCAGGCTGCACTTGGGATCTCACCTAATAGAAGGCCTACTGCGAAAAGGGGTGAACAAACCAATAACGTCTTAAAATGTGTATTTCGCTCTCTCAAGTATTAAAGATATTTCAACTCGTTCACCATTAAGAATAAAAATACACATATAACTCACTTTGCAATAGCTTCTCTGATTTAAAAGGTATTAACATACTTATATATAACCCAATTCAAGCAATCTGTTCCAGAAAAATCATTCCTTGAACCGTATCAAGATGCAGTCTCGTCTGCTCGACAAACACAATGAATGAGAATTTTTAACAACTCCCAGCCCACTGCCAAAGCAGGTCTAAAAATACTTAATTGCCAGCCGCGCTCTCCCTCCTGGACTCGCTCCCCACCACCCTCAGTACCACCCTGGGCTCCGCCCGAGCAGAGCTCTGCAGCCTCTGCCCTGCGCCCGCACTCCCACCTATGCCAGATGCCCTCCCCCTGGATGGCATCCCCACCTCCTCTCTGCAGGCCGAGCCCTCAGACCAGCTCCATGCCACCTTCTCCAAGGCTTCCTTGAGCCCCTCTCATTAAATTCCCATGACACCTCAATTAACAACATTTAGCTTGTGGTGGTGGTTCCCGTGAGAATTATTTCGGTATTATTTTTAGCTTTTTTATAAGCTCTTGAAGACAAGATCCATCTCTTATACATACTTAAATCCTCTAAGTTAACAACAATAGTGTCTTGTATTTAGTAGAGACCCAGCTGCATTACAAAGCAACTCAAAATTGGCTTTTGCCCTCGAGTAAAGCATGAAAGCTACTAAACGCTGACTAACCCCAGAGTGAACTAGTTGCTAACAGTGGTTCTCAATTTAACTGCACGTTAAAATCATCTGGGAAGCTTTTAAAATCCGGATGCCCAGAACAATTACATCAGAATCTCGGGGGGTGGGACCCAGACATCAGTATATTTTAATGCTCCTGGGGTGACGCCCACGGACAGCCAGGGCCGAACACGTCTCGTTTCAAGCAGCAACTGCTGCTGGCAATGACTTGGCTTCGTGGGGAAGTCACAGGCCTCCAAGACTTGGCTCTCACACACGAGTCCCCTCCAGACCCGACCTCCATCATACTGAGAGACTGAACAGAAAAAGGGGGCATGGGAATACCCTTCTGATCTACAGGCCAGACTGAAATAAAAATTAGATTATAACTCCTTTTGTCCACAAAAACCCGTTTTAAATTTTTGAAGATTCTAAATTTTCAAAGCCACATTTTATTCTCCACTGACTTCTTTTTCTTGTGTACTAGCCTGAGGAAGGTGTTAACTCAAGGACCAAGAAGGTCTCGGGTGTTTCCTCCTGCTCGCTTCACCATAAGAAACTTCACCTACAGTTCCCGAGACTGAGCCTGGGAAACATAAGAGGTCCAGGCCCGACTGGTCCAGACGGCGCCTCTGGGAGCAGGTGAGGCAAAGGGGAGACACCTTCCTCTGACGCTGAGCAGCAGACCTCAGGGCACCAAGCAGCAGCCTCAGAACCCTTCCTGCGGGGCCTGTGGGCTCCCCTCTGGCTGGTTCGGCCCCCTCAGCCGCCCGTCTGAGCCTGTGGGCACTGCGGGGACAGTGCACGGAGGCAGAAGTCAGGAAACCAGCCTCCTGGAGGGGCACCTTGCCCAGGCACGGAATCCAGCAGGGCTCAGCAGACGGGCTGCTTCCCCTCGGCAATCATGAGTTTCTTTGGGTACGAACCTGCTTCCTACTTCTTTAGTGGTTACTGAGTACTTTTTTAAGTCCCATGGCAGGTGTCTGAGACACTGACAAGAGGGGGCCCAGCAGGTAGGAAGAAACATCGGTAACAGAGGAGGGAATGACAAAGTAACGGTAAGACTGGAAAGACATGCTACCTAAAGACACATGAACACAACTCTCCAGAGCAAGACGCCCACGTGTTCTGCAGAAGCACTTGTATGTAGTGTGTCTCTAATTACTTTCAAAATCCCACAAACTGTACATCTGTGCATTTCATGAACACAGATGTCGCAGTGGAAGGTTCTTTCCACGGCAAGCTCGCGGCTAAACTCTGGAGGAGGAGGCGGAGGAGGGGGAGGAAAGCGGGACCAAAAGTACAGAGTGAATCCGAAGAACAAGGCCGCCCGCCCGGGGTGCTGCCCCGGGAGCCCGGAACACGGGGTGACAGCCTCTGGAGACGAGGGGGCAGAGCAGTGGCCGGCGGGGGCCACAGGGCCCTGGGGTGAGAGGAGCCTTTCCCAACAGCAGCCCTGGCTGCAGTCAGTGAATGAGTGTGTGAGGCCTGAGCCGGAAAGTGTGAGAATCGCACTTCCCGCCTACGTCCCCAACGCCTGTTTTCATACACAAAGTTCCTGGGAACACAACCCCTCCTGGTCACTCGCGTGTTCTCTGGCAGCAACACAGACCGAACGGCCCACAAAGCTGAAAATACTTACCATCTGGCCCTTTGCAGAAAGAGCTGGCCAACCCCTGGTCTAAAACCACCAGGGGAAAAGCACGACGACAGCCATTACCTGGCAGGCAAACACGCAGGAAAGGGCATTTTTAGGCTTCAATATTACACTTGCATTCACTCATCAAGCCCTTTGTTTTGGAAACAAGTCCCTTTCGTGGTGGCCGTGGCAGAGGTGCCAGCAGACAGTCCTCACCCTCCCCACGCCCAGGAGGGCTGGCAGTGCGGCCGGGCCACGTGGCAGCGACGGGCCACGGGCGGGAGCCAGGTGCCTGCCAGCCGCCCCACAGGGGACAGTCCGTGAACACACAAGTGAACGTGTGCTGCGGGCACACCGGGGTACAGAGCCCGACAAAGGAGAAACACACGGCCCACCCTGTCAGCCCCCCACCAAGCCTACTGAGATCCTAAACCACTCGCAAGGCTGCCGTAACTCGGCCAAGGTCCCGCACAGAAGCACTCACACGGCTGGCGGGGCAGGGCCCAGCGACCAGGGCCAAGCAGAAAGCCCTCGAACGCCTCAGGGAAGAAATGACTTTTCCTGGGGGTGAAGCGGTCGGGACAGGGCTTCTCTCTTTGCAGAATCGTCTTCCTTCCACATTTTACATAATCTTCAGTGTGATGTTGTGGAAAAAGCACGAGCTTTCAAAGGTGTGGCAAGTGGACTCAAAATCCAACCCTGCCACTTCGCTAAGCGATCCTACCCGGCGCTTAACCCCTCTCCAAACTCAGCTGGCTGCTGGACAGCTACATATAAAAGAATGAAATCAGAACACTCTCCAACCCCACGTACAAAAATCAACTCAGAATGGATTAAAGACCTAAATGTAAGACCAGAGGCCATAAAACTCCTAGAAGAAAACATAGGCAGAGCACTCTTTGACATAAATCATAGCAATATTTTTTGGATCTGTCTCCTAAAGCAAAGAAAATAAAAGCAAAAATAAACAAATGGGACCTAATTAAACTTAAAACGTTTGCACAGCAAAGGAAACCATCAATAAAACGAAAAGACAACCTACTGAATGGGAGAAAATATTTGCAAATGATACGACTGATAAGGGGTTAATATCCAAAATATATAAACAGCTCATACAACTCAACATGAGAAGAAACAAACGACCCAATCAAAAAATGGGCAGAGGATCTGAACAGACGTTTTTCCAAAGAAGACATACAGATGGCCAAAAGGCACGTGAAAAGTTGCTCAACACCGTTAATCATCAGAGAAATGCAAATTAAAACCACAATGAGCTGTCACCTCACACCTGTCAGAATGGCTATCACCAAAAATACCACAAAAACAAATGTTGGAGAGGGTGTGGAGAAAAGGGAACCCTTGTGCACTGTTGGTGGGAATGTAAATTGGTGCAGCCACTATGGAGAACAGTATGAAGGTTTCTCGAAAAGCTAAAAATAGAACTACCTTATGATCTAGCAATTCCACTTCTGGGTATTTATCCAAAGAAAATGAAAACACCTAACTCAAAAAGATATATGCACCCCTATGTTCATAGGAGCATTGCTTACAATTGCCAAGATATGGAAGCAACCTAAGCGTCCATCAACAGATGAATGGATAAAGAAGATGTGGTATATATATATATATATAGATAGATACATATATCTATCTATATATATATATACATATATATATACACATACACACACACACACACACACACACACACACACACACAAGGGAATATTACTCAGCCATAAATAAGAATGAAATGTTGCCAATTGCAGCAACATGGATGGACTTGGAGGGTATTATGCTAAGTGAAACAAATCAGACAGAGAAAGACAAATACTATATGAGCTCTCTTATATGGGGAATCTAAAAAAGAAAACAAACTAGTGAACATAACAAAAAAAAAGCAGACTCACAGATATACAGAACAAACTAATGGTTACCAGTGGAAAGCGGGAAGGGGGTAGGGGCAAGACAGGAGTAGGGGATTAAGAGGTACAAACTACTATGTATAAAATAAACAGGCTACAAGGATATACTGTACCAAAACAGGGAATATAGCCAATATTTTACAACAACTAGGAATGGAATATAGCCTTTAAAAATTGCAAATCACTATGTTGTACACCTAAAACTTACATAATATTGTACATCAACTATACCTCAATAATTTTTTTTAGAAGTCCAAGACCAGTTTGCTCCATTTGACCCAGGTCCCTCTAGTTTTGCCTCCTTTTCCCATCTCTGGGGCTCAGGGACATCATCTATTAAACAAGGAGCTCAGGTTACAAGGCCATCTCTACTTCCTGTAAATGCACTGAAAGTGAACAATCTGTAACCGTCGGCAGAAGTTTCCTTTCCGTTAGGATGAAATAAAGACTGAAGAGTGCACACCTGTCCCTTGCTTTCATGGACAAGACACAGCTGATGTTACGTGAGATTTAAGAAGCAGGGAGAACAAGGCATGTATTTTACTAAACTTACTAATACTCCCCACCTTTCTTGCACATTTTGTTGGAGGAGAGAGCTGTTTAATTAAGGACGTGTAACAATAAAAATAGAATTATAATTTGTTTTCACCCATAAAAAGTTGTCTACATAGGAAAATGTTTGCCAATAATAAAAATAACATTTGTTAACTATAAAATTTCAATCTTAAAACACAAGAAGTAGAAGGTAAAAGTTATGCATCTTCCACCCCCAAAGATATTTTAAGAGTTTAGCATTCATTCAAAACCTTTTCATATATATATGCAAACTATATTTTTAAAGAAAATAATACTACGTGTAAACTTTACAACTTGCTTTTTCACTTAACAATGTACACTACAGACATCTTTTCATTTGAATTTACACTGATTCACCTCATTCTTTTTAAAGACTGCGTAGTATCCCATTGTGTAGACGAAACAAAATTTATTAAGCCCTCACTCCCGAGCCTGGTATGCTCCTCTTTAAACTCAGCTCCCTGGGCTGAGAAGGTAAGACGGGGCAGAGGCTGAGGGCTGAAAATTACATGAGTATTTTCTACCTGACTGCTTCATTTCAGGCTCTGACCTCTTCCTGGCAACAGCACATTTGGCACGAACCTAAATACGCATGAAGCAAGACCAGTGAATCCATGGAAACCACGAGGGGAAGGATACCCTTCATCTTTCCATCAATACGTAGGGTTAACATTGTCCAGTTTAAAATACAGCTGGCCAGGTAAGACTAAAGCCACGAGAATACTTAAACACTCCTGGTGAGCTGAGTCCTATTTCCAAACATTTAAGTCATCTCCACTCCAAGAAAAATATTTCGCCAGTATGCTGGCCTTTAACAAATCCTGTGAGACAGGAGTGAAACAGGAACATCTGCATACTGACGTTAAGAACCTATTATTCCAAGAATGCTGGGCCTTTAACTGTGGAATGAACCCGAGCACCTTACCCAGGCAGCTTATACCTTATACAGCGGACGACGGACATCGATGGGGCAGTTCTGTATGACTTCATCAACAACGTCCGAGATGGACTCCATAAAGTCTGGGTTGGCAAACTGAATTTCACATAAATATAAAAGAAACATTACACATTTCTCTCAATAACTTGTTAAAAAAGTAACTTTCACAAATACAGAATGTACTATACCTTTAAAACCGTCCCACTGGAATGACTATGTCAAATGTTCATATGTCAGAAGAACCCAAGTGACTGTGCATGGGGTGATGGTGACACGTGCCCTCAGGAGATGACGCGTGTGGGGTCAGCAAGGGGAAAACATCAAAGAGTAGCAAAAACAGACCAGCTCTGTGTTAGGACACACGGTGAATCCTGCTGTCAGAGTGTGAAACACGTGTGCATGACGTATGTGACATGTAATGAAAACGCTGTGAGTATAAAGTATATCACTTATGAATGTTAACGTCATGAAAAAACTAGCCATGATATAAGAAAAAAACACAGTCAATGAAAGATCACACTGTAAACCTGAGCTAGAAGCCTGGGGAGGGTTCAGGGGGGTGGCTTTTAAATGAAACAGTCAGTATGGTAGCAATCATGTCACTGAGTAAACAGTCTTGGATTCAATTCCGTAAGTTAAATAAGTTAAAGTATAAATAATTCAACTTAAAACAATTTTAAATACACTTTAAAAATCAAGGAAAGCTTTAACGTACTCAAGGGGAAGAAGGTAACATCCAGTTCCTCACCAGCTGTTCACTGGACATTTTCGGTTTTATGTCTATTTTAAATCAATAATATCAAAGGCGTGATTATTAGATTATAGTAAGGCATACATTGTGTGCCATTTCCCTATACAAAATGGTCATACACATCTAAAAACAGGCAGCAGTTTGTAACCTACCTGTCAAATGTAAGCTGAATTAGGCAGAAAAATATACCAAAATACAAATAAAATCCACTTTATTTAAACCTTAAACTGTTGCCTCTTGATGACTGCTTCTGCCAAAGTAATAATAATTCTTTGTGACTATAGTTAAAATGATGATATCTGTAATTCCTAAAGCCCATCTAACTAATGGAAAGGTTAGTCCTCAGGGAGAAGCTTTAACTAACTTGCAGCAGGGAACACAGCAGGACCAACTGCCTGGGGTTAAAAACTGCAACTAGGATGGACCATCACCAAGGATGGAAAGGTTACATGTTACATGTTACCCGACTCCCATACAAAGGCAGAGTGCATTCGGCCCCTGGGATTAACTAGTTTTCCTATTACTATGGATTAATTTCATCTCCATTATCTTCTATTGCTCTTAAAGCTTCTCCCTAATCACTCATTATCTCTAACGGAGAACCAAGTCTAAAGGGGGGCATCAGTCAAGCAGGCAACCTGCACAGGGGCTGCAAGAGCTGCAGCAGGTGCAGCGTGTACCCCAGTGTCCTCACGACAGGCGGCCTGAGAGCTGCTCAGGAAACCCCACTGGGGACTCTCCGTACACACACGAGGTGGCAGTATCGCTCCACACGTGCCATACCTCACACTCAAGACGCTAACATCGTACCTCCGGGTGAAAGAAAATCTCAGGGCCCAGGAACCTTTCGTAGCCAACGTCTATAATGAACTTCTTCTGGTTGACTGCATTGATCCCCGTGTACTGTTTGATCCACTTCTGAGGATCCACATCATACTTGGCAAATTCCTTGACGATATCAGGGCAAATGTAACAGTACTTCTCCTGCAGACACACACACAGAGATGTCACCAGAGTCTGCCCTCTGACAAGTACCCAGTAACCCGCAGCATCAAACACCCTGAAATGAGTCCCGCCCACACGCAACTCCAGTGTGGACGCGTGGCCAAGCCTCATAGACTTTTCATGACTACGCTCTGGACCTGTAAATCTGCTTCCTTTGCAGCTCGGCTATGAACCTCAGCCCTACCCTATCAAATTTTGCTGCGTACCGTCTGAAGTGATGTCTAAAGGTACCCCTCTCCACACAGCGCCTGGCTGGGCACACACCACCATCCACCCTGCACCAGCAGACCGCACTCCCCACGGTGAACGCGGTGGATCTCACCCCATGCCCACCAGGGCCCACCGGTGGGCCGTGAACCTGCTGTGCAGCCCGACACAGCACCGGTCATCGGCTCCACGACAGCATTCCCTGAGCGCCTAGGCACACGGGATGCGCAAGTGAACAAAACACACACAGACCGCTGCGCACTGGAGCATAGGCTCTGGCTGAGAGTCAAGAGAGTAAAGTGACAGCGTGATATGTAAGTAAATGACACAGCATGCTAGAAGGCGGCAGGTACCACGGACAAAAGAAAAGGCCCACTTAGGCGGGACGGAGCTGCCGTACGCCCACGCACGAGAACCCGCTCATGGTTTCCACCCCAGCACCGGACCAGCCTGACGGGTGGAAAGTGTCTCCTCAGCATCTGGTGACGCTCGACTGGGGATCTCTGGGTCGATCATCTGTCCTGAGAGCTAACCTCAGCAAAGCAGCAGGTGGCACTTGGGTGGCAGATTCTGAAAGTAAGCTGCCTGTGGGCAAGGTGGGCTTTGTTCAACACCAGGCACACAGCTGGTGCTCACTACACATTTTAGAAGGACCTCTGAAGGTCTTTTCATGGTATCAAGTTTAAAGTTTCTGAGAATCCCTGAAACAGATCCTAATACCATCCTTGATACACTTTGTCGAATTGTAAGCTACACAACCCTGCCTGTTGACAACAGAGCGAGTCAGTCCATATGACTTTAAATCTACAGACTGGAGACAGAAACATTACATTGCCTTAAGAGGCCTGGTCAATTTCTTAGGGCACCTCAACTGGCTTAACTGATTCGGTGAAGTGGGATGGAGCACAGCCCTGTCGGCCCTAAGTTCTGGACGCCCGCTGCAAGGACGGTGTGTGCCAGAGCCCACCAGCCTCAGGCCCACCAGCGACCCCGGGAGTAACAAGGTGCAGGGGCTCTAACCGCCCTTTCCAGGATCTCCTCCGTCAGGGAGAGAAGTGAGGCGAGAACGAACAGCAGGGTCAGTGCAGCTCACCTGGAGGGAACACAAGGAGTGTCTTCCACTCCTGACCTCCACTGCCGAGCGGCACACTGTTGGGGCCTGAACGGGCCAGCTCAGGGGTCAGGGTCAGAGCCGGACCCCGAGAGTCAGCAAGTAGAGGAAATGCCTCCCAATCATCACGCTCAGGGATCTGCTCACCCCACGTCCACCCCGAGGGCCGGGTCCCATTTGTGAAAGAGGGGGTGCTGAGGGAACCTGGATCAGAGACCCAAATCTCCTTCCTTGAAGAAAGGCAAGGAGAGGAAGAGGGAAAGTTGGGGAAATATTTTATTCTAAAAAGAAAGTCTTATGTTGCTTCTACAACCTTCCCACCAGAAAGAAGGGATGGGCCCTGGTGCCTTGGCTGGGCATTCGCGGTGCTCCCGTCCTGGGCACACGGGGCAGCGGGCCCCTCCTCACAGGAGCCCTGACCACTGCCAGTGCGCCCGGGCTCAGAACACCTGTGCTCACCAAGAGTGGCGGGTGAAACGCGGGAGTCCCGCCCCCGCCCCATGCTTCCTTTCCTTTTAGCCAGCCCGGTCCTGGGTGCTTAGTGCGAGGAATTCAGGGAGCAGCGATGGGGGCGTGGGAGAACAGGCTAAACTCCCCTGCGGCTCAGAAGCTAAGTGTATGCTCAAGGCCGTGTGTCATCCCCACGTTTCAATTCTTCTCCAGAAACAAACAAAACCCTTGCTCTTCATCTATATGAAGATCACGCTTGTATTACTAAGAATCTCTTGCATTTTGGCTTAAAAAAAACACAATAATTTGTCCTGATTTTGCAACCTGAAAAGAAAGCTCCTTTAATCAGGGTCTGTCAACTGCTACACACAGAGTCATACAAAGACCAGACTGATGGATCAGGTCAAGCGGGCATTTTAAAAAGCGACCAATGAGCCATTTTCCTTCTACTCTTATTGATTTAATTTTAAAACCTCCTGTAACTTTTCCAGCATGGTAATTACAGTCTGGAAACTATATGTGGATTCTGTTTTATGCTTCCACCCTAGAACAGCATTGCTCTGAAGTGTAGTTCACAGGGCACAGAACCACAGACTACAGCTACTGGAAACCAGTTTGGATATGGGCTGACCTCACAGGATTCCTCACGGCCGCTGCTGCTGCCTGTTCCTTACTCTAGAAATGAACGTGGAGGGGGACGTGGGAGGCACATCCAGCTAACTCAAGGTTCCACCTATCAGGCGCCAATGAAACAATGCCTTACTGCGTAGGGCGCTCAACCCCAGCACCCAGCCTCAGTCAGGCCGTTCTCAAGTACAGCTGGAAGCTCCACAAGCATACACAGATCGAGACCCACATTCGTGGGGAGTGGGGAGGAAGGAGGGTGAGGGCGGGGGGTCTCAGCAGCAAGGGAAGCACCCAAACACCGTTCCTCTCTCACCCGCAAGCCGGCCGGCCGTTTGCTTCTGCTTTTACCTTGATGGCTTTGGCAGTCTCCAGCGACTGCTCCGGAGGAATCCCCACCTCCCGCTCCCTCAGCAGCTGTTGCATGAAATACGTAATATCTCTCCCTGCGATAGGGATGTGTTTGATGCAGCTCCCAATGACATACCCTTCTGCCTAGGAAGAAGAGGAGACAGACGGCGTGTGAGCGACTCCAGGAGAGAAGGGCTCCCTGGACGCTAGGTCAGTCTCCCGCCCCGCCCCGCCCGCGTCACTGCATTTACTGAGCCCCCACTCTGTGCACAGCTCGGGCCTGGAGGTCTTTTCAAACGACTGCAGGCACAATTCCGGTAGTAGAACCGGAGATGCCCCGTAAGCCACCAAAATGACGTCTTCGTCAGGAACATAAAGAGAAAAAGCAGATAAAATGGCTCATTTCCAAAAAGTACTGCCGTTTGTCAGAACAATGGATCAATCACTTTTTTCTTCCTCTAACCAAAAGGAAGACGTTTATCTATAAAATCATTAAAACAACTATAAATCCACCCGTATTTGGTTAGCAGGCAGGACATGGACCCCAACCACCTGGACTCAATCCGGCTCCACGTCTGTGGGCTGAGTGGCCGTGGACACGTCGGGTAACACGTTTCATCCTCAGTTCCTTCATCCATAATATGGGGCAAACGGGGTTTACAGTACAGAATTCATGAAACAGAGTAAGTCCAGCTCACAGCCCTGCTTGGGACCGGTAGTTAGGTACTCAATAAACGGTCCGGTTTACTGTACAAAGAGCGGCACTTGGTAGGAGTGATTCTGGCCAGTTCACCCAAATGCTCTGCCGTGTGAGACCACGCTGGGAGGAGCTGGGATCCTCTCGCTGGGCCGCCCCCTGCCAGCGCCAGGAAGGGAGCTACAGCCCTTTGCCGGCGGCCCGCAGCTCGGCCCGAGGGCCCACACCTTTTAAAAGGAGCTATACACACACACACCCCCGATATATGCGGAAAATATGCCTGAAATATACATAAATAACTAGTAACAGGGTTCTCTGAGCAGGGGGCCTGGAGGAGGAAGATGAGAAGGAAGAGGAGGTCTGACTGTCCGCTGTGTGTCTCCCTGCGGGAATGGCGCCACGGAAGCCAGGCTCGGAGCCTCCGGCTGCTCCACAGAGCTGACAGTCAGAGAGAGAAGCCCTACCCAGCTTCATCAGGTAGAGAAGAAACACTCCGCGATTCCCGTGAAGCAGTGGCTTCTGTGCCAGGTGCCCCTGAGACAGAGGGACAGGAGTGACTCCATGTTTCGGGGGCCTCGGTTCTAACGATCGTAAGCACAGATACAGCTGCCAGTTAAGTTGCAAGAACAAGTCACTGAATTCCTCGTGTGCTTTCTTCTGATGTACCTACTTCTACAAGTAAGAGGAGGTGTGGCCTTTCTGAAGAGTCCGAGCCATTTATAAAATATTTTAAGATCCAGATAAAAGGTATGTACAAATTATTAAAATAATAAAGATCAACTTCAAAACTCCTAAGAATATGAATTCTAACACAAACTATTCACAATTTTTGTAATCCATGCCTTACATACAACATTTTCTAAAATGAATTCAACCAGTGTTAAGTAAGTATCAGCTTCATCACAGCATTAGATATATTAAAACAACCCACAATCCAACAACAGGAAAATAAGTGAGTAATGTTACACCCCCACATGATGGGCTATTATGTAGTTACTATTTTTTCACAGAATATTTAACCCTAGGAAAAAATATTAGGGATTAAACCAACATGCAAAAGATAATTTTAGGATTACATTGTACAATTAGAATAAAAAAATCAGACACAGGATATTCCAATTTTGCTTAAAACGTGCACACATGTGTTTAAGAAAAAGAGCTTAGAAGGCTATACAACCAAAAGTATGATGCAGCCCTCCAGGTGGGTTTATGAGTCATTTTATTTTCTTCTTCACATTTCTCTATTTTGTCCAAATTTTGTACAACAAATGTAATTTTTATAATCAGCAAAAAAACTGAACTGAGAAACATAAAAAAGTTGAACAACGGCTTTCTCTGTGGGCCTGTACACTGTGTGGCATTCGTTTTCTTTTCTTCTCCTCAATCAGATGGATGAGGAAGGCAAAGAAGCAGGGCCCACAAGCACCTCTCCGGACCTCGGTCTGTGCTCATCTTTGAGGGCAACGCTCAGAGAGAAGGCCGGTCAGCGTGACTCCTCAAGGGGCACGAACAGCTGTCACAGCCCACTAAGGAGGAAGTGCTCGGAGCCCGCCGAGGGGCGCTCCGAGCACAGAGGAGGCTCGGCCCCGTCTCCCTCGCCCCGCGGAGGGCACACTGGCAAGGGCGCGGGGACGACACATCGACCTTCCCCTGCAGTGATTCCTGGCCTTTCAGGAACTAAAGCCTTAGCCTATTAGTACATCATTCCTTCCACTTCCTGAAATGAAAACGGTGGCTCTTTTTTCAATTAAAGTAAATGGTTTAAAAAAAAAAACAAACCCAGTTTGCATTTTTAAAAGGAGCTATACACACACACACGCACCCCATATATGCAGAAAATATGCCTGTAATATACGTAAATAACTAGTAACAGGGTTCTCTGAGCAGGGGGCCTGGAGGAGGAGGATGAGAAGGAAGAGGAGGTCTGACTGTCCACTGTGTGTCCCCTTGCAGGCAGCTTCCATTCATCTTCAAAAAAGCAAACTTCAAATAATTCATTTAAATAGTCCACGGGACCGAAAGGAAAATGTAGACGTTGTCTCTGGACCCTGAATTAGGAATCACTTCTCTAATATTTTGAAAATTAAAACCAAAAAGTGACTCTGCAGAGCATTCTGCGAGTCAAAAGGAACAATCTCCCCTTCTTGGCTCTTAAATAAATTTTGAAAGACAAGAAGCGATTTCTCTAAAGCGTGAGCTGGCTGAAGCTGTCCACGTCGTGTCACAGAGCCCACCCTTCAGAGCGGCCGTGCACCACGCCTACTGATGCCCACGCTGACAGCTCAGAACGTAAGCCAGGAAGGCCCTCCTGGTGACGGACCCCCGGTGATCAGGCAGAGCCCTGGAGACCCCGAACGACTGCTGACATCCTGACTGCAGAAACTTCCCAGCATGAATTCCAACTTGCCAGCACCGAAGACACTGGTCTTCTTCTTCTTTCTCACACACCTGAGTTTAAAGACTCTTGTTACCTTTGCTAAGTACAGTTACGGTTTCTAAAGTGTCCTTTAGAAAGTACCTTAACTTCTGTACCTTAATTACAGAAGGGTTTTTTCCTTTAATCTCTCCCCTTACCTCCAGCCGGGGGGGCCTACAGAAAGCGAGGCACTGAACGCTCTGCTTACCACTGGGATAGCATGGGTGACCCCATCCCCACTGTCGATGACGATCCCCGTTAACGTACGTTCGCCCACTTGTCGCGAGGTCCAAGACGCTGCTAAGGCCAGCACTGCCTGTACCAAAGACACGGAGACCATTAGCATTCGGGGAAACTCTTCCCAAGGACTGCACCTGATTGTTCTCAGGTTCAATCAATAAGACCTTTCTTACGAGTAACTCTTCCCCTTCCCTATCCTCCATCTTCCCCCCAAAATTCAAATTCCAAATTGAACAACTAACACGCGAATTCTGTATACTTCATCTGGAGGGGTCAAGTTTTCAATAAAATAAAAGTTTTGCAAAGAAAAGCCGGAGAGAATCACCAGAGGCAACAGCCTGTGCTATCTCCCGAATTAATTTTCTACGCAACTCCTTCTCCTTTTTCTTAGAAGGGACTGGAATATGCAGAAAACATTTTAGGAGATACTTTTTAAAAATTTATTCCCCAAAATCTCAGTCAATTCCCTTATATAGGGTGGCAGATAAATAACAAAATCCAAAACCAACAAAAATTCCCACACTAAGAACAAGTGGCTTCAGAGGAAGTCCTACAAGCTCATGGAACCACAGGAGCCCAGATCCCAAAGGGGGAACCCTCTAGAGACATTTGTTTTGTTTTTTAGCAGATATTATAGTATCTTTCCTTTTTTATGATCAGAAGTGAAAGAAGCCAAAACAGAACCATCATATCGATCTTGTCACCCAGAGAAGAATACATTAGATTCTAAAGCATGTAAAAAGACAAGAGCTGGACAAACTCTATACCAGCAGTAAAAACATAAAAATATAAATCATAGAACATGGTCTGTACAGTGTCTGAGTTCAAACCTGAATGGGGTGGGTGGGTGTGTGTGTGTGTGTGTGTGTGTGTGTGTAGGGTGTGGAAAAGGAAGAATGCACAACAGCACAATCTTACAGCAGAGGCCTTGAGAATCACCATTTCTTCCACTATTAGACAGCTAAGGTCATCTGGGAATCATAAGAATCACTTTGTTTTTACCTGAACTGCAATGTAGAGTCCTGGTACATTAAATGATTCAAACATAATTTCTGCAAGATATTCTCTGTTTTCTGGTGTGTTCAGTGGAGGTTCTGTCTGTAAGAAAACATTCACTATATTTAGTGTTCACCCAAATTCCATGTAACTATATCAGAATCATAAAAAAGTTAACCTAAAAGCATGTTAATTAGGATTCTGTACAACTTCCTGATTTTACAGGTAGCGTACACCCAGAGCGTACTCTAAAGAAATTTGTACTTAAAGGAACTGTCTTAAAGAACTTTGGCTGCGGGGCTTAAAAGCTTTGACACAGCAGAGTAAAGGCCTCTCTAAACACTTCTGCTCTTATTAACCACCCCGAAACAGGCACAAGTTACAGAAAAGGGAACTCTACCTTCGATAACATAACACCCAAACACCCTGAAACTGAAGAGCCCGGCAGCAAGTTGCCAAGGGTAGTAATAACCCCACCGAGACGAGTGAGTATGCCAAGAGGGAACACCGGTGACTTCAGACCCCAGGCAAGCTACACAGGCCTCCAGAGAGAGGAAAAGCAGTGAGCCCGTGCTTGGAACAAGACCAGTTTGAGCAGAACAGCTGAGAAGCCTCCCTCCCCAAGCCCCACCTGCCATCAGAGCACAGGCCGCAAGGTTAGACAAAGCATCTTTGCCATCAGCTGCGAGGCAGAAAAAGCTGGGCAGAAGCAGATTCACCCAGACACTGCCCCCTGCCCGGCCTCAACTCACACACACAGCCTGTCCAGGAAGAATTCCCCTCATTCAAAGAGGAGGAAAGAACACAAAGAAACCAGCCAAAGACCATATAAAAACACTGAAAGAAAAAGAGAGGGAAGAGAGGAAAGGAACAGGAAAAACAAATGGCAGACAAAAAAACATGTACCCAGAAAAATGTAAAAATACAGCAGATGAAAATCATGATAAAGACATTTCAAAAAATTCAAATATCTATTTTAAAATAATAACCATTATCAAATAGGAGGAAATTAACAGGATTACAGAAAGATAAAAAGAATAAATAAACCTGCTTTTTTGTCATTCAGCAATAGGTTGTGAACATTTTTCCATGTCAATAAATATGGTTATACATCACATATTTAAGCTGCAAAACAAAGAAAGAAAGAAAGAAAGAATAAATAAGAATTCTCTGGGCCTTTTGGCAAAAACTCCCACATTACCCTTTGTTATAGACTGAGCTGTGTCTCCCAAAATTCCTATGTTGAAGCCCAACCCCCAGTGTGACCGCATCTGGGGACAAAGCCTCTGGGGAGGTAATCGAGGTTAAATGAGGTCATGGGAGAAGCCCTAATTCGACAGGACCAATGTCTTTGTAAGAAAAGGAAGAGACACCAGAGAGCTCTCTCTCGCACACGCACACAGGAAAGACCGCGTGAGGACACAGCGGGAAGGCGGCTGGCTGTCTGCACACCAGGAAGGAAGGTCTCACCAGAAACCAACCCTGACAGTACGTTGATCTCGGACCTAAAGCCTCCAGAACTGTGAGAAAACATATGTCTGCTGTGTAAGCCACTCAGCCTGCGGGATTCTGTTATGCTGAGTTCGAGCACCTAAAACACCCTTAAAGCAGGAAAAGTACAGCCAGCCTTGGCCATCAACACAGATACGTTTGTAGCACTGGGACACATGGGGCCACACTTACAGAGTCTTCAGGGCAGGAAGGTGTGACCCAAGAATTCTACATCTGGCCACACTGCCAATCAAGTATGTTGCAAAAACAAAGGACCTTCAAACATATAAGAACTCGGGAGAATTTGGTTCCTATGAAGCCTTCATGAATTAACTATTAGAAGATAAGCTTTTGCCAAAAAATAAGAATGCAGAAAGTACAGCCAAAGACTCACAGTGAGCAATTAATCCATTTAAGATGTAGGAATAAAGATTTTTCTTTCCAGGGAATAATAGCTATAGAACAGAATGCAAACATTATAAATTAAAACAGCAGAACCAGCATCAAGTTGAGAGGTACAGATGGAAGGAGAGGTACAGATGGAAGGAGAGAATATAGACATTGATATCCTTGTACCATGGAATCAAAAGATAATTGTTTTATTATAGAGTATCAGAGACATCAGTAAACCTAAAGTTGTAAATAGTAGAATAAGTTTAGTAACATAATCAATCAAAAGCAGGTGACAGAGGAAGGAAGAGGAGGTAAGAAAACGTGGAAATGTACCAACTTGATCACTGAGCACAGTAGGAAGTAATCACACCTAAACAAACACAGGTAAATATATTACACAGAAGTATAGTTACATTAAAATAGTTTTAATGAATTATTAATTATGAATTATTTTTATAAATAATAAGTCTTAAAATACTAAGACATAAATAAAACACATTAAAACCAGAAAGCAAAGCATACAGTAGAACAGCTGAACTAAGGCCACACACACCTGTCGCACGGAGGCAGGCCACACCAGCCCGGTTAAAAGGAGAGCTCGTCCCACCTTCAATTTTACTAAGTTTGGAAAGTGATTTCCTCTCAGTGTGTAATTAGCACTGACCTCACAGGAGTCTAAATGAAGTGCTCATGGCAGCACCCAGCACGTGGTGAGTTACTGTTACTAAAATCATCAGCAAGTACCAGTGAGAAACTCACTAAAGACAGTCTCTTAGCTAAGACCATGAAACAAAATCAAATTACATTCTCTAGGCAAGAAAAAACAAGGTGCCTCAGAGAGGTCCAAAGTCAGCATTGCTTCTAAGATCAGAAAAAACCTTGGGACTTCCCTGGTTGTCCAGTGGTTAGGACTCCATGCTCCCAACGCAGGGGGCCCGGGTTCGATCCCCAGTCAGAGAACTAGATCCCACGTGCGTGCCGCAACTAAGGAGCCCGCGAGCTGCAACTAAGGAGCTCGCATGCCGCAATCAAGACCCGGCACAACCAAATAAATAAATATTAAAAAAGAAAAAACCTAAATGCCCATCACTAGGAACTGATTAAACAAATTATGCCACATCCATAAAATGCTACACTTTGCAGCAATTAAAAAGGATGAGGGCTTCCCTGGTGGCGCAGTGGTTGAGAATCTGCCTGCCAGTGCAGGGGACACGGGTTCGAACCCTGGTCTGGGAAGATCCCACATGCCGCGGAGCAACTAGGCCCGTGAGCCACAACTACTGAGCCTGCGCGTCTGGAGCCTGTGCTCCGCAACAAGAGAGGCCGCGATAGTGAGAGGCCCGCGCACCGCGATGAAGAGTGGCTCCCGCTTACCACAACTAGAGAAAGCCCTCGCACAGAAACGAAGACCCAACACAGCCAAAAATAAATAAATAAATAATTCTTTAAAAAAAAAAAAAAAAAAAAAAAAAAAAGGATGAGCTCTTTGTGTGCTGGTATGAAACAATCTCTACGATAAACAGTTAAGTGAAAAGAGAAAGGCATCTCCACACTTTACACATTCTTATATGTTCTTCTGTATCAACAACTTTTTTAAAAAAAATCAAGGTGTATGGGGGCGAGGAATAGGGAGCTGTTCAATGGGCAGAGCTTCATTCAGTTCTGCAGGACGCGAAGGTTCTAGAGACCTGTCACACAACAATGCGAATATAGGTAACACTCTGAACTACACACTTAAAAAAGGTTAAGGGAGTAAATTTCATATGTTTTTAATCACAATTTTTAAAGGTTTTACAATAAAAAACAAGGTTACAACCATATGTGTATTTCATTACCATTTTATAAAACAAGTTTATGTATAATCCATATGCCTGCACACAATTATCTCTGGTTAAGAACCGGTAAAGGTGTTTTCCTCCAGGAAGGGGATCTGGGGGGCAGCACAGAGCTGGGAAGGAGACACACGTGCACGGGAAATCCTTCTGCACCTTTTGAATTCTGTGCTGTGCGTGTTATCGCTTCAAACAAATAAGCAAGTTTGGCTGTCAGCTCGCTGGGGGCTTTAGCTTAGACTCTTGTGTAGCAATGATGGAAAAAGCTCTAACGCAGCGCCCCAAGTAAGTTTTAATTACTATGATTAGAATCAATATATAATATTCCCTGGATGGGAGAGAGAAAGCAATCTTTTTTTTTTTTTTTTTTTAAATGGTAAGGAAAACTTTATTTAAGACTACTGCAATAGGGGAGAGAGATCATCTCAACTCCAAATACAGCAAGGAGACTTGGAGATTTATAGCCAATGAGCAGAGTGAGGGGATCAATGGACGGAAGATTACTAAAAGGATATATCAAGGTTAGGGAGATTCTTGCTAAACCAACAACAGGATTCTTGCTGAAGGCAGGCCAATGACCTATACATCAAAGGTGGGAGATGAGGAACTTGATCAGATATCAAGGGTTATCAGATATCAAGGATGACTTAGAAAGATTCTTGCTTAAGTTAGACTTGGCAAGGATGAATTCCAAAGTTGAGGCTTAGTCAAGAAGAGTGTTTAGAAAAGTCAAACTACAGTCTGGTCAAGGAGAAATTCTGTTCAATGGACAGTGGAGTAGGGAGAGAATGAGTACCAGTCATAGTCCTGAAATACACTGCAGTGATCGGGGATACAGTTAGTCTCACTAACCTCCCTCTTCTGACATGCCTCTTAGAAAGTGAGACCCAGGAGATCAATCCTTCCCATACCTGTGTGGATTATCTGTGTGGTGCAAGGGATGGGCTCTGCCAGTCAGGAAAATTTGCCTTCAGATCTCTTAATACAATGTCTGATGACTTGAGCTACTCTACTCTGCAATCCATCACTGCATTTCTCCTGATTATATGTTTCCCATGGGCTGCTGCAAGTGAATGACTGAGTGCAACAGAGAAACTAAGGCAGTTCCTGGGAGAAGCAGAATTGCTCTGATGGATAATTTTGGTTCAATCACTCCTGGTCAGCCTTGCCTAACTTTTTAGACTGCACCATGATCTGAGATTCTGAGAAAGCAATCTTAAGACATATGTGAGAAATAATAAAGTCATCAAAAGCAGATTGTAAATAAGGGATCTGAAAGTCACCCAACAACAACATAACTTATTTTAACATGCCTACCTCAGGGGGTTGAGATTAAATTTGTTAATACCTTAAAGCACCCAGCACATAGCTGGCACTGTGTTATGATTACTATTTTAGATTTCTTTCATTTAAAGTACATGAATAATAGCTACACATTCCAACAGTACTGGCTATATCTCTTTAAAGTACCTCCTATCCATCTGAAAAACAGGCCTAATAACTACCTCCCCCAGGGTTGTTGGTGGGATTAAATAAATGAGTGAATACATGTAAATACTTGGTGAGGGGAGGGGCAGGGCACATAGCAAGCGCTGAATAAATGTCAGCTATACCATCAATAATGTAATTCACACCAGAAGAAATTATATATATTAGCTATAGAGATCTATAAAATCTTTTCTCACCATGAAGAGAAATGCAAGCACCTTAATAAGTTAACTTTATAAACAAAGCATTTAAACTGAGTAGAGGGGAAAAAAGGATCAAGAGAAGAAAACTAAAAAGGCATGAAAAGGGTGAGCACAGTCGAGGAACGTTTCTTGCCTGCCGGCTAAGAGCTGCCTATTTGGTTTGAAGCAAAAAGTGAGCCTACAGAAGACATTCCCAGCAAGAAGTAGATTGACCCTGGCTCCTGGATTCTTCCTGGGTTTAAGTCCAGTGTCAAATGATGTTCCAAATATATCCCAAATGGATGAAAATTATGTATAAACATCAAAGGAAAACAGGTTTACTACATAAAAACGTACAGATTCAAAAACATAATCTACAAAGGGAAAAAAAATCAATTGAGAAAAAAAAGTATCTGCTCCTGACAACAGCTTCCTATCTATTATATGGAAGAGTTCACAGTATAAACAAAATGTGATACATACATAAAACAGAATATTATTCAGCCCTAAAAAGAAGGAAATTCTGACACGTGCTACAATGTGGCTAAACCCTGAAGACATTATACTAAGTGAAATAAGCCAGTCACAAAAGGAAAAATACTGTAGGATTCCACTTATATGAGGATCTAGAATAGTTACAGTCATAGAGACAGAAAGCAGGATGGGGGGGTGCCAGGGGCGGGAGGAAGCAGGAAGGGGGAGCTATTCTTCAATGGGGTCAGAGTTTCAGTTTGGAAGATGAGAAAGTTCTGGAGACGGATGGTGGTAACGGGTGCACAACAATGTGCATGTACTCAAGTCACCAAACTGTAAGTTCAAAAATGGTTAAAATGGTAAATTTTATGTACATTTCATCACAAAAGAAACTTCTAGGTAAAAAAAAAAGATCATAGAAATCACAGCAATAGGAAAAGCAATAAAACACTGATATGTACAAAACACAGGAAATGAATAGGCAATTCACAAAAGAGAAAATACAGCTAATAAACACATGAAAAAATGTTTAAGGTCAAAGTTATTAAAAATGCAAGTTGACAACAAATAATCAAAAATAATATTAATCAATGCTGACAAGAGTTCTAATAATGTGACCTCTAGTACACTGAAGATTTCAGCGTGAAATGGTATGCTAAAGATTCAAAATTATTAATACTTCTGTACCCCCAAATTATATATAATTTTTATATTTTTAATATAAAAAATGCTAATACAGAAAACACTGTGCAAAGATTACTTCATATTACTTCTTAGAAAACCAAGAAATTGGAAACAAAAGTAAACATCTAAAAACAGTGAAACTGCTAAACAGATAGGAAATATTCACTGGATAGAGGATTGTATAGCCATTAAAATGAGGATTACGAAAAGAATGTAAGAAAACGGGGGAAGAGGGACAGAGAACACAATATTGAATGCAAAGTCATACAAAAACATGGGTGAAGAGATTAAATGAAGATACACTAAACGTTAATATTTATGTTAATGGGATGTGAAAAGTCCCACAGATATCTTTCAAATTTTCTAAATCACACTTACAGTTCTATACTAAGAAAAATCTTTACAAGAGTTGTGAAACCCTGGGTTACAGCCTGTGTGTAAAGGCCACAGAAACTCCCAGTACAACTTCCTGCTTTATTTATCCAGACGGAGAAACTCACAGAGGCAAGACGGCAACGCAGCAGAAGGAGCACTGCGTCTCGACACGGCTCTTCCTGGCCCTCTGGCTCCCGACGGGGATGGCACTCGCCACATCCAGCCAGAGTTGTGAAGACAGCTGAATGAATTCTCGTCTTGCCACTGTCTTCACACCTGTAGTCACGTCATTATGGAAGGCACTGCAACGTGCCTACCCTGTACCGATTCTCCCTTCTGCCTTAATGACAAGACCACTGATCAATCACAGGCCCAGAGGAAAAGCATTTCCCAGACTTCCTCATGGACAGGGATGGCTAAGTGAGTAAGTTCCGGCCAATAAGAAGCAAAAGCTGATGGATGCGGCTTCTAGGAAAGCTCCTTACAGGGTTGAAGGCAGACTCAAGCAGTAGACCCCCTTCTGCTCGCTCTTAATGCCTTCTTCCCTGGAATGCAGAGGTGATGAGGGAGCTGCAGGAGCCAACGCGGGGTCATCAGGTAACCTTGGAATGAAAGCCATATGCTAGAGATACTAGAGCACAGAGACCGCTCATGACACCAGAACACTGCCCTGCCCAGCACTGCCCTCCCTACTACAAACGTATGTAAGGAAAATAAAGCCCTTAGCTTGCTAAAACCAATACTTAATTACTTGCTGCCAAACAATTCACCATCTGTGAAGAATTTACATTAAAATATACATACTTCTATTTAAGGGAATGTTTACAATGTAATTAGGTCCTCCTGGCTCCTGAATCAAATTCAGCATTATTAAAGGCATATTCTTATGGGTTCTGAGACTCATAATCATAAACCCATTTTTTTCCTCAATCCTCCATTTCTTTTATGTTTACCACCAGTAACTGTTCCTTTAGGAGACCAATTTAAATGAAACTTTCCCAAACCATTATTTACAACAAGATCTAAATAGGAGATATCAAGTTCTTCTTTTTTTTTTTTTAATACTGAAGCATATGATTAAAACATCACATGAATGCAAGTTACACAAACAAATTTATTCATAATGGTGAAACATCATCTGGTATTAATTCAAAAATAAAGAATTAATCCGTTCCATAAAACCAATCCATATTTCTGCATAAAGACAGCAAACTGAACACATGTCCCTAATACTGCTCCACCCCCAAGCCTCTCTATAACTGCAGTAAAGAAACCTTTTTAAAAATACAAATCCTGAAGGGAGGGAGACCAGGAGAGGAGATGACAAGGCACTGTAAGGTGGAAAGCACGTGGGCCGGGGGTGACGGACTTAGCATACCCAGGGCTGTCAACCTTCGCACCGGCTGGCGGTTTCCGTGCTGAACACAGTGGGTCTAACATCATTCTCAAGAGCCAGGAAGGCAACTATTATGGCGAGTCAGGACTTACCACATGTCATGGCCAGCCTGACTAGGCTAAGGGACACCTGGAGAGCTGGTAAAACATCGTTTCTGGGTGTGTCTGTGAGGGTGTCTCTGGAAGAGATTAGCATTCAGCGGACTGAGAACAGAGACACGCCTTCACCAATGTGGGCGGTTGTCATCTGAGCCACTGAGGACCCGAATGGAACAAAAGACGAAGGAAGGGCGATTCTCTCTCTCTCTCTCTCTCTCTCTTTAAGCTGGGATGTCCATCTTGCCGGCTCCTGGCGCTCAGGCATTCTTGATCAGCACGTGCTGCTTGCTCTTCCTCCTTGATTCATATTCAAAAAGTCTGCCAATCTCTTCTAAAGTTGTAACTCAATTTCCACTCAAGAGCACTGCAATTCTTTAAAATATATGCTTCTGTTTTGAACTCTGGGCACTTCAGTATTGGAGAAAAGAGTAGGATTCCCATTTGCTATCTGCTCAATCCACATGACCGATACAGCCGAGTCTCTGAAACGTCTTGAAAAACGTGAGCCATAATGAGCTCATTCTCACCTATACGCTCAGGCATCTGGTCACCGCAGTCAGAAAGAACAATTTGGGGGGCTACTGAGGGACCTTTAATTTAACCCCTTTAGACTCTCTTATACCAAAAAGCATTATCTGGTATAGCAGTTCAGTAAATGTCTTCAACTGACTTCTAGACTCGGCCATAAATCTCTATACCTGCTTTACTCCCCTTGAACTATTCCATTAACTGACGACTTAAGGGCATAAACCTGAAAGAAATGTACCATTCTCATTACTTCCTCAATCACATCATGCAATGAACTGACCTTGCAAAATTCAAAGCACAATACACAGAACACGATATTTTCTCTGTTTAATAAACTTGATTATTTTTGAATATTCATTACAGGTACTCATTTTTGGCAAATGGACTTTTCCATATTCACACCAAACACCTCCAATTCCTTCCGAGAAAGTGGTTTTATCTTACTAGCCTGTAATGTCAGCTAAAGCAGAAAATAATTTCTTGTAGGAAACAATTCCTGCGGGCTGTGTCCTGGTGGTGTGTGTCTGCTCCACAGGCGAGGACTAAGCGTCCCTCTGAGTGGAGTGAGAGGGGACCTCCTGGCGTGGGAAGCTGAGGCAGACAGAAGGAAGCTGCAGGGCGGCGTGCGCTCCTGAAGTCCTGTCCAACAGGTTGTTACACAACACGCGAGAGATGGAAAGACGCCAAATGGGACGGGCGGGAATCTGTGATCTACTGAGGCTTTAAAGACAAAGCCACTCAGACACACTGTCAGTTTCCTGGCTCCATTTATTTTACGTAAACCACTGTAGACGCACAGGAGAGAAAACACATGGTGGCCTGTAAAACACAGTATTCACACTTGGCAATTCCTAGTTATGGCGATATAGCCAGAAAGAAAGATCAGGGCACTTTCAAGGACTTGCTGTACTAGACATTAAACATATAGATTCCACTAACTACCATAATAGCCTTGTAGTTAACATATTTTAAGCCAGATAATTCTAAAGAACACTCCATATTTAACATTAGAAAGAACTATATAATTGGGGATCAGGGACCATTTGACAATGTACTTGCATGGAAAAAATCCAAAGCTAAATTATGTAGGTTGTAATGTGCAGCTTATGCTACGTGCAACTGTTCTCCACAAAGCAAGTGTTTTGTACATGTAATTAATTTTAACTTAAAAAGAACATTTCATGGAAGGAAACATGTGAAGTTGAGTCGAACAATTAGAACAGATTCCATAACCAAGAGATATTTCTTTTCATTTCTGTGTAATGCTTTATTTTGTTTGAACAAGACCAATTACGTACCACAATATCAGGGCCCATAACTCAGGTCAATTTTATTTTAGAGTGCGATTTAAACCCTGGCAAGATAACATCTTGACTCAGTTTCCTCTGCTATATAAGAAGCAAAAATCAGACTCATCCAGTTACCTCTCGAGGACATCCAAGTGCACAGTTGGTTTCCTACCCAAATCCATTCCTCCCTCCACCTTCCCTGCTGTTAGAGATCTGTTTAGGTACCTACCCTCTTGGGGCCAGATGATCAGACATCGTCCCCTCACCAGCCCAAGGGAGAGAATCTTGATCAATCTAAACCTGTCAAGGTAATTCCATTCCCCTTGCAAGGGACCAGGCTAGGCACGGACAGATGGCGTAAATCTCCTGGGAAGGTTTCTAGAAAAGGGATTCTTAATTCCTAAAAAGTGCTTCTACCTCTGACAGCAAATACACCAAGAGGTGGTAAAGGAACTTGGGCAGCCATCCTGGGGCTTGAGAGGAACCAACACATGAGGCCAAACTACTGAATTAGGCTGGTCCTTGCCTCCGTCCCTGAGCTGCTGAAATCACGAGCCCTGGAGCGGCCTGACTCTGGCCTTTTTGTTTCATGAGATAATAAGCCCCTTTTGGCTTTCAGGCATTTTTGTTGAGCTTTCTGTTATTTGCCCAAAAAGCACCCCCATTCATACAAACAGCTTTAGCAGGCATTAAAAACTCCCCAGGGAAGAACACCTTGGGTTTAAAATCTACGCAACTTGGACTTTACAGGGGTATATTCCTCTTAGGTCCAGTTACTCACCATTAAAAAATAATGATCCTCAGGCTCAGCTCGAAGATACTTAAAAATCACTTGTTCCATGAACCTTTCCATTAGATCCCAGTCTTCAATTATTCCGTGTCTTATTGGCCACTAAAGCAAGAGAAACCAAACTACATCAAGCTTCAGTTCACATCAGTAAGAGCGACAGTTTAACGACAGCACTGGCCCGGAAGAGATGGAAGACAGCGAGTTATTAAACAGTTCCTCTGCATGGAGTGAATGTTAATTTATATAAAGAAACAACAGGCACTTTACCAGAAAGATTACATGACATTACTGTTTATATTCTACTCCACCCATTTCTAAGCACAAAGCATCGTCCTAACAATGGGGTAACAGATGGAAAAGCAGAGCTAATCTACAATACCATTCGATCTGGAGTTTGGGGAGTGTTTTTTTAAGAACAAATGTCTAGTTAAATAACTTTAGTGTTGGTGTGCCGAACTGGGCGATTGGGATTGACATGTATACACTGATGTGTATAAAATTGATGACTGATTAAAAAAATAAAATACAATAAAATAACTTTAGTGCTTCTTTTTAATTGATCAACCTGCAACTTTCCACATGTGACAGGTTAATTAGTCAACCTGCAGGTTTCCACAGGAGCAGACCTTGCTTTCCACATAACCCAGCGGTCCCTGAGTCAACTCTGCATTTGTAAATTCACTTGATTCCCCACATCAAAAATACCCTCATCAAAAACAACAACAACAAAACCTCTCTTCAAACGTAAGAATAAAACATATTCTAGAACTCACAGTACAGATTCTACACAAGCACCCTTTTGCATCACTCGCCCTGCCGCTCTGCTCCCGGCTGTGCACTTGCAGAAGCGAATCCCGGGAGGAGTTTACCTTTGTGGCGTACGTGGGTTTATCTATGGCTTCGTCCCCTATGAAGAAGTCCAGGTCGTCGACACCCCTCAACACCCTCCTCTGGGCTTGGTCGACCACCTTTGCCGACTCTCTGATGGCAATACCTTAGGAAAAACAGCACAAAGAGCCCATCACCATACTCATTCATTTCAATGATCAAGAGAGGATGATAAAATCCCTATGTATGTACAAGTAAATTTCCAACGTTAGGGTTTTATTTGGGGTCGAGTGTGTTCACAGAGAAGACTCTATCAGTGAGTACATCAAGTAATACAGGAACAAGTTACCACGTTCCAGCATTATTTTCAGCATGGCACAAAAGAACTCAGCTGGTCTGCTTCTAATGCTGACAAAAGCTACATTACTAAATTTCTCAGTTTCATCTGAAAAAAATTCCTCAAGATAGTAAGTGAAATGCCCATGGAGTATCAAATAGGTTCCAAATTTCTAAATACAATATAGGAGACAAAATTTAAAATATAATACAGAAGAAGAGAGTAAACTGAAAAACGCCTCATGTCATTTTCATGAAACTCTGTCAGATTTAAAACATATTTTTAGTCTTGTTACCAAAAAATAAAAAAAAAAACCTGATTTCCCATTAAAAGAAAAACTAAGAGGTTGCTGACTAGTATCCGACAAAAAGAAAAGTACAATAATCAAACAACTGTATTATGTAAAAATATTAATGGCTTTTTTGAAACATTATTTTACTAAGAGCTTAACCTTGATACTTAGGAATATACTTAGTAGTAAATAATCATATAAAACTTAACTCCAGAATTAACCTCTAATGAAATGTGGAAAGCTTCACAAAGATTCAATTTTCCATTTAAACTCCTAACCCCTGGTTAAACTCTGAGTTCCTAAAAACTACTCTTCATCAAATTCATTCCAAAACAAATTAGTAAACAAATACAATTACTTTTAAAGGTAGATTATCTGAAATCCCCAATTTATTACAAATGAAAAATAGCAACAAAGCTACGGGAGTGAATTTTAATCCTTTTTCTCAGAAAGCTATCTTTAAGTAACAGGCTGAAGAGGTGGAAAAAAAAAAAGGACAGAAATCACTTTGCCCATCTCCTTTTCTCACTCCAACTCACTGCCACATTTAGTCTCGAAGCTTTCAAGTTACGAAAGGTGGCACAAATCTAAAGGACAGAATTTCTGCAGGAAATGCTGGGGCTGAGCCTAGAGAAGGCATCCAGGTCAGAAGCAGTGAGCCCGTCGGGGCCATGAGGCTGAGAATGGGGCCAGAAAAGTCTGGGGGGCCAACACTTACTAAGGCAACCTGTGGAGACAAACACAACCCATCTCTGAACACTGAGCAGTGGCGCACTGACACAGAATCATCTGATGCGCCAGGGAGCATTTCAAAGGGCCCCTGGAGACAGGGCTTGCAGCAGACCTCAAAACTCCTCGCCGTGTGGCAGTGCCAGATTCCACCCTCCGGGCAAGACCAAACTTAACTATGCATGAATTTAGAATTAAACTGCCAAGTCAACATAAAAGACTGTAAAGAGACAAAGACAAAAAGATTCTTCAATTCATGACTTCATTCAAGTTTGCCAACAATTTGAGGGCAATATATCTAACCAAAAGAAAACTCACCACCTTAAAGAAAAAAATGCTAACCTTAGTGAGGATGAAGCTACCATGCTCAAAAATTCACCTGACAACAAAGTAAACCTTATCCCTCCCAAAAGGGAGATGTAAGTACTCTGACCCCAAATCACAGGAGATCTATGTTTTAGTGGCCCTTAGCAGCAGCAGCAGCAAGAAATCATAGAGCGTGCTTCTTTTAACTATTACACGGAAGCAACTAAAGCCATGAAAGAGAGTAAAGGTTTACAGAGCTTATATTCAAAATCTTTTGTTCATACCTATGAAAAGCAAGATGTGGTCCAAATAGTCCTTGCAAACATGATGGAGAAATGTGTCTAAAGAGTAGCTATCAGTGAGCATCTCTGAGTATTCACGGAGTATACACATGACTCATCGTAGGACACAGATCTAAATCACCCGCAGCTTTCTCCAGCACACCACAGCTTCCTACAGGACCCTGACTCAGGTGTAAACAAAGACAACAAGTGTGCGGAGAACATTAAGATGGAAAGGACAACAAATATAACAGATAACAGGATCAGCACCTAAACATTCCAACCACTTACATACATGTGGCATCTCCATGCAATGGAATATCATGAGGCCACAAAAAGCAATGAAGCAGTTCACAAAGTGACCCACAACGTTCTCAAAGATGGAGCGCCACGAGAAAAAAAGCAAGGTGCAAAACGGTGTTCGTGGATGCCATCACTTAGGTAAAAACACGTCTGTGTATATTTGCTGGTACGTGTAGAGCTACATCAGGAAGGAAGAAACCAGAAACAGTAGTTGCCATCTAAGAGGGGAAGTGGATGGTAGAGAGTTAATTTTCACTGTACATCTTTTTACAGCATTTAATTTGTATGTCACATGAATGCATTACCTATTCAAAATTAATTAAATTTGGACTTCTGCTTCTGAAAAGATGGAGTAAACATACTTTTCTCTACTCCTCTCACTAAGCACAGCTAGAATCCCTGGACTTTATATTTGAAAGAAACATAAAAATGCTGAGAGGTGGGGCTTCCCTGGTGGCGCAGTGGTTAAGAATCCACCTGCCAATGCAGGGGACACGGGTTCGAGCCCTGGTCCGGGAAGATCCCACATGCTGCGGAGCAACTAAGCCCGTGCGCCACAACTACTGAGCCTGCGCTCTAGAGCCCGCGAGCCACAACTACTGAGCCCACGTGCCACAACTACTGAAGCCCGTGCACCTAGAACCCGTGCTCCACAACAAGAGAAGCCACCGCAATGAGAAGCCCGTGCACCGCAATGAAGAGTAGCCCCGCTTGCCTCAACTAGAGAAAGCCCGCGCGCAGCAACGAAGACCCAACGCAGCCAAAAATAATAAATAAATAAAATAAATAAATTTATTTAAAAAAAAAAATGCGGAGAGGTGAAGAGAAAGCAGCAGACTGGCTAGGGACCTCAGGACCCAAGGAACAACATGCTGGTGACTTCCAGGTTTTCGCTTGTCTCATGTATCCTACACTGGCTGCCAGGGGAGCCAACAACCCAGAAACACCCGTGGGAACAAACAAACACGGTCCCCAAAAGCCTGCTGTCTCCAGCCAAAGGAGGTGAAAGGGGCAGTGAAAACATACAACTGCCTGACTCCAGTCAAACACGACAGAAAAACAAACCCCCCACGCGCAGTGTAGACACCACGCGGGAGCCAGGACTCATCTCACCCCTCTGCCTCCACACCGGGGTCCTGCCAGAGGAGGCCCGGTGGAAAGTCAGCACTTCCACCCCTCACCCTCCCGGCGGATGGTACCTGCAGAGGCCCAGTCAGGGGTCTGATCCCCCGCCCACACTCAGCAGCAACATGGAGCGCCTCCCCAAATGAGTGTCAACAAAGGCCAAGAGGAAAACCTGAACTTCAGCCCCAAACTGGCATTAACAAAGGGTATCCCCCTTCCCCCGCTGAAGCAATATCAGAAATGACTTGCCAAAGCATAAGATTTAAATAAGATCTGGAATCTCATAATACCCAAAATGTCCAGGTTTCAATAAAAAAAAAAAACTCTCACCATAGCAAGAACCAGGAACATCTCAAGTGAAATGAGAAAAGATGATCAATAGATACCAACACTGAGACGACACAGAGAATTACCAAACAAGATTTTAGGAGCCATCATAAAATGCTTCAATGAGCAACTACAAATGCACCTGAAACAAATGAAAAATAAAAGGAAGTCAGCAAAGGAACACAAAGTCACAGCAAAGATAAAAGATATAAAGACAAAACCCACAAAAATTTTAGAACCAAAAAACACAATACCTGAAATAAAAATGTCAATGGATGAGCTCAGCAGCAGAAAACGACAGGGGAAAGAGTCACTGAACTTGAAGACAGCAACAGAAATAACCCAACCTGAACAACAAAGAGAAAACAGACTGAAAAACAAATGAACAGGGCTTCAGGGACATGTGGGCTGGACAACAGCAGATCTAATATTCATGTATTCCGAGTCCCACATGAGAGGAGAAAGGAGGTAGGGCTGGAAACGCATCCAAAGAAATTATGGTTAAAAGTTTGTCAAATTTGGGAATCCTCTGGTGGCCCAGTGGTTAGGACTCCGCACTTCCACTGCAGGGGACCTGGGTTCGATCCCTGGTTGGGGAACTAAGATCCTGCAAGCTGCGTGGTGAGAAAAAAAAAAAATTTGGCAAAAAAAATAAAATAAACCCATAAATTTAAGGTTGAATAAACTCCAAAGAGGATAAACCCCCAAAAAATCCAAAAACTAAAGAGCAAAGAAAAAATTTTGCATGCCTCCAGCAAATTTCTCATCAGAAATCAGGGAGCCCAAAAGGAAGTTGCATATTTTCAAGTGTTGCGAGAACTGCCCACTCAGAATTCTATATTCAGCAAAAATTTCCTTCAAAAATGAAGAGCAAATCTAGACATTCTCAGATGAACAAAAACTAACAGAATTTGTCACCAACATATCTACTCTAAAAGACTAAAGAAAGTTCTCTAAACAGAGAGGAAATGATAAAAGAAGGAATCCTGGAACATCAGGAAGGAAGGAAGAACAAGAGCAAAAATATGGAAATTACAATTCCTTTCCTTCTCCTCTTGTGTTTGCTAAATTATGTTTGGCAGTTAAAGCAAAAATTATAATGCTAATGTGCTTCTCAATGTATAACCTCAATTGTAACAGAAAGGGAGGAGGGTAAAGGGACATAAAGGGAGATAAGGTTTCTACGTGTCAATGAAACTGGTAAATGCTGACACCACAGACTAAGAAAAGCTATGTATATATAAGGTAATAGCTACAGCAACCACTTAAAAAGCTCCACAGAGAGAAGCACTCAAAAACACCACAGATATGGGACTTCCCTGGTGGTCCAGTGGTTGGGACTCTGCGCTCCCAATGCAGGGGGCCTGGGCTCGATCCCTGGTCAAGGAACTAGATTCCCACATGCCACAACTAAGAGCCTGCATGCCACAACAAAGATCCCGCGCGCCACAGCTAAGACCCAGCGCAGCCTAAATAAATAAATAAGACACCACAGATAAGTCAAAATGAAATTCTAAAACATACTCAAGTAATCCACAGGAAGTTAGGTAAAACAAAACAAAGAAATGAAAAACAGAAAGAACAAACAGAAAAAGAACTAATCAATAATCACAATAAATGTAATGGTCTAAACACACCAGTTAAAAGACAGATATTGGTAGAGTGGATTAAAAAAACATGACGGAACTCTACATTGTCTACGAGAAACTCTCTTCAAATATAACAATATACAGGCACACCTGGTTTTACTGTGCTTTGCTTTTATTTAGTCTTTTTTACAAATTGAAGGTTTCTGGCAACCCTAAGTTGAGCAAGTCTACTGGTGCCACTTTTCCAACAGCATTTGCTCACTTCATGTCTCTGTGTCACATTTTGGTAATTCTCGCAATATTTCAAACTTTTTCATCATTATTATATTTGTTAAGGGGATCTGTGATCAGTGATCTTTGATGTTACTACTATGATTTGCTGAAGGCTCAGATGATGGTTAGCATTTTTTAGCAATAAAGTATTTTTTAATTAAGGTACATACACTGTTTTTTTAGACATATGCTATTGCACACTTAACAGATGGCAGAACAGTGTAAACATAACTTTTAAATCGACTGGGAAACCAAAATTTCGTGTGACTCGCTTTATTGTGATATTCACTTTATTGCAGTAGTCTAGAACCAAACCCACAACATCTCCAAGGTATGCCTGTATGTAGGTTAAAACTAGAAAGATGGAAAAAGATACTCCACAAAAATATTAATCAAAGAAAGCATGAGTGGCCATACTGCTATCAGAAAAAGTAAACTTTATAGCAAAGAAAATTACCACTGATAGAAAGGGACATTAAATAGCAATAAAGAGTCAATCTGTCAAGACAGAGCAATCCTAAACGTGTATGTACCAAAGAATGCTGCAAAATATGAAACAAAAACTCAAAGGAGAAAAAGACAAGTCCACAATTATAGATATAGACTTTACCTCTCTCTCAGCTAGTGATGGAACAAGTAGAGAGAAAATGAGCAAGGATATAGAAGAACTCAACACCATCAGCCTACAGGATCTAACCGACATGAAGAGAACATTCCACCCAACAAGAGCAGAACACACACTGTTTTCAAGTGCACATGGGACCAAAATAAATCTAATACTGGACCATAAAAAGAATCTCAACAAGTTTAAAAGAATTAAAACCATAAAAGTGTGCTTTCTGACTACAATGGAATTAACTCAGAAATCAATAACAGAAAGATAATGAGAAAATCCCCCAAATACTTGGAAACTAAACAACATAGTTCTGAATAATCCATGGATCAAAGAGGAAGTCTCAGGGAAACTAAAAACTGCATGAACAGAATGAAAATTAAAATACAAAATATTAAAATGTGTGGGACATAGCTAAAGCAGTGCTAAGAAGGAAATTTTTAACACTACATGCTGACATTAGAAAAAAGAAGAAGTCTCAAATCAATAATCTAAGTTCCCACCTTAAGAACCGAGAAGAGTAAAATAAACCCAAAGCAAGAAAATGGAAGGAAATAAAGAGCAGAAATTAATGAAATTTAAAACAGAGAAAAATCAATGAATCAAACAGCTGATTCATCGAAAGTTAAAACTTTTGCTCTGCAAAAGACCCTGTGAAGAGGATGAAAAGACAAGCTAAATGATGGGAGAAATTACTTGCAAACCACATATCTGACAAACAACTCATATCTAGTATATACAAAGAACCCTGAAAACTTAACAGTAAAAATACAAGCAACACTATTAAAAAATGAGCAAAAGACATGAAGAGACATTTCCAAGAAGATATTCAGATAGCAAATAAGCACATGAAAAGATGTTTGCCATCACTGGCCGTTAGGGAAATGAAAATAAGGAGGAGAATGAGACATCACTGCACACTTACTGGAACAGATAAAGTAAATCAGTGACAATGGCAAACGCTGTCAAGGTGAAGCTGGCTCTCTCATACATAGCTGGTGGGAGTGCAAAATGACTCAGCCGCTGTGGAAAGCACTCTGGTAGCTACTGAAAAATACTAAACGCAAACTTGCCATATAACTTGCGCTATACATAGGATTTGTCCAGAGAAATGAAAAATTATGTCCACACAAAGACCTACACACAATTGTTCACAGCAGCTATATTTGTAATAGCTAAAAACTGGAAATAACCGAGATGCCCCTCAAAAGAAGAACGTTTAAAACATCTGTGGTACACATCCACACACTGGAATAATACCACGCAGCAATAAAAAGGGACAATCTACTGATACATGCAACAACCTGGATGGAGCCCAAGGGCTTTATGCCAAATGAGCAAGCTAATCTCAAAAGGACACATATACTGTATTACTCCATCTCTATAACATCCTCTAAACAGCAAAATTATGGGGACGGAAACAGATTAGTGGTGGTCAGTGGGCAAGGACGGTGGAGGGGAGGGGTATACGTGTAATTATAAAGAAATAACATGGGAAATAACACATGTAATTATAAAGTAATAATACGTGTAATTATAAAGAAATAATACATCTTTGTGGTGATGAAATAGTTCTATATCGTGACTGCAGTGGTGGTTACAGGCATCTACACATGGGATAAAATGACAGAGAACTGCACTTACACTGTTCCAACGTCAAACTCCTGGTTTTGATATTGTACTATGATTGTGTAAGATGTAACCTTTGGCAGAAACAGGAAAAAGGGTACACAGAACCTCTCTAAACTCTCTTTACAACTTCCTGTGACTTTATATTTCAAAATAAAATATTTTAAACACAAATAAAATATAGTTGTAAGGTATGTATGAGCTTGTAAATTATTTAAACAAATTAAAAAATAAAGCACCTCAGTTAGCTATAATGATGAATCAAAACTAACAAGATTAAACTTAATAAAGAACAATGTAAAAGTTCTGCAGATCAAAAAAAAAAAATGTATGGGTATAGAATGTGTATAACCAGAAGACATAGGCTATTCTCCAAGTGCTAAAAAGTCATTGGAAGGCAATCTAAGGAAAATTATCAGGGAGAGTATATCTAAGGAAGAATACACCTAAAGATTTAGATAAAAATTCTGTATCTCAAGAACACTTGCTACAGCAGTTGACAGACAACAGTAATTATTTTTTAACATTTATTTATTTGTTTGTTTGTTTATTTGTTTGTTTGGCTGTGCCAGGTCTCAGTTGCGGCACGCAGGATCTTTGTTGCTGCATGTGGGATCTTCGTTGCGGCATGCGGGATCTTTAGATGTGGCATGCGGGATCTTTTAGTTGCAGCATGTGGGAACTTTAGCTGCAGCATGCAAACTCATAGTTGCAGCATGTGGGATCTAGTTCCCTGACCAAGGATCAAACCCGGGCCCCCTGCATTGGGAGAGCAGAGCCTTAGCCACTGGACCACTAGGGAAATCCTGACAACAATAATTTTTAAAATAAAAATATCCAGTATATTTCTCAAAAGAATGTCAAACATTTTACTAAACCTTCAAACAATAATTCCTAACTTATATAAACTATTCCAAAGAACAGAAAAGAAAGCTAACAACCTCATTTCATAAAGCCAGTATAATTTTGATGTACAAACCAAACAAAACTAGTACAAAAAAATTATAGACTAATCTCACTTTTGAACATAGATAAAAAAATCCCAAATAAATATTTGCAAATACAATTCAGCATGTACTTGATATTTCATAACCAAGTAGGGTTTATCTCAAGAATAAAATAAAAGACCGTTCAACATTCGAAAAATATATCAATTAATTCATATTAGGAGCCTAAATGTCAAAACCACATAATCATCTCAAGAGATATACAAAAAGCCTTAAATGTCGACATCTATTCATAATTTAAAAAAAAATTTTTAAAAACCTCTTATTAAACTAGGGACACAAGGGCACTGTATTAACCTGAAAAAGCATTTCCACAAAAACCTACAACAATCACTAGTAAAACAGTAAAATCATTCTTTTTAAAATCAGAAAGACAAAAGCACTGGCTATCCCCAGTTCTAGTCACTGATAGAAGCTCTAGCCAGTGCAGCCAGATCAAGAAAAAAAATATGAAGTACTGGGGTTGGAAGAGACAAAATAACCATTATTTGCAGTTAATACAATAGCTTACATAGACAACTTAAGAGAACCTGCAAGCTATTCGAACAAGACAGGGCAGCAGGATTGTTGGATTCAAAAACAACTTTAAAAATTCAGCAGCATTCCTACTATGGTGGCAACAATTAGAAAATTTAATTAAAAAAAAAAATTCACAACAGCAAAAAAACATAAAGGTACCTAAAAATAAATATGGCAAAAGGTATGTATGAGCTTTTTAAAGAATACTGAAAAACATTACTGAAAAACATAAGAGACATGAATAAACAATAAAACATACATACCATATTCCTGGATAGGAAAATTCAATTCATAAAGATATCAAATTTTTAAAAATATTTATTTATTTAGGCTGCGCCGTGTCTTCGTTGCGGCATGCAGGATCTTTGTTGCGGCATGCAGGATCTTTAGTTGCTGCATGCATGCGGGATCTAGTTCCCCGACCAGGGATCGAACTTGGGCACCCTACATTGGGAGAGTGGAGTCTTACCCACTGGACCACCATGGAAGTCCCAAGATATCAAGTTTTTCCCAAATTAATCTACAAATTCAATGTGTCTCTAATCAAAATCCCATCATAATTTTTCATTGACCTTAAACTGATTCTAAAATTTATGATAAAGAGTAAGGGCCTAAGAATAGCCAAGGCTACTCTGAGAAAGAAAAAGGAGGAGGAACCAGACCCACCGGATATAAAGAGACATGCCAAAGTAATAGTATTTAATACAGTATGAATTTGCAACAGAAAAACACCATAAATATTCCCAACCATACACAGTGCCTCAATATGATTGAAGAGGCACCCTCCAATAAGTGGTGCTGGGGCAACTGGCCTTCCATTTGGAAAACAATTAAATTAACTCTCTCTCCCACACCATAAAAAAAAAAAATTTTTTTTCTTAGAAGAAAATACAGACAGTCTTTATGACTTTAGACTATAAATGCATTTTTTAATAGAAACAAATTATAAAAAAGGTAAGACTGAAAAACTGAACTACATGAAACTTTTAAACTTCTGGGATTAAAAAATAATTTTAAAGACATCTTAAAATAGGAGAAGAGGGACTTCCCTGGTGGCGCAGTTGTTAAGAATGCCCCTGCCAATGCAGGGGACACGGGTTTGAGCCCTTGTCCAGGAAGATCCCACATGCCGCGGAAGAGCTAAGCCCGTGCGTCACAACTACTGAGCCAGCATTCTACAGCCCACGAGACACAACTACCGAGCCCACGTGCCACAACTACTGAAGCCTGCACACCTAGAGCCTGTGCTCCACAACAAGAGAAGCCACCGCAATGAGAAGCCCACGCACCGCAACCAAGAGTAGCCTCCGCTCGCTGCAACTAGAGAAAGCCCACGTGCAGCAACAAAGACCCAACACAGCCAAAAAATTAATTAATTAATTATAAATAAATAAATAAATAAATAAATAAATAAAATAGAAGAGGATGTTTATAAGACGTTAGTATTCAAAGTATACACAGAGTTTCTGTAACTCCATAAAAAAGACCAAAAAATGCAACAGAAAAATGGGCAAATACACAATGAAAGGTGCTCAACCTTCCTAGTAATCAGAGAAATGCAGACTTATAAAATGAGACATCATTTTACGTTCATTAGACTGGCAAAAATTTAAGTCAAATAAGATCAACTGTCGTCAAGGATGTGCAGAATCAGAAACTCCCATCCACTGCTGATGGGCATTTAAATCAGTACAGGCGCTCGGAAAGCCGTCTGGCAATACCTGACAAGGCTGAAGAGGTGCATACCTGAATGATGAAACAACCCCGTTTCTCATATTTTCTCTTGGGAAACTAGCACATGTGGATAAGAAGATACTTACTGTATCATTTTGTACAACAGAGAAAAAACTGGAAGATGCCCAAATGTAGATTCACGTATTAGATTTCTGATCTAGATCTGTATATAGCAACACTGATACACCTTAAAAACAAAATATTGAGGGTTTAAAAAAAAACAATGCAGGGCTTCCCTGGGGACGCAGTGGTTGAGAATCTGCCTGCCAATGCAGGGGACACGGGTTCGAGCCCTGGTCTGGGAAGGTCCCACATGCCGCGGAGCAACTGGCCCCGTGAGCCACAATTGCTGAGCCTGCGCGTCTGGAGCCTGTGCTCCGCAACAAGAGAGGCCGCGATGGTGAGAGGACCGTGCACCGCGATGAAGAGTGGCCCCCACTTGCCGCAACTAGAGAAAGCCCTCACACAGAAACAAAGACCCAACACAGCCATAAATAAATAAATAAATAAATAAAATTAAAAAAAAAAAACAATGCAGAAAGTTATTTACAGTATAATTATCATTTTGGAAATGATACATACATACTGTCATTGTATCCTGTATCTGTAACATAAGGATGAAGCATGGACTGAATACAGCTAATGTCCAGCAAAGGAGGGAGAGCGGGGAAGGACTGGAGGAGAGAAAAGGGGGCTGGCACTCACACGGATGTATGTCTGTATTACGTATTTACAAGATGCAATTGTGTTAACATTCGTTCATTCCGGGTGGTAGGTAAATGGGTCTTTGTTATATTATCTTTCTTTCTGTCTGTCTTTCTTTTTTTTTCCAAAATAAAGATTTAAAAGACATTCAGAAACAAAAGCATCTCTGGGCTCAATCCCCTGTTTCCAGTCTAGACCTTTCCCCAGAGCATCAAACCTTTTACCCAGTTGCCTACAGGACGTTTACACCTGAACTCTTCGAACACCAACTGTCTACAATGTACTTACTTTCTCCTGACCCCTCCCACATCCTCTTTCTATGGATGTGATCACCACACATACACTCCTCTGCCTGAAACTTTTCAATGACTCTCAACATTCTCCAACAACTTAAAGGAAAAAAAAAAATAGAGAAAACCTTTCTTCAAACAATCAAGCAAATTCTGCACAGAAGCTCAAATAAATAAGATACAGGCAGGGCTGCCCTGGTCGACCAGGACAGGGCTCGGCGACTCTCTAGTCTGGGACGAGGCCCCTGAGGGAGCCTGGGAAACAATGTGAAGGTTCCCCGTTTGCAAAATAAAATGACAATTCCTTAAGATACAAGTGCTAGCCTTCTACACATTCCCAGCCCGCTCTCCTGCCACCCTCTGCCTGGGAGGTGCCTCCCCTCTGTGCCCACCAGAACCAGAAAGGCCCTGTTCCGGCACTCTCCACACAGCCACACACGTACAGACAAGCTCCCTTCTCTCTTTGGAAGTGAAGCCACTTTGCATCTTGAACTTCACCTTGTGAACAGAGCCTCTGTAACCACAAACAGGGTTCGGTTGCCAGGACTGAGAGGGCAGCAGGTCTGCTGCCCAAGGTACCCGAGGCCCTCTGTCCACCTGTCCCAACGCACTCCCTTCTGCCCCCCCGCGGCTTCTCTAACTCTTGCAACAAATTCAGCCAAGGGTATAGCTCTTCCTTTACTCCTGCCTCCTTGATCTTTTTCTTTCTAGCTTCTCCCACTGCTGTTCTCAGCACCAGTGTGAGAGCTGCCACGCCTGCTGACAGTGAATGGAATCCTGCTAATAGCTGACTTCAATCCCCTCTCTGTTAATGATGACAGGTGAAGTGGGGCGGCCAACTGAAAGCTGCCGACAGTTGTATTAAAGCAAGAGGTGCAAGGTTATCCTCTTAGAGCTGCTGCACTTCACAAGGTTAAAACTAATCTGCTTTGAAAAATCGGAAAGTCCAATTCCAATTCACCAGTTCAGCATGGAATGATCCAGTTCTCTGGCATTCACAATATAAAATTCACAAAAGACTGATCCACCCTACAGAATGCCAATTGTTATGGACTGAATTGTGTCCCCTCAAAATTCCTATGCTGAAGCCCTAACCCCCAATGTGACTGTATTTGGAGATGGGACCTCTCAGGTTAAATGAGGTCATAAGGGTAGAGCCTCAGTTCCACAGGACTGGTGTCCTTATAAGAAGAGGAAGAGATACCAGAGGTCTCCCTCTCAGCCATGCACACACACAAAAAAAAAGGCCCTGTGAGGACACAGTGAGAAGGCACCATCCACAAGCCAAGGAGAGAGGCCTCACCAGAAACCAATCCTGATGGCACCTTGATCTTGGACTTAAAGCTTCTATTCTGTGATAAAATTAATTTCTGTTGGTTAAGACATCCAGTCTATGGTATTTTGTTATGGCAGCCCTAGCAAACTAATACAACAAATCATGAATTTAAAATGAGGACCAGCAGACCAATCATGCCTATTGTCGAGGACACCCCATCATAGTAACCAAGCATTTAGACCTAGAAAACCAAGTTCATGAGCAGTTATCCAGCAAGCAAGGATCTGGAATGAGGTGAATTAACTGTTCTCAAGGAATGAGGGTGCCCTTTCTAGCGATGTGAATACCCACATCCACCAAAAAGCCTTTAGTCTCCCTTGAACAAACACTAGTAACTGAGCTCCTTCCCCACTGCTCCGCCAGGCTGCTCACGCTCCACAGTGGTCAGAACCTGTTTCTCCAAAGTCCCTGAGCCCCTAACAGCTTACAATTCCTCAGATCGTGACGTATCTTACAAGGGCTACATTTAGGAGGCAGAACTTCACTTCACTCTTGACTGACATACCTGCCTCTTTGGTAAACAGTCTCCAAAAAACAACCCAGAAGTTAAACAGTTTCAGAGAAGAATTCTACCCTGTGGACAACCAACCTGACCTTGGGGTCTCCTGTGAATAAAGAGTGGGCAGGATGCACTCTGGCCAAAATGTGGGCGTTTCTTCCCTTATTATGCTCTACTGACTAACATTTAAACAAAGACAGAACACTTCAGAACATAATAAAACAGGCCTCTCCTTTCAAAAAAAAAAAAACTTTCAATAAAGTGAATAGTGTAATACAATACATAGTCCACCAAAGTGCTAAGTTAATAAAACTGTACTTACCTAAAATTACAAATTAACCTTAAGGAACCACATATACTTCTTGTAAGCAGCTCAGACAGGTATGACTGAATGAAGGCCTCTGCCAACCACCCAAGCTGAAACTCCAATGACTGTGACAAAGGACTGTATCAGAAGAGAATCAAAGGACTAGAAAGTTGAGGGGGTTTATGTGACAGCTATGGCCGATAGCAATACTCAGCGGCCAGATGCCAACATAAATAACTCCCCAGTAACCAGAACAATCATCTAAAAGAAGACGGCAAGTAAATTCATGTACCTTGAAAAACAGAATTAGAATGTTTAGAACAATTATAAGAAACGCAATCCTTTATAAACCGAGGGTGGAGCTTTACTTACATGAAGGAATAATGAACTGTGGCTCAGTGTTGCCTGCGTAGCCAAGCTTGGTATACCTAAAAGCACAAAGTCATCAACACATGTTTAGATAATAATACTCTCCTCTATATCCCATTAATGTCTTTTATTACAAGCTCTCCAAGTCCTAAAATATCAAGACTGAAAATATGCCCGTGAAATTAAAGAAGAAAAAAAAAAACAAAAAAACCTCGTGATGACTAAGAATCAAACGCTAACTTCAGATAAGCAAGCAGTTACAAAAACATAAAATATTATACCTGTTTCTACCGGAAAAATTCATATATTAACACATGAATTACATTTGTGTATCCCTAATAATTTTAAGGTGCTTTTATATTCTTTTAATCTTTACAAAAATCCTACAAAGGAAGTAAATATTATCCCTGTTTTGCAGATGAGAAAACTGAGGCACTGAGAAGTTAATTAAGCTGCCCAAAGCCAAACAGCTAGTGAACAGAAAAAGAACCCAAATCTAAATATGCAGGCTCTAATTCCAGAGCTGCCTCTCAAAAAAATGTACTTACTTCCCAAACTTCATGAACTTTTGGGGGGGTTAGGGGATTCCATAATTTTCTTAAAGTGTCATGGCACAGGGCTAGAAGAGCTACTGCCAGGTCCTGAGAGTATCCGACAGAAGCAGCTCTCTATCATCTCATTGCAGAATGAGCCCATCTTCTGTCAAGATACTCTTCATGATGGATTCCAAAAGTCTTAACTAAAATGAATGCCAAAATACTACCATCTGTTCCAAAAACATTTGCTTATCTCCTAAAAAAAAAAAAGTGGGGCGGGGACCACCCACCGGAACCATCTGCTGGAAATGTGACCCTGGAAAGACTCCTGAGTGCCACCTTCTCAGCAGGCCCTCTGTACCAAGCGGTCAGGTCGAGGCGAGGAGCCATCATTCTGCAGTAATGTTCCCAAGGAATAAAAACACTTCCTAGCAGTGCTGAAAGCAACTTTATTAATTCATGCTATTTTACAAATTATTTCAAGATGCTTGATACTAAATTTTTTGATGTGATTAATACATTCCAAGTTCTAATAAATTAATTTTATGATTTTTAAGTGTATTTTAACCATAAGCTAATTTTACTATTTTTGAACACACATTAAATAAATAAGGTTTAGGGAGACAAAAAAAGCAAGTCGGATCCACTTAAATCATGCCTTACTGCTCAGTCTCCGAGGAACTAAGGTCTTGGTGTCACAAGAGTTTGGGCAAGGCCAGGCCCTGAGACCCGTCAGGCCCAACAAGGAGTTTATAAAAGGCAAGACCCATCTGAGGGCACTCCCAAGTTCTACCCAAGTACACAAACCAAGTGGACCCACAAGTCCTCGACTCCAGGGCTCGCCAGACCCAAAAGGAGAGTCGAAGCCAACCCAGAGCCCAGGGAAGGCAATATATACTGAACTTTAAGAATTCCGGATCATCTTCAACTGAACCATTTTTCTGGAAGTAAATCCCAAATAACAAATATAAACAAAGTGTATGACTGACCCAAGGCTAAAGAAGTCCAGAGAAGCTAACAAACAGGCCAGAAATCCCTAGAATCATTGCACTGTACCTAAGTCAGTGCTTTTAACAGGGGCCACATCGCTCACCAGCCACCCCACCACCTCGTACTTAAAGAAACCCACCCTCCCACACTGTTAGATTATAAATTGCAGGATGACCAGAACAGGGTCCTTCTTCTTAATTTTATCTCCACCCTGGCACAGTCCTGGCTGTGGCAGACACTCCATAAGTATCTGCTGAATGAGTTCTTACCAGGTGTAAGAAAAGGCAATCACTGGCAAACTGCTGGGGAAGGAACCAGTGTTTGAAAGGGGGGGATGCTGACAGTCAGAAAAACAATTTGATGGGACAAGAAAAGACCAAAGACATTGTCTGATACAATCTCTCACACTTGGTTTTGTGTAATAGGGTTATTTCAAAAAAAAAAAAAAAAGAAAAAAACCTGAAACAAATATGAAAACCACTGACCCTCTGAACAACACACATCTGAACTGCACGGGCCCACTTATGTGTGGATTTTTTTTCAATAAATATACAAAAATAAATCTGTAGAAGATCGTGTGCAAGACTTACACTGAACTGGATAGCCTATCCTTACACAGGCAAAAGGTTAAGTGATATTTAATATAAAATTAATAATGAATCAACTATATACTTCAATAAAAAAATAAAATGAAAAAATAAAATAAATAAAATTAATAATGTGTTCGTTTTCTTACTTTGCTTTCAAAGAGTTACATTACAGTATGCCTCTCTCTCTCTCTCTCCAGTAATTGGAGAACCTGCAGACCAGTCTATCATCACAGGTAAGTGGTGGTGTTTAAAATGCAACAATGTTTCCAATACTGTATTATGAATATGACTGTAATACTGTTAACCATAAAAATTCTATAACAATTCATCCATCAGTGTATAGGCTGGGCTACCGAGAAGCAAATGTATCAATTACACTAGGTTTCCATCATACCGCTGCCTCTTCGTTATTAATGCTTGAAATGCATTGTAAATAAACATGAGTTCCTTTTTCACATTTTCTTTTCATTTTTGATGTCTAGTGTTAGTAACACATATAACATCTACAGTGTTTTGTATAATACTGATGTAGGTACTGACAGATGATTCATCTTGTAAACAGATGATGTAAACTTATGGTACCAATAAATACAGTACAGTGCTGTAAATGTATTTTCTCTTATGATTTTCTTAACAACGTTTTCTTTTCTCTAACTTACTTTAAGAATATAGGGGCTTCCCTGGTGGCGCAGTGGTTGAGAATCTGCCTGCCAATGCAGGGGACACGGGTTCGAGCCCTGGTCTGGGAAGATCCCACATGCCGCGAAGCAACTAGGCCCGTGAGCCACAATTACTGAGCCTGCGCGTCTGGAGCCTGTGCTCCCCAACAAGAGAGGCCGCGATAGTGAGAGGCCCGCGCACCGCGATGAAGAGTGGCCCCCGCTTGCCGCAACTGGAGAAAGCCCTCGCACAGAAACAAAGACCCAACACAGCCATAAATAAATAAATAAATAAATAAAAATTAAAAAAAAAAAAGAATATAGTATATAATACATACAACAAAATATGTGTTAACTGACTATTTATGTTGTCAGTAAGGTCAACAGTAGGCTATTAGTCGTTGTCTTGAGTGAGTCAAACGTTATACACGAATTTTCAACTGTGGGGCGGGGGGGTCGGTGCCCCTAGCCCCACTGTTGTTCAAGGGTCAACTGTATAGAAAAATACTAACATTTATTAAAATTAGGCGCTAAGTATCATTCATGTCCGTTATATTACTTTTGGTATTTCTGAATGGCAACAGAGTGTACTGTATTGGTTGTGACCATGCACTTTGGCACCAGACTGCCCGAGTTCAAATCCCAGCTCTGTTATTTGCCAAATGTGTAACTATCTGTACCTCAGTTTCTTCATCTGTTAAAAGGAGTATCATAATACAACCTACCCCCTAGGATTAGTGAGTTAATATATTAAAAAGATAAATAGAACAAGCACTACAACAGTGCTAGCTACATGTTTGAGTTATTTTTTACTATTATTTTTCAGTATGTTTGAAATATTTCCTAATTTAAATTTTTGGAAAAAAATTTTTAATTAATTAATGTATTTATTTATTTATTTACTTTTGGCTGAGTTGGGTCTTCGTTGTTTCATGCGGGCTTTCTCTAGTTGCGGCAAGCGGGGGCTACTCTTCGCTGCGGTACACAGACTTCTCATTGTGGTGGCTTCTCTTGTCGCGGAGCATGAGCTCTAGGCGCGTGGGCTTCAGTAGTTGTGGCACATGGGCTCAGTAGTTGTGGCTCGCAGGCTCTAGAGTGCAGGCTCAGTAGTTGTGGCGCACGGGCTTAGTTGCTCCGCGGCACGTGGGATCTTCCCAGACCAGGGTCCGAACCCATACCCCGTGCACTGGCAGGCGGATTCTTAACCACTGCGCCACCAGGGAAGTCCCTGAAAACTTTTTAAAAAAACAGGACATTCTGCGTCCAAAATCATATTACTCAGTCCTTCTGCCGTGCCCACTCTAAACACCACAAACTAATTTGTGAAGTGATGGAGATAAACTGCACTGGCAGTGAAACTAAAAGTACCAGGTGTCCTTCAACAACCATGGCTCAACTCCATCCCAAGTTCTGTGCCCTGAAATCATAAACAATGGCCCACAGCAGCAAAAGGTCAGGCTGCAGAAATGCATGGGGCCCTTTTCAGGCCCACAGCTCTAAAATTCAACTATATACTGATGATGCCACTACCACATGCCACTTGGCAACAGTTGCTAGAGTGTTCAGATTCTGAAGTCACCACGTTCTGAGACAGCACAGCCTTCACAGGAGGGAGGCTTTCTGTCACAGAATCACATGAGTACCTTGCAGCAGTAACATTCGGCAAACAATGATCTTCATGACTGAGGCAAACTAACATTAAACTATATTAATATTTGTAGGTACTAACAACTAACTATGAGGTCTTCCCTTCCTTTGCTAGCAAAACTGAAACCATTAAAACCACTGGCAAAAGCACAAATGACTCAGATCACTTTATGGTAATTTAATGTCTTTGAATCTTCCTGTGCTATTTTTTATATAGCATCAAATACACTTGAGGTTTTCTCACTTTGAATAATCACAACGTAAGGAACATGTAACAATATTTTTTAAGAGACATTCAAATTTTAACAAAATCTTCATCAATACAGGTTCATATAGAACTTCAACAAGACCCTATTAAACAGAACACTGTAAATATAACTAACAAGTGTCCCTCCTAAAATTCTCTCCTAGGAGGACAACCCAGTGCTAAATTGGCACACCCCATTAGAGATGATCTTACAATGGTGCAAATATACAAAGAACACAACCAAAAAGAAATCAACAAGTAAAACACAACTCTTAAACAGGTAAAGTGTTCAAGACACCATTTATGCAAACAAAGAAACATTCCAACCAGTTTACTAGCTAGAAATTATGTAGCAGGCATATACGAGGACACTGAGAGAGGGAGAGGAGGGGAAACACGGCCCTTGTCCTCACAATGTTCCCCAAAATGTTCACCTGTTAGACTCACAAACACAGAAAACAAACTTATGATGACCAAAGGGGAAAGAGGGGGGAGGGAGAAATTAGGAGTTCGGGATTAGCAGATACAAACTACTATATATAAAACAGATAAACAACAAGGTCCTACTGTACAGCACAGAGAACTATATTCAATATCTTGTAATAATCTATAATGAAAAAGAATATATATATGTATAACTGAATCACTTTGCCATACACCAGAAACTAACACAACATTGTAAATCAACTATACTTCAATTTAAAAAAAAGAAAAATGTAATGTAAAAATAAATAAATGAAAGCCGTACAATAAATGATGTGAATTATACTTTTTTTTAAATGGTCACCTGTTAGAAACATGATTTCAGATTGAGTTTTTCACAGTAGCATGGCCCACATTATCTGGCAGGTGAGTTTAAGATCATCTGGGTAGGCATCTAGAAAGAATGTACCAAGCCTGACTGATCAGATCACCTGGGAAGCTTCTGAAAATACACATTCCCAGGGCCTGTCCCAGAATCACAGAGAAGGAGCCTGGGCTTCCATAGTTCAAACATCCCCTGCCATGGTTCTGATGATCAACCAGCCCAGGAATCACTGACTAAACTATACCACATGCGATCATCTGTGAACGTTTATGTAACGCAAGCTCCCCATCCTCAAGCTCACGTTCTAACAAAACCATCTACACCTACCACATTATCAGATAAAATGTACCTATAATGTTGAACTTTAATACTGGCTAGAGGCTCAGAAGAAAGGACTCAGATGTACCGAGTCTGTCTTATTTAGAATACTGTGTGTTTAAGTATTCTATGGGAAAAAAATGTAGGAAATGCTTTTCAATGCAAACTATTTATGTAATTAAGGTGTGATAAAAATAATCTAGTAGTGGAAAAAAAAAAAGGCTCAAAACAGAAATAGTTAATCCTTAGGAAGAGATAATAGGGGGGAAAAAAAATCTCTCAAACCAAAGGACAGTGAAAAACTAGAAGCATTCCTATTGAAGACAGAATGAAGCCAAGGAGACCCACCACCATAATTCTCATTTAACATTGTTTTGGAAGAACCAGATAATACAAATCACAAATAACTAAATAAAAGGAATAATACTGGGAAAGAGGAGGCAAAATTTATTTGTAAATCATAATTACAGACCTGGAATATCAAAGGAAATTAAGTGAAAAACTAAAAGCAATAGGGAATTCAGCAAGATGGCCAGTTACTCAATGAAGAGACAAAAATCATCAACTTTCCTACCAGTAACAAGTGAGACTATACACTGGATGAAAACATCCCATTCACAACGGCAACAACACAGAAAAATACTACCCTTGAGAATAAACCATATGATGTGAGGAACTCTCCATATACAAGGAGACAAACAGAGACACACCTTATTCATACAGGATGAGTCAAGAGTTTTAAAAGAAACATCACATATCACTAAATTCACCTATAAATTTAATGCAAAACCATTCAAAATCTGGGCCAATACTGAAGAAGGTGGTAGTAAATTATACATGGGTGTTATTAAAAGGCTGAAGTGTCATTATAAAGAGAAGTTTCACATTACTTATCAACAATGTAAATGCATATACCATATTATCCAAATAGTTTTAAATGCATACACCCTACTGTCCAAATAGCACATTTCTAGGTATTTACCCCCACAGAAGCACTTTTACATGTATGAAAAGATAAGCACAAAAAATGCTCTCTACAGCATTATAACAGCAAAACAACGAAAAAACTGGAAACACTCAAATGCCATAAATAGAGGATAAATTAAATAAACTATATTGCAATCATTCAATAAAATGCTACACAACCAACAAAAATGAAGCAGACTTATGTTACTGGCCATATATAGATACGATTTGAAAACAGTTGTGCTAAAAAACCAATGGGTCAACAATGAAACCAAAGAGGAAATTACAAGATACCTTGAGACAAATGCCAGTAAAAACACAATCCTACACAATCTATGGGATGCAGCTAAAGCAGTTCTCAGAGGGAAGTTCATAGTAAAAATAGTGGCAAAACAGTGTATTTTCACACTGTGAGGGAGTTAATGAGGCCCAGAGTGCTGGGTTCAAAGCGCAGCACTAGCTCTGTGACTTTAATCCCTCCTACTTTAGTTGCTTCATTGGTACAAGGTGAGTAATAACAATCCCTACTTCAATGTTAAACATTACCATTTCTGGAAAATATCTCCTAATTCAAAAAGTAAAAGGATCTCATAGTCAATAATTTTATTTTACTACTGAATGTTATTTGATGTGTAGTCATGATCTGTATTTCTTCCATGAATTATCCTTGATAATTTTTCTACTAGACTTTTGGATCTTATCAATTTGTGTAAACTCTTACATATTGAGGATATCAATGCTTGCTCATATATATTACTAATTTTTCTGAGTTTGTTGTTTACCTTCAGTTATACATTTTCTGAAATACAATTGTTTAAATAATTTAGGTGATCAAATCTACCAGTTATTTTCCTGAATAATTTCCTTTGCAGTTTCTACCTTGAAAGTCTCTCCTTACACTAAAATTTTGTATCGTTTCTTCCAGTTCTGTGTACATCTGATATACCTGATACATGAAGAGACACATCAATCAGATTTTCCCAAACATGTGTACATAAGGAAATAAGATCAACAACTTTTACATTAAAAGGCTTTGGTTTTTTGTTTGTTTATTTGAACACCATCTTCCCAAAGGACAGCCAGCATGGTGGGGGCAAGCATCATTCTCAAAAATACATAAACTAAGCTTACAGACTGCCAGCCATATTCTCAAACTCAGTGTCACCTTCCACACATCCCCTGACCTGAGACCTTTTCTCATACGGAAATCAGGACAGACAGAAGATACGGAAACAGATCAATAGCTGCATACAGCAAGACCAAGAGTTACAACTCTGCCTGTTAACCAAATATGTTCTCATAGTTCAAACTTCCAAACACTCTAAAAAGGTACCTATAAAAAGTCTCACTCTCACTCCTACACCCATCTACCCCATTTCGCCTTCCATCCTATTCTCATGTATCCTCCAATGTCTCTTTCTGTAAATAAAGCATATCCTTATTTGCCCCAAACATTTTAAAAGGTCCTTGTGCAAAACTTCTTTCGCTCCTCTTGTTAAAGGCCCCTCTGCCCACAGCAGTAACTGCCTGCAGTGAGAAGGATTAATCTGACTGCCGTCAACTCAACACACTTATATATATCCCGCCTACAACCATGTGTCTAGAGCAGAAGGTGACAATGTAAGCTCGATTAATTTATGTGTGAAAGTGGAAATGTCACATTTTAAAACAGTGTTTTTGAAACTGTATCCTGCAGGGAGGTTTTTTTGACTGAGACCTCTTATGAGGTCCAGTCTCAAACGCCCAACTTCAACCAGAATAGCTCTACCCCCTCCTAAGATGTTTTCAGTTTTTAAAAAAGTGACTACACTGACTCAGAATATGATTTTGATAAAACTAAAATTGCTCCCAGATCCTAATGATAGAGTTCTAAATAATATACACTCCCCACACTGTACACTGTATATTAACATATGATGAAGTTCTTCAAACGTTTCTTGGGTTGTCTGTCATACAGAAAAGGGTAGTCTCTGTTTACAGAACACAGTTAAACATGAAAGTTCAAATTCATTAATTATTTTATCTAAATCCAATATCCTTTTTTTTCTTTTTCTCTATTTGATCTGTAAGTTTTACATTACCCTATATACCTGTCCATTTCTTCTTCTACAGCAGCATTCTTTGCCCTATGGCTAGTAAATATAAGATCATGATGTGTGGCCTCTTTGTGGGTTTGGCGCACTATCAAGTGAACTCTGACTTCCAGGGTAAAACGGTGGACTAAACGTGATCTAATTTCACTCTGTCCCGAAGCCCCACTAAAACCAAAGGAAAATGATTTTTTGAAGATATATAAACCACAACAATAGGGAGAAAAGAAGAGGAGGTAACAGCAAAATTCTGGCCCTGGATAGCAGAGGATCAGTAGTAAGTAGCTTTGGAGGTGTACAAAATCCAGCAGTGGGCAAAGCTGAGAACCAGCCCAACACACCGCGGACCCTGAAAAGCCCCGGAATGGGTGCCTGCACAGGCACCTGTGGAACCAGGACTGAAGGGCCCCAAACACGAAGCTGAGGCGATACTGCCCCCTCCCGCCCCCCACCTCGGGGTGACCACCCTTCCCTGACGCCCGCGTTCCCGCAAGCTGACTCTGAGGAGTGTAAAGCCAAGGGCCTTCGGACTCCCAAGTCACCTGGCCTGGGCGAGTCCAGGAACCATTCTGAAAAGAAAGGGGTTACCTGACTGAATACAGAAAAAAGCTAACGGCTCAGAGGCCCTCTCCCACGCCCTTCTCCGCCCCCAACTCAGCTCTCATAACACAAGCACTCAGACCCCACCCTCCAAGCAGATGATCAGAAGTATATCCTCTGGGGAAAATGACCAGCTCAAGAGGAAAGAGCCAAAGACCATAAGACCAGGAGATTTCCCAACAAACAACCCACCTATATCACCCCTGGTGAAGTTCAAAATCAATAAGCTAAATCTACACATGCAGGCACTCAATAAGGCAGCAGTAACTTTCACAAAGCAAGAAAAAATAAACAAGAAACACACTAGTGATAGGAGCACTTAACATACCATTCTCAGTCAAAGAGTAAGTGAACAAAAAAACTGGAAGACCTAAATAACATCATCAATAAGATAGCTCATATAGATGTACACTGAACTCTGAACATACCAATAGGGAATATTCCTCTTTCCAAGTACATACAGAACACTCACAAAATTGACCATATCTTAGACACAGTGAAGTCTAAAGAACAGAATATAAACAGCACTCTGACCATAATGTAATAAAACTAGAATTAAAAACAAAACCAAAAAACAAAAAGGCCCTTTTACCTGAGAATTTTAAAACATACTGGTATAGAAATATTGAGTTGAGGGAAATACAAAAGAAAAATACAGAAATGTCTTGAAAATGATAATGAGAAACTATACCCAAATCCCTATACATAAGAGATACATATAGTTAAAGACATAACAGCCAAAATTAAATACTTTTTCAATATAAAGGGAAAATTAAAATGAATTAATATCCAACTCAAAAACAAAAAAAAAAAAAAGGAAGGCAGAAGAAATAAAGATAAAAGTAGAAATAAGTCAAAAAAGAGAAAAATAACAGAACTAATAAGTAAACCCCAAAGCTTATCTTTTAAAAAAAAAAGATCCACAAAATAGGCACATCATTAGGAAAGCCATGAAGAAAAAAGGACGAAAACAAAATAAATGTGAGCAACAAAGGGAAAAATAGCCATAAAAACAAAGATTTTTAAAAATCATGAGACTACTGCATACATAAATTTGAAAAATCTAGATGAAAGAGAATTTTTCTTTAGACAAATACAACATACCAAAATTGACTCCACTCGAGGTGGGAAGTCTAACCAGCCTTAGAAGAAATGTAAAGAACAGCAGGACTCTCCTCTCAAGAAAGCACTAAGCTCAGACAGTTTCACTGGGGAATTCTACCAAGACCTTAAAACTCGGAGAGTCCCAAAACTACTTCAACTATTCCAGAGCACAGAAAAAGAAAGAAAACTTCCTAATTTGTTTTATGAAGAGAGTGTAACATTGATCCCGAAATCTGAAAAAGAATGCACCAGAAAACTAAACTATAACTCATACTGACATGAAAATCTAAATAAAACATTAACAGAATCTCCTACACATCAAAAAATAATGCAGCATGATCAAGTAGGGATTATTACAGAATGCAAGAGTGGTTCAATATTAGGAAATCCACCATATTAACTGGCTAAGGAAGAAAACCACACGTTCCATCTATTATAAAGAAATCATACAACATGCAACACTCATTCATGTTGTAACATTCCAAAATATAGCAGTTGACAGGTACTTTCTTAACATATTTGTATAACTTTCTTGACATATATTTGTATACGTGTGTAAGTATGTACATACACACAGCAGCCCAAAAGCCAGCATCTTACTTATTTTACAAACACCAGAAACTATTCCACTAAAGTAAGGAACAAAAGGATAATGCCCACTAACTCCACTCCTATTTAACATTATTTGGAGGCAATAGCCACTGCAGTATGTCAAAATAAAGAAAAAAAAAAAAGGCAATTAGAGCTCCTAAAAACGGAAAGGAAGAGGGAAAACAATCTCTATTTGCCAATAACAAAATTCTGTACCTGGAAAACCCTAAAGATCAAGGGAAAAATTCATACAAACAATAAAATCATTTTGTAAAGTAGCAGATTATAAAATTAACACAAATACAGTTTATGCTGAACACCTGCTTTCCTTCTGAGACTCTGGAATTCTGGTTTGTGCTAGGCAGGAGGTGCCATGGCCAGCCCCCAATAAAAACTCTGGGCACTGAGTCTCGAACAAGCTTCCCCGGTAAACAACGTTTCACACGTGTGTCACAATTGGCTGTGATTTAAGCACATCTGTGTGACTCCACTGAGAAAGGATTCCGGATGCTTGCTCCTGGTTTCCTCCAGACTCTGCCCCATGTGCCTTTTTCCTTGGCTGTTCTTGCTTTTACCTTTTCACTATCATCCTGTGCTCGTTCCTAGCAAATCAATGAACCTGCGGGTGGTCTGTGGGACCCTCACCACACCTCAATCCATAAAGAGCTTCTGAAAATAAAGAAGCAAAAGACTAAAAACCCACAGAAAAACTGGCTAGAGAAAAGAAGAGACAGAAAACAGAAACGCAAATGCCTCTTAACCATATGAAAAGATGCTCATCTTCCCACATAATAATGTAAGAAATTCAAATTAAAACTACAATAAGATATCATTTCCTACCTTCTAGATTGGGAAAAAAAATTTTAATTTGGCAATTACTCTGCTGGTAAGTCCGTAGGAAGCCGTAGGAACTCTCACACGTTGCTGGTGAAGACACACACTACTGAGTGGGATTTGACACTGTCTAGCAAAATTACACATGCACTTATCCTTTGACCCAGAAATCCCACTTCTAGAAACCTATCTCAGAGATGCTCAAACAAAAAATGCAAAAAGACAAATGCACTGCACTGGCTACGTTGCAGTCTTTTGATAATAACAAAATGCTCAAAAAATGATGGGGACATGTCTAAAGAACTCCAGAAACAGCCCGAATGGGCTTCTGCTGGCCACATCCGGACAATTTAAGCATCAAAACAAATAATGGCAATAAGAAATAATAATCCATTGAATATAGTAAGAATGACAGAAATAACTCTTTGAACAAGATAATAACCCATACAGACGATAAATAAATAAATGGGAGCCACAGAAAAGTGCATCCTTATAGTAAAATGTTAACTAATAAATGTAGAAAATACTGGAGTTTTAAAAATAAAACCACAATATTGCAACCATCACTGTAATAATCCATTAGAACAAGAATCACCACCAATGGATACTAAAACTAATGGGTGAAAGTTTAAGGAAGAACAGGGTATTTGCATAATCTCATAATATCTCTCCACAAACGACATTAATTACAAAGGGGAAAACAGTAACCGTCCAATGGAGAAATCTAGTCGACACCACCGTATCCGAATAATCCAAATGAACGCCATCAACTATCTTCAGCCTTCTGACAGGATGAGTAAGTTCTGGGGAGCTAATGGGCAACACAATGATTACAGTTCATAATACTGTTTTATACTTGAAAGTTGCCAAGACAAGTGGATCTTAAATATTCTCCCCACAAAAAAAAAAAAAAAAAAAAGGTAATTAATTACGGGATGGAGGTGTTAGTATCGTAATGTGATAATCATTTTGCAATATATAAATGTACCAAATCAACACATTGTAACCTTAAACTTATGCAATGTTGTGTGTCAAGTACATCTCAATAAAGCTGGAGGGGAAAAGCCTTCTGATGTGATGCACTGAGAAGCTTTGACATCACTTCTGTGGTACTCCTGACAAAAATATACACCCTGTATCTGTCATAAAGAAACACCAGACAAGCCTAAATTGAGGAACATTATCCATAACTGACTGTCAAAAATGTCGCTGTCCTGAAAGACAGAAAAAGGCTAAGGAACCGGTCCAGTGAAACGAGACTAAAAAGACATGATCACAGGCACACACAGTGTACGGTGCCGGATGAGGGCAGAGAGCTGAGCGTCCAGAGGCGTAATGGGACCGTTCATGGATCCAGACTTAGTAGACAACGCTACTGCATAAATGTTAAATTTTCTGATTTTGATCACTGGTCTGTGACTATATGAGAGAAGGTCTTTGTTTTCATAAAGGATACACTGAAGTATCTTGGTATAAAACAGCACGACGTCTGCGACTTACAAACAGTTCAGAAAAATGATAATGTGTATAGTATATAGAGAACAATAAAGCAAATGTTAGTAGTTGGTAAACTGGATGGAGAATATATAGCAGGTTTTTCAGTACTCTTATTGCAGCTTTTCAGTAGATCTGACATTTTTCAAAGTAAGTTTAAAAATATAAAAATCTTCAAAAAGACGAAAAGTCCAGTTAAGAGAAGTAACACTAGGATTTGTGGGATATTCTCTGAACACTAAGCAGCCTAGTGATTCACTTAAGTAAATGAAGCTTCATCTCTGGAGCAGGCAGAGCCGTGGTCCAGATTATCGTGGCTCCCAGCTCGCCTGTGCTCACTGAGCTGGTCTCAGGGCTCATCAGAGGAGGCCAGGCTCCCAGGATGAAATTTATTTGCAATTAAAAAATACTATTTAGTACACTGTCTACTCAATCATTAATGTCCACTATGTATAATTCAGTGTGAATTTTTCTGTTAGAATTTAGTACTAGGAAAAGTTTTTTCACCTGAGAAACAGGTATTTCCCTTCCTTCCCGATGACAGGAACTACATAACTGATGGTGACCCTCTTATAATTTTGTCAGACAGGAAGACTAAGGCCAAATGTGAGGCCGGCCGGCTGCACCACTGGTCTACAGTTTAGGGTGATGCCCCAGGCCCATTCTCTTCCTTGGTCCCAGTTATTTTTCATCTGCATTTTACCCCTTTTTATTGTATTTTGAGGTAAAAGTCAATCCAAAAACCACTTAGCTCTATGGGAAATATAAGAGCTACTATCATGCTTAAATAAATTTAGGCTCTTCCAGGCTGCTCCATGTGGCCAAACACTGGACACTGGAAATTTATAATTAACCACCGTTGTTTCCACAACAGAACATGTCCATGTGAAACCCACTGGGAAGATTCCCAGCCACTGTTTCTAAGTCCTGACACCAAAGCCTACGACAGCCTGAAGACAATAACATAACTGGGCCATAAAACAAAGATATTCTGAAGTTACATCTCCAAGTGAGATACCACCTACCTCAAAAGGTCAAAACTGAGCAGCACATTTTAGATATTTACAGCAAGAATGATGAGTAAGGTCCCCAGCTTACTATTAGTAGAGGTATGACAAACCCCGTGGGCACATTCTATTGCTTCTGCCAAGAAATGCTTTGTATTTCAATAGTTTTACGAGACCAAAACCACAAAAACAAAAAATCTCACGTGCAAATGTGAGAAGGAAAAATTCTTTTACCTGCTGCCTGCACTCTTGACACAAACAGACCTCAGGTGGGTGTGGGGTGAACACCAGTTCCTGGGAGGAGGGGTTGAATAAGGAAGCCAACGACTGGGTGGGGGCGTTAATATCAGTACTGGTTTGGGCTTGGGTTTTGGGTAGCAAACAACTTCTAAAATAAAGAGCCCCGGAACTTCTGGTACAATGTGTATTTCAAAAAGGAAAATTAGTACAAGCAAAGAGGCAGTTTTTTCCAGCCTGTAACCACTACCGGTGGCTTCAGCAGCAAAAGGAAAGAACGATCCGTAGGAGACGGACTGAAGCAAATTAAAGAAGACACCCCTACAAGGTTGTCAAGGAAACTAAACCAAGTGCATTTCTCTACAGAAAAGAATCAAGGCTAAGGTGAACATACCACGGAATATTTTGTGGAAAAAATGATTAAAACCCCATCTTGAAAGATCTTGAAGAGGCTAAATTTAGCAGGCAAGCTTGAATTTCTAAACCACCAGCTAGATGGATTCGGTGAGCACCTTCCTAAAACCAGCGAAGCGGGGGCCACTGAAAGAAAGTGCAGGACATTTCCTAAGGTCTCTTGTGCATATCTCAACAACATCAAAAGAAGCAATCACACCCCAAAAGTAATGCGAAATAAAACCTATACCACAAACAGGCTTTCCCAAATTTAGACTTTCTGTTTTTCAAAATGGAGTCTTCTTTTTTTTTAAGTGAAAAGGCAACTCTATGCAAACTAAAGCAAGAGCTTAGCCCGAGAGAACCATTCACTCCTAGAAGAGAGCAGAGTGGGCTGCAAAAAAAAGGTGTCAACTTGGTAGATGAATATAAAAACCTCCACAAGTAAGTGAGAATCCTCAGCAAGGAGAAATGGCATGCGTTTGGGAACCCAAAACGAGGGCCCCTTTTAAGAACGTGAGAAGGCAGGGGCACCGTCAGGGAGGCAGAAGGCAAGTGACGGCAGCGGGGTCCGCCTGCCCGAAAGCTGGCATCCCGGGAGGCCCCGGCCGAGCGCGGAGAAAGGAGGTGGGAGGCGAGGCGAGCCGGCCCGACTCCGCCCCCTCGGTCCTCTTCGCATCAAGGGGAGCGAGCTCCGCGCGTGGCCCTCGCGGGCGTGGAGGAGAGGAGCGGGGCGCGGAGACGGGCCGGCCGCCCGAACCTGCCCAGCTGTCGGCCGAGACCCGCGCCCCGGGCGGGGCGCCTCCAGGTGAGAGAGGGGGCGGGCCGCGGGCAGGTGCTCGGCGCCGGGGCTGGAGCGGGGCCGCGCGGGAGCGGGGTGGGCGCCCGCGGCTCTTACCCGGTGCCGCAGTCCACCACGCAGGGAGGCAGGGAGCCCGCCATGCTCGGCACGCGCGCCTCTCGGTCCACGCTGGCTGCCCGGGAGGCCCCGCCGCTGTCCGCTTGCCGCGCTCACGCCGCGCCGCCCGCTCCCGGGAGCCTCCGCAGCGCCTCTGCCGGGAGCCCGGATGCTCGCCGCCGCCCACGTGACGCCTCTCCTGACTGACCAATCACGGCGCGGGCACGCCCCGCACCCGCCCCCCCATGTCCGCCATCTTTAGTGCTGGCGGCGGAGCCTCGTTGCCCATACGTCCAACCTTGCAGCTGGAGAGACTGCGGGCTATTTTTAACTGACTTACGGTGAACGTGACCCCATTTCCGAAGGCTGACTCCTTCTCATCCTTGAAGTCTCCGCTCAAATGTCACCTTCTTAGATTAGTTGTCTGTGATCACCCACTGGGTGCCCTCCCTGCACCTTACTCTCTATCTCAACAGTCTATTGCTTTCATTCACAACACTTGGAGCAAATTTTTATTTTTATTTGTAGTCTGTCCTCCCATTGGAATATAAACTCCGCTAGGATAGGGCTCCTGAATATCTTACCATTGATCACCGGATGCTTAGCACAGTATTTGGTGCATTCATGGGAGGCACCCAAATGTTTTTTGAATGAATAAAGAAAAAAATTGCCGTTAGAATTCTTATACCTACCAGAACATTGCATGCCTTCCTCTGTAGAAGAAAAACCTATAAAACAAATGCATGGTCAGCCTTTAGGAATGAATGACCTCCGATTGGGTTAACACTACACCAAGATCATTATGGAAAATGTTTTCAAGTATCAAAGATGGGATGATGTCCAAAAGTTCTTACTGGAACCCTGGGACCGAAGTAGGCAACCACCTACCGACTATGTTATGAAGGTACTGAAAGTCCCACTTCTTTCCTCCTCCCTCCCTATAATAAATTCCTGACATTATTTTTTAGGAGCTTTCTGGAGACATAGTTCCATGTAGTTTAACTGGTGTTAAAAGCACATGGGTTTTTTTGGGGTTTTTTTGGAGGGTCTTGCCGAACAGCTTGTGGGATCTTAGTTCCCCCGACCAGGGATGGAACCCATGTCCCCTGCAGAGGAAGTGTGGAGTCCTACCACTGGACCAGCAGCTTTTAAGTCCCTTAAAAGCACTTTTAAACTGTTTTTTCCCTAGGAAAAGTAGTAGATTAGTTGGTCATGCTAGGTAACCCATGGTCATTCCTTTTTTTTTTTTTTAACCTATTCAGTTCAAATAAGGGCCAGATCTAGAAATTTTTGAAGGGAACTAGAAAGAAAAGTAGAATGTGGGAGGAAAAGGAAAGGTCAGGAGTGTGGAGGAATCCCAGTATAGGACCCAGAGGCTGGGGGCAAAGGCTCACTCCTTTGTATTTTGCCAAAGCCCTACCCAGCCCCACTTTTCCATGGCCCTCATCAGAATGTTGCAAACTCTAGACTGCAGACTGTCAGCACTGCCACGTCTTTCATTCGCTTAATACATATTTATCAAGTGCCTACTATGAGACAGGCCTTGTATTAGATTGGGCATGAAACAGTAAGTGGGACATTTACAGTCTCTGCCCCCAAGACTTTAGAGTCTAGTGAGAGATAGCAACAGTAAACAGGCAGTTGCAATACAGTGTAATCCAAGATGGCGCAAGTCCAGGGTGCCCAGAAAGCCATTAACAGGGCACCTAAACCTGTCTTGGGAGTCAATGAAATCTTCTCAAAGCAATGGTGTCTAAGCTGAAAGCCAGAAGGTGGGTGGAGAATAGCTTGATGGTGGAGAGGGTGGGGTGGGAGAGTGTTTCTGGGATGGGAAACACATACAAAGGCCAGGAGGACCTCAACACTCATATATGGGCCCGTCCCCTTCACCAGGGAAGAAGCCTTAATGGAATTTGGAACTGGCTTGTAATAAAGGATGTGCCTTTTCAGGGAGCGTCCCTTTTGCATAGGACTTATTGGAAATGGTGACCATGGCCAGTAGCTGGTAGTAAACAAAAGACTTCCTGACTTCAATTATTTCCTCTAGACACCACTAACCCTTGATGTATGAGTTAAGGTGTTTTCCCTTAAGATGGCACAGGAAATAGCAAATTTTATTATTTCATGTAATAGAAAATCCAGAAATCCCAGGATAATTCAACCATTCCATGACATCACTGTGGGCCTGTACATTCTGTTCTACCAGACTCTGCAGATTGGCCTTGGTGCTCAGACAGATCCCCTTGCTGTTGTGAAATGGGTACAGCCACTCCATCCACCGTAACTGTAATGGGCAAAGACAGATGGAGAAATGCCCCATCTTGGTTCTTTTCTAAAAAGGAGAGGGAGGAAGGTGTCCCTGGAAGTCCCTAGCTGCTTTCTCTCATTTCATTATCCAGCTCCATGAGTTTCCCAGGGCTGCTGTAACAAAGTACCACAAACTGGGCAGCCTAAAACAACACACATTTATTATCTCACAGTAGGGTAGAAGGTCAAAATCAAGATGTCAGCAGGGGGCTTCCCTGGTGGCACAGTGGTTAAGACTGTGCCTGCCAATACAGGGGACACGGGTTCGAGCCTTGATCCAGGAAGATTCCACATGCCGCAGAGCAACTAAGCCCGTGTGCCACAACTACTGAGCTTGCACGCCACAACTACAGAAGCCCGCATGCCTAGAGCCCGTGCTCTGCAACAGGAGAAGCCACTGCAGTGAGAAGCCCGCACACAGCAACGAAGAGTAGCTCCCGCTCACCACAACTAGAGAAAGCCCACGTGCAGCAACAAAGACCCAACACAGCCAAAAAAAAAAAAAGATGTCAGCAGGACCAGCCCTCTCGAAAGACTCTAGGAGGAAAGTCAGAAAACCCTGGTGTTCCTTGGTTTATAGATGCATCTCTCCAGTCTCTGCCTCTTCATGACGTGGTGTTCTCCCTGTGTGTTTCTGCATCATCAGATGGTGTTCTTTTCTTATGAAGACCAGTCATATTGGATTAAGGCCCACCCTAATGACCTCATCTTACCACGATTCCATCTGCAAAGGCCTTGTTTCCAAATATGATCACATTTACAGGTACCAGGGTGAGGATTCCAACATGTCTTTTTGGGAGACAGTTCAACTCATAACACCAGCCTATGCCAAAAACAGTCATTGGTAAGGGGAACTGATAGACTGTGATTGGTTTATACTATTAAAGACCATACTCTTGGGCTGGAGAGGGGCCTCAAGTCCTCAGAAGCATATGGTACCAATGCGTGATGGGAATGGGATTTAATGAGCAATAAGGGGAATGACAACAAATAGTTTCTGCCTCACTGGTTACTTTCCTAATTAAACCATATATTCTAACTGATTCTATGCCTTTTCACTCCTCTAGCCTCTGCTTGGAATTATCATTTAAATAACTCATCTTAGGGACTTCCTGGCAGTCCAGTGCATTCCAGACTCTGTGCTTCCACTGCAGGGGGCACAGGTTCGATCCCTGGTCAGGGAACTAAGATCCCCCATGCCGGGCAGTATGGCCAAAAAAATATATAAATAAATTAAATAAATAAATAAATAAATAATTCATCCTTGCTGACCCAGGTGGAGATCTGCCCCCTCTCTGAAGCTTTCCCTCAACTTCCAGAAAGAGTAATCGCTCTCTCCTCTGGGCTCCCAGAGAGCCTCCTACATCTTTCCACATTTTCACTTATCTGATGGCATCATAACGGTTACGCTTCCATAGCTCTTGGTACACCAGGAGCTCTCTGAGAGTAGAACTATGTCTCGTATAATTTTATGTCTCTAGTTCATCGGACACTTCTGGCATTTTGTAGCCACCGAGTGAATGGTTATTGAATAAATGAAAGTCATCCAGCAATTTTTAAGCCTCTCAATTATACATGACACTTGCTTTTATTTGCTGTCATCATCAAAAGCAAATAAAAGCAAAGGTTATGTATAATTTCTGTGTTCGTGTTTTTGCTATTTATTCTTTATATTACAACCCATTCTTCTTAGATCATAAACTCCTATAGATCAGAGACTGATGGCATCCCTTTTGACAAAGGCCAAAACACCAACAGAGAAATAAACCTCCCATTCTGTAAGAAGCACTTCAAGTACAGTCTCTATTAATTATATTGCTAAGGTTTGCTCCCTCCAACATACTTAGCAAAATTCTACAGTCTCCTTGTAATGAGAGGAATGTTTTATCAATAGTTGGCTTTCTGTGGCAGGAGCGAGCAACTCTTTATCGTGCTTCTACCCAACAATAGCCTCCTACTCCCCTCCCCCACCCCCAAAAAGGCAGAAACAGGGGAACCGGAATGCTTCCTGTATAGAATTCAGCATCACTTCCGTGGCAGATGTTGTGACTGTTTCCTACTCTCCTGAGGGCTGCATAACCCAGCATCACTCTCAAATGAACTTTTAATAAACATCTTTTGATGCTGGTTATGATGCATTTTTATGCATATGAAGACAACTTAAAAACAAAATAATCAGGACTTACAGAGATTGTCAATCTAATGGAATTTAGTCAGGGCACACTCGGACAATGTGATCTTAATTTCCTGCATTTAACTAGTCGTGCTGGGCCAAGAAGGAAAAAGAACACAAAAACTAAAGGCTGTCTTGAAAAACTGCCCACCTAGCAGCTCTGTGAATCTTAATTTGCAGAGCTGTGGGTAGGAGCGATCTGTGTGTTCTCTGTTGCTATGAGGATGCAAATAGAGAAAGGAGTACCCAAAAAGTAGGGCCCGTTCCTTTGAAAGTAGCTGGCATTTTCCTTTAAGAGGAAGGGCCTGTCACTGCACTCAAAGGACCTCCCAGAGGTCTTGGCAATAGTGTGAGAAAATGGTCCAAGCTGGAGTTGATTGGCCGGAGTGTGCTGAATTGATAACAGACATAAAACCACAAGATTGGTAAGGAAATCACCTAAAGCTCTGACCTTATTCAGATCAACTCTGCTGCTTCTGCCTCCACCCATGGCAAAGATTCCGAATGGAAAACTGGCCCTCCATCCCACCCCCCTCTTCCTGCTCCCCTCCTGTGCCGTTCATTCAATCCCTCCACTTCCCTTGGGTCTATGACCCTGCTTTTTCTCCTACTGTCACTCTTGCTAAACTACTCCGTAGCTTCCTGCCAGCCAGCCTATCTCCATGTTTTGCCCAAGACATCTTGGGGTGAATTATGCTGCTAGGAGAGGCAACATGGCAAAACCCAGAAAGTGTGTACATCATGTCAGTCTCCCTTCCCCACAACCTTCAATGACCCCTTATTGTTATGGAATTTGATCCAAACCCTCAAGTTGGCATTCAGGGTCCTCCATGATCTGTTCCCAAGTCACCTTTCTAATCTCATCTCGCATGATGCCCTTGACACGTCTGGGCACAGCCGACCGCAGACCAAACCATTGCTATTGTCTGATCTTTGTGCAGGTTCCTCAGTCTAGAACATTCTTCTTTACCTACCCCATCCTCTACATCCATTCCATTCAAAGCTCACTCGTCCTTCCAATTTCAGTTCAAATCCACTTCATTTATTCATTCAACAAAACAGGATGAGTGCTTCCTTACGGCTCAAATCAGAATCAATCACCAATTCTATGTCAGAGTCTACAGATGAAGTCTGGAGATGTGCATTTTAATGAGGTCTTCTGCTCTACCAAACAGTCTTATGGTTTTATTTGTAACTATTTCCTACCCACTTCTCATGGAGAAAACTAAATTATAACAGTATCTTAGTTTACAAAGCATTTTCACTCCATCACACATTTAACCTTCATAACAATCCCATGAGGGAGGTATTATAAAAACCTCTCTGAAATAAAGAACTGGAGACTCGTACTTTTCAAATTAGGATATATTAAAAGTTTCATTTTGTTCTGGGCACTTTCTTTAGACGCCCTTGAGAAAACAGGAAAATGCTAAAGTGTTCAAAGCCAGCATCTGGTAAGCATAGGTTCAATGTATGTTAGAGCCAGAAGGAATCTCAGCAGTTGGTCCTTCAGACAAACCCAGTCCTTTGATAATTTCAAATACCTTTTGAAATTTTTGAGCTCTTCACCTTGAATGTTTTCTATTTCCAGTAACAAATGCCCATGAACTCCCATTAGGCCATTACTATATGTTCTAGAGACTGAGTAATATCCAATAAAAATCTAATTCTTTTGCCAATCGGAATGAAACTGCTGAGTAGCGGAATTGGATGCCAAGCAATCTGGACAGAATGTACTGCCAAGAGCTCTAAGTCCAAACGTTTCTCGCCATTGTGCAATCTCACAAGCAACAGGTTTTGGAGGAGTTGTCTTCCCAGGGGCCTCTCCTTTCCTTTTTGATGCTCATTCTAGAACGTTTTTTAGAAGCATCACAGCAAGAACTCTTATAATTATAAGAGAATAAAGGAAGCAAGACTGTGCCATTTCGACATGTCTTCACTGGATATTGACTTGGTCCCTTTGGGCAGGAAGAGATGTGCAGGGAAACTTAAAGAGTTTCTACCTGAGCAGTGACAGGTAGGAGGGTGCAAAGTGAGAACCATACCTGCTGAGTTTGTCTTTTCATCCAGCTGAAATTCTGGTTGCAACAAAGTGTATCTGAAACTGGACACACAACCACAATGTTTCCATGTCTTATCTTACTATTTCTTGTGCTTCTTACTTATCAAGGTGCAAGATGAACTCTAAGCAAGAGTAGTTTGCAGAAAAACATTTGGTCACTGTGTTCCCAATAATTATAACTGATAAGAAATAGTTATGAGTTAAGATAAAAGTTACACTGTATTCTTAATCCAGATATTTTTAGTTGTATTAGTTTGTACCAACAAAAAATGTATAAAATTAATTTTACTTGTTTATTGGAGTATGGAAAGAGGCTAAATTTTGAAGTCTTTCAGAACTGTGTTCAGATCTCATCTCAGAAACTTAAATATGTTTCTGCATGAGTTATTTAACATCTCTAAGCTTTAGTTGCCTTATCTGTAAGGAAGGATTTTTCTGAGTTTTCAAATTAGCTTATAAAAATACCAGGCATTGTAACATGTAAAGTGTTCAATATCATTACTGCCCTGATTCTCAGTGGCTGCTTTCCTCTGATTAGTAATTCTCTTAACCTTAGATTTTTGCAGCCACAATCACACAGCTCTGTTCCAGCTATTTGGATTATAACTAAGGGATTAAAAAAAAAAAAGGATTGACATAGACCTATCATCACTAATACTTAAGATTTGAGACATTTTTCCATTAGTGGAGATGAGCTATGTTGAATCATTCATGTCCTCTTACCAGCTCTCCCTTGTGACCAAGGACACTTCATTGTCATGGTGCTAAAGATTTTGTGATTCAGAGCTAAATAGTCTGTATTGGTGAAAGGTCCAGGCTTGGAAGCCAAATTCCCTTGGTTTGAATTTCAGCTCTGACTTTATGCACTTATTAGCAAGTACCTTTTAGATGCTGGCAGTGGGCTAAGTGATTGGGATCTAAAGATGAATGCCTGTGCGGGGAGGGGTAGAGGAGGAAATGTATGCATGTCCGTCTCTGAACATGCTAGGATAGATGGGGACATTGTAGGGAACGCCAAGGAGAGAATAATTAATTCTCATCAGGAGACCTAAGACAAGCTCCACAGAGGGAGAGACATCTAAAAATAAAACAATGAAAAGTGGGAAAAGAAGAAGAGCATTTGCAAAAGCACAGAAGCTTATTTCAGGAAATGATTAGTCTGGTGTGAGCCGATGCAGGATATGTTCGTTGGTTGAGATGAAGTTAGAAAGAAGAGTCTGAAATCAAATTGGGCAAAACCTTCAGCACTATTGTATGACATTATAGTTTATTCTAGACAATAAATATCCAAAGATTTTGCAGGAGGAAAGTGTGTGTGTGTGTGTGTGTGTGTGTGTGTGTGTGTGTGTGTATGTCTGGAGGGAATAGAGAGGATGAGATTGAATGCAAGGATGTTAACTAAGGAACGAATGAAGTAGTTGAAATAGAGGGTCATGATGGCAATAGGAATAGAAAAGATATTTCTGTGGTAGAAATATGGAAATAAAAGGTCTCAGGGACCAGTTGGATGTTTTTTTTAAGTGAGGAAGAGGAAGACAAAATAATTGCTATATTTAGCTTGTATGGTTCTGTGTATGGGGAAGCCATGAACTGAGATCAAAGGAGGACCAGCAGGTTCCCTTTGAAGCACTTCCTGGACATCAAGGGAAAGATGCTCAGGAAGCAGTTGGAAATGCTGGTCTGGAGCTGAGCAGGGAGGGCAGATGCTCTTCATTCCTCCAGTACCATAAAAAGGATGTCACTAACTCTCTGTTATGTTTGGAAGAGGCAAGGTGGGGCTTTGGGTTATTCATCTTTGTCTTTGCCTAGGGCACAGGGACATAGAAATGTCAAAGCTCTTCCCACTGCACCGCAAGGCTCCTCTCTCCAGTTATCTGCCCGGCTCCTTCAGCTATCATATGTTTGACGTGCATCCCAGTTTCAATTATTTGGTCCCATTGTCTCCATAAATTTATTTGTACTTAGATCATGTGTCCTAAATTTTAGCTTGGACAATACAGGAACCTTAGTCTTCAGCTATCTGTCACCCACACACTCTGTCACTGGTTTGCATATCCTTCTTGTGTTCCGCTAACACATCAACAATCTCTTAGTCACTGAACAAGCACGTACCCCATCAGAGGTCCCAGGTTTTACCAGAGTCCGTCTACCTTACAACTATTTATTTTTTTTAATCCAGGAGCTCTTAGCAAAACTGGTTTAAGGAATGGAAGAAGGAAAGAGGTGATGAAGAAAACAAGGTCAGCTTAAGAGAGATGTTCCCAGGTCAAACTTCCAGGTAAAGCTGGTCTGCCTCAAAGTACCTTCTGTCATACAGGTAGTATGTAAGAAAACAGATAGTGCACCCATTAGCCCTGTCTGAGGGCACGTCATTCTCAAAACGACATTGTAAGAAGGGCATCATTAATATCCCAGCGCTACAGATTCTGGGATTGCTCTCTGTGTCGCTGCCTGAAACTCTAGATTCCATTTCTTCAAAAATGTAAACAACTCTGGGGCGTTTAAGAGGTTTAGGGCTTTCACGGATCGTCATAAATTAGCGGTTGTTTGCCTGAGCCAGCTACTGAGGAAATAGGATATTTGATGCAGGGCACAGAGGGCAAGCGTGGTGGGGAGAAGAGGATTGTTTATTTTTTTTAAGGTTTGGACAACTGCCAGAGGCACTGAATATTTAATTACTACTGCAAGAAGAGAATAATATTGAAGCAGAAAACCTCATAGAACCATAGAAGAAGGGCTTAAGGCAGCTTGAGGGCTCTTGGACCTGGCCCCCCAAGGAGAACAACCCTGGGATAGAGTAGACTGTGCTCTGCCCCCTCCTTACCCTGCAGAGCCCCGGCTTCTGGGATGCAAATCTAAGTCCATACATTGCCAGCGACACAATAATAGTATTTATGGGTAATCAGATAGAACATCTAATATTCTTCATATGGTCTGAGTCCAAACAACTGAATGTAAAATGAACTTTTGGAACTCCATCCATATTTACATTGGGAACTGTCTAATAATAAAAATAACGAACATTTTAAAATTTTATTTTATTGAAGTATAGTTAATTTACAATGTTGTGTTAATTTCTACTGTACAGCAAAATGATTCACTTATATATATATGCATTCATTTTCTTATTCTTTTCCATTATGGTTTATCACAGGATATTGAATATAGTTCCCTGTGAAAAATAGCTAACATTTAAAAAAACTTACTAATCACTGTGCTAAATGCTTTACATGAGTACTTTTATTTAATCCCTAAAACAGCTCTGGGAGGTTGGTGCTATTGTTATTAGGCTCATTTTGTAGATAGGGAAGCAAGTTTAGAACTAAGTGGTGGATCCAGGATTCCAAGGCAGCAATCGGACTCCAAAACAGCACACTCATCAGGCAAGACACTTGTGTTCAATGACAGTCACTGGTTTTCATTCTGGAAAGAAGATCTTGTCAATCAGCCCGTCAGTTCTGGGTGTTATCTTCACAAGAGATGGTGTGAGTAGTGATTAAAGGTGGGGATCTTGATCCAGGTGGACATGGGTTCCAGTTCTGACTCTGCCACGTGCAATCTGAGTTACCCTGGACAAGTTCTCACCCTCTCTGAAACTTAATACGTTCATCTGTAAAAGAGGGGGAAACAAGGCCGACCATGTAGAAACGGTGTGAAGATTAAATAAGCTGACAGAAAGTGTGCCTGGAACTTCATAAGCATTCAATAAATGGCAACAACTTCTCTGTCTGCCATCCCTGATTTGGTGGCAGATGTGTAAGCTCTGGAGTATCTGGAAATATGCAATATCTACCAAGAAATTGCAAGGATTTCACCAAAACAGTAGAGTCAGATCATGCCTTCTAGTTCTTCTCTGGTTTCTTACCTAGAATCCCCACCCTGACCGCCCCCCCAAGTAATATACAAGCAGGCAGATGATCAGAAGCATTTCACAAAGCCTACAGCAGTAGCCATCCTCATAGTGATGCAGTTATATTTATAACCCTCACTGGGATTACCTACAGTTGACAAAAGAGAAAAATGATGCAAGTTCTCAAGCTCAATTGGTTGGGCCGGTGAGATCAATTGCTAGGTTAAAAAAAACAAACAAACAACAACAACAAAAACCCAGCCAGCTCTTGTATTTGCCTTTGCTACTTTGTCCATGGAGTAGAAGGTACTGGAAAATAAGAGGGAAAACACAAAAGATGACAAGCTATTCCAGAAAAGTTTCCATGGATTTCTACGGTTACGTATGCTAGTCTTAAATAGCATACAAGCCCTGCTCTGCCACTGACCGGCTCTGCTGTCTTGGACAAGTTACTTAACCTCTAGTTTCAGTTTCCTCATCTGCAACTTTGGAATATCGAAATACCCTCTTTACAGAGTTGGAAAAGTTAAATGATCAGCAAACATTTAATAGCTCCTTCAACTGTTCTTCCGCACACCTGTGCTGTGCTCCAGGGAAGCAGTAATGAACAACAATAGACAACACTTTTTTGCACAGAGTGTATTGCCTCTCTAGGTGGGAGTGTTGCCCACATGTAAAAAAAGTTTGGGAAGGACCTTTCTCGGGAGTGGGAGCTATGGAGAGAAGTGAGAGTGTTAAGGATGCAGTAGACACTCTGGTTTTTTCATAAAGTCTACCTTGTTTGAACCTAAACTTCAAGAACCCTCTGAAGATGCATTGTCATCACTTTATAAATGAGGGAGCCAAGTCCCAGAGAGGTTAAGAAATTGCCCAACAGCACAAGGCTGGTGAGCAACAGAGTAGGAATTTGAATAGGTCCCTCCCATCCCACACTTCACAATGCTAATGCATTTTAGCAAATGTAAACCCATTAAACTGTCATCTCACTCTAGGAATATTTTTGCATTTTTTTCCAGATTGGTATTTTGGTGTTAATAACGAAAATGTTCAATCCAGCTATAGAGAATCAGGGTCAGATATCATCATTCCAAGGCAAGATGGGGTCAGAACCAGGGACACCTGCTGAGGGTACAGGGCAGGAGCCAGTCCTGGGGCACTGGTCTCCAAATGCTTGATCATACACTGCTATAAAAAAATTTTGAACTTGCTTTGTATATGTGTGTGTGTGTGTGTGTGTGTGTGTCTGTGCATATATATATTGTTTTGTATATATGCTACTGCATTAATATTATTCTAAAACATACACAAAATTTAAATGTAAAAGAATAAAATAAATAATATTTTTTAATAATTCTCATTTTATTTCATCTATTAATGGAACAAAACACACTTTACTTTGTGATTAATTGTGCTTCATTATTTCACAAGATCTTGATTTAACACTGTGATACAGTTATTCAAAGTCTGATATCAAATTTGGTTTCCTTCTGTACTCGTTTCGTTACTAAACCTTGCCCAACTTGCTGAAAAAGATACTTCACAAAAGCTAAGAAATGAATAGCTCCTCTTTAAACTCAAAGATTCTTTGAACTACTCTGTGATGAAATAACCAATGAACCTATGTGTGGTACAAAATATTTTCAGGGTCATTCCCCATCTCATTACAAAACTTTTGTGAAGATCACACAATTTAAGATAATACATGGTACATATATAAATTGGAATATTACTCAGCCATAAAAAAGACTGAAATAATGCCATTTGCAGCAACATGGATGGACCTAGAGATTATCATACTAAGTGAAGTAAGTCAGACAGAGAAAGACAAATATCATATGATATCACTTATTTGTGGAATCTAAAAAAATGATACAAATGAACTTGTTTACAAAACAGAAATAGACTCACAGACATAGAAAACAAAGTATGGTTACTAAAGGGGAAAGCTGTGGGGAAGGGATAAATGAGGAGTTTGGGATTAGCAGATACAAACTAATATATACAAAATAGATAAACAGCAAGGACCTACTGTATAGCACAGGGAACTATATTCAATATCTTGTAATCAACTCTAAGGGAAAAGAATCTGAAAAAGGATATATGTATATATATATTGTGTATAACTGAGTCACTTTGCTGTACACTTGAAACTAACACAACATTGCAAATTAACTATACTTCAATAAAAAAATAATAAAAATTTAAAAAAAATTTTTAAAGATACTACAACGTATAAAGCCACTTAACCATGTGCACGTAAACTGCCATCTTCACGATGTGCTGGCAGCAAGGAGGCGTGGAGGGGCTGTGTCAGCCCCTTGGAGTGTCCCCTCTTCTTCACTTTCCAGCAGTGTCACATCACCAGCTAAAGTGCTGACCCGTGGCCACCAGGCTCTTAGATATTAACAAAGCTTTGTTTGTGTCTGACTATGTAAAAAGTAGATACAATCAGAATTCTATTTGCCCTGCAACCTCATGGATTTTCTTACATATACCCAGCTTGGATGTCCGAGCTCCAGGGAGGTGACAAGCTCTCGACAGGCTGTGAAGGCCCCGTGCACCAAGCTTCAGGCATGTAACCCAGCAGGTGCCCCTGAGTGGATGCCGAACCCCGAGCCCTGACCGCGGAGCCCAAGGTCTGGGTCCCAGGTCCCAGGTCGCAGGCGTGAAGGCAACTAAACCAAGTCCTCGCCCCACCCACCGAGGATGAAGGGAACCCTAATCATTTTTTATTTTGTTTTGTGCTGTTTTCTCATTAACTCGGGGGTTAGGCAGGACCAAACTAAAAGGCTACAGATGTTCGATTCTACAGTTGCACGGGGCCATTTATAGGCAACGACTTGATAATAAGTCGCTGAGAAAATCATTTGGAACGTCCTCTATGGGTTTTGTTTTTGTTTTTTTTTTAAATAAATTTATTTATTTATTTTTGGCTCCGTTGGGTCTTCGTTGCTGCGCACGGGCTTTCTCTAGTTGCAGCGAGTGGGGGCTTCTCATTGCGGTGACCTCTCTTGTTCCGGAGCACGGGCTCTAGGTGCCCCAGCTTCAGTAGTTGTGGCACTCGGGCTCAGCAGTTGTGGCACACGGGCTTAGTTGCTCCGCGGCATGTGGGATCTTCCCGGACCAGGGCTCGAACCCGTGTCCCCTGCCTTGGCAGGTGGGTTCCTAACCACTGTGCCGCCAGGGAAGCCCCTCCTATGGGTTTTGAAATACAGGACCTTAAGCAAAGCACGTAGCCTCCCTAGATCTTAGCTGCCTCACGTGTGAGATGAAGGGGCTAGACCAGGGGATCCTTCTCAAAAAGTCTTTTAATTCTATGAAATCAAAAGGAGGCCAATGTGAACTACCTCTGGAAATTTAGTATCATTCATACGTATTATATGCGCCTTCTTAATCCTTTCTTTTTAAAAAACTAAGAGAAAATATTTAATACTTTTCTACAGTCCTTTATCCACAGCCTTTAGTTCCAGCTGCATTTCAGAATTCATAATTTCGGGGCCTCAGAAAGGAAATGGTGCAGGTATAGATCGTCGGGTAACATCAGCAGGGGTCGGAGCAGCGAGCTGTAATCAATCATGCTAACGTTTCTGCAGTGAAACATAGGACTTCTCACACTAAGTAGTATAAAGACTAAAAATAGCCTTACGTTGGTTCAGGTCAAGTTTTACAGCCAAAAACTTTGCCGCATACTGAACAAAAACCCTTCTGTTTTCAGAGCCCTTTTGAACTTCAGAATTGCTGCAAGGAATCACAGCCCCGTGGTAACTCATGCTAACCCCCAGGTAATCATTTTATGTGTGTGTGTGATGTAAATCAACCTAATATTAGTAAGTTCCAAATATTTCACAACCTACTAGGACGTGTATTATTCAGAATTTAAAGGCCAAAAATTCCCTAAAATTGAAATGTCTCAGACCCATTCTAAGCTCTTCTAGTAGTTAATCACTATTGTAGAAGAAAATTAGGATTGGTCTGATAAAGTGTGTCCTTTACAAAGCCAATGTTCGAGATTTTTGCAATTGGCTTTCTGAACATTTTTAGAATTAAAATTAAGTAGACTGCACTATAATCTCTAGTTATACCCTTTGTCCTCGTTTTCTAAATATAGCCACTGCATTTATCAGCTCCAGCTCTCCCCCACTTTGGATTCCTAACAACTAGTGTCCTTCAGCATCTTACATTCTACAAGTTCCTAGAAATTCAATATGCCAACAGCATCTCACTCAGATGGAGCAAAAACAACCCGGAGAAAATGCGGACAAAGATATTCCAGAAGTGTCTTATCCTCTTCTGGAAGAAACCTTCCCATAATTTCTGGTTTCATTTCTGCCTATAAGTAGTGAGCAAGGATAGCAGGTCTTGTCAAACGTTCCCTTCTACCAGGATTGTGTTCAGACATGTACAACCTTACGGCTCACTTTCCATTACCAACATGGGATGGGGAGACACGTATTTTAACTGACCATTTATTATAACCATCTGTTCTCATAAATATTAAAAGGCAGCAAGATGAACTAGGTTAATTTTCCATTACTGTCACTGTATTTTCTCAGCTCACCTTCAAGTGGAAATCCTAATGACTTGTTTTTTCTTTTTTGGCCACGCCGCGAGGCTTGCGGGATCTCAGTTCCCCAACCAGGGATCGAACCATGCCACGGCAGTGAAAGCGCTAAATCCTAACCACTAGACCACCAGGGAATTCCCAGAAATCCCAATGATTTAAAACTCTCACCCCACTGGCTCTTCAGAGGAAGAGAAATGAGAAGCCTTAATCAAGATGTGTAACTATGAAGGGACCATTTACACCCACCCCCTTACTTTATAATGCTGTGACATCTAGAACAAAGATATGTACTCAGAGACATTACATATATAGAATATATATATTATGTTTTTATATATTTTATATTTATAGCTGCTGATGACGGTGTTACTCAAAATATAAAACTTAAATGCTCCATGAAAATCAAAATATTGCACGTCTTTTGCTTTGCTGTATCTAGCAATCAAAACAGTTGCTCCATTGGAGAAGAAAATTAAAAGGGACTAACAAGTCTTAGTCTCATAATTGTGCTTTATAACTGATTGATTGATAGCTGTCAGCCATTGATATCGCTCTCCTGTCAATGTCTTAGGTGGCTAAATGGAAAATTAGAAGATTTGATTAGTTAACATGAATACTTACAAGGATATAAGTAAAATTCAACTAAAATAGTACAATGTTTCCTTAATCGAAGGTGCCCCACCAATTTCTGCTTTGAATTAAGTGTTTAGGAAATTTAACGAGTGAAAAAAAGTGATACCTTATAACTGAAGAAAAAATTTAAGTGCATATTCTCGCAAAGTGCCAAACGTTTATTATAGTACCATATCCTCTCCCTGTAATCAACAGTGAAGAGCGAGTCGAAGTACATCCTCCTGGACAAACCCTCAATGAGCTTTCACCTTTTTGTGGCTTTGAAAGGACATGTCACCCACCTTTTGACCCTATATCCAAGTTCTGGATAACTTTTTAAGTAGTCTCCCCCCTTGTGAACAAGTAATATCCGAAGATTATTTTTGATGACAAGCAAAGGCTGGTATCCTTATGTTTGGTCTGATTGTTGCACGGTTGCAGCAAGAGTATTATATTAATTTGTCAATGAAACTCAAAATATCTGTGGATTGAAAGTAATTATTCTGCTGTTTAATTTGATTTAAAAATTATTTGGTAGGTTCTCCATCTCAGCATATGAAGCTTGAGGAGCACTCCATTTTTCTGATGAAAAAGCAAATTAGCAATTAGCAGTAGCTTTGTCCTGCCCCTGTGAGTGTGTGTGAGTGTGTGTATGCGTGTGTGTACAGTATACTTGCAGAGACCACTCCAACGCTCATCATGCTCAGTTACTTATTTAGAGCCTCCGCCTTTCCAAAATTGCTGCGGCCTCACTCCCTAAGTTCTTTCCTGTCTCCAGGAAAGTAGGTCAGTAGACATTTACCTCTGGATACCACAAGGACACCTCAAGTTCAAGCACATAGCAAGAGATGTTATTATCTTTATCAACAAACTAGATCTTCTCTCTGCGGACCATCCTCATTCTCCACACTGTCACCAGAGCCAGATACCCAATGTCATACATGCACTCTACTAGATTATAATTTTCAAAATGAGAAAATCATGACTCTCATGTAAATGTAAAATGAACATTTGTCAAATATATTATTCAACTCACTAATTAATGCAGGAAATAGTAAGATGTTAATACTGTTACAAAGACCAAATGAGAAGGTAGGTATGTATAAGCAAATTAATGAAGAAACATTAGAATAGGATTGATGGATTGGATTAAAAACTGGCTAATGCACTAGAGGGCAATCAAACATAATCTTTGGGGTTTTCTTTTCCACTGGACCGAAATTATTTTCATCTCTACCAGACAAAAATCTACAAGTTAACATGTAACTTCTTTATGTCTGGGAACTTCAGTTACTAGTAAACAATGAGCTAAACAAAGTACATTCTGTGATAATCATTGTGTGGGTTTTTCACCCTTCTTTGTCATTGACAAGCTGTGCAGCCTACCTTTTTACCTTGTTTCCAAGCTTGGGATAATTTTTCTCAGCATCTCCTGACTCTTCCCCAGCCCCTACGCTCAATTCCTGTTAGTTTTCCCTCTATGACATCCCTGTGAATAGCCCCTCCATTGACGATGTTACAGCATTTGTTCATATCCTTATTCTCTTACCTTGGATTTTGCAATTGTTCTTCCTAAATCATCTCCGAAATTCCATGGCATTGTCAGGAGGAAACGCAAATCTGATCAAGTTAATCATGTATTAGCCTCTTCAAAGGTTCCCTGTTACCTATAAGATTGAACACTGGGCCCCCCGTGATATGCCAACATCTCCAGCCTCACCTCTTGACAAGCGTAGATCCTCCGTGCAATTCACCACCATGCACGATTGTTTTATATCTCTGCTCACCCTCTTGGAATCCTCTCCTTGCTCACATCACTCCCTCCCCTGGCCCACCCCAGATTCCTTGCCTTATTTCAAAACTCACTTACTTATTACAAAACTCAGCTCAAGAACCATCTCGTGCCAATAAGTCTACCCCAGGTGGGTAGAACTAACCACACCCTCCTTTGTTCCCCTTCACTCATCTTTATACATTTATTGCACCACCCAGACACTTTTCTTTTTGCACTTATCTTTTTGTCACCTTTTCTGTCTTAGTTTGGGGTCACCCAGGTGCAGATCCAGAAACAAGGGATCAGAAGCCAATCGTTTATTTTGGAAGTGCAGAAAACACCTGGAAGGGGTCCGAGGTGGGAAAGGGAAAGATACAAAGATGCCTTATCTAGCCGGCTACCTCTGCCCATCTGGACTTCCTCTCATGGGGAAATTCAAAGTTATCCCACTTGAGGGCAATACAGCTGGGGTACCGATACCCCAATTGATAACATTGTCAGTCATTGGCTAAACTCTGCTGGTATTTTGTGCCCAAGTCTTAATTTATAATGGTGACCAAGTGATGACATGAAGAGGGCAATGCTGTTGAAAGAAAAGTTTAATGCTGTACTCCTGGAGAAATGAGAGGCAGGTCACAGCATGCAGGGCCATGTGGGGAAGCCCCAGGACCAGTCAGGAGGCAGAAAGGAGGGGAAGGAAGGCATAGGGCACAGCCTTTATTGGGGTTTCCACAGGAAAGGCAAGACAGGCCTAGGATTGGCTGGTATGAATGGTTTCAGTGGCTTTTGGGGCAGAAGTTGTCTGGTACATGGCCCTGGGGTGATTTAGGGGAGGGACAATACTACTTGGGGTGTGAGTCAGATAAAGGAAGTAATTGGAGATAAGAACCAGGGCTGCTTGGTTTGCATATGAAAGGAGTGTCTGCAGGTGAGTTTAGCCCTGGGAAAGGCAGTTTCTCCCCAGCTGGCAAGGCTCCCAATATGTCAAAACATCATAAAATGCAGAAAATGAAAAATATGATTAATACAGCAGATGGTGTTAATTCCTCAAAGGTCTGGACCTCCGAGTCTTGGGGCAGAACTCCTCCAGGACTTTGGAAAGAGCTCTCGGTAGTGTAGCCACTAACAGCGCTGGAGAAGAGCCTCCGGGTCAGTGGGGGAGAGCCAGATTCTTGATCCCAGGCCTTCTGAACTGGGGGTGAAGCTGTTTAAATGAATGGTGTAGGGACGCCACCTGGGGACTTTGGGGCCACTGCGGGTCCTTGTCCTATCAGAGTAAATGAGCTGCTGGCCCTATGGGAAAGTAAGTTGAGGTGCAATCCCTCTCCTGGGGGGAAGGTGGAGGCTTTGTGCTCAGCTGACTCAGAGTTCCGCAACTCGAGTTCATTGAGTTCCTTAAATCGCTTTGGGCCGCTCTATTCACTGAATCACCTTGATTGATCTTTGTATTTGTTTCCTGTGGCTGCTGTAACTACAAACGTGGTGGCTTAAAACAGCAGAAATTTATTCTCCCCCAGTTCTAGAGACCAGAAGCCTGAAATCAGTATCACTGGGTCCACATCAGGGTGTCAGCGGGGCTGCACTCCCTCTGGAGGCCCTAGAGGAGAGTCTGTTCCTTCCCTCCTCCAGTTTCTGGTGGCTGCCGGCACTCCTTGGCTGGGGCTACAACACCACCAAGCTTCAGACCAGCATCTTCACATCTCTCTGTTCCGTCTTTACATCACGTCTCCTCTGTGTGTCTCTTTATAAAATCATCTTCTGCCTCTTTGCCCTTTATAAAGATACACATGGGGTTTCCCTGGTGGCGCAGTGGTTAAGAATCCGCCTTCCAATGCAGGGGACACGGGTTCGAGCCCTGGTCTGGGAAGATCCCACATGCCATGGAGCAACTAAGCCCATGTGCCACAACTACTGAGCCCACGTTCCTAGAGCCCATGCTCCGCAACGAGAAGCCACCGCAATGAGAAGCTGGTGCACCACAACGAAGAGTAGCCCCCGCTCTCCGCAACTAGAGAAAGCCCGGGCGAAGCAACGAAGACCCAACGCAGCCAAAAATAAAATAAATAAATAAATAAACTTATTATAAATAAATATATATATATATATATATATATATATATATATATATACACACATATATTTAGGGGACTTCCCTGCTGGTCCAGTGGGTAAGACTCTGCACTCCCAATGCAGGGGGCCCTTGTCGGGGAACTAGATCCCACATGCATGACACAACTAAGAGTCCACATGCCACAACTAAGACCTGGCATAGCCAAAATAAATAAATAAACAAATATAAATAAATTTTAGTAAAATAACTGGACTTTAAAGAAAAAACATCCATTGAACAGCTAGATAAACAAATATACATAAGAGAAATAGAATTAGATTATGATCAAACTTCTGGCAGTAACACTTCATATCAGAAGAAAATGGAGTACATTCCTGTGAGCCGAGGATTTCTTTTTTTTTTTTTTGGTTGTTTAGTTTTTATTTCATAACCATAAACTTAACTTTGCAATTCAGCTAAACTTGGAGGGGAATAAGGAAAATATGGAACCCAAAGAAGTGCAATGAGAGCACAAAGATTATAGTACATTTTGAGCAGATGGGGATGAAGGGGTGCTCTCCAGAGCTACAGAAGGAATGGTCTGGTGGTTAAGATAAAACACAAGTCAAATTTATTAGATTTGTCCACAGTCAGCAATGGTGCTCTTCTTGCTGGTCTTGCCATTCCTGGACCCAAAGCGCTCTATGGCTCCCACAATATCCATGCCCTCTTCCACCTTGCCAAAGCCACATGCTGGCCATCCAACCACGCAGTCTTGGCAGTGCAGATGAAAAACTGGGACCCGTGTGTGTTGGGGCCAGCATTTGCCGTGGACAAGATGCCAGGACCCGCATGCTTCAGGAGGAAATGCTCATCATCAAATTTCTCCCCATAGATGGACTTGCCACCAGTGCCATTATGGCGTGTGAAGTCACCACCCTGGCACATAAATCCCGGAATTATTCTGTGAAAGCAGGAACCTTTATAACCAAAGCCTTTCTCCCCAGTGCTCAGAGCACGAAAGTTTTCTGCTGTCTTTGGAACTTGGTCTGCAAACAGCTCGAAGGAGACGCGGCCCAAGGGCTCGCCGTCGACGGCGATGTCAAAGAACACGGTAGGGTTGACCATGGTTAGGCAGCGTGGGAGGTTCTGGGGTGGCGGCGTCTGCAAAGCCCCGAGGATTTCTTATTTGGCCAAACTAACCCTCAAGTATACATGGCACAGACGGAGAATATTGTTTTCATTGGCCTTTCCTAAGGAATTCACTAGAGAATGGGTGTCAAACACCAAAATAACTAGAGAGAGAGACAGACATAGCAGTAAATAGTGAGCATTAATTATATTGTTAGTTGTAGAACTAAGACTAAATGTGAGTTAAAAAGAAGAAATATGAGGGGTTATTGGGATAGTGTATGGCAAAATTTTTTTACTGTTTTATTAATCATAATTGGTGGTAGTGGAATTATTGTTCTTTAGAGAATGTTGTGTATAGTTAAGAGGTGTTAATTCCATGAGTAGGTAAGGAACGTTCCAACTCCATATTCTCTAGAGAATCAAAATTCTTACTGTGGAAGAGATACAATAAAAATGCTACATAGAAGAGGTTGAGGAAAAACCCTATAGTCCTGAATTTGAATCGGAAATAGCAATATGAACTCATGAGGTATTTTATCTTTATATAATTCCTAGATCTGTCCAATGTAAAAAACTGAACAACCCAGCAGCAAAAAGCATGCCTCGTTCTCAGATCATAGTCTTGAAAAACCATTCCCTGTTAAAATAAATCTGAGCTTCTTGGTGAAATGCCTGGTTCAGGGCTGGGGCAGGAAGTGTACAAGATAAGCCTCAAATATCTTCTCATACTAGAAAGCAAAAAAGCTATCAAAGACTTTAGAGTTATGGCAAAGAACTTAAGAGTCAACCTAAGGAGGCCCCCACTGGCCAAAGGTGGGACGATTTGAGTTTCAATAAAGATAAGAACTACAGTAAATTAAAACCCATCAAATATGTTTAAATCCAGGAGTTCATGATCATATTTAAAACACGGGGACTTCCCTGGTGGTGCAGTGGTTAAGAATCCGCCTGCCAATGCAGGGGACATGGGTTCAATCCCTGGTCCGGGAAGATCTCACATGCTGCAGAGCAACTAAGCCTATGCGCTACAACTACTGAGCCCGCGTACTGCAACTACTGATGCCCACATGTCGAGAGCCCGTGCTCTGCAACAAGAGAAGCCACCACAATGAGAAGCACGCACACCACAACGAAGAGTAGCCCCCGCTCGCCGCAACTAGAGAAAGCCTGCACGCAGAAATGAAGACCCAACGAGGATGTCATCTGAGGATGGCAGGAAACCATTATTTGGAAAGTCAGTAAATAAAAGGAAATAAACATTTTTCCTCACTTTCCTGTATGAACTTTACTAATGGGTTACTTAATAGTAGATGAGGGGTAGCTTTCTTATAAAATCATTTCTGCTTATCCATTAAAATGAAAGATAAAATTAGAATATCATTATTTTGCAAACTCTAATAAATTAAGGGATCTTGGCATTGTGTATCAATGGCTGCTAACATGAAAGAAGAAATAGAAATAAAATGAGATTATGATTAAACTTCTGGCAGTAACACTTCATACCAGAAGAAAATGGAGTAAATTCTTGTGAGCCAAAGATTTCCTATTTAGCAAAACTGACCCTCAAGTATAAATGGCACAGATAAACTATTATCAGGAAAACCTGAAATTAGGTGTGTTTTGTTGAAAGAACACAACATCACCCCCAGGCTTGCTGAAATGATCACAGCTCAGTGAGATCAAGCCTCTAGCTGCGCTAACCAGTGTAGGGAGGCTGTGCAACACCTAGAAATCTCGTACATTGCTGGTGTGAGCGTGCATTGGTCCAGCCTCTTTGGAAAACTGTTTAACAGTATTGATTAATGTTAATGTATGCCTACCAGGTGACCCAACAATTCTATCCCCAAGTATGTATATATCCAAGATTAATACTACATATATCCTCCAAAGACATGTACGAAAATGCTCATAGTGGCTTTGTTATAATAACCCCAAACTGGAAATAACCCAAATGCCTATTTACCTTGCAATGGATAAATTAATAATGGTGTAGTCATTCATGGAATACTACACAACAGTTAACAAGGACAAACCACTGCTGCACACAACTTGGATCAATCTCACAGGGATTGTGTTGAACCAAAGTGTAAACCCTCTGGTTCCATTTATATGAAGGTGAAGAAGAGACAAAACTCATGTTACAGAATTATGAATAGCTCCTAGCTCTGGGTGGAGGAGGGTGGGGTAGTGCCTGGGAGGGAACCTAAGAGAACATTCTTAGTTGTTGGAAATAGTCTGTATCTTGTTTTGGGTGGTGATTTCTCCATTGCACACACTATAAAAATTCATTGAACTGTTTGTACTGAATGTGTGTTATATCCAAACAGGCAAGTATAAATGAAAAACAATAAACTGAAACATGTACTCCCACAATTTCCCATCCTCAGTAACCATGCTAATATAGTCTCACTCATTTCTCAGATTATCATTTCCTATTTACCCTACAAATTTGTCTACAAATTGGGTTAAAGTTCTGTTACAATTTATCCAGTCTTTCACTCTGAAACAAGAGTCTGCAGTTTCCTCCCCATCCCCCTTATGTATAAAGATTCCATGATTCACAAACCAAGCAAAAACAAAACAACATTTCTAGGTGAAGTACCCAGGCAGTGGAAGTCGATAGAAATGGTCATATCTTGGCATATCTTGGTCATTAACTGGCAAATAGGGACTTTAGCCAAGTCCCTTCATCCTTCACCTCTTTCTTCACGTGCCAAAAGGAGAGAATAATACTTATGCTGTCCACCCATCTCAGAGGTTATGAGAGTAAGTGGGAAAATGAGTATGAACGTGCTTTATTTTTTAAGGTTTTTTTTCATTGAAGTATAGTTAATTTACAATGTTGTGTTAGTTTCCAGTGTAAAGCAAAGTGATTCAGTTATACATTAATACATATATATACTATTTCATATTCTTTTTCATTATAGTTTATTACAAGATATTGAGTATAGTTCCCTGTGCTCTATAGTAGGCCCTTGTTGTTTATCTATTTTATATATAATAGTGTGTATATGTTAATCCCAAACTCCTGATTTATCTCTCCCCTTCCCCGCTGCCACAAACATGCTTTAGAAACGAGTGATGCACTAGTCAAATGTTAAGCTTTTATAAATGGTGCATATCACCGTGCAGAAAACAAAATAAATGCTCAATAAACAGTTGAATAATGGATTGATAATTACTTGCCAGCCAGCCAGGCTGCTTCAGGAAACCCTAAAAAGACAAATATTCCGTACAAATTATTTTCATTGTATTTTTATTTTTTAAACATCTTTATTAGAGTATAATTGCTTTACAATGGTGTGTTAGTTTCTGCTTTATAACAAAGTGAATCAGTTATACATATACATATGTTCCCATATCTCTTCCCTCTTGCGTCTCCCTCCCTCCCACCCTCCCTATCCCACCCCTCTAGGTGGTCACAAAGCACTGAGCTGATCTCCCTGTGCTATGCAGCTGCTTCCCACTAGCTATCTATTTTACGTTTGCTAGTGTATATATGTCCATACCACTCTCTCACCTTGTCCCAGCTTACCCTTCCCCCTCCCCGTATCCTCAAGTCCATTCTCTAGTAGGTCTGCATCTTTATTCCCATCTTGCCCCTAGGTTCTTCGGACCTTTTTTTTTTTTTTTTAATAGATTCCATATATATGTGTTATCATATGGTATTTGTTTTTCTCCTTCTGACTTACTTCACTCTGTATGACAGTCTCTAGGTCCATCCACCTCACTACAAATAACTCAGTTTCGTTCCTTTTCATGGCTGAGTAATATTCCATTGTATATATGTGCCACATCTTCTTTATCCATTCATCTGTCAATGGACACTTAGGTTGCTTCCATGTCCTGGCTATTATAGATAGAGCTGCAGTGAACATTGTGGTACATGACTCTTTTTGAATTATGGTTTTCTCAGGGTATATGCCCAGTAGTGGGATTGCTGGGTCATATGGTAGTTCTATTTTTAGTTTTTAAAGGAACGTCCATACTGTTCTCCATAGTGGCTGTATCAATTTACATTCCCACCAACAGTGCAAGAGGGTTCCCTTTCCTCCACACCCTCTCCAGCATTTATTGTTTCTAGATTTTTTGATGATGGCCATTCTGACCGGTGTGAGATGATATCTCATTGTAGTTTTGATTTGCATTTCTCTAATGATTAATGATGTTGGGCATTCTTTCATGTGTCTGTTGGCAATCTGTATATCTTCTTTGGAGAAATGTCTATTTAGGTCTTCTGCCCAATTTTGGATTGGGTTGTTTGTTTTTTTGTTATTGAGCTGCATGAGCTGCTTGTAAATCTTGGAGATTAATCCTTTGTCAGTTGCTTCATTTGCAAATATTTTCTCCCATTCTGAGGGTTGTCTTTTGGTCTTGTTTATGGTTTCCTTTATGTGCAAAAGCTTTTAAGTTTCATTAGGTCCCATTTGTTTATTTGTGTTTTTATTTCCATTTCTCTAGGAGCTGGGTCAAAAAGGATCTTGCTGTGATTTATGTCATACAGTGTTCTGCCTATGTTTTCCTCTAAGAGTTTGATAGTGTCTGGCCTTACACTTAGGTCTTTAATCCATTTTGAGTTTATTTTTGTGTATGGTGTCAGGGAGTATTCTAATGTCATACTTTTACATGTATCTGTCCAATTTTCCCAGCACCACTTATTGAAGAGGCTGTCTTTCTCCACTGTATATGCTTGCCTCCTTTATCAAAGATAAGGTGACCATATGTGCGTGGGTTTATCTCTGGGCTTTCTATCCTGTTCCATTGATCTATATTTCTGTTTTTGTGCCAGTACCAAACTGTCTTGATTACTGTAGCTTTATAATATAGTCTGAAGTCAGGGAGCCTGATTCCTCCAGCTCCATTTTTCGTTCTCAAGATTGCTTTGGCTATTCGGGGTCTTTTGTGTTTCCATACAAATTGTGAAATTTTTTGTTCTAGTTCTGTGAAAAATGCCATTGGTAGTTTGATAGGGATTGCATTGAATCTGTAGATTGCTTTGGGTAGTAGAGTCATTTTCACAATGTTGATTCTTCCAATACAAGAACATGGTATATCTCTCCATCTATTTGTATCATCTTTAATTTCTTTCATCAGTGTCTTATAATTTTCTGCATACAGGTCTTTTGTCTCCTTAGGTAGGTTTATTCCTAGATATTTTATTCTTTTTGTTGCAATGGTAAATGGGAGTCTTTTCTTAATTTCACTTTCAGATTTTTCATCATTAGTGTATAGGAATGCAAGAGATTTCTGTGCATTAATTTTGTATCCTGCTACTTTACCAAATTCATTGATTAGCTCTAGTAGTTTTCTGGTAGCATCTTTCGGATTCTCTGTGTATAGTATCATGTCATCTGCAAACAGTGACAGCTTTACTTCTTCTTTTCCAGTTTGGATTCCTTTTATTTCTTTTTCTTCTCTGATTGCTGTGGCTAAAACTTCCAAAACTATGTTGAATAATAGTGGTGAGAGTGGGCAACCTTGTCTTGTTCCTGATCTTAGTGGAAATGGTTTCAGTTTTTCACCATTGAGAATGACGTTGGCTGTGTGTTTGTCATATATGGCCTTTATTATGTTGAGGAAAGTTCCCTCTATGCCTACTTTCTGGAGGGTTTTTATCATAAATGGGTGTTGAATTTTGTCAAAAGCTTTCTCTGCATCTATTGAGATGATCATATGGTTTTTCTCCTTCAATTTGCTAATATGGTGTATCACATTGATTGAATTGCGTATATTGAAGACTCCTTGCATTCCTGGGATAAACCCCACTTGATCATGGTGTATGATCCTTTTAATGTGCTGTTGGATTCTATTTGCTAGTATTTTGTTGAGGATTTTGCATCTATGTTCATCAGTGATATTGGCCTGTAGTTTTCTTTCTTTGTGACATCTTTTTCTGGTTTTGGTATCAGAGTGATGGTGGCCTCGTGGAATGAGTTTGGGAGTGTTCCTCCCTCTGCTATATTTTGGAAGAGTTTGAGAAGGATAGGTGTTAGCTCTTCTCTAAATGTTTGATAGAATTCGCCTGTGAAGCCATCTGGTCCTGGGCTTTTGTTTGTTGGACGATTTTTAATCACAGTTTCAATTTCAGTGCTTGTGATTGGTCTGTTCATATTTTCTATTTCTTCCTGGTTCAGTCTTGGAAGGTTGTGCATTTCTAAGAATTTGTCCATTTCTTCCAGGTTGTCCATTTTATTGGCATAGAGTTGCTTGTAGTAATCTCTCATGATCCTTTGTATTTCTGCAGTGTCAGTTGTTACTTCTCCTTTTTCATTTCTAATTCTATTGATTTGAGTCTTCTCCCTTTTTTTCTTGCTAAGTCTGGCTAATGGTTTATCAATTTTGTTTATCTTCTCAAAGAACCAACTTTTAGTTTTATTGATCTTTGCTATCATTTCCTTCATTTCTTTTTCATTTATTTCTGATCTGATCTTTATGATTTTTTTCCTTCTGCTAACTTTGGCGGTTTTTTGTTCTTCTTTCTCTAATTGCTTTAGGTGTAAGGTTAGGTTGTTTATTTGAGATGTTTCTTGTTTCTTAAGGTAGGCTTGTATAGCTATAAAATTCCCTCTTAGAACTGCTTTTGCTGCATCCCATAGGTTTTGGGTCATTGTGTTTTCATTGTCATTTGTTTCTAGGTATTTTTTGATTTCCTCTTTGATTTCTTCAGTGATCTCTTGGTTATTAAGTAGTGTGTTGTTTAGCCTCCATGTGTTTGTATTTCTTACAGATTTTTTCCTGTAATTGATATCTAGTCTCATAGCATTGTGGTTGGAATAGATACTTGATACGATTTCAATTTTCTTAAATTTACCAAGGCTTGATTTGTGACCCAAGATATGATCTATCCTGGAGAATGTTCCATGAGCACTTGAGAAGAATGTTGTTGTTCTGTTATTCTGTTGTTTTTGGAAGGAATGTCCTATAAATATCAATTAAGTCCATCTTGTTTAATGTGTCATTTAAAGCTTGTGTTTCCTTATTTGTTTTCATTTTGGATGATCTGTCCATTGGTGAAAGTGGGGTGTTAAAGTCCCCTACTATGATTGTGTTACTGTCGATTTCTGCTTTTATGGCTGTTAGTATTTGCCTTATGTATTGAGGTGCTCCTATGTTGGGTGCATAAATATTTACAATTGTTATATCTTCTTCTTGGATTGATTCCTTGATCATTATGTAGTGTCCTTCTTCGGCTCTTGTAATAGTCTTTGTTTAAAAGTCTATTTTGTCTGATATGAGAATTGTTAGTCCAGCTTTCTTTTGATTTCCATTTGCATGGAATATCTTTTTCCATCCCCTCACTTTCAGTCTGTATGTGTCCCTAAGTCTGAAGTGGGTCTCTTGTAGACAGCATATATATGGGTCTTGTTTTTGTATCCATTCAGCCAGTCTATGTCTTTTGGTTGGAGCATTTAATCCATTTACATTTAAGGTAATTATCGATATGTATGTTCCTATTACCATTTTCTTAATTGTTTTGGGTTTATTATTGTAGGTCTTTTCCTTCTCTTATGTTTCCTGCCTAGAGAAGTTCCTTTAGCATTTCTTGTAAAGCTGGTTTGGTGGTGCTGAATTCTCTTAGCTTTTGCTTGTCTGTAAAACTTTTAATTTCTCCATCAAATCTGAATGAGATCCTTGCTGGGTAGAGTAATCTTGGTTGTAGGTTTTTCTCTTTCATCACTTTAAATATGTCCTGCCACTCCGTTCTGGCTTGCAGAGTTTCTGCTGAAAGATCAGCTGTTAACCTTATGGGGATTCCCTTACGTGTTACTTGTTGTTTTTCCCTTGCTGCTTTTTATATTTGTTCTTTGTATTTAATTTTTGATAGTTTGATTAATGTGTCTTGGCGTGTTTCTCCTTGGATTTATCCTGTATGGGACTCTCTGTGCTTCCTGGACCTGATTAACTATTTCCTTTCCCATATTAGGGATGTTTTCAACTATAATCTCTTCAAATATTTTCTCAGTCCCTTTCTATTTCTCTTCTTCTTCTGGGACCCCTATAATTTAAATGTTGGTATGTTTAATGTTGTCCCAGAGGTCTCTGAGACTGTCCTCGATTCTTTTCATTCTTTTTTCTTTATTCTGCTCTGTGGTAGTTATTTCCACTATTTTATCTTCCAGGTCACTTATCCTTTCTTCTGCCTCAGTTATTCTGCTATTGATCCCTTCTAGAGAATTTTTAATTTCATTTATTGTGTTGTTCATCTCTGTTTGTTTACTCTTTAGTTCTTCTAGGTCCTTGTTAAACATTTCTTGTATTTTCTCCATTCTATTTCTAAGATTTTAGATCATCTTTACTGTCATTACTCTGAATTCTTTTTCAGGTAGACTGCCTATTTCCTCTTCATTTAGGTCTGGTGGGTTTTTGCCTTGTTCCTTCATCTGCTGTGTGTTTCTCTGTCTTCTTATTTTGCTTAACTTACTGTGTTTGGGGTCTCCTTTTTGCAGGCTGCAGGTTCGTAGTTTCTGTTGTTTTTGGTGTCTGTCCCCAGTGGCTAAGGTTGGTTCAGTGGCTTGTGTAGGCTTCCTGGTGGAGGGGACTGGTGCCTGTGTTCTGGTGGATGAGGCTGGATCTTGTCTTTCTGGTGGGCAAGTTCACGTCTGGTGGTGTGTTTTGGGGTGTCTGTGGCCTTATTATGATTTTAGGCAGCCTCTGTGCTAATGGATGGGGCTGTGTTCCTGTCTTGCTAGTTGTTTGGCATAGGGTGCCCAGCACTGTAGCTTGCTGGTCATTGAGTGGAGCTGGGTCTTGGCGTTGAGATGGAGCTCTCTGGGAGATTTTCGCTGTTTGGTATTATGTGGAGCTGGGAGGTCTCTTGTGGACCAGTGTCCTGAACTTGGCTCTCCCACCTCAGAGGCACAGGCCTGATGCCTGGCTGGAGCACCAAGAGCCTGTCTTCCACACGGCTCAGAATAAAAGGGAGAAAAAAAAGAGAGAAAGAAAGAAGAAGATAAAATAAAATAAAGTAAAGTAAAATAAAATAAAGTTATTAAAATAAAAAATAATTATTAAGAAAAAAAATTTTTTTAAGTAATAAAAAAAAAAGGACAGACAGAACCCTAGGACAAATGGTAAAAACAAAGCTATACAGACAAAATCTCACACAGAAGCATACACATACACACTCACAAAAAGAGGAAAAGGGGAAAAAATATATATATATCGTTGCTCCCAAAGTCCACCTCCTCAATTTGGGATGATTCGTTGTCTATTCAGGTATTCCACAGATGCAGGTACATCAAGTTGATGGTGGAGATTTAATCCACTGCTCCTGAGGCTGCTGGGAGAGATTTCCCTTTCTTTTCTTTGTTCGCACAGCTCCCGGGGTTCAGCTTTGGATTTGGCCCCGTCTTTGCATGTAGGTCGCCTGAGGGCGTCTGTTCTTCACTCAGACAGGACGGGGTTAAAGGAGCAGCTGCTTCGGGGGCTCTGGCTCACTCAGGTCGGCGGGAGGGAGGGGTACGGAGGAGGCGGGGCGAGCCTGCGCGGCAGAGGCGTCGTGACGTTGCAGCAGACCGAGGTGCGCAGTGCGTTCTCCCGGGGAAGTTGTACCCGGATCACAGGACCCTGGCCGTGGCGGGCTGCACCGGCTCCCGGGAGGGGCGGTGTGGATAGTGACCTGCGCTCACACACAGGCTTCTTGGAGGCGGCAGCAGCAGCCTTAGCGTCTCACGCCCGTCTCTGGGGTCCGTGCTGATGGCTGCGGCTCGCGCCCATCTCTGGAGCTCGTTTAGGCGGCGCTCTGAATCCCCTCTCCTCGCGCACCGCGAAACAAAGAGGCAAGAAAAAGTCTCTTGCCTCTTCAGCAGCTGCAGACCTTTTCCCGGTCTCCCTCCCGGCTAGCTGTGGTGCACTAACCCCTTCAGGCTGTGTTCACGCCGCCAACCCCAGTCCTCGCCCTGGGATCCGACGGAAGCCGGCACCTCAGCTCCCAGCCCCTCGCCCGCCCCGGCGGCTGAGCAGACAAGCCTCTTGGGCTGGTGAGTGTTGCTCGGCGCCGAGCCTCCGTGTGGGAATCTCTCTGCTTTGCCCTCCGCACCCCTGTGGCTGCGCTCTCCTCCGTGGCTTCGAAGCTTCCCCTCCGCCACCCGCAGTCTCCGCCCGCGAAGGGGCTCCTAGTGCGTGGAAACCTTTCCTCCTTCACGGCTCCCTCCCAGAGGTGCAGGTCCCGTCCCTATCCTTTGTCTCTGTTTTTTCTGTTTTCTTTTGCCCTACCCAGGTACGTGGGGAGTTTCTTGCCTTTGGGGAGGTCTGAGGTCTTCTGCCAGCGTTCAGTAGGTGTTCTGTAGGAGCTGTTCCACATGTAGATGTATTTCTGATGTATTTGTGGGGAGGAAGGCGATCTCCGCGTCTTACTCCTCCGCCATCTTGAAGCTCCTCCCCTATTTTATTTTTAAATTGGCAGTCTGCACTTGTTAGCAGATTGGGTTTATTTTTTTAATTAATTAATTTATTTATTGGTTGCGTTGGGTCTTCGTTCCTGTGCACAGGCTTTCTCTGGTTGCGGCAAACAGGGGCTACTCTTCGTCGCGGTGCGCAGACTTATTGCGGTGGCTTCTCTTGCTGCGGAGCACAGGCTCTAGGCGCACGGGCTTCAGTAGTTGTGGCGCACGGGCTTAGTTGCTCCGTGGCATGTGGGATCTTCCCAGAGCAGGGATTGAACCCATGTCCTCTGCATTCGCAGGTGGATTCTTAACCACTGCACCACCAGGGAAGTCCCACAAATTATTTTAAAATATTTCACCATCAACACCAGTACCAAATCGTTAATTTTGTTTAAATTTCCAAATCAGCCTTACAAAGAGTCTTCACATGAGAGTCAAACACATGATCCATCTGTTCAGCTGGGTCATGGGCCAGAATGGGCTGGATTAAGTCAGAGGGAAATAAGCCACAGTTGAAGTGTGGGTGGAAGGCTATTCTCTCCACCTGACAGCAGGTTAATACCAGTAGGGAAGAGATGGGAGCAGCTAGGAATGTAAAGACCATGGATGGGACCTCATTTAGCATAGGAATCTTTTTCCATTAAGGTCAGCTTGACTCTGGCTGTTGAACAGAGATATTCTTTTCTCATATGCATGCTTTCATCTCTCTGATTTCACAGTTCTTAACTTTAAAAAAAAAATCTCCAACATTTAAATTCTAGTTCTTCTCTACGGTAATATTTAAATCCGGAAGTCTTATGTAAAAAGAAGAGGCTGTAAATTTGAAACTGCTTGAGATTTGATGTCCATTAATAGAAAATTTTCTCCTTCTTTTCTCTCCTTCCCCTTTTACCTCATTCTTCCTATTCTTACCTCCTGTTTCCTCTATTTCCTAGGATCGCCAGTCCGCTTTTAAAAATTTTTTTTAAGTTATTGCTTACTGATAATTAGACTTCTTAGTGTCAACCTCTTCCATAAGTAGGCATAAGACGGGGGTTCTCCTTCTGCTACTTACTTGACCTTCTGCTACTTAATTGACCCCGATCAGCTCACTCATCCTTGCTGTCAACAGGGGAGCTAACAATGCCTCCCCATCTTCCTGAAGGGATTATTGGGAGGTCAAATGAGATAATACACATGAGAGTGTTTTGATGAAATGAGAAGAGTGATACAAATGTCAGGTGTTATTATTAATAATTCATGAACTGAAACACTGACTAATATTCTCTAACCAGAGAAAATTGATTCCTGGATTTAGATTTTTTATTCCATTTAGTCTTAGAAAATGGCTTTCACTCAAAACTGGAAATGTAAGGGTGGCTCATTCTCAACAAGTTGTTTGCATGCAAGACACTAAAAATTAAAGACTTAATATGTCAACAGAGACAATTACCTCAAGGCTAAAGCTTATTGTACAACGTCCAGAAAAAAAAAAAAGTTAGAGCAAAAGGCTTTTAATAATCTTCTCTGCTGAAGCTTTTGGGAAGGTGCTGATTGCCATGGGGAATCAACAGTCACTTAGCAGGATCTAATGACATCAGTGTGAGTCATGCTAGTATGTAAAACTAGTATGAGGTCATTTTAAGCTAATCAAATGGGTGGCTGGAGAAAGGTGCCATTCACTATTTATTACCTCAACCAGCAACAAAAGGACTGGATTTAGTTAATGGAAACCAAGGGCTTAATGAAGCAGACTAAATGAGGAGGGTGGTGGTAATTGTGTCATTAGGTCCCTAATACTGAGAATCTGTCTACCTCTGATATTGGCCCTAAGGCAACTTTTCCAAAGGTGGTTCTATGGTCATTTAAAAAGCTTTCTGCTTTCAACTGTAGAGCTTTTCTTAATGCGGTCACTGAAAAGTGGTTTCTGGGTTACTGGGAGTTTGTTCTGGGTCATTAGGGATGTTCGTTATTGGTCTGCAAAAATATCGGTGATGCCCATCAAATTCTCTTCCAATGGCAGATGTCTAATCAGCCAGCTGATGTGACTACATTAAAAAAAAAAACAACTAAAAACTAAAGCTGATTATATTGAATGGCTTCTGGAAACCAGTCTCATTTTCTTACTGTGCCATCACTCCAGACAAGCACACAAATTATTACAATTCAAGGAAGGTGCCATAAGAGACACATAAAGAGCTGTGGGGCAGGGAGAGACCAAAGGACTGAGATTTTTTATATCTGATGGGTGGGCTCAGGAACTGCTCTTTAGAACGACTCTTACAGACATTCTAGAGTTAAAAGGCTAGAAGTAATAAGAATCTGAGAAAATTGGTATTACAGCTAGAAGAGCAGGATGAAAGATTTTTTTTTTTTTTTAGGATGAAAGATTTTATAAGATGATATAGATGGGGTAGCAAAGGCAACAAAAGGTAAAGAGAACTTCAGATTTCCATTTGAGTATATGGTAAAGAAGTGAAATAATTAACCAAAATGAAGAAGTGAGGGAGGGCCATGTTTGAGGAGGGGAAAAGATGATTTGGGTTTGGGATATGCTACTTGAAAAGGCACAGGGAGAGAGAAGGCAAAACGGCAGGGACCCAGAGCCAGGATACAATCTGCCCTTTGCAGTGATGCTTATGTTCTGATAGAGCTGGGTGAAGAGGGCATGATTCAGTTTAGGGACCATCTGAGGGTCCAAAATCTTGGTTGCCAATTCCAGGATGTAGAGAAGGCAGACAGGGATGGGATACAACATGGTGGTTCTCAAACTTGAGTGTCCCTCAGAGTCACCCCGAGGGTTTGTTCAGACACAGTTTGGTCTGACTCTGGGCCCACCCCCAGAGTTTCAGATTCAATAGGTTTGAGGTGGTGAGGCCTAGAATTTCCATTTCTAACCAATTTCCAGGTGCTGCTCTGGGGACCACACTTGGAAAACCACTGGTGTAGAGGAAGAAGTATGGGCTTTGGGTTCAGAAGAATCTGAGATGTTTCCAACTCCATCAGGTTACCCAACCTCTCTGTAAGCTTCAGTTTTCTCAAGTGGAAAATGAAGAAATAAACTACTGGCATTGAAGACTGAAGGGCATGTGTGTATAAGCTATTAGTAGTGCCTGGCACATAGGTGGTGTTCGGTGTGTGATCTTATAGGCAGGTAGGTAGGAGGAATATAGGATGTTGGTAGGTAGGTAAGTAGACAGTCATACAGGAGAGCAGAAACCTGCCAGATGTGGGCAGGGAGGAGGATATGACAAGTTGTACAAGGAAATTTGTGATCAAAAGGAGGGCTTCCCTGGTGGCACAGTGGTAAAGAATCCACCTGCCAATGCAGGGGACACGGGTTCGAGCCCTAGTCCGGAAAGATCCCACATGCTGCAGAGCAACTAAGCCCACGCACCACAACTACTGAGCCTGCGCTCTAGAGCCCGTGAGCCACAAATACTGAGCCCACACGCTGCAACTACTGAAGCCTGTGCACCTAGAGCCCGTGCTCCACAACAAGAGAAGCCCACACACCACAACGAAGAGTAGCCCCTGCTCACCACAACTAGAGAAAGCCCGCGCACAGCAAGAAGACCCAACACAGCCAAAAATAAAATAAATAAATAAATAAACAAACAAATAAATAAATAAAGGAGATACGTCAGTAGAGAACAGACTTGTGATTGCCAAGGGGGAGGAGGGATGGGGGAAGGATGGATAGGGAGTTTGCAACTAGCAGGTGCAAACTATTATATAGAGACTGGATAAACAACAAGGTCCTACTGTATAGCACAGAGAACTATATTCAATATCCTGTGATAAACTGTAGTGGAAAAGAATATGAAAAGAATGTATATATATGTATAACTGAATCACTTTGCTGTACAGCAGAAATTAACACAACATTGTAAATCAACTATACTTCAATAAAATAAAAAAAAAATTTTTTTATAAAAAGGAGCTACGTCAGAATAGTAGCCTGAGCCAAAGAGCATTCAGCCCCAGGTGCTTCTTTACCTGATACCTAGGTTTGCCAGTATGGTTATTGACTGTTTAAAGATACAGCTGGGGAGCAAGAATAAACATGGTAACCAGACAGGGTCCAATAAGAGATGATGGGGGGGCTTCCCTGGTGGCGCAGTGGTTGAGAATCTGCCTGCCAATGCAGGGGACACGGGTTCGAGCCCTGGTCTTGGAAGATCCCACATGCCGCGGAACAGCTAGGCCCGTGAGCCACAAGTACTGAGCCTGCGCGTCTGGAGCCTGTGCTCCGCAACAAGAGAGGCCGCGATAGTGAGAGGCCCGCGCACCGCGATGAAGAGTGGCCCCCGCTTGCCACAACTAGAGAAAGACCTCGCACAGAAACGAAGACCCAACACAGCCAAAAATAAATAAATAATTAATTAATTAATTTTAAAAAAAAAAAAAGATGATGGGTCCAAACTGTGATGTTTGGGCTTCACTGTCCGTGTTGTGGGGTGACCGTGGCAGGTGCACTTCAAAAGAAGACACAGACTCCTAGTCTCAGAGGCTGGGGTTGAGAATCAAAAGATGGGTCCAGACCACCATCACCGAGACTCTCTTTTTCCTGGCAAGGCTTAGGGCATAGCATGGTGCCAAGAACATAGAGTAGGGGCAAGAAATGGGGAGAAAAGACAGAAAGGTAGAAAATTCTATCAAATGCACGACGAGCTACATAATTTGCAGGTCCCAGTGCAAAATGAAAAGGTGGGAGCCATGGTTCCGAAAGTATTAAGAATTTCAAGATAGCATCAGCATGTTGACCCAAGTGTGGGACCTTCCTAAGTGCGGAACCCTGTGTGTACCAGTCACACATCCTGATTACAAGACCACAGTATCCCTAACCCTGCCGTGTGTCTGCGGTACACAGGCACTGGGAAAACAAGTAGTCTGTATTTGCAAACTCTGGAGCTCAGTTCACTGGCTCTGGGAACCTCTTAAAGTAAAACAGAAACTCCAAGAGAAAGAAAATCTCTTTTCTCCCACGCAGAATCGTTTAAGTGCAAACTGATGACTTAGCGTTTGATGTGGTCCTCTGAAGTGTTTTTGGGCTCCCATGACACTTTAAACATTGAGAAAAGTGAATGCCTTTATAAGGGGCATGCCTCTGCCACAGCTCCTGCGATCTCACCCCTACCTGCCAGGCTCAGGAAGGGATATGAGTTGGAAGACCTGGTTTGAATCTTGGTTGTGAAAAGTCAAAAGTTCCTTGCTTGGGATCCATTTTGTGATGAAACTTTCACTGTCCTTAAGGTTTCTGCTGGCGGGTAAAAACTCACTCAAACCTGCTCCAAAACCTCCGTCTCCAACCCACAGTGGCTTCCTGTCCGCGGATGTGAGGCAGTACCTATGTTAGACACTAGGAGGCAGTGTTGTCTGTGTGAGGCCGCATTTTAAGGAATTTTTTTTTTTCTGTCTCCGTTCCAGTTGCTAAAGGACTCTGAACACTTATTGTAAAGAGATGACGGGACACTCAGTTGTCTACTTCACAGCAATTTAAATGTATTAGCTTTATGAGGAGTACTGCAAAAAACCAAAAATGCAAAGGTACTTCTGACTGCCGGGTGCCGTTATTAACTCGATTACATAAACCGTTCGACCTAAAACCACAGGGTCAAATGCTGGTTTCAAGACGGGCTGAAAGAAATCCTAGTGAATGACAGTCCTGGAACTGGAGAAGAGCTCAGGTTTTCTACCTCCCCCCACCCCACCAACGCCCCCAGGTAAAGTTGGAATGCAATGTAGCCCAAGGACTGGCTTGTGATTCTTTATGGCCTGAGGCTTAACAGCTTTCCTTTGTTGGCAAAACAAAGTAGAAGTGATACTTCTAAGGCTGTTCATTCACCCCCACTGGGGCCACAATTCCCTCCCCATTCCACTTCCCAAAAAAGCCAGCAATCCCTGTCTTCTGGAAACACTCATCAAGTTCCTGTGATGGTGATAGAAAGAGCTGTACATTGTTTTCTACAATCTTATAGGATATGAAAGGAGATAATTCGTGTACACAAATAACTCTGCGTGATAGTGTATTTAAGGAAATAATATGAATTACACAGTCCCTGCCACAAGATTTCCAGGCGTGGTGGCAAGAAATCCCTCCAGACAGGAATAATCCAGCTTCACAAAAGCATGGGCCTTGAGAAAGGCCTTTTGGTCAGAGGAAAGGGAACAGTAGAAAAAGCACGACTCGGGTTCAAGGGGCAGCACAAGGGTACGTCTCTATGAGATAGTCTAGAGAGATGAGTGGGAGCATATTTTAAAGATGCTGAATGCCAGGTTAGAAGTGCAGAGTTTAACATGTGCAAATCAAGAGCCAGTTGAGATTTTCAAAAAAGAAAGATTCCATAAGTGTCTTAAAGGAAGATGTGTAGAATAGAATGAAGGAAACACAAGCAAGGAAGCACTTAAAAAATATTATCCCCCCAAATACCCCTGAGTTGGGGGTGGGGAAGCCCAGACTGTTTGCCTGTGAATTCCCACTCCCTCACTTTGGGCTGTGTGACCTTGGGCAAGCTAGTTAACCCCTCTGAGCCTGTCGCTCATTTGTAACAGGTTAATAAGAGTATGATCCTCATGCGGTTGATGTGTAGATTACTTAGATCTTCTGTGTAAGGCACTTAGTACGGTGCCTGGCATATAGTAAATGCTCACTAAATACTGGTTATAATGATATAATGCAGATAATGGTATTGTGAGGAAATTGCAGCTCAAATAGATAAAAAACTAACAAGAGGTAAATCTGGGATACAAACCAAAGTCTTCTGACTCAGATCCAGTGTTTTTCTTCCTTGCACACACATTTTAAGAATTTGGGAAAGTCCTAAAATATTTCCTGCAATCTTGTGTTTTGATCTTTATGTCGAAGCACAAATTATTTCATAAATAGAGACACTGTCGAAGCTCCATTTTCAAAACTCTGAGGAAGAGAGCCAAATTAATTCCTACAGTTAAATGATTTCCAGTTCATAGAGATTTTATACAGCTGGGGATTTAAATTGTCTTTCAATTGAATCCATTGATTTGCATTTCAATACGAAAATTTGATAGTATCTATAAACATGCTATAGAACAAAATGTATTTAAACTTTTTTCTGCTTTAGGAGATACACTGTACACTTTTTTTTTAAGTTATCTTGATTTTGAAAGTTTACTTTTGCAGCTGCAAAAAAAATCACATGAGTATTTGACTTATTTATGCAAGTGAAACTCAGGTAATTGAGATAGAGTCTTCAGAAGGTAACCATCTATAACCTAATGCTATGATAGCATAATATATGCTATGTAATGGCATAATAAAGTTATAATGGCAAAAACAAACCTTTCACAAAAGCAATTAACTCATTTTATTTAATTCCAAGCAAGCTTACTACTCTGAATGTTTTTCTTTGGCAAGAAATATGTACAATTATTTTAGTTCTACAATGCCACATGAGGAATAAAGAAACTCAAAATATTTTGGCCAGAAATGAATCATGTGGTAAAGGGGTGGGTGATGGGAGAGATAGAGGTGTACCCAAATGCAGGTTCTGCCGCTGGCCACTCAACAGCCAATAACTCGAGGGGCAAGCTTCAGTAGAGAAGAAAGTTGCTTTATTCAGAAAAGCTGGCGATCTGGGGAGAAGGTGGACTTATGTCCAGAGACCAACTCCAAAGATTCTGCTCAGCCATGACAATTTTTTTTTAAATAAATAAATAAATAAATTTATTTATTTATTTATTTATTTATTTATTTATTTATTTATGGCTGTGTTGGGTCTTCATTTCTGTGCGAGGGCTTTCTCTAGTTGCGGCGAGCGGAGGCCACTCTTCATCGCGGTGCACGGGCCTCTCACTGTGGCGGCCTCTCTTTTTTGCGGAGCACAGGCTCCAGACGCGCAGGCTCAGTAGTTGTGGCTCATGGGCCCAGCTGCTCTGCGGCATGTGGGATCTTCCCAGACCAGGGCTCGAACCCGTGTCCCCTGCATTGGCAGGCAGATTCTCAACCACTGCGCCACCAGGGAAGCCCCAGGACAATTTTTAAAGGGAAAAAATCTCAGTTAATCGTTAAGGCAGGAGGTAAGATTCTTCGCCATCTTTCCATTGCTGCAGGACTGCTGACTCCTCCCAATCTTCCTTGCTGGTTGTCTTGCTCACGTGGTCTGCCTGCAATTGGCTGTTCTCTTCCCCACGTAATCCACCTGCCTCCTCAGGCTTCACCCGCAAATTTACTTAGGGGAAGCTGGGGTAGGAGCGTCAGTCATTCTTTAACTACTTAATTCTTTACTCTTATTCCTTCTAATCCAGGGAAGGAATTGACAGGTTAGGCAAGGTGTTGTGTATATTTAGAAAAGCAGAAATCAGGAGCTAACTTAAATGTTGCCTAATGATCTCATCTTTAGGCTTAAGATCTAAGGAAAACAGGGATGAACAAACAGAAAAGGGGCAAGGAGCTGCTTACAGAGGGTTGGAGAAGATAAATGAGAGAAGATTGCTGTCTTGATATTCTTGCAGAACCATCACTGTGTAGAAGAGTTCAACCCATTCTGTAAAGTTCTAGAAGCCCAAATAAGGACTTAACCGTTTGAAATCTGCGGAAATTCCAGTTCAATTTTAGGTACAACTTTCTGTCAATTAGAGTGCTCAAAAAGGAACTTAATGTAGAACTATGTTGTCATATGTATTAAAAAAAAAAAGGTGTGTATGGCGCTGGTTTAAGGAAGGGTGCTACACGCATATGAACACATGTACAAAACCCTCCTGCTACAACACAACAATGGAGGACTTCCCTGGTGGTGCAGGGGTTAGGAATCCGCCTGCCAATACAGGGTACATGGGTTCGGGCCCTGGTCCGGGAAGATCCCACATGCCACAGAGAAACTAAGCCCATGCATCACAACTACTGAGCCTGTTCTCTAGAGCCCGCCATAACTGTAGAGCCTGCGCGCCTAGAGCCCATGTTCCGCAGCAAGAGAAGCCACCGCAGTGAGAAGCCCGCGCACAGCAAGGAAGAGTAGCCCCCGCTCGCCGCAACTAGAGAAAGCCCGCGCGCAGCAACGAAGACCCAACGCAGCCAAAAATAAATAAATAAATATTTTAAAAATACAACAATGGTTCCACAGGGAGGAGACTGAGGTAGGATGGAGAATTACCCTGTTCAGCGTACTCTTTTGTTCTGCATGCGTTTTTTGTTGCTGTTGTCGTTGTTTGTTCCTTTTGGCCGATCCGCGTGGCTTGCGGGATCTTAGTTCCCTGACCAGGGACTGAACGTGCGTCCTCGACAGTGAAAGTGCCGAGTCCTAGCCGCTGGACCTCCAGGGAATTCCATGCATGTGTTTTAATACAGAGTAAAATGAAATTAAAAGGAACCCCCTAACAGTTTTTCTGACATTGATGGTACTTAAGCAGAGTCTTGTCAATGAGTTGATGCTTTAAAAGGAATTCCTGCATTGAGTAAGGCCCAGTTCATGACAGGGTCAGTACGTGGCCTTTTCATTTAGAGGTGCTATGACTGAGGTAGATGAGGCAGGGAGCCCGGGAGAGTGGGGAGCCCTTGATCTACCCCATTTCCTTCCAGGCTCCAGGAGAGAAGGCGTGTTAGCCTCTCAGTTGCACAACCCAGACTCAGCCGTGGTTATCTGAGGCAGACAGAAGCCTGCAACCCTGTCTTGATTTTTTTCCTTATGCTTTTCTGCTTGAACATTTAATCCCTCTTTTAGTTTCAAATCAGCACAGTGGCAGATATTATCAACAACCATTATCCCTGTCCTGAGGTAGTTGTCAACCCGGGGAGAGAAATAGGATCAGCTCTGGGGAAATACCGCCTGGGCTTTGCTTCTGGAGGCTGTAATTGCCTCTGTCAGGAGAGGGATAAAATTCCACTTCCCTCCCTGCCCACAGAAACCAGTGTGACATTCTCTTCCCCTGCATTCCACTGGGCTGGTCCTGTTGAGAACGAGGCTGGCTCCGGACAAGAAGGAAATTAAAGCAGACTGCCCCAGTTACAAGGTCTCACCAGACCCTTCCAGCTGCTGTGGCCCTCTCCAGGTCTGCTGACCTCCCCCCAGGCACCATGGCCTGCTGACTGCCAAGGCCATCTCACATCCTTAGCTCGTGTCCACTCTGACGGACTTGCCTTGCCTTGCCCAGGTTGACTGATGGATTTAGCACTGATCCCTGACTTGGCCATAATCTTTCTGATGAGGTCACCATCCTGGCTTTGCACCTTCAGCCTGGTGCTACCTCCCCCTCCTGTGAGACAAATGGTGTGCACACCCACTTGTCATCGAGGAAGCGAAAAACAAGTTCTGTCCCTCTTGATGAAATACCTGATTACTTTATGCTTTGCATAAAGAGAAATTTGTTTCGGGGAGGACATAATAGATAAATGCTGGACTTCCCTGGTGGCGCAGTGGTTACGAATCTGCCTGCCAATGCAGGGCACACGGGTTCGAGTCCTGGTCCGGGAAGATCCCACATGCTGCGGAGCAACTAAGCCCGTGTGCCGCAACTACTGAGCCTGCGCTCTAGAGCCCTCGAGCCACAACTGCTGAGCCCGCGTGCCACAACTACTGAAGCCCGCACGCCTAGAGCCCGTGCTCCGCAACAAGACGAGCCACCTCAATGAGAAGCCCGAGCACCGCAACGAAGAGTAGCCCCCGCTCACCACAACTAGAGAAACCTATGTGCAGCAACGAAGGCCCAACACAGCCAAAATTAAATAAATAAATTAATTTAAAAATATATATATATATATAAATGCTGAAAATGGGATTGCCTTTTAAAAGGGAGAATGTCTATTCAGCCTAATTTGGGGACTGTTCCTTTTATCCCCATTGTTCAGACTAACTCTACAGTTTGTGAATTAACCAGATCTTTTCCTTTATCTTGTTTGGCCATCTGCCTTACTTCTCAGTTATTTAAAATGTGTTTTAATAGCATCTTTACCAATAACATCTCAATAACCAGAAACAGAAAATGACATTTCTTTAACAGAAGCTTTTTTTGTTTGTTTGTTTGTTTGTTCATTTGTTTTTTACTATTAGATTATGTGGGAAGAGTAGAATTTTACTAAGGATTGAATTGGATATCTTCTGAAAATGGCAGACCAAATCATAGGGAACAACTCTTTCACTGAGAAGATTTAGAAAAGCTGCACAAAATATGAGAATACTTTGCTTACAGGCATCAGGGGAGCTAACTGCACAGTGTGGACTTATGGGGCTGAGATCGATGCAACAATTGAACCGAAGGAGGAGCAACCAGCTGTAGGCCTACTGTTGTCCCAGGGCATCTGCTAATTCCTGAGAAAGTAACTGAAAGATTGAGAAGCTGAGCAGTTACTATGAAAGCCTTGTGCGGGGACCTCCCGTCTTCATACCGCTCCCTGTGCTTTCAGTGAAATCCTGCATATGGCAGGTTCAGTGCAGACTTAGTGATGTACAGGTCACTGATATGAGCTAGTCCAGTCTCCCTTCCTCCAGCATAACTAGAAAGTAAGACTTTGCTTTAGGAATACATGGTAGGTCCTGGCTAAGCTCAAACTAGAACTCAGAGTATGGAGGATGGGCATCTGGGAATCCCTCCAGGTGCCCTATTGGCATGAACTGGTATAAACAGAGACCTTGGTCTGGGGGCTGGTGGGGGATGAAGGGTGGGGTGCATGGAGGCCTGAGGAGAATGGACAGAATGAGGATGAAGAGTGAGGATGGGTAAGCACATGTCACCATCACTGGTTTTTTTTTTTTTAATATTTTTATTTATTAATTTGGTTGCACCAGGTCTTATTTATTTATTTATTTTTATATTTATTTTTGGCTGTGTCAGGTCTTCGTTTCTGTGCGAGGGCTTTCTCCAGTTGCGGCAAGCGGGGGCCACTCTTCATCGCGGTGCGCGGGCCCCTTCACTATCGCGGCCTCTCCTGTTGCGGAGCACAGGCTCCAGACGCGCAGGCTCAGTAGTTGTGGCTCACGGGCCCAGTTGCTCCGCGGCATGTGGGATCCTCCCAGACCAGGGCTCGAACCCGTGTCCCCTGCATTAGCAGGCAGATTCTCAACCACTGCGCCACGAGGGAAGCCCTTTTTTAAAATTTTTATTGGAGTATAGTTGATTTATAATGTCCTTAGTTTCAGGTGTACAGCAAAGTGAGTCAGTTATACATATACACATGCACACTCTTTTTTAGATTCTTTTCCCATACAGGCCATTACAGAGTATGGAGTAGAGTTCCCTGTGCTGTACAGTAGGTCCTTACTAGTTATCTATTTTGTATATAGTAGTGTGTGTATGTCAGTCCCAGTTTATCCCGCCCCCGCCCCATCACTATTGACTGAGGGGGTAGGGCCCCACAGGGGAATAGATGTGCTCTCCAAAGGCTCTGTCTGAGAGCTGGAAGGCTCTAAGGACCAAGTGACAGACTGAATCACAAAACTGGTGGGAGGTCCATCCTCTACGGTCTGCACATTTGGTCCTCCAAGGACTCATTGCAGCCACCTGCAGAGGACAGCAGGATCCAGTCGAGCTGGGTACCCAAGAAGGGTACGAGTAGCAAAGGCCAGGGCGAGATACCTCAGAAGAAAGCTGGGCAGAAGGACATAACCCAACCCTGATGGATCCCAGAAATTCCCTGGGGAGTGAGTGGGGCTGGGGAGAATAAAAGGTGCTGAGTTGTCTTATGAGCATGTGGGAACTGAGGCTCTTCATGTTCACGGTGTTAATTCAGTTACACCCTGAGTGGGGCCCGGGACCTTTAGCTCCGGATGAAAAATAATAATTTTGGATGGTGGGGAGGGATAGACTGGGAGTTTGGGATTGCTCTCTACACACTGCTATATTTAAAATAGATAACCAACGAGGACCAACTGTGTAACACAGGGAACTCTGCTCAATATTCTGTAATAACCTAAATAGGAAAAGAATTTGAAAAAGAATAAATACATGTATATGTATAACTGAATCACCTTGCTGTATACTTGAAACTAACACAACATTGTTAATCAACTATACTCCAATATAAAATAAAAATTAAAAATAAATAATAATTTTATGAAGGAAAACTTTTTAGACAGAGATCACTCTTTCATAAATGTATAGAAATTCAAGTTTTAAAAATTATCCTTTTTTGGGACTTCCCTGGTGGCACAGTGGTTAAGAATACATCTGCCAGTGCAGGGGACACGGGTTCGAGCCCTGGTCTGGGAAGATCCCACATGCCAAGGAGCAACTAAGCCTGTGCACCACAACTACTGAGCCTGCGCTCTAGAGCCCGCGAGCCACAACTACTGAGCCCACGTGCCACAACTGCTGAAGCCCACGCACCTAGAGCCTGTGCTTCTCAACAAGAGAAATCGCTGCAATGAGAAGCCCGCGCAGTGCAACGAAGAGTCACCCCCGCTTGCCGCAACCAGAGAAAGCCCAAGTGCAGCAATGAAGACCCAACACAACCAAGATAAATAAATAAATAAATAAATTTTAAAATTTTTTAAAAATTATTAGTTTTTTTTGCTATTGAGTTATAGGAGTTCCTTACATATTTTGGAAATTCATCCCTTATCTGACATATGGTTTGCGAATATTTTCTCCCATTCTGTAGGTTGACACAGCATTTTATTGATTGTTTCCTTTGCTGTGAAGAAGCTTTTTAGTTTGATGTAATCCCACTTGTCTATTTTTGCTTTGTTGCCTGTGCTTTTGGTGTCACATCCAAGAGATCATTGCCAAGACCAATGTTGTGAAGCTTTAAAAAGAATGAGCTAAACAGTTGAGTAGACATTTTTCCAAAGAAGACATACAAATGGCCAATAAGTATACGAAAAGATGCTCAATATTACTAATCATCAGGAAAATACAAATCAATACCAAAATGAGGTATTACCTCACACCTGTTAGGATGGCCATTAAAAAAAAAAAAAAAAGATAAGTGTTGGTGAGGATGTAGAGAAAGGGAACTCTTGTACACTGCCAGTGGGAACACAAAATAGTGCAGTCATTATGGAAAAACAGTGTGGAGGGGTTACAAAAAAATTTAAATAGAACTACCATCTGATCCAGCAATTCTACTTCTGGGTATTTAGCCAAAAGAATTGAAATCAGGATCTTGAAGAGATATCAGCATGTCAGTAATTGATTAGCACAGGAATTCTGGGAATTCAGAATTGCAGCATTGCAGCATTAGTCACAATAGCCAAGATGTGGAAACAACCTAAATGTCCAGGATGGATGAATGGATAAAGTAAATGATATAATGGAATATTATTCAGCCTTTAAAAAGAAGGAAATTCGGAATGTGTGACAACATGGATGAACCTTGAAGATGTTATGCTAAGTGAAATAAGCCAGTCACAGGACAAATGCTGCATTGTTGCACTTACACTATCCAAAACAGTCAAACTCATAGCATCAGAGTGTAGAATGGTGGTTGTCAGAGGCTGCAGGAAGAGGAAAAGGGTGTATTGTGAATCAATGGGCATAAAATGTCAGTTTGCAAGATGAATAAATTCTAGAGATCTGCCTTGCAACATTGTCCCTATAATTAACAATACTGCCTTGTAGGGACTTCCCTGGTGGCGCAGTAGTTAAGAATCCTCCCGCCAATGCAGGAGACAGGGGTTCGAGAGGATCCCACATACCGCAGAGCAACTAAGCCCGTGCACCACAACTACTGAGCCTGCGCTCCAGAGCCCACGAGCCACAACTATTGAGCCTGCGTGCTACAGAGCCCGTGCTCCACAACAAGAGAAGCCAACTGCAATGAGAAGCCCACGCAACACAACGAAGAGCAGGCCCCACTCGCCAGCCACAACTAGAGAAAGCCCGCACACGGCAACGAAGACCCCATGCAGCCAAAAATAAATAAATTTATTAAAAAAATACTGTATTGTACACTTAAAATTTTATTGTTATTAGATCTCATTGTTAAGTGTTATCATAATAAAATTTTAAATCATACTTTATTCTTCAATGCATTTTCAAGTTTCTGCTCTCAACCAGATTTTGTTGAAATTACAAAGAAAGATTCTATCCTCAAAGAGGCTATGGTCTTACCAGAGAGACGTTCAAAGAATCTTTTTGAGACTAGCAAGGTACACTGACTGTTTAACTGGCAGTGAAACTGACAACTGCTATTCCTCTTGTTGCATTTCACGTTTCATAATTCTAATCCACAATGTCACTTCACTTCCCAATTCCAACTGACATCCTTTTGATGTACATTTTGGGTGGATGCCTAAGGACATTTAAAAACAGTTTAGTGCTGAACATAAGCTGAATATATTCCCAGAATTCCCATGCTAATCAATTATTTATCCCTTACATATGCTAAGACCAAAAAAGAGAAAAAGTTCTATATTTCAGGTTGACAGGAGGTTTTGGGAGACTAGCAAGGACAAAATACTTTTGAGTTTCAAGTCTTAAAAAATGAGCTTCCCAGTTCACTTATACTTTATCTAAACAAGGCAAAGATTATTCCTTTGCCACCAATAGTTAAAAATAAACTTATAAATTATGAGGAACTTATACTTTATATGGAGTGTTTTAGTCTTTTAACATGAGAGTTAATGGGATTTTCTCATACAACTAGTGAACATACTGTGATTCTTTGGTTTTAATTCAAAAGGTAATAAAAATGCTAAATTGTCACTTCAATAGCATCTTTTTATCCATGAACTTCTCATTTTTGTATACATACATTTTTTTTTTTGGCTGGACCGCGTGGCCTGTGGGATTTTAGTTCCCTCGACCAGGGATCGAACCCAGGCCCTCAGCAATGAGAGCACAGAGTCCTAACCACTGGACCGCCAGGGAATTCCCCATACATTTTTCAATAGACTTTATATTTTTAAGTAACTTTAAATTTACAGGAAAATTGAGAAGATAGTATTAATACAAAGAGTTCCCGTGTACCTGGCACCCACTTTCACCAATTATTAACATCTTAAATTGGTATGGTATACTTGTAACATTTAATAAATCAGTATTAATACATTATCATTAAAATATATACTTTATTTGGATTTCCTTAGTTTTTTCCCTAATGTCCTTTTTCTGTTCCAGGATCCACCCAGGAAATCATGCTGAATTTATTTTATTTTATTCTATTTTTTAAAGGAGAATGATTTATATATTTATATATTTAAAAATTTATTTGTTTATTTATTTGGCTGTGTCGGGTCTTAGTTGCAGCACGTGGGATCTTCATTGCGGCATGTGGGATCTTAGTTCCCCAAACAGGGATGGAACCCACGTCCCCTGCATTGGAAGGCGGATTCTTAACCACTGGACCACCAGGGAAGTCCCCTCATGCTGAATTTAGTTGTCATCTCTCCTTAGGCTCCTCTTGGCTGTAACAGTTTACAGACTTTCTTTTCTTGGGTGACCGTAACAGTTTTGAAGAGGACTGGTCTGGTATGTTGAAGGACGCCCCTCTATTGAAATTTCCTTGATGTTTTTCTCGTGGTTGGACTGAGTTTGTGGGTTTTGGGAGGAAGACCACAGAGGTAAAGTGCCCGTCTCATCACATCATATCAAGGATACATACTGTCAACACGGCTCACCACTGCTGGTGTTGACCTTGATCATCTGGCTGAGGTGGTGTTTGTCAGGTTTCTCCACTGGAAATTTTTTTTTTTTTTTTAAGATTTTAAATTTTATTTATTTATTTGGCAGCATTGGGTCTTCTTTGCTGCACGTGGACTTTCTCTAGTTGTGGCAAGCAGAGGTTATTCTTTGTTGTGTTGCACGGGCTTCTCCTTGCAGTGGCTTCTCTTGCTGCGGAGCATGGGCTCTAGGTGGGCGGGCTTCAGTAGTTGCGACACGTGGGCTTAGTTGCTCTGTGGCAAGTGGGATCTTCCTGGACCAGGGATCAAACCCATGTCCCCTGCATTGGCAGGCGGATTCTTTTCCAGTGCGCCACCAGGAAAGTCCCTGGAAAGTTATTTTTTTTTCCCCTCTGTCCATACTGTCTTTTCTGGAAGGAAGTCTCTGTGCACAGCCCATGCTTAAGGAGTAGGGAGTTATGTTCCACCCTGAGCACAGAGCGTCTACATAAATTATTTGGAATCCTTCTGCAAAGGAGATCTGTCTCTTCTCCCCCAATAATTAATTTATTCTATAATTTTTATATCACTATGGAATCATGGATATCTATTTTATACTTTGGGTTGTAATCCAGGGGTGAATTCTAACTAGTCAAAATACCTTATCTGGCAATTTCTATCAATGTTTAGCCTTTCTACCAAGCCCACGCTTAGGCTTGCCTACAAAGAAAGGCAAACTGACAGTAAAAAATAATAGTGTATTGTTTCTGAGGACAGTATATTGCTTGGCATTTACTATCTTTCCTTTACAACTGATGGTGCATCTGCAATCCAGTTTCATCTCCCCCACCAACTAGAACAGTGTTTATGTGGCCTATTTGCCAAGTTTGGATAGAAAGATGTTCAGCGTTGCAGGATACAGATGTTCTTGCTCACAAGCATTGTACCAGACTTTTAAAAAGTGAATTTATACGAACATCGACATTAGTTTCAATAAATTTTGTTTTGATACTCAAAAAAAAAAAAATCTGCCTGCCAACGCAGGGGACATGGGTTCTATCCCTGGTCCGGGAAGATCCCACTTGCCACGGAGCAACTAAGCCCGTGCACCACAACTACTGAAGCCTGCATGCTCTAGAGCCCACACGCCACAACTACTGAGCCCACGTGCTGCAACTACTGAGCCTGCGTGCCACAACTACTGAAGCCTGCACGCCTAGAGCCTGTGCTCCGCAACAAGAGAAGCCATTACAATGAGAAGCCCGTGCACTACAACAAAGAGTAGCCCCCGCTCGCCGCAACTAGAGAAAGCCTGCGCGCAGCAACGAAGACCCAACACAGCCAAATAATAATAATAAAAAATAAATAAATAAATAAAATTAAAACACAGCTGTAAAAAAAATTTGTTCCAGTTTTGGCCATTGGGAGCTCTTTCAGTTGGCTATTGTGCACCTTTGATACCCCTCCACCAATGTAAGAATTTTTTTTTTTTTGGCTGCACCATGCAGCATGTGGGATCTTAGTTCCCCAACCAGGGTTTGAACCAGTGCCCCCTGCATTGGGAGCACAGAGTCCTAACCACTGGACCGCCAGTGAAGTCCCACTCCAGGCTCATTTTGTATATTTCCTGCTAGAGTCCCAGAATCAGCCATTTCTCCAAGGAGCCCTGGTTCCTTTTATAGGAGATGGTATTCACAAACCAAGATATGTGTGATCAGTGCTACTGTAGTGTCATTTCTTTCTTTCTTTTTTTTTTTTTTTGCCATGCGGCATGTGGGATCTTAGCTCCCCAACCAGGGATGGAACCCATGACCCCTGCAGTGGAAGCAAGGAGTCACAACCACTGGACCGCCAGAGATTTCCCCTGTCATTTCTTTTAGACCCTCGTATGTGAGTATACTAATCTCTCTGTCTCTCTGCCTCTCTCTGTCTCTCTATAGTTCATATTTCTCTATGTTACTATCTGTATCTATATTAAGCTAAACATGAGTTCTTACTAATGTCTCCAATTCTAATGCATTACCGCATCAATCATTCCAACAATAAGAAAACTAGCTACCATCATCTGCCATCCATTTATTAATGCTTAATTTTTCAATTCCTGTATATACACCATACCCCAGGCCCCCAGGGGAAACAACTTTATCAACTAGACTGCAATACTTAAGTGCAATTCCCTTTGGCTTTAGTGTTAAAGACATTTCCAAAGTTACTAAGTGCAGCACATTTCCCCTCATCCCCTTCAGTGAGGCTGTTCTATACATTTGTAATTCAGTCAGATTCTTTTGTCATAATCTGCATTCATTCCTGGGATCTTCCAACCTTGTGGGTTTTTTCTTCCCTTTTAGTATGCCTTGTACTTTTTCATTGAAAGTGAGACATGATGTATTGGGTAATAAGAATGGAGGTAATTAGGCCTTTAGTTTGAGGTTTTTGTGTTAATCTGGCTAAGAATGGGCTTCGTTCAATGCTTGCTATAGTTGTACGTGACTGAGTCTTCAGTTTCCTCTAGTGTCTTTGATTTTGGGTTTCCCTGGAGACTCCTTTTTTAAAAATATTTTTAAAACATATATATATGTTTAAAATATATATTTTTAATATATTTAGTTATATATATTTATATTTATATATTTTGGCCATGCAGCATGCGGGATCTTCCCCCACCAGGGATCAAACCCCTGCACCCCTGCAGTGGAAACCTGGAGACCTAACCACCAGACCTCCAGGGAACTCCCAAATATTAGTCCTTTAGTGAACCTATATTCACAAATCTCTTTTAGCTTCCCCCCTGCTTCTTAGTGAGACAACTGGGAGGAACTGGGAAATACCCTTTCCCATGGCTGGATGAGGCTCTGCTGAAGACTTTTACACTGGAGAGTAAGCCTTTGTAATGGAGAATATGTTATTTTACAAGGTTACCCCCCCCCACCCGTGACCCCCAAACAAGAAGGGATCTTTCTTGGTTCTGCGCTATGAGAAGCTAGTGGAATTGCTGGAGGTATGACCCACGAAACTGTGGGAGTCCTCTAAGACTGCAGCCCCCTGGACTTTCTAATTTTCATACTAGTCCACACTCAGCCTCCAGCAAATCGTCAAAATTACCAGAGTTTATGGCTCTAGCAGCTTCTGTGCCAGTAAGCAGATGTCACCTGTGCCTCTGGTTTCACCTGTTTCTCCAGATTGCAGAGTGATTTCCCCCTGATATTTTAGTTCTTTCATGAGTCTAGGAGAAGTAATTGATTTTCAATTTATTCAGCTTTTTTCTTGCTGTGGGGGTAGCGTGGTGACTTCCAAGAACTTGAGAAGTCAGAGATGAAACAGGAAGTTGCACATGCATTTTTAAAGTTGGATTACCATACATTTTCACAGAAGCTTTTTAAGCAATAAATGAAAAGCAGTGTATCATGAGTGACTAGGATGGGGGGACGCAGATTGCCAGATGTGCACTGGCCATGGCTTTCAAAGAAATCACTGTTCCCAAGGCCTACCATTACGTAGCTGAGCATGAAAATAAAAGACCTGAAGCCCCTTGAGGACTCATGTCTGTTCTCTTCCTTCCAACCAGGTCATACTGAAACATTTCAGCCACATAAAAAAGGCGTGGTCTTGGGAGTGACATGTACACACTGCTATATTTTTTTTTTAATGCATCTTTGTTGGAGTGTAATTGCTTCACAATGCTGTGTTAGTTTCTGTTGTATAACAAAGTGAATCAGCCATAAGCCTACATATATCCCCATATCCCCTCCCTCTTGAGCCTCTCTCCCATCCTCCCTATCCCACCCCTCTAGGTTGTCGCCAAGCACAGAGCTGATCTCCCTGTGCTTTGCGGCTGCTTCCCACTAGCTATCTATTTTACATTTGGTAGTATATATATGTTGCAATACTACTCTCACTTCGCCCCAATTTCCCCCGCCCACCCCATGTCCTCAAGTCCATTCTCTATGTCTGCGTCTTTATTCCTGCTCTGCCACTAGGTTCATCAGTACCATTTTTTTTTAATTCAATATACATGCGTTAGCATACGGTATTTGTTTTTCTCTTCCTGACTTACTTCACTCTGTATGACAGACTCTAGGTCCATCCACCTCACTACAAATAACTCAATTTCATTTCTTTTTATGGCTGAGTAATATTCCATTGTATATATGTGCCACATCTTCTTTATCCATTCATCTGTTGATGGACACTTAGGTTGCTTCCATGTCCTGGCTATTGTAAATAGAGCTGCAATGAACATTGTGGTACATGACTCTTCTTGAAGTATGGTTTTCTCAGGGTATATGCCCAGTAGGGAGATTGCTGGGTCATATGGTAGTTCTATTTTTAGTTTTTTAAGGAACCTCCATACTGTTCTCCATAGTGGTTGTATCAATTTACATTCCCACCAACAGTGCAGGACGGTTCCCTTTTCACCACACCCCTTCCAGCATTTATTATTTCTAGATACACTGCTATATTTAAAATGGATAACCAACAAGGACCTACTGTACAGCACAGGGAACTCTGCTCAATAGTATGTAACAACCTAAATGGGAAAAGAATTTTAAAAAGAATAGATACATGTATCTGTGTAACTGAATCACCTTGCTGTACACCTGACACTATCACAACATTGTTAATCAACTATACTCCAATATAAAATAAAAAGTTAAAAATAACAGCAACAAAAAAAAGGCGTGGGCAATGCAGTGTGTGTGTGTGCATGTATGTGTGTGTGTTAAGTTTTTTTGTGGGGGGTGCTTACAAATAAAGAAAAGCAAAACTTAATTGGCTTGGTTTATGTAACAGAAAGTTGAGGTCTAGATTCAGGTGAGCTAATTGCAGTGATTCAGATGATGTCACCCAGGATCCACCTTCTTCCCATCTCTCTCAGCCTTTAGAGGGTCTGGGTTCTGCCCCAGACTCCACCTCCAGCTGCCCTCCCTGTTGCCTAACCCTTTGTGGTTTCAGCTGCTGTCGTATCAGAGTTCAGACCCTCTGACAATGCCATGCTCTGCCTCTTGCTTTCCTACTGAACAATATTGTGTTCATATCTTTTTTTTTTTTAATTTTTTAATTTATTATTTATTTATTATTTTTATTTTTGGCTGTGTTGGGTCTTCGTTTCTGTGCGAGGGCTTTCTCCAGTTGCGGCGAGTGGGGGCCACTCTTCATCGCGGTGCGCGGGCCTCTCACTATCGCGGCCTCTCTTGTTGCGGAGCAGAGGCTCCAGACGCTCAGGCTCAGTAGTTGTGGCTCACGGGCCCAGTTGCTCCGCGGCATGTGGGATCCTCCCAGACCAGGGCTCGAACCCGTGTCCCCTGCACTGGCAGGCAGACTCTCAACCACTGCGCCACCAGGGAAGCCCAGTGTTCATATCTTTTTCATGTCTGTATATAGGGCTACCTTCCACTATGAGTGAATCACCATAATGTATTAAATTAACAACCTATTTACAGACATTTGTATTATTTTACTTTTTTCTATTACAAGCAAAGCTCTAGTATTTATCCTTGCAAATATATCTTAGCTGGTATTTTCGAGGACAGAATCTTACAGGGGTATTAATAGGTCTAGGGGTACTGATTGTACTCCTTTCAACCTCCCAGAGATAAAGATTTGACAAAAGCTGTTTTATCAGTCAGCTTTTATTTCTCTACTTTATTCACAAACTAGTAAATGCTTGGTCTTATCTAAATGTGTTATGTCTATGACAATTCCAGGACATAAGGGACTTATTATTATTTTTTTTTATTAATTTATTTATTTATTTATTTTTGGCTGTGTTGGGTCTTCGTTTCTGTGCGAGGGCTTTCTCCAGTTGCGGCAAGCGGGGTCCACTCTTCATCGCGGTGCGCGGGCCTCTCACTCTCGTGGCCTCTCTTGTTGCGGAGCACAGGCTCCAGACGTGCAGGCTCAGTAGTCGTGGCTCACGGACCTAGTTGCTCCGCGGCATGTGGGATCTTCCCAGACCAGGGCTCGAACCCGTGTCCCCTGCGTTAGCAGGCAGATTCTCAACCACTGCGCCGGCAGAGAAGCCCAGGGACTTATTTTTGAAGACATCTTCCTTTGGTCTTATTCTCTTTTAAATTAAAATTCTCTTTTTAAACCACAGGGTTATGGCTTTTTTCCCCTCCTCTAAAATTCTACTATTTTTAGGTTTAGGACATATCTGACTGGACCCAACGTTTCCTCTAAGATAATGTGGTCATTTTCCACTACATCCCTCCCACGTGGTCAGGACTAAGCTTTGTGTAGCAGTTACTCTCATTTAACATTTAAATTTGAACAGTGTGGGACTTTCCTGGTGGTTCAGTGGTTAGGACTTGGCACTTTCACTGCTGGAGTCTGGGTTGGATCCCTGGTCAGAGAACTAAGATCCTGCAAGCTGCACAGCGTGAGCAAATTAAACAAACAAACAAACATCAAATAAATAAATAAATAAATTTTAACAGTTTAATTTCCAACCAAGAATGTTAAGGACATATCTGATTTTCCACTTTCAACAGTATGAGACTTTTCATCAATGAACAGACAATTCAATCCTCTTTGTGTTTCTTGTGCTGGTTTTGCATCTCATTTGGGGAAAACATGACTCATTTTCTCCATGTGGTCTGGTGGTCTCCCTACAACAAACCTCCTGCACCCCCTTCCTCATTTCTGCTTTCCCAAATGCTTTCCACCATTTCCCTACTAGAATGTGTATTTCCCCAACAGGTGTATAAGTTTTGGATAGAAAGTACCAGGTCATCTCTCTTTTAATATGTGTTTTTTTAGAACAAAGTGTACTCCCTTATTTTCTTATTCATATGATGAATTTGATATAGCTCATTCTCAGTGACTTTATAAGACCATTTTCCATGTTCATGTATTCAAAGTTCACTTTGCTTAGTACCCAGGGTCTGGACGTGGCATATCACGTGTTACAGAGATACGGATTCATTTAAACCCTGTTGTCTTGTCCCAAGAATTACTGGAATAAGTGTTTCTGCTGTTTTCTCCTATATTACTAACATCTGAACTAGCGTGGACTGAAATCTGCTTCTTTCGTGCTGTATTTTCAATCTGTCACACAAGGACTGAAAACCATTGGTTCTAGCCTCTGGGCTTCTACTAGAAGGGTATCCAAAGTTGAGTAGAAAATGCAGTGTGCTCTACATGTGGAGTAGTTGACTGCAAACCATCAGGTCATTGAGCAGCATTTTCTTTTTCTGCTAGCCATTCCTCCTCCATGATTAAAATGGTTTCCATATTTTCACAGAGCGAAAGTAAATGTTTAGTTTTGAGGCAGAAGCTTTATTACTTAATCTTTGTACATATACCCGGGCATCTGTGCATATATTTTGAGATGTAATTATTAAACGATGATCCTATTAAAATGAAATGTGAAACCTAGTCAAAGGAGCTGCAATCAGGAATTTAGTAAGCACTAAACCCCCGGTTCCCACAGTATGATCTAAGAGCCCCAGGGAGTCCCAAGACCTTTCACGGGTTCACGAGATCCAAACTATTTCATAAAAGGACTAAGATGCCATTTTCCTTTTCCATGGTGCCGACATTTGCACTGTGCTCACATCACAACAGATTGAATTCAGAAACAGGTATGAGATTCTGTCACAGAGAGTTTGCAAAGATGTGGATCGATGCTACTCCTCTCACTAATTTTTTATTTCAGAAAATAGTTTTTTAAATGAAATACATTGAGGGACTTCCCTGGTGGTCCAGTGGTGAAGAATCCGCCTTCCAATGCAGGGGATGCGGGTTCCATCCCTGGTCGGGGAACTAAGATCCCACGTGCCGCGGGTCAACTAAGCCCGAGTGCCGTAACTACTGAGCCTGCACTCTAGAGCCCACGTGCCACAACTAGAGAGAAGCCCGCAATGAAGAGCCCGTGCGCCACAACTGGGACCTGACGCAGCCAAATAAATAAATAAATAAATAAATAAATAAAAACAAACTTTAAAATATAAAATAAAAAATAAAATAAAATACATTGACATGTAATGGGTTGAATAAGTATATATTCAAAACTTTTTTCAATTTAATTTGTAATACAGTAAATATCAATAGGTATAATTCACATAAACAAGAGCTCTTTGGGGTCCTTAATTTTTAAGAGTGCAAAGGGTTCCTCAGCTCAAGATTTCTGAAAGCTGCTGCACTAAAATGATTATTCAAATTCAGTCTGGATCTTAGATCTTCTTTTGAATATTTTTTACCTCACAAAGGTGGGGAAATTCTATCTACTATTTCCATCCTCACCTATATCATAGGCTTTTATTATAACAACTCTTATTCATATATTTCTATAAATATAAATAAAAAAGGAAAAAGGAAGAGGGAATTGGAAGCCCCATCCCATAGAACCCAGAAAATACATACACGTGAGTAAAAAATCTGTCCCTGAGAAATACAAATTTCTTCTGGTATGAGCTGAAGTGTATATAATTGTGTGTCAAAATAATTAAAATGTTACTTTTAAAAAAAAAAGAGGATAATGTCATCCTAGTCTATTCCCAACTCCCATTTCTGTAAAGTCACAATCTCATAGCCTTTTTTTAAACAGCTTTCCTGAAATATAATTCATATATCATATAGTGTATAATTAGATGGCTTTTAGCATATTTAAGAATTGTGCATCCATCACACAATCAATTTCTGAACATTTCCATTACCCCAGAAGGAAATTCTGTACCCATTAGCCATCACCCCTCAACTCTCCCACACCCTCCAGCCCTTGGCAACCGCTAACCTACTTCCTGTCTCTACATTCACCTATTCTGGACATTTCATATAAATGGGATCATGCAGTATGTCATCCTTTGTGACTGGCTTCTTTCACTTAACATCATGGTTTCAAGGTTCATACAGATGTAACATGAATCAGTATTTTACTTCTTTTTATTGCCAACGAATATTCTATTGTATGACTATACCACATTTTAGGTATTCATTCATCAGCTGGTGGATATTTCGGTGGTTTCCACTTTATGGCTCTTATGAAAAATGCTGCTATGAACATGAGTGGACAAGTGTTTGTGTGAGTATGGGTTTTCATTTCTCTTGGGTATAGACCTAGGAGTGGAAGTGCTGGGCCAGATGGTAACTCTATGTTTGAGATTTTGACAAACTGCCAGACTTTTCCACAGGGGCTGAGCCATTTTACATTCTCACTAACAACACACAAAGGTTCTAACTTCTCCAGACCCTCACCAACGCTTGTTATTTTCCTTTTTAAAAATTCTAGCCATTCTGGTGTGTGTGAAGAGGCATCTCATTGTGGCTTTGGTTTGTCGTGGTCTTTTAATTGGGAATGAAGATTGTCAACTGGCAAATTCTAGCATCTCAGGCTTTAGATGCCCAAATTCCTCAAAACTCTTATTCTAATGGGGATGCTAACCTCAACAGTTTCACCTCCTAAGTAATTAAATTAATTTTAGTGCGTTTTATTTCTGTAGGTCATTTTGATAACCCTATTATCTGTCAGCATGATCCAGAGAATTCAGAAGCCCCACACATAGTCACAAGCTCGCTGACTTGCTTCTCTGTTCTCCCAGACGTAGAATCTATTAGGCAGCGTTTTGTGAAGTCAAGAGCACTGGCTTTGGGTCAGACCCCAGGTCAAAATAATCTCTAACTCTTCCCAGCCATGTGAACTTCATCGTGTAATTTATTTCCTCTCTCCAGTCTCAGTTTCTTCATCTATAAAATGGGACATCACCGCCTATCTAAGATCAGTATGCTGTAACAGTCAGAGTCATGAGCTCTGGAACCGATCTGCCTGGATTTATAATCCATTTCTGCAACTTCTCAGCTCTGTGACCTTGGGCAAGTTGCTTAACCTCTCTGATCCTTTGTTCATTCATCTGACACCTACTCACAGAAGTGAGATAAAGACCAAATGATGAAACTATGTAAAGTGGATGGCATATAGTAAATCACTCAACAAATGCTAGTTAGTGCTGTTATCTAATAGTAGTATTATCATGAAATTAAATAAGGCAAAAATGGGAAAGTTGGATGATGCCAAGTGTTGGGGATATGAGGAAAGAGTAACTTTTGTTGACCAACCTGGTAGAACTTAGTCAAGTTAAACATGTGTTTACTTTATGACCCAGCCATCCCATTCCAGTGTATATATTGCAGAAAAATTCTCAGAAAAGATCCACGAAGGAACATATGTATGAGAATGTTCATCAAAGTGCCGTGTGCGGGAGCAGGAGTTGGAGACACTTGTTACGGAGGACACGGATAAATAAAATGTGGCGGATACACGGTAGTTCACCATTCAGCAGTTAGGGAGCTACATATACAAATAAGAACAGAGACGGACCTTAAAATACGGTGTTGCACAAAAAAAGGGGAAAACCAAATGTATTAGCTGGGGATTTAACCAGGAAAGCAGAAAACATTTTAAGCATTTTAAAACAGAGAGGGAATTTAATATGGGGAATTGGTTACACAGGTGATGAAATATTTGAGAAACCACCAAGGGACAGGTGAGGCAGCCTAGGTGTTCACAACAGCAGGAAGTCATCACCACCATCCAAGGTTGGAGGGACAAGGGGATGAAATGATGTGACCTGAGTCCAGGGGCTGAGGTCATTGGGCAGAAGCTGGACCCGTGGCAGGGGGAGCTGGAGCTATGGGGAAACACAGCTGCTGCAGGAGATCCTAAAAAAGAGAGACAGAGGAGCGTGCACCCTATTCTCCCTTCGTCCATCCTCCGAGCTCCTGCCGTGCCTCCCACTGGCTAACCTCAGCCAAAGGCCGACCAGGGAACCTGGCAATGCTCCTTGCAGAGGTCAGTCCACCCCTACCTTCCCATCTCACACCACCCTGCACTGCCCTGTGATACCAAGCAGAGCAGGGAAAGAACAAGAAATGGATTTGAGAGTCAAAGACACCAGCCAGCACGTAGTTATTTATGTAAATTACAAATACATACACATTCAAAACAAAACTTCTTATTTCACAAAGAACCTACAAAATGAGGGACACGTAGAAAACACACGAGAATAATTGCCCATGCAGGGATGAGCCAGGGAGTACGAAATGGGGCTAAAAGGGAATAAACAAATAAATGAAACAAGAGCAGGGCTTTGCAGGAGCAGAAAGATACCTGCTCACAAACCGAAAAGTACTATTAACTACCACCAAGGTACATAAAAAAGAGGTTGAGCTGAAAATGACTATAGGGTAAGGGAATGTGATACCAGCTGTTGTTTAATTCCAATAGAAAAAGCGAATGAACATTTAGGTTATGAATTATTAGCACCTTAGCAGATATGTCAATTCTCACCTTCTTGCTTCTTAACAAAGAATCACAGAATCTAGAGTTGTAAAAGGACTTAGATCCTTTGCATCTTCTGGAAGGAACTTAATGTGTTAGGAAGACCACAGGCTTTACAGTCAGGGAGACTTGGGTTCTTACTGGCTGGAGGACTGTGCTTGCTAAACCTCTTGGAGCCTCAAAATCCTCACCTATAAAATCAGGGTATAATAAATACCTTGCAGGGAAGGGTTGGAAGTGATACACATACAACAATAAGCAGAGTGTCTGGGACACAGTTGACTTTCAATAAATGGGAGCTATCATCTAGTCCAAATCCCTCACTTCGCAGAGAAGGGATGGACACTACCATCTCATGGAAGTTGGAGGCATATCCAGGATCCTATTGGAAGAGCAGAGTTGATTACGGATTTTATTTTATTTATTTATTTTTGGCTGAGCCACTCAGCTTGTGGGATCTTAGTTCCCCGATCAGGGATGGAACCCAGGCCACGGCAGTGAGAGCACGGATTCCTAACCACTGGACCGCCGGGGAAGTCCCTAAATAGATTTTAAATATGGATACTTAAAATCCATCATCGGGAATTTCCCGGCGGTCCAGTGGTTAGGACTTGGTGCTGTCACTGCCATGGCCCGGGTTCAATCCCTGGTCAGGGAACTAAGATCCCACAAGCTGAGTGGCACGGCCAAAAAAAAAAAATCTTTTTAAATGGATTTCATGGGTATATACCTAGGACTGGAATTGAAGTTATGACCGTAGGATAAATTCCTAGAAGATTGCTGTGTCAAAAAGTTAATAAATGTATAGTTTTGTTAGATATTGCCAAATTCCACCCCTCAAAAGACTGTACATGTTTGCATTTCTACCAGAAATTTATGAGTGACTTGAACATCTTTTTTTTTCATTTTTTTTTTCATTTCTTTTATTATTTTTGGCTGTGTTGGGTCTTCGTTGCTGCGTACGGGCTTTTTATAGTTGCGGCGAGCGGGGGCTACTCTTCATTGCGGTGCATGGGGTTCTCGCTGCGGTGGCTTCTCTTGTGGCGGAGCACGGGCTCTAGGCGCGCGGGCTTCCGTAGTTGTGGCTCACGGGCTCTAGAGCACAGGCTCAGTAGTCGTGGCGCACGGGCTTAGTTGCTCCGTGGCATGTGGGATCTTCGTGGCCCAGGGTTTGAACCTGTGTCCCCTGCATTGGCAGGCGGATTCTTAACCACTGTGCCACTAGGGAAGCCCCAAACACTTTTTTAAAAGAGAAACATTCTGATTTATACAATGAGCAACTTCAGTATTACCTATAAGAAATATTTCATATGTACATGATATTCCCTAGGTTTTTGAAAGAATAGATGGGTGAAAAAAATCTGTATCTTTTTTTAATTGAAGTATAGTTGATTTACAATGTTGTGTTGCTTTCTGCTGTACAGCAAAGTGACTCAGTTATACATATATACATACTTTTTAATATTCTTTCCATTATGGTTTATCCCAGGACATTGAATTTAGTTCCCTGTGCTATACAGTAGGATCTTGTCCACCCAGAAAAATATATATCTTTGCATGAAGCTTTTTCATTCCACAAAACAGCTTGTCATCTTGATATTAACAGCCAATGCTACTAGTTCCACATTCTTGCCTCTTAGAACTTGAAGTGGGGATTCAAATTGCCAGGTCTAAATTTGTAAATCCTAGAAGTTAGATTCAAAACTTTATCAAGAAAGTTTAACAAGGCATGAAACATCTTTAGGTCAGAATGAAAGACACATACATCGATATTGGCTGCACTTTCCCACCATTTTGAAATAGTCTTCCTGCCATTCTCAGTGACAGTTATATTCCCACTCCTCGGAGCTTCTGCTTTGCTCACTCAAAACCGTTAATTTATCCTGTTACAGATTGTTTAGTGTGGGTTGTCAAGACCTATAAAGAGCTTGGGATTTTACTCTTCCTGCAAGCTAACAAGTTAGCCTACCACAGTTTCATGGATGCTGACAGACCACACAAAAGTCCAAGTCCGAGACAGAAGATTTTATTACTCACAGTAACAGCAGCAGCCAGAATATCAGCATTTCCTTGCACTGCTTACCAGAGCCCTAGTAGCCACAGGGCAATGGGAGAAGGGTGAGGTGACACCCGCACATGGAATGGGTTGCATTACAGGAGAGGAAACTTCAGCTTAGGGAGCCCAAATCTTTTAGAATGGGCGTAAACTTGACTTTGCTCTGGTCACTCTACAAATGACTTTGACAGCCTGTAGAATTAAAAAAATAAACAGACTTCACTTGTCTAAGATAGGAAATCCAGGACCCCAGTACAAAAGGGGTAATAGCTCAAGTCATCACCATCATCAATACCATCCGAATTGGATTAAGATTTATGGACTTGGTTGGGGGAGCAAATAATATAATTTGGCGTATTAAAAATATTTGTCTAGGGAAGTCCCTGGCGGTCCAGTGGTTAGGACTCGGCATTTCCACAGCAGGGGTTCAATCCTTGGTCAGGGAACTAAGATCTCCCAAGCCACGTGGTGCGACCAAAAAAAAAAAAAAAACTGTATTCAAAAAACTTTTCAGTCTATTTTTAGAGATTCATAGTCCTGCGTGTATGGGTGGGAGTGGATGGGGAGAAGGCAGAGGAAGCAAATTTTGGTTCAATCCCTGGTCGGGGAACAAAGATCCCACAAGCCTCGCGGCACGGCCAAAAAACAAGAGTTTTTTTCCATATCATATTTCTGTGGCAATTTAGTGCCTAGAGAAGTTTTAGCACTCTTTGTCATGTGCCACTCTGAACTACTGCCATACAGGTTCATCTCTTAATCTGGCCCTAATCACTACCATCATGGTGAACAGGCGCTATCTACTGAGTATTTATTGTATCTTTGGTGCTCTGTTAAGTGCTGATCTAAGAAAGGTAGGGAGGTAGGAAGGGAATCGATATTTTGTGTCAGGTGCTGCGCTAGTACACAGTTTCCCTTAGTCATCACAGCTCTACTCTAACTAAGGCCCAGAGGGGCAAGTAACTTAAATGATGGTAATAAGTGACAGAACTGGGTTCAAAATTCTGACATCAGAATCCATGGTGAGGGCTTCCCTGGTGGCGCAGTGGTTGAGAGTCTGCCTGCCAATGCGGGGGACACGGGTTCGAGCCCTGGTCTGGGAAGATCCCACATGCCACGGAGCAACTGGGCCCGTGAGCCACAATTACTGAGCCTGCGCGTCTGGAGCCTGTGCTCTGCAACAAGAGAGGCCGCGATGGTGAGAGGCCCGCGCACCGCGATGAAGAGTGGTCCCCACTTGCCGCAACTGGAGAAGGCCCTCACACAGAAACGAAGACTCGACACAGTCATAAATAAATAAATAAAAGAACATGAATTTCTAAAAAAAAAAAAAAAAAAAGAATCCATGGTGAGTTCAGAAAATTCATCTTGGAATTCAAGAACATTGTAACTCAGGGAAGAGCTCTGTGCAATGAAAGAATAGTACTAATGTATGTTGAATATTAAATGTGATTATAGACAATTACAGGACAATTTCCCTAGTTAGAACAGTTACTGCCATAGTCTAGGGTAGTAGTTAGGTCTATCACCCACTGCTCCGTGTACTCAAGCGGACCAAGAATGGTTTTCTGAGGAAGGTTTAGCAGAGTGCGTAGGTGGGTAACATTTGTTTAGGGATTTGACGTGGGTGCTCACTTTAATTTTCACCAGAGGAATTTAAATTCAAATCTTACATTTCTACTACCTTGCTTTTTCCTTCAGAGAAAAAGCATAAGTCCTCAGACTAGAACTTCCTCAACCTCTTTGAGCTCCCCACCCCAAACTGTATCTGGCATCTGCACCTATTTTTTTAAAAATTGAAGTAGCGTTGATTTACAATGTTGTGTTAATTTCTGCGGTATAGCAAAGCAATTCAGTTATACACATATAGACATTCTTTTTTGTATTCTTTTCCCTTATGGTTTATCACAGGATATTGAATATGGTTCCCTGTGCTATACAGTAGGACCTTGTTGTCCATCCATTCTATATATAATAGTTTGCATCCACTAACCCCAAACTCCCGATCCATCCCCCCCCCACCCCCCTCCCTCCTGGCAACCACAAGTCTGTTCTCTATATCTGTGAGTCTGTTTCTGTTTCATAAATAGGTTCATTTGTGTCATGTTTTAGATTCCACATATAAGTGATATCATGCGATATTTGTCTTTCTCTGTCTGACTTACTTCTCTTAGTGTGATAATCTCTAGGTCCATCCATGTTGCTGCAAATGGCGTTATTTCATTCTTTTTTACGGCTGAGTAGTATTCATTGTGTGTATATATATACCACATCTTCTTGATCCACTCACCTGTTGATGGACATTTAGGTCGCTTCCATGTCTTGGCTACTGTGAATAGTCTGCACCCATTCTTGACTCCTTGTCCCTGCTCATGTTGAAGAGATGCCGTCCCCCATCTAGAGCTGATTCTTACACCCATCACCCTCTTTCCTCTTCCGGTCCAGCTCCATCAAGTATCCTTTCTCAGATGGTGTCTTTAACCATTAAGTCTCTACCAGCTCTTTCCTATCAGCATTTAAACTTGAACCAGGCTTTGCCTCCTTAAATGACTCTTCCTTTATCCTATATATATTTTTCTGTGGAATATGTTATTTCCTTCCTTCGCAGCCAAGTTTCTGTGAAGAACTGTCTGTATTCATGGTCTTTGCTTCCTACTTCCCATTTAAGTGTCTACCCACCACAATCATTACAACAAAGTAAAATAGGCCAAAATTGGTGCCTCAGTTTTCTCATCTCTAAAATAAGGATAATAACAATACCCACCTCAGGACTGTGGAGATTAAATGGGTTATTATATATAAAGCCCTTAGGACAGTACCTGGCACATAATATGCTCTGGAAGTGTTACCTATCATTACTAATATTATAATCGTTTCTTAATTACACAGCTGCAAGCGTAAGGATAAGAAAAAGAGAACCCTACACAGCCAACCTCACTGTTTTGCCCAACTAAACAACAGCTACAGCTATTGGAAAGCGAATTTTTTAAGGACACATTCCAGTAAATGGCTTAATAGGCTGTAAACCCCATTCATGCATGTCTCTTATTCTTTGTTCTGTTCCCAGAGCTCGGCACAAGGTCTGGCATAGAACAAATACTCAATATCCATCTATCTTTCTATCATCTGTCCATCTAATATTTATCTATCTTAATGGATAGGCACTTGATATGTGCCTTAACTTAACGGATAGGCACTTGATAACAAACAGTCCTTCTACCTCCAAAAAGAACTGGATATATCTGCCGGCTCGCTATATTTTAAAAATTCGTTTAAATTTAGTATACTTTTTTCGTTTATTCAGAATCAACCATAAACTACACCCACAGCCAGCCAGAGGCTTTTAACCCAAGAATGAACAAAAAGGCCCGTTTGCTCAGTAAGTGTTCTGATAATACTTAAAAAAAAAAAATACATGCTGGTAGTTTTACCCAATAAAAACAAATGGAAATTTATGAGAGAGAAGAAAAGAAAATCCCCAGTTACCTCCCGGTCTCCTAGGAGACGTGGTCTGACGTCACTGAGCGGGGCGGGGGGCGGTCGCACGCCCTGCTGCGCATGCTCGCCGGCTCACCGGCCGAGGGCGGGCGCAGTGCGCATGCTCGCGCCCGGGTCAGCGGGTCAGCGTCTCTGACTGGCTGCGGGACCGAGGCCGCGCAGTAAATGGCGCAGCTGGCGGGAAAGTTGAGTGGCTGGTGCGCCGAGCCTCCGGGGCGATGTGTAGTGACTTCCATAGGGCTGAGTCTGGGACGGAGGTGAGAGCTGCCGAGGTGGGAGCTAGGGAGACGAGAACAGGGTCGTGGGCGGGCGAGGGAGCCCCGAGGGTGCGGGAGGCCGTGGCGCCCCGGGGAGGGGGAGGCGCGCGGGGCCCGGACGCCGGCGAGCCTAGAGCCCCGCCCCCCAAGCCTGTGTCCCCCGAGCCGGCCCCCGAGACCGCCAGCATTACGGTCCAAACCTGTCATGCGTGAACCAGTCAGACTTGGTACGGTGTGCAAGAGAGGCTAGGAAAAGCAGGGGATCGCCAGGCGGAGCGCTCATAGACTTTTCTAGAACAGTGGTATCTGAGTAGGTGGCTCCACCTGTTCCCTCTGTTCTGTACATCTTTTGCCTACGGCATTCAGCCTCGCTATCGCGGCTTACATTTCCAGCCTAAGCATCCAGGGCCACACAAGTCATGTGGTGTCTGCAAAGATTTATTCAGGAATTCAACCAGCAAGTATCAAGCACTTATTACGTGTCAACCGCTGGTTAAGGAACAGGAGTAAGAAACGCAAGAAACAGCTTCTGCTTTTGCAGGACAAGTAAGGGAGGCTGCGTACAAATTACAGGACGGTTGGTAGATCGTGCCGTCCAGCCGAGGGGCGGGCAGCCTGGACGACTAACTGGGAGGAGGAGGGGACAGCTGAGGTTGGTGGCTTTGGATGGTCGGTGGCTTGGCAAGGAGGGGGTGGCATTCGGGGCAGGGAGTTGCAAGTATGTGGGTTCTGCCTTGAGCAAGGGCGTCACTGATTTAGGGGAATTGCAAGTAGTTCTCTGTAGACGGACAAAGCTAGTGGGGAAACACTGTTGGGAAGTTAAGCCCTGAGAAATAGGCAGAGGCAGGTTAGGGAGGATCTTTTATACAGAGGAGGGAGGGGAAGCGATAACCCTTAAACGATCAACAGGCTCTTTCTGTGAAGGACCAGAGTAGATAGTCTGTATTTAGGCTTTGTGGGCCATTCGGTCTCGGTCACAGCTACTAGCTCTGCTGTTCTAATGTGAAGGCAGCCAGAGGTGTGTAAACAAATCAGCATGGCTGTGTTCCAGTAAACCTTTTATTTTTTAAACTTCAGGATTTGGCCCGCCGGCCATAGTTTGCCAACCCTTGCTCCTTCCGAGTAGAGGCGCTGCTCCCTGTAAGAACTGCTACAGTTACAACCTTACTGATTGAAATGATAATTTGAAACGCAGGTTAAACTCAGATGACTTTTGCAATCAGAACAAGCCTAACATCCAGAAAACGAGAGCCCAGTGCAGTCGAGGCACTGAACAAAGAGCTTAGCATCATATCGTTTGCCTGCCACGGCTGTCTGGAGATCCTAAGCAAGATTACCTCACTCATATTACTTTGGAGTACAGTGGGGTGGAGGGGAGAAGATTAGTGAGCTGGGCAGTTGGTGCTGCTTTATTCTTTTTCCTTTTTGTCAACAAAACCAACTAAGCAACCCTCTCTTCCCTTAAGTGCTGGGCACTGTATGGCCATTGCTTAATTTGTTTGGATTCTATTGTCTTTCTTTGTACATCAGTCTACTAGATGGATCCTACCTGGAGGCATTGTGTTGAGGAAGATATCTGAGGTCACAAATTATCCCAAGAAGCTGAAATAAACTACTTAATTTTTTTTATTTAAAAAAAATATTTATTTATTATTTTATATATTTGTTTTGGCTGCACCAGGTCTTAGTGGCGGCATGCGGGATCTTTAGTTGTGGCGTGTGGACTCAGTTGTGGTATGCATGCAGGATCTAGCTCCCTGACCAGGAATCGAACCCAGGCCCCCTGCATTGGGAGCGTGGAGTCTTACCCACTGGACCACCAGGGAAGTCCTGAAATAAACTACTTTAAATTTTTAATTCACAAGAATAACCACCTTATAAAATAGCTAACCTTTCCCACGTCTTGTGAGTAGTAGGGAAGAGACATTTCATACAGGGTCTTCCAAGAAAACAAAGTCGCAAAGAATATTTTCCTTTAACAGATTCTAGGGATGCAATTTAGGGTAGGCCAGATAGCTGAGTGGAAAACTTATATAAGGAGCCCTTGATTTAAAGAAGACACACATTGGAATGCAATTTACAGTAGAATAATCTGTTCTTTACCTTACTTTTGCACAGTAACAATGGCATTTTTTACTTTTACATTCCTCTGAGAGTATTAGAAAAGATTTTGGCAATATTTTGGTATCATCCACCAGATGGCTTCATTTGCGCATACTTGTTAAATAGTGGCGTCCTAAAGCGGTCCGCAACCTTTTTGGCACCAAGGACCGGTTTCGTGGAAGACAGTTTTTCCGTGGATGGGGGTGGGGGGGGTTGGTTCAGGTGGGAACGCGAGCGATGGGGACAAGCAGACGAAGCTTCACTCCCCCGCCGCTCACCTGCTGCTGTGTGGCCGCTTCCTAACGGGCCGCGGGCCCAAACCCGTCTGAGGCCCGGGGGTTGGGGACCCCTGGTGTACTTTACATTTTCTCAAAAATGCTGAAAATGCCTTGAGTTTAAAAGTAATCAATGGATAGATTCAAAGTGTCCAGTTTTGGTTGTCATGCACAGCATACTGTTTCCTCTCTTTATTATAATAGTTTATATTAAAGTAGTACATGCTTATGACAGAAAATTCCAGTAGTACTGAAGTGAAAAGTAGGAAACTTCTCCATCCCAATTATCATTTCTCAAGGTGAATTTTTACACATTTTCCCAGAAGTTTTCTAATGTCATCATTCTGGGGGCTGAGATAGAGAACCCTGGACCATGGCTGTAGTCTTGGTTCAGCCGGGAGCAAGCTGGGTGATTTTGGATAAGTTATTAAACCTTGGCTTCTACCTTTGTAAAAGGAGGGCGGTAGATGACGATTTCTCAGTTGTCTTTCAGCTGTACTCCTAGGAGGTGGGTCCCTATATTTCTATGTATCCTTTCACTAAGCACAGTATTCTCTGCACGGTAAACACTTGATAACTATTTATTAATAATAATGACTGGTTTTCTTTTTTTTATTTATTTTTTGCCTGCACCGTGCGGCTTCTGGGATCTTAGTTCCCCGACCAGGGATTGAGTCCACGCCCACGGCAGTGAAAGCGCAGAGTCCTAACCACTGGACCACCAGAGAATTCCCTGGTTTTCTTTTCTTAGAAAAGGTTCAGGGTGGCCTTTTTGCCAGAGGCAAATATTAAATAAGAAAATATTTAGCATTTAATAATATTTTGGTCTCTCACGGTAGACTTAGAACAACATCTGTCCCCGTCTCTCTTTGCTTCCCTTCTTACCCAGAATAGAATCAGTGCTCCATCATTACCGTTCCTCCATTATGAGTACTTTCAACTTCCTTGACTCTTTAAATCCTAACCTACTTTCCTAACCGTGGTTAAACCCAGCTGTCTGCTTTCACTGTCTGTCCACTCAGCTGAATATTGCTAAAGAAAATCACAACCAGACCGACTGATTTCATTTTAAATTTGTAACCATCAGGTTCAAGTGGACTCCCAGCCCACTTGTGTTTTTCTAGTAATTCATTCACTTTCTCCCTACAAAACACCTGTCATCAAATCCAACCTTACGCCTGAATTCCAGACACACGTGTTCTAGTATCTTCTTACCCACATACCCACGTGGATGTCTTATAGGCATCCCAGACTTAACATTCTCATCATGATTGACTCCTGGACGCAGAGACAACATGAGAAAAGTTTTAATATGCCCTACACTGAAGTCTTGGTTTACCACCACACATGTACACCCAGCCCCAGCCTGCTTCCTCCCAGGCCTTCCCTGTCTTGTTAAATGGTGAATTTGTTCTACCTGTTGCTCAAACCAAAAACTAAGTCATTCTTGAATCCTCTTTTCCTCCCATATCAGCCCACGTCCATTAGCACATCCCATTTTCTCTGCCTTCAATATATATCATGGATTTGACCACGTTTCACTACTTTTTACTGCAGCCATTCCTATTCCTAGTAACCATCACCTGCTTGACTGCAGTAACCTTCTAACTCGGCTCTGCTCCACCCTTTTCACACTTATTCTAATATATTTTCCACACAGTATCCAGGGTGATCCATTCAAAATGTAAGCAGACTCTACTGTTCAAAGTTTTCCAGAGGCTCCTGTATCATTTATAGTAAAATCCAGAATCCTGTTTCCTCCACTGATGCATGATTTGCAAATTGTATGATTTGCCCTTCAGCCCCGCCTCGGATCTCTTCTCCTGATCTCATCTTCCACTCTCCCTCACTCTTCTTCAGACACACTGTTGTCCTTGCTATTCCTTGAATGTGCCAAGTGTGCTTCAGCCTCAGAGCCTTTGCAGTTCCTTCAGAAATTGACACGGTTTGCCGCCTCACTTGCTTCATGTTTCTTAGAGGAGAAGCTTTTCCATCCAGTATAAGGAGGTCCTTCCTACTGTTAATCTTTATTCCTTTACTCTGTTTCTGTTTCTTTTTCTTCTTTACCCTTACCACATCTGACATCTTATATTGTTTATATGTTGTCTTCCCACTTCCCACCCCTGCCATTGAAGGATCATGATTGTTCTCTGTTGGGATTACCCCTTTAAGTCTCAGTGTTTAGAACAATATTTAGCCCACAGTAGGTGCTCAGTAATTGTTTAATTATAAATTTCATGCCTTCCCTTTCTTCCTTCTTTCTACCTTGCCTCATGTGTCATTGAGAAAACAAACAAAAAAAAATCACAGGAACTCCCTTATTTTTTCCTGTTGTCTGTTACTGATTTCTAGTTTGTTTCCATTATAGTCAAACATACTCTGTATGACTTCAGTTCTTTTATGATTGTTGAGGTTTGTTTTATGGCCCCAGGGTGTGATCTAGCTTGATGAATGTTCCATGGGCACTTGAAAAAAAAATGTACACTCAGCTATTGTTGGGTCAAATGTTCTGTGTATATGAATTAGATCCTGTTGGTTGTGTTGTTCAGATCTTCTAGTAAGTCTTTTGGTTTCTGAGAAGTGGGTGTTGAAGTCCCAACTATACTTGTGAGTTTGTCTGTTTCTCCTTTCAGCTGTATGAGTTTTGCTTCATGTATTTTGAGACTGTGTCTGATATGTACACATTTAGGATCACATGTCTTCCTAGTGAATTGATGCTTTTATCATTATGTAGTGTCCCTCTTTGTCTCTAGTAATTTTCTTTGCTCTGAAGTCTACTTTATTGGGTAGTAATATAGCAATTCCTGCTTTTTCATCAAGTCTGTATTGATAAAAAGTACATGTACTGATTTTCTCTGAATTCCCTCCTGCAAAGTAGAATATTTTTGCTTCTGAGAAAGAGCAGCTTCTCCACTTGTGATATGAATTCCATCCACCCCACTCCACCCCCTCTAGGACATCACTCCTGCAGGTATCGCCAGTTTTTCTGTCTTCTGCATCTGCAGTCTCCTTTCTACCAATAATTTCCGTCAGTATCCTAACATAAAGCAGTACACACAAAACAAACCAGAAAACTCCGTACACACCAGCCCCTACCAGCCCCATTCCCTTCCTCCTCTGTAGAGCCCTCCTCCCTTGTACTCTGGCCTGAGTCTGCTTTTCTCTCATTCACTCTTTAGCCCACTGTAATCTGGCTTCTGTCTCCATATTCCACCAAAAGTGCTCTTGTCAGGGTTACCATAGAACTTCATGTTGCCAAATGCTCATTTCTAAGCACCCCTCCTCCTACACTAGAAACAGCAGAATATGCACTTCCTGCAGGCAAGCTGTCAGGACCCAGGATGGGGCCAATCAATGTGTGTCTAGTTCCTGCTCTCAAAATAACCCATCAGAAAAACCTCTTCTTCCCTGGGGAAGAGAGAACAGGAGGATGGGAGCATACACCAGAGGTGTTTCTCCAGTAGAGTTCCTCACATACAGGGGAGGTGGGGGAGGGGTAAGTGTCCCTCCAGTGTTAAGCTTCTGCAGTTTTGATTCTGTGCTTTATTGTCTCTTTCTGGGATCTTGCATATAGCTGATTTTTCTGTCTAAATGACATTTTGAAGCATAGTCTGATATAACTTCCTAGTGAAATCTTAACTATACATTTAATGAAATTACTAACTTGTGGTCTGTAATAAATTTAAAATTTAGTCCTTATAAATTCTGCTAGAAATGAATGCTTCTTAGGTACATATAGTAATTTTTGCTTGACTTTTTATATATCTATTTTTCCTTCTTATAGGATGATTGCTTTTTAAAAAATATTAGTTATAAAGGCAGCAGCTCTTTGGGGACTATACTTAGAAACAATGGAATTTTTTTGATTTAGTATTCGAGTAACAATTGTCTTTTCCATATAATTTAGACGAAAGCTTTATGAAGAGCCAGGCCTAGTACTCTGCCCTGAAGGGCAATTGAATTTTCTAAGTGGCAGAGGAGCCTAATTTCACAAGTGAAAAAGAATTAGTCCGTGAATTTAAGGGACTACCATGGTAAGGGCCAAATTTTGCATTGATCACATACATGTTGACATAGCTGCTGCTTTCCCTTGCCATCTTACACATTCCAACTCCTCTCTTACTTTCTGTATGTTATAGTTAACACATATTTGCCTGGAGTGAATTTCCTCTGTATATATGTAATAAAACTACTAAGAATTGTATTCAGTTTGTAGTGGAAATCCAGGCCTGTTATAGGGCAGGGGTGGGAATATTTGGTTTAGAGTGTTTGCTTCTTTAGGTAGACTTTTTTTTTTTTAATAAATTTATTTATTTTATTTATTTATTTTTGGCTGCACTGGGTCTTTGTTGCTGCGCGTGGGTTTTCTCTAGTTGCGGCGAGCGGGGGCTACTCTTCGTTGCGGTGCGCGGGCTTCTCATTGCGGTGGCTTCTCTTGTTGCAGAGCACCGGCTCTAGGCGCACGGGCTTCAGTAGTTGTGGCACGTGGGCTCAGAAGTTGTGGCTCGTGGGCTCTAGAGCACAGGCTCAGTAGTTGTGGCTTACGGGCTTAGTTGCTCCGCGGCATGTGGGATCCTCCCGGACCAGAGCTCGAACCCGTGTCCCCTGCATTGGCAGGCGGATTCTTAACCACTGCGCCACCAAGGAAGCCCTTTTAGGTAGACTTTTATACTTAACTGGTTTGAAACCTTGCTGCTGGGGTCCATCTGCAAACAGATTTAATCACAGAAGGTCAGGGGAAATGAGCCTTTATCCAAATGACAATTACATGCGCGTTTGCCTTAATGTCATTCATTTCTGGTTAACTTGATCTTTAAGCTCTCCTTCCTGCTCTAGTGTAAGCTTTTCCATAACCAAATGATGTTTTAAAACATCTGTATGATATGTATTCTACTTAACAGGCATTGAAGGTATATGATTGTCTATAAAACAGACTTTTGTTAATGAGTGTTAAGAACTTTGATGATAGCTGTAAGAACACTCAAGGACTTTTGTTTAGGAGAAGTTTGCATAGATTGTCCAAACATGTGAAAAATCTATGTAGTTGGAGGCTCTTTTTATTCTCCATCCTCCCCTAATTCTACCGACCTGTGACCTGTTTACCTTCAACTTAATAGGCAGCTACTAAGTTTCTGCCAAATGTAAAGCATTTTGGAATTGGTGGTGAGCCAGTTCCTTTCAAGCTCTTAGATCCAGATGAGGGAGACTGGTAGGTAATGTGTTCCTAAGTATAGGAATAGCTTCGTGGAAGGAGCTGGCCCTGAGGAATGTGTAGAATTTTCATTCATTCAATAGTCTAGGCCTTAGAGCATTTAATTGAGAGAATAGGGAAAGGACATTGCTCTATCAATGAATATTTTGTATGTGCCTGAAAGAACTGCATGCTAAATCTCTCTTTCAGAGTTAAAGTTGCCTCTCACACAGATTAGAATCGACTGTCCCTTTTTTATGCCTTCACAGAGCCCCATGTTATTTCTGTTGATATTATAGCACCTACAATACTTTGTTGTACTTTTTAAACCTTTGACTCTCCCTCATTAAATTCTTTGAGGATAGGAACTGTGTCTGTTGTATCTATATAAGTAAGGTGTTGTATCTATGCACCTTACTCAGTTCCTGGAATACACTTGACTTGCTTGAAATTTTTACCAATGAATATCTGTATAATTGAGTATCACCCCTTTTGCAGACTGTATACTAGCTCCAGTATTGATGTTGCTGTTGAAAACATTTGGGGCTCCTTGTGGTGTTAGAGGGAGTGCTAAGAGAGATGGTTGAGAGAGACCAGATAATTGCCTAGACAGGACTTCAGATTGGTTTGATATTCAGCTGAGTAGGTCCAAAAACTGTCATCCCTGTACTCAGATTTTTTCAGACTCAGTGATACTGATTCTGAGGCTCTGTAGCACAGGGGAAGAATTCCAGGCTTGGGGAGCCGGAGATCTCAGTTAAATCCCAACTCTGGCGTCTACTAGTTTTCTCATCTGAAAAATAGAATGATAACAAATAGAGTTAATGTGATAATTAAAAGAGATAATGTATATAAATTATGTACCACAGCAAGTACAAATAGTAGCTATTATTAGATAGCTATTGTTATGATAATAAAACCTGGCAGATACTGATTTACAAACCAAATGCCAAATCTATTAATTTACAATATTAGTGAAACTGCCAAATAGAGTAAAATTGTTGTGTCCACTGTGTATTCTTTCCCAGTTAGGAAATTTGGGCTCAGAAAGGTTGCTTAGAGAATCAAGAGAAATAGTTGAATTATCTTAATAGCTACCATCACCAAGCTTTGTTTGCCTGATGTGTTAGTCTTCCCTAAAAGGATTAAACTATCATGTCAAACAGAACTTACTTTGGTTCCCTTTACCCTGGCTTAATTTACTCTTTGCCCTTCTGAAACTCTAGATTGATTATACCTTGCTTCTTTCAGCTTATTCCTCAAATCTGGACAACATCGTTCATTTTAGTTTATATAATGGTCAGGTTAATGCCAAATTTTTAGGGTATTTTCTGCTTAGGTTTGGAAGATATCTCATCCCATCAAGTGACTTCTATAAATTGTTAATATTATCTATTTTTGTCAGAGTTAATCTATTTCCAGGTTCTGGGAGGTACTTTCACTTCCTCTGTATTCGGTATACTCTGCTTTTGGCATTGTAAAACACTGTTTTGAAATTTCTCATTGATAGGTAGTTTTCATCCTTTGAAAATGAATTTGACTTTTTAGTAATAGTGGAAAGTCAGATGCAAATCGGCAAAGTCAGCCAGTTTGATAAGAGGAGTAATACCATTTTTATCTAAGAGTCATGTCAATAAAATTCTAATCCTTTTCTGAATTCTGTCTTACAAGGAATTCTCCAGAGGAAGATTCTAAAATATCTTGAGCAATGACAGTAAGGGTAAACAGTTGGAGTAACTTCTCACGTTAATCATTCTGATGAGGACGTTGGTCATTTGTATACATGCTTTTTAAAACATTTTATAGTCATTTCATGTGTTCCATCTTGCCCACGCAAGTTTCTCTGTCTTCTTCTTTTGGACCCTCAACCTTCTAACCCAGTGGTTCTCATACTTCTTGGCCTTAGGACTGAATTACAGCATAATGGTTCAATATTTGTATGTAGTACAAAATGATCACCACAGTAGTTCCCAGTGAACATCCATAACCAGAAGGGTTGTTGTTTATGTGGGTTATATGTGTCAGTGAAATGGAGAAATTTAAAATACTTAGTGATTTCACCAATGCTTTAAGTATTGGGATGCTGTCAAGCTCACAGGAGTGGATAAAAGTTTTCCAAAATTCAAATTTTATCATTGGCAACAAATACTGTCAGTTAGTTTCCTTAAAGTGACCATCTGACTTTCTTTGTTTTCAGTAAAATGTCTGCCAAATAACAAAGTCTGTGTAATCCTAATTTGTCTATCAGTCATTCTTTCAAATAAAAGGGTGTTCTATGAAAAAGTATCCAGCTCAGGTAATCACACAAGTGCTTTTCCTAGAGAAAAACCATTGTATTTCAGTTTGGAGCAAAAGTGCTTTCTTTATCTGTGTGTGAAGTTGGGGTGAGTCCCCAAGACTGCCTTCACTTCAGACACCAACTACAGAGTTCCAGGTCCTCATGACCTCACTCATTCTGACATTAGTTGCATGTTTGGGGGTCCCCAAGACCACCTTCAGGTTCAGTGATTTGCTGGAAGGACTTACAGAATACGCTGAAAGCTTAGTCATGGTTATAGTTTACTACAGCAAAAGGATACAGATTAAAATCAGCCCAGGGAAGAGATATAATGGGACAAAATCCAGAATTCCAAATATGGAGCTTCCAATTGTCCTGTCCTAGTGGAGTATGGCAGTGCTAGCTTTCCCCAGCAGCAGTGGGGGACAGTATGCCAACCAAGGAAGCGCCCCTGAACTTTGGTGTCCAGAGTGCTCATGGGGCTTTGTCATGTAGACATCGTCAGCCCCCAACCAGCTGGCCTCTGTGTCCAGCCACTGATGCAGAGGTTGAGCCGACCCAAAGCCCTCACCTTCGCTCACGTTGTGAGACTACCTGGTGTGGCTCAGGGCCCCCAGGTAAACAAAGACACTTTTATCAGCAGGATTTTCCAAGAGACTTAGAGATTATCTCCCAGGAGCCAAGGACAAAGGCCAGACCTCTCTTTGGTCAAGGTTAAATTCTTTCCTACTAATATGTTTCCCACGTCATCACAGGGAATATTTTCAACAGTACTCAAAGGTTATGATTTAATATAGAGTTAATAGTTTTTACTGCCACATCAAAAACATTCTTATGCAAAGATAGTTTTGCTTGCTTGTTTGTTTTTCTGCGAGTGGTGAAGAATACCATGTGTACTAATATGGTTTGATGCCACTGCCTTGATTGTGCTGGGTGCCAGCAGTTTTACCTACCTTTGCTGCTGCACCATCAGTGCACGTGTCAGCATAGTGAGAAAGACAAATAATGTCTTAATATTTATGAACATAATTGACCACAGGTACACTCTCAGAAGCTCTGCTCTAACTCAAAGCACTCTTGAGTGTAGTTAGCAGTCTTTAGCTTGTTTTGTGATAAAATCTCATCTCCTAGAGGACCTAACTGCAGGTTCTTTGAGGGTAGCTTAATTATCTTCATTTCTGTAGTCTCCATTTTACCTGCCATAGTGCTTTGTACATAATAGACATTCAATAAATATTTGCCAAATTAATGTATAGAACCTTTTCATCACTGCAGGAAATCTTTCCAAAACTTTTGCTTCTGTTTTAAAAAAAAAAAAAAACCCCACAAAGGATGACTGCTTTTCTTCGTTTGTGGTACGCGTTTTTGTTGTTTAGAAGGGTTGTCAAATCTGTACTGTTTCCTTAGAACCTTGAGAATCAACTTTGATTTTATTTCCCACGTTGACATTTCAGTCTGTCTTGGAATTTTGCTGCCTGTAGTTCTAGCTCCTTCTGTCTTGGTACAGGCACTTCTCCACATTAGTGTGACAGACTTGAGCCTTTTCTCCACATCTGGCTTTGCTCTCAAATCTATCCCCTCGTAGCCACCAAGATGATCTGTTTGAAATGCAGATAATAATAGCTTATGCTTACTCTGTGCCAGGCACTCTTGGAACACATTGAATCCTCAACAGTCTTGTGAGGGAAATACTGTTTGTTTTGCTCACTTTACTGATGAGAAACCTCAGGCCCAAAGACCTAGCTGTCTACTCTTAACTGTTCTAGATTGCTTCTTAAAACCCCTTGCTCTTACCTACAAGCCAAAGAGCAAACTCCTAAAGGTGACATCCAAGACCCTTTGTGATCTGACTTCGGTTCTTTTAGGACTTCATTATCTCCTGCCAGTTTTGTGCCACAAGCTCTAGCAATTCAAATCTGCTTATAGTTTACCCACACACTGTGCTGTTATAACCTTTGCACCTTGGCTGATGTTGTCCCATCAGCCAGGTATGCCTGCTTGTGCCCTGTTCACGAATTCACGAATTCACGTGGGAGCTTCTCAGGGAAGTTTTTCTCCACCTTTCTCCATTGTCCCCTCCCCTCCCCTCCCCTAGATAAGGAGCTGGCGATGTAATGGGCAGACAGATTAAAAGCTGATACCTGATAACAAGTGTGGTGGGCAGAGTGAGAAAGGTAATTATAATGAGGAAGGAAGGTAAATACTTTGCAGTTAGCAGTTTGGTCCTGTGTCCCAAAGACCCTATCAGCTTCTTTGAGGACAGGGGCTCATTTTATACCAACAGTATTTGGTACGTTAACAAAAAATAAAGTGTTTTCTGAATAAATGAATACAACTTTTCTCCTAAACTATATTTTCTATTTCATAATTTCCTTCAGATCCTCAAAATGATGAAAAGTCTCTTACAGACTTTCGGAAAATTGAATAAATGTCGATTTCTAGGATTTTATATTTTTAAACAATGAGTTTTCCTTCTCTTTTTTTTCCCTTTCGCAAGCTCCTTGCCCGACTGGAAGGTAGAAGTTCCTTGAAAGAAATAGAACCACATCTGTTTGCTGATGAAGATTCACCTGTGCATGGTAAAAACACAATCTCAAGCCAAAATACAGTGTCATAAATTAAGTTTTATAAAACAAGTTTTTCCCTGCATATATTCATATACATACACACACTTCTAGCAACAGTCTATATAGGTTAAACTGTGAAATTAAAAACTGAGAAAGATGATGATGAGACTTTTTTTTTTTTTTTTTGATGAGACACTTTTAAGCCTTCATTATCTGTGTCAGATGAGATGAGGTTTGGTTTATTTGCAGTTAAGTCTTCAGTATGAAAACCTCTTTTATCCCAGCACAATATTTAATGGGAGTTTTGTTATTTATTTTTATTCTTTACAAGTTTGAGAATCCCAGGAAAGTCCTTTGGTAGTTGGTAGCTCTGTTAATATTTCTGCGATAGGGAGAATAATACCCACTTGTTTTACTGGCCCCTCTACACGAGGGAGAACTAGAAAAAAGGTAGTGTGCTTAGGTGGTTTTCTTCTTTGTTAATATAACAGCCTTAAAGAAATACAGTTCACCCATTTAAGTGTACAATTTGCACACTTAGGCATCTGTCGGCACAATCAATTCTAGAACATTTTCTTCACCCCAAAAAGAAACCGTTGCCTATTACTAGTCACTCCCCATTTCCTTTCACATCCCTTAGCTCTAGGCAACCACCAATCTACTTTCTGCCTCTGTAGATTTGCCTTTTCTGGACATTTCATGTAATTGGAATCATACAGTATGTGGTGTTTTGTCACTGACTTTTTCCACTTTGCTTAATATTTTCAAGATTTATCATATTGTAGCATGCATCAGTAGTTCATTCCTTTTTATTGAATAATAATATTCTGTTGTACCCATTCATCAGTTGGTGTGGACATTTGGGTTGTTTCTACTTTTTGGTTGTTACGACTAATGCTGCTATGATCATTTTGTGTACGAGTTTTTCTGTGGAGAAATGTTTTCAGTTTCCTTGGATAATACCTCTGAAAGGGACTGCTAGGTTGTATGGTAACTCTGTGTTTGACCTTTGGCAAAATTGCCAGACTGTTTTCCAAAGTAGCTGCTTGGGAATTGCCACATTTTACTTGCCACTATCAGTGAAGTGTATAGTGGTTCCAATTTCCCCACTTCCTGCAAACATGTTACTGTCTGTCTTTTTGATTATAGCCTTCCTAGTGAGTATGAAGTGATACCTCATTGTGGTTTTGATTTACATTTCGCTGATGGCTAATGGTATTAAGCATCTTTTACCACAATAAAAAAACAAAATGTCCTTCTTTGTCTCAAATAACAATTTTTGTCTTAAAGTATATTTTGTCTGATAATAGGCTAGCCACTTCAGCTCTCTTTTGGTTACTGTTTGGTTACTATCAGCCTTGTGCCATGAGATGTAAAGTGTGCCCATTGTAAACAACCTATAGTTGGATCATGTTTTTTTATTCCATTTTGTCAATCTGCCTTTTGTTTGGACAGTTTAATCCATTTATTACTATTATTAGTTAAGATAGGGTTTTTGACTGCCATTTTGCTATCTGTTTTATATGTGTCTTACGTCTTTTTTGTTTCTCTATTCATCCTTTACTGTCTTCTTTTGTGTTAAATAGATATTTTCTAGTGTAGCATTTTAATTCCTTGTCATTATTTTTACTTTTTTTTTTCTTTGAGTTATTTACCTCGTGATTGCCCTGAGGATTACAATTACCATCTTAATTTATAACAATCTGGTTTGGATTAAATACCATCTTAATTTCGATATTTTATAAAAAAACTTTGCTACCGTATAGCTCCATTCCTGTCCCCTTCCTCTGTGCTGTTTTAAATTACATATTTATACACGGTATGCCCTTAAACACACTTAAAATTTTGCTTAGTTAAAATCATTAAAATTACTTAATGCAGTTGTTTCTTAAATCAGATGAAAAAATAATTAAAAATATAAAACACTTATATTGTCTTTTATATTTACCTATGTAGTCCTATGTTCTTTATTAACTCATTTGGATTTGTTACTGTCTACTGCTGTCCTTTCATGCAGCCTGAAGGACTCCTTTTAGTATTTCCTATAGAGCATATCTGTTAAAAAAAAATTCTAAACTATCAATAATAAATGACAAATTTTGATCAAACATGTTAGACAAAAGATTGAACTGTTTTTATTCTATCAGAAAGGATATTATTAAGTTGAACCTTGCGAAACTGACATTAAAACATAGGTTCGAGGACTTCCTTGGTGGCCCAGTGGTTAAGAATCCGCCTGCCAATGCAGGGGACACGGGTTCCAGCCCTGGTCCAGGAAGATCCCACATGCCATGGAGCAACTAAGCCCGTGTGCCACAACCACTGAGCCTGTGCTCTAGAGCCCGAGAGCCACACTACTGAGCCCGTGTGCCACAACTACTGAAGCCCGCGCGCCTAGAGCCTGTGCTCCCCAACAAAGAGAAGCCACCTCAATGAGAAGCCTGTGCACCGCAGTGAAGACCCAGTGCAGCCAAAAATAAATAAAATGAAAACAAAAAAAAAATAGGTTTGAAGCACAGCTTATACATTTGAATATTACATTTATAGAAACTTTAAAAACACCATTATGTTCGGTCACTAACAAAAAAGTTTACTTAAAACTATCATAGCTCTTAGAGCTATAAAACTGGTTAGATGGAAAAAAAGAACTGGTTAGATGAATATTCATTGGAGCAACAGCATACATAAGACTGGGATTATAAGAGTTATTTATCAACCACAGCAGTTTATCAAAAACTGTTATAGGGAAGCTCAAGTTGAAGCAGTAAGCAATTTAGGTGTTACAGGGGTCTCTAATGCTGTTGTAAAACATATTTTTAATACTTTTTTTGGATAGTACTTATTCAGTACCATATACAGACTCATTACCACTTCAGTACTATAATGATTATACTCTGCAAATTCAACATATTTGTTATACAATTAGTAGGTTGGTACCTAGATGATGTATTTTTTGGCTTTTCTTTCTTTTACTTATTTTGAAGGCTCTTTAGATTCATAAACTCACTCCGACAATCTGTTACCCAAACCCCTTATGCATTCTATTTGTGAGAGTAACTATCAAGGCCAAACCATCCAGATTTTCTGATTTAGTTTAATTTGTCTAATGTCAAACTGTAGAGGTGATTTTTTTTTTGGGGGGGGGCTGTTTCCTTTAACTACCAGTTGTAATATGCAGTACTTTGCCTGGACTAGGGTGAGATTTTTTTAACAGCTCGCAGAAACTTACGAGATAGTGATTCAGATGCAGTTAAAAGGACTGTGTCTCCTCTACAGAACATAATGTTTGAATATTATTATTATTATTACTTTTTTGGCTGCATTGGGACTTCATTGCTGTGAGCGGGCTTTCTCTAGTTGCGGTGAGTGGAATCTACTCTTCGTAGCAGTGCACGGGCTTCTTATTGCGGTGGCTTCTCTTGTTGCGGAGCACAGGCTCTAAGTGCGTGGGCTTCAGTAGTTGTGGCGCGAGGGCTCAGTAGTTGTGGGTCGCAGGCTGTAGAGCGCAGGCTCAGTAGTTGTGGCTCACGGGCTTAGTTGCTCTGTGGCACGTGGGGTCTTCTGGGACCAGGGATCGAACCCGTGTCCCCTGCATTGGCAGGCGGATTCTTAACCACTGCGCCACCAGGGAGGTCCCTGAATATTATTTTTGATCTTATGATTAGATAGTAAATGTTTATAAAAATCAATGAAATTGATTTCAGTTCATCATTAAACATATTTGCAGGGACTCTAGTACAAGAAGTTAATGATAGTATTCATGTGTAATTTCCAAGTTTGCAGATTTTACTTACCCAGTTGTTATAAATGACCTTTCCCCCCACTTTGCTATTATCCTGTGAAAGGACAGGAGGGTTTCTATCTACCTAACAATCTCTTAGCCAGCCTTAAACTTTGCCTCAGTTTAACTTGTGCTGAACCAAGGCTCTAAGGAGTCCATATTTACACCACACCAGCTAGTGCTTAGTTAGCACATGGATTCAGAAAGCCTTGTTAAACCATGTAGGAAAGCCTTACTCTTTTGAGTTATGATGAAAAATGTTCACGAGCACCACCCCTCTCTCCAAGAAAATACGTGGCAAAGTGTTCATTTTTTCCCCTGTTCTGAGAATTCCAGAAAATATCCAGAGATATCTCACAGTTACCCTCTGACCAATACCATGTATTTCTAGCTCTCTGTGGAGTCCCTCCTCTTTTACTTCAGAATATGCTACATTTATCTTAATTTATCTTCATTTGACTCTCCAGCCTCGTGAAACTGCTACTGAATTTTTTACTTTTTAAATGAGCCTAAACCGTTGTGTTCTTTTCTAGTCCCTGATGTGTCCCTACCTTCCGCCACTCTGATTTCTCTCCTTGCTCTTACTCTAGAGGCAGTAACTGCTCCCTGTGGTGCCTTTTCAGCACATTGTCTTCTTTTTTTTTTAATAATAGACTTTTAAAAAAATATTTATTTATTTATTCGTTTTTGGCTGCGGTGGGTCTTAGTTTCAGCACGTAGGAGCTTTCATTGCAGCGTGCAGGCTCTTCGTTTTGGCACGCAGGCTTCTCTCTAGTGGCACACGGGCTCAGTAGTTACAGCGCACAGGCTCCAGAGGGCATGGGCTTAGTTGCTCCACGGCATGTGGGATCTTAGTTCCCCAACCAGGGATCGAATCCACGTCCCCTGCATTGGAAGGCGGATTCTTAACCACTGGACCACCAGGGAAGTCCCTCAGCCTATCTTCTGAGTATCTCAGTTTTTAAAGTTTGGTTCATAAAATAATGTTTACATTAAATGTGCTTTTGCAGGCTACACATTTACTGCTGTAAGGTTACTATCCAGGACCAGTTCAGTGATCTGTTTCCTACCTCTCCCCTGCCATTTTTTAAGTTTTAGAACTTTTCTGCTGCATTTAGTATTATTTAGTACTATTTCTATTAAATTTCTGTTTTATCTGTCTTTATGCTGACTTCTCTAACTGTGGATCTATCCCAAGAATTGAGTTTTGGCCCTCTATCTTAGTTTTAGGTTCACTCCCACCCCCCAAAGAGTTTTCTGTTCTCTATTTCTGTGTAACTTATTCCTAGATTGCTATATCCAGCCTCTTATTACTGTCATGAATCTTAAATCCTAGTGGCTGTAGGATATATTTATTTGTGACACCTAGAGATACATCTTAACATACCATTTTGAAAGCTAAATTCTTTTTTTTTGAAAGCTAAATTCTTGTTAGGATATTTACATGATTATGTGAATTAAAAATCTCTGCTCTGCTTATGTTTTTTTTTTTACACAGCACTTCCAAGCCTATCTCTGAGAACTTTTAAATCACTGCCTTAGGTTTAACCCTTACCTTCTAAGTGAAGGAGGCTGAAGACTTGATAGAAATGAAGTGTCAGCACACTCGGGCCCAGGGGCAGCTGGCCTTCACACCTGCTGACTCTGCTAACCAAAGCCACATCCCCACCTGTAACTCCCTACCACACCTGCTCCCTTTCAAAATGCCGTGTTCCAAAACTGACTTTCTTCACCAAATGAGAACTTACGTTTTCCTTCTTTAGATTTCTTCTAAGAAATTCTTAAGAAGAAAGTAATCTGATGAAATGCATTCAAAAGATACCGTACTTTGTGCTGGGGATAGAGTATTCAAGTCCCCACCTTAAAGTAGTGAACAAGAAATATAATCAGTCAAGCAAATCATCAAAAATGATATAGCATGTTAAATGTGATGACAGAAGATGATAAAGTTTGCTCTTCCCACCTCAGAGTGTTGTTACTAGGATCCAACGAGATACGCAGCCGTCCCTTTTCATTTGGAAAGCGCTATAAAAAGGTTGGTTACTGCTTCTCAGCCTCTCAGGCTGCCTTTCCTGGGGAAAGGAGAGAGGGTGCTTGTGTGTGGTCTGCTTGTCGGTCTCCGCATTGTGTTTCTGCGTGGTCCTCTGTGTCCTCCAAACCACTTTCAGATTAATCTTGCTAAGCTGTGTTTTCAGCTTTCCTTCCTATCATTAATATTGGTTCAGTGTTAATGTTTCTTCATCTAGTGCATGTAGCTTATTCTTTTTCTATAATATAGGGCGGTAAAAGATTTTTATTTGTGGGTGGGGAGAATTCCCACTTAGCTCATCAGTTATATAGTAGGAGAGAGTAACTGGAACATCTGGATTGAATATAGTTTTAGTCACTGTGTTAACTTTTAATAAGAGCATCCATGAACAATTGTTAATATGAAAATAGCTTTACTCCTTGAGGCTGGAATCTTGGGGGCAGGGGTTTGGGGGAGTCTTTTTAATTAAAATTTTGAATTGCAAATTGTATATAAGATTATAGTGGAAATTGGCTAAAGTTTTATACTACCTTAAATATGGTATGGTGACAGATTGCTAGGTTTCTTACACATTATTTGTGAATGTTCCAACATAACAATGGTTTGTTAGTAATAACAGGAAATAAAGTAACTGGATTCTCAGATGGACTTGTAGTTTGTTTAGGGCCTAAGAATCTGCATTTTTAACATAGTGTTTCCAATTATGTAGTTCAGCCGTAAATTAAGTGGCAAACAGGGACTTCCCTGGTGGTCCAGTGGTAAAGAATCTGCCTTCCAATGCAGGGGACACGGGTTTGATCCCTGGTCGGGGAACTAAGATCCCACATGCCGCGGGGCAACTAAGCCCACGTGCCACAACTACAGAGCCCACATGCCCTGGAGCCTGTGCACCACAACTAGAGAAGAGAAAACCTGCACACCACAACTAGAGAAAAGCCTGTGCGCCACAACGAAGAGCCCACATGCCACAACTAAGACCCCATGCAACCTAAAATAAATAAATAAATAATAAATAAATCTTTAAAAAAAATTAAATGGCAAGCAAACAAAAATTGGAAGGCCACTGTTTAGAGTGGATTTTGAAAAGCTCTGGAGGCTGGACAGTTTTCCCAGGTGTTTTATTTTATCTGTGCTGTCCTCAATGAAAGAGAGTTATTGGAAACTATATAGAAAGAGATTTGGGGTCTTCAAAGTTTAGAGTAGTTGACTTTGATTTATAATGCTAGGAAAATAATTCACAGTGCAGATGTCATTTCAGCAAGACAGTATCAAGCGATATTCACATAGCAAAGGGTAACTGAAGGCAGTTTGGAAACGTGCAGGGGTGTTTCACCTGAGGGATGCAGTTGGCACTTAGGGCCTGAAAGCTGTGGGTCCTTACTGCCTTGTATGTGTGAAACTGCACCATTGAGAACTGTTCCATCCATAATGCCAGCAATTTTGAGAAGCCCTGGTTAGGGACTGTTTCACTTGCACGTAGCGGAAGTCCAGCCTAGTGGCTTTTTTTTCTCGCACAGGTATGGAGGCAGGCTGGTGTGCGAGGTTCCGTATTGTCATCCACGTCCTGGGTGCCTCCTGTCTTCCTGCCCCACCCTCTTTAGGGTCTGCCCTCCTCAGTGTACACCTGTCATCCTCGCTGTCACCTCAGAGGAGGGAGCGGCAGAGCGGACAGAAGTGGCGCCTGTGTGAGGACAGCACAACTTGGAAACCCCAACAGACATCCACCTGCGTCTCATTGGCTACAGCGGTGCTACCTGCTGGCCTCTCTTTGCAAGGAAGACTGAGAAGAATCGTTTTTAAGCTGGGCACATTGCTTTTCCCCCAAATTGGGGTTTTTATACTTAAGGAAAATTGAGAAACTGGATATGGGATAATTAACTACCAGAAATGGTGTGTACCAGTAGTCAGTAGCTTTTTAAAAGACCCTAGATCTGTGGCACTTTATTCTTAGTGCTATAATATCACCAATTTAAGTGTGAGTGTTATGTGGACCCCTCCCCAGGAGATTCCCTTAGGCCCATTTCAACCATGTCATTTTGTTTTTCAAATTTTCTTTGTGCTAATTAATAGCCAACACCTTTCTCAGAGGTGAAATTTAGTGATTTACTTTTTATTTCCTTATTTATTTGTATTTGCTTATACAAATCCGTTTTGGCAAATGGATTTAGATTTTCTTTCAAAAGGAAAAAATTTCAGTAAATGTCTTTTTAAACATTTTTGCACACTTTTCATCTTGTAGGCTATCATTATTGTGCTGCTGCATTTTGACGGACATTTTTAAATTTTACACAGGTGAAATTCTTGAATTTCATGGTCCAGAAGGAACAGGAAAAACAGAAATGCTTTATCATTTAACAGCACGATGTATACTTCCGAAATCGGAAGGCGGACTGGGAGGGGAAGTCTTGTTTATTGACACAGATTACCACTTCGATATACTTCGGCTCGTCACGGTTCTTGAGCACAGACTCTCCGAAAGCTCTGAAGAAGCCATAAAACACTGCCTTGGGAGATTTTTTCTGGTGTACTGCAGTAGCAGCACCCAGTTACTTCTCACACTGTACTCACTAGAAACTATGTTCTGTAGTCACCCCTCTCTCTGCCTGTTGATTTTGGATAGCCTGTCAGCTTTTTATTGGGTAGACCGTGTCAATGGAGGAGAAAGTGTTAACTTACAGGAGTCCACTCTGAAGAAATGTTCCCAACTCTTAGAGAAGCTGGTGAATGAGTATCGATTGGCTCTTTTTGCAACAACACAAAGTATAATGCAGAAAACCTCAAACTCAGCAGAAGGGCCTTCTTGTGCCTTTAATCGCCAGAGTGATGTGGATGTAGACTATAGACCCTATCTCTGTAAGGCGTGGCAACAAGTGGTAAAGCATAGAATATTCTTCTCCAAACAAGATGATTCCAAAACCAGCAACCAGTTTTCTTTAGTTTCACGTCATTTAAAAAGTAACAACTTAAAAAAACATTTTTTTATTATTGGAGAAAGTGGTGTTGAGTTTTGTTGATATGTAACGTAAAATAGTCTTTTTGTAGGATATCATGCAAGTTTTAAAACGTCTTTAATAGGCTAAAATGATTTGATTCTAAAGTTCTTAAACTCTAAGGGAATTTAACATAACTGTGTTTCTATATAGAATGGATTTCTTAAACTAGTGCAGTAGAACCTTAGACTCTTCTTCCCTAGGTTGTTGAAGATTATTCAAAGTGATAATAACAATTAAGCTATATTAAGTTGTTTTAAAACCAAATAAATAAGATATACATTTCAGTCCAAATAAAGTGGAATTTTCTAACTTTGTGTCACATTTCTGGAATTCAGTTAAATACTTGTTTAGGAAAGTTGAAATGCATTTCTGATTTTTCATATGTAACTCCTTTAAGAAGCCGTAAATTTGGAAAATGTTTCTGTAGAGCTGTTATTTCTGTAAAGAGGATGAAAACAAGGAGCCTACCCAATCTGCCTTTCACACCAAAGACTATGGAAAGTCAGAGCATTTTGATCTGTTATACTGAATTCGAAGATGGAGCTGCATTATGGTTGAGTTTCTGTATAATTTTTAAAACACAGGGAAAGAAGATACCCATTCAAGGAGTTCTGTGAATATTGAAATTTTCATCTTTCTTGTTAAGCGATAGATAAATGCTAAAACTATATAGTAACTGTATGTTACTTGCGTTTTCTTACCCATTTAGAATACTTCAGACACACTCTGAAATGAATTGAAATGTTTCCAGCTGAGAGCTGGGCAAGGCTCTATGTACCTTGGCCCCAGTAATGACCAGAAAGGGGAGCGTGCACCTCCAGGGGCACACAAGGTAGTGTGTTGTGGAAGAGGAAGAAAATTTTAGAACTTTGATTTATATATTTTAATCTAAGAAAAGATTAAATTATATCAATATTTGATAATTCAGACTGACCCTGGCACTCACTCAACCTATATATCAGATTGCCTTATGTCACCTGTATATTTGAGGTATCCTGTGGGAAAAGTGGATAGAATTGACAGTGGTGTTCTCACAGGTATGTTCATTTATATGTAACCTATTTAGTTAAAATTAACTGTACGTTCACTTATCTAACGAAGATTCTTTATAAGGGCTTAAAGGATCCTCTTCATAATGCAGGCATAGCAGATGTAGCATGTGCTGTCCATACCTGGAGCTCCTGTAGCTTACCTGCAGTTCCCAAAACCCAAAGACTTCTGAAGGTGTCTCTGGACGCCAGAGCCTGCTGGGCTGCATGGGGCCCAAACCTGGCAGCCCTTACGCAGGGAGGGCCAGGGTTTGGTAGATTAACGCACCTGCTTCCTCACCCCTCAGTGAGGACAACGACGTGTGTCTCAGGGTGGCCCTGGTAGGACTGATGCCCAGTCACTTACAGCAATAATCTATTCATTAACTCACTGTTTATTGCCTCCCATCCTTCCCTCTCACTTCCCCACTCTCATGGGGGCTCCTGGGATTGTGTCCCTAATGAGCAAATCCTTGTCTAGGAACTACTTTTGTTGTGGGTTGAGGGGGAACCAAACTGTCGGCAGGTGTCAGACTAACAGCCCCTCTAGGCTCAGTATTTGCTCTTTAGCCACATTATGGAATTTAAAATGATGGCATTCTAATTGGCCGTCAAGTTAAATTACATTGGATCACATTACTGTCATTCATACCCACTTACCTGTGTGCCATCAATAAATGTTATCTTGCCATTAATATACTTTTAAATATTTACATATTTTATCCATAGTTCATCCTTTTTCAGCTTATATTTTTCTGTATCTTATTACATGCAATACATGTTACACATAAGTAATTTATAAATATTTGTATGTTGAGGGAATATGCTTATTTTCCCCCCCATACGAGTGTGTGATCAGTAAGGGTGACAATCTCTTGCTGTACTTAAGAGGACTTCTCCTTTTAGCTGTTGAGATGTGAAAATTCTGTTACCTTCCCTATCAAGCTCTGGGTGTGTGTTACATGTGTTTATGAAAAACTTAGCGACTCTTAGCAGAATTCTGGCCTTGGCTATGATAGGAGTTTCCATTTCTCCTCTGTATAAATGAAGTGCTAATTTAATGGGCTGTTATTCACAGATTTATAACTTATTCTTCAGGAACATGATTAAAAAATAATGAACTTTTATATTAACTTAAATTATCAATTATATATTAATGTGTCAGACCAAAGACTTAGTTATCTTAAAAAGATTTGTTATCTAACATGTTGGAAGGAATTAATCCTGGCTAATAAAAAAGTCTTTTAAACTAAAAGTTATACCAATGGGATTTCTTGAACACTGTAGAAAAATTAATACTTGTAAAAAGAATCAACCTTAAAGAGATAGAAGCGGCACATCCTGAGCCACAGATGGCAGATAACGGGGATGCTGGATAGAACCAGAAGAATAACAGGAGTGAGGATTACAGATCTTAGGATAGTTATCCCATTTACTTGTTTAAAAAGGGGGGGATCGTAAAATACATTTCTTATAGGTGAACTTCTCAGGGAGACCACTGTGAGAATCTAGTTTTTTAAAAAATGCATATGAAAGATATTTCAGATGTTCATCTGATAAACGCTATATAAAATCAAGGTAGTGCTCACCTTATCACTTCCATTGTATAAAGTTTTCAGCTTTCAGCTCTCAAATGCTGGATTATTGATATCATTCCAGAAAACTTTGATGCAGACTACTGTTCTGTATGGATTATCTAAGAAAAAGGATGAAACAGACACTTTCAGATGAACGGAAACTGAGAATTTACCACAAAAATTGCCTCACTCAAGGAACTTCTGAAAGATGGACTTCAAGGAGGAAGAATATGATCCCAAAGCCTGAAATGTAAGAAGTAATAGTGAGTAGAGAAAATAGTAAGCACTTGAATAAATCTAAAGAAATATTGATAGTGCAAAACAACATCTAATTTATGGGAGGAAGAAACGATATAAAGTAAAAATTCTAGGCATCCCATTGCCTATAAGCCTAGTACATATAAGGTAGGTAATTGAAATTATATCAATCTAAATAGCTTGTATTATTCTGAAGGAGAGTAAGATATGGACCAACTTTAGACTTAAGTATTAACTTGACAATTTGAAGAGCTGCTTCTAAAAGAAGCAAATTAACATATGCTCCAGTAGTATATGTTGAGGCAAAAGGGAAAAGAGAAAAACAAAAAATGAACAAACACAGGAGAAAAAGTGGATAGGACAAATGAGCACTAAATGCGGTAGAGATAAATCCAGTTATAAATGTGTTGAACTCTTCTGTGAAAAATCTTGGGTAATTAGGCTAGATTTTTAACAATCTGCTATATGCTTTTTAAGGAAATACATCCAAAACAAAGATACAGAAATGTTGAGAGCCTAAAGATTAAAAAGACCAGAAAAGTATCAAAGGAAGCTTCTGGAGCTGTATAAGTAGACTTTAACTGTGGTAATATTTTCTGTCTTAACTGGTTAATGATAGAAGGTTTAGTTTATATGTCCTTTGTAAGATAGCTTCAAAAATATAAAGCAAAAATTTAGAGACTACAAGGAGAAATTGACAGTCACCATCATGGTAGACATTTTAATATACCTGGGAGACCAAGCAGTTAAAAAATCAGTTAAAGAGAGAGAATCCAAGCACAAGCTCAAACTTGATCTAATAAACATATGTAGAACTCTGCAGACAAAATGAGAATGCATATCTTGAACACAAAAGGAAAATTTATGAAAACTGATCATGTGCTATGAGAAGACATCAAATTTCAGAGAGTCAGTATCATGGAGATTATTTTTCTTCATTATAATGCAATTGTCAGAAGTCGACAACAAAAAGGATAACTAGAAAGTTTCCAAATTTAGAAAAAAGTTTAAATTTCTAAATAATCAATAGGTCACATAAGAAATCATATTCACAATTAGAAAATACTAACATACAAATTGTTAGAAAAAGAATAAACACAAAGGACACAGGAGAAAAACTGAGTAGAAATTACTGAAATAGAAAACACAAGAGAAGCAACAAAGTCAAATGACTGCCAAGAGCAAGGGCTCAAACAGTTTTCAGAGTGAACAGGAAGGCATGACTGTAAATAGAGCAGAGACTTTATATCAGTAACAACTGGTGTCAGTAATTCTGAAAACTGAGACAGCGGACACATCAAAACAATCTAAAAAAAAACCCTGAAAAATACTGTAATCATTACAAGACTTGAATCAGTAATTTGAACTCTCCCCACAGTCATTTAGGGGGACTTCCAGTAATAGCAGAATATGTCCCGACCAAAACAAATCCTCTCTGGAGGAGGATGACAATATCATTCATAGGCCTCGTGTTATTTTTAAAAGTGAATTCTTAAATGCAATGTCCAAAATACAATCTAAGGTATTATGACACACAAAAATACAAGTCTCTATGGGTGAGAAACTGCAGAAAGAAATGACCACCCCCACCCCCACAGATATGAATGTATATATGAATACATCCACAACTCATGCAGACTAAGAATACATGGGGGAACACCATGAGTCAGGAGCCAGGTAAATGGAGCGGGTGTTCTAAGGTCCGTACATTGTCTGGGAGAAGGAAAGGTGTCAACGTTAGGTAAATGGAGTGGGTGTTCTAAGGTCCTTACATTGTCTGGGAGAAGGAAAGGTGTCAACGTTAGGTAAATGGAGTGGGTGTTCTAAGGTCCGTACATTGTCTGGGAGAAGGAAAGGTATCAACGTTAGGTAAATGGAGTGGGTGTTCTAAGGTCCTTACATTGTCTGGGAGAAGGAAAGGTGTCAACGTTAGGTAAATGGAGCGGGTGTTCTAAGGTCCGTACATTGTCTGGGAGAAGGAAAGGTGTCAACGTTAGGTAAATGGAGCGGGTGTTCTAAGGTCCGTACATTGTCTGGGAGAAGGAAAGGTGTCAACGTTAGGTAAATGGAGCGGGTGTTCTAAGGTCCGTACATTGTCTGGGAGAAGGAAAGGTGTCAACGTTAGGTAAATGGAGTGGGTGTTCTAAGGTCCTTACATTGTCTGGGAGAAGGAAAGGTGTCAACGTTAGGTAAATGGAGTGGGTGTTCTAAGGTCCGTACATTGTCTGGGAGAAGGAAAGGTATCAACGTTAGGTAAATGGAGTGGGTGTTCTAAGGTCCTTACATTGTCTGGGAGAAGGAAAGGTGTCAACGTTAGGTAAATGGAGTGGGTGTTCTAAGGTCCGTACATTGTCTGGGAGAAGGAAAGGTATCAACGTTAGGTAAATGGAGTGGGTGTTCTAAGGTCCTTACATTGTCTGGGAGAAGGAAAGGTATCAACGTTAGACACTGATAAAGAGATTGCATCTTATGATTTCTAGAATAACCGCTCAAGAATAGAAAAAAAAGGTTATAATTTTTCACATTAAAGGAATGGACAAAGATCCTCCATTAAATGCGAACTAAGAGAAGGCTGGTATATGTACAGTAATATCAGACAAAAGACACTAAGGTAAGAAGGATAGAAGGTATCTTTACTAGAGGTAAAGAAAAAGTGAAGTTGATAAAACTTTCAATTCACCAGGATAATATAAAGCTTACAGACATACAAGGGGAATAGAGACATTGAGAATTATGTTTGGAGATTCTAACACCCAAGTAACTGGTAAACAGTAAACAAAACAAAATCAGTAAGGATACTAAAAATAGAACAGGATGATTCACAAACACCACACCACTCATCAAGTGCAGAATACATTATTTTCCAGCATGCTTATAACATTTTTTAGGGACCATATACTGGGCCATAAAGCTGTGTCAACAAAATTCAAAGGATTGAAATCACAGAGTAAGTTCTCCAGTGCCAATACAATTACGTCAGAAACCAGTAATGAAAAGATAATAGAAAATCTGCGTATATTTCAAGAGTAAGGAATAAACTTCAAAATAAAATAGATTGGAGATATGGCAATAGAAAATATAAAATATTTAATTCACTAATGAAATTTACATCAAATATGAGGAGTATTGTTAAAACAATACTGAGGGGGAAATTTATAGCCTTAAACCCTTTTATTAGATCAGATGAAAGGCTAAAAAAGGAGCTAAATAAGCATTTCCTTAAAGAAGAAAATGAATAGTAAATTAAATCCCCTTCCCCAAATAAAAGAAATGTAATAACAAAAGCAGAGATAAATAAAATGGGAAAAATGTAATAAGGGATCAGTAAAGCCAATACAGAGGAGGCAAGAATATACAATGGGGAAAAGACAGCCTCTTCAATAAATGGTATTGGGAAAACTGGATAGCTATATGCAAAAGAATTCAAACTGGACTACTTTCTCTCACCATGCACAAAGGTAAATTCAAAATGGATTAAAGACAAATGTAAGACTCCTAAAACTTCTAGAAGAAAACAGGCAGGATGCTCTTTGACAGTGGTCTTAGTAATATTTTTTTTGGATATATCATCTCAGGCAAGGGAAACAAAAGCAAGAATAAACATATGGTATTACATCAAATTAAAAAGCTTTTGCACAGAGAAGGAAACTATCAACAAAACAGGCCACCTACTGAATGGAAGAAGATATTTGCAAATGATGAGGGGTTAATATCCAAAATATACAAAGATCTCATACAACATCAAAAAACCAACCCAATTAAAAAATGGACAGAGGATCTAAATAGACATTCATCCAAAGAAGACATACAAATGGCCAACAGGAAAAGATGCTCAACATCACTAATTATCAGGGAAATCCAAATCAAAACCACAATGAGATGCCACCTCACACCTGTCAAAATGGCTGTTATAAAAAGACATCAAATAACAAATGTTGGTGAGGGTGTGGAGAAAAGGGAACCCTAGTGCACTGCTGGTGGGAATGTAAATTGGTGCAGCCACTATGGAGAACAGTATGGAGATTCCTTAAAAAATTAAAAATAGAGCTACCATATGATCCAGCATTTCCACTCCTGAGTATTTATCTGAAGAAAATGAAAACACTAATTAGAAAAGATAGATGCACCCCATGTTCATTGCTGCATTATTTACAATAGCCAAGATATGGAAGCAACCTTAAGTGCCCATCAGTAGATGAATGGATAAAGAAGATGTGGAATGTACACACACACACACACACGAAATGGAATATTACTCATAAAAAAATGAAATCTTGGACTTCCCTGGTGGCACAGTGGTTAAGAATCTGCCTGCCAATGCACGGGACACAGGTTTGAGCCCTGGTCCGGGAAGATCCACGTGCCGCGGAGCAACTAAGCCCATGTGCCACAACTACTGAGCCTGCGCTCTAGAGCCCGCAAGCCACAACTACTGAGCCCGTGTGCCACAACTACTGAAGCCCACGCACCTAGAGCCCGTGCTTTGCAACAAGAGAAGCCACCGCAGTGAGAAGCCTGTGCACCGCAACGAAGAGTAGCCCCCTCTCGCTGCAACTAGAGAAAAGCCTGCGTGCAGCAACAAAGACCCAGTGCAGCCAAAAATAAATAACTTTATTTAAAAAAAAAACAAAACTGAAATCTTGCCATTTGCAACAACATGAATGGACCTAGAGGTTATTATGCTAAGTAAAATAAGTGGGACAAAGACAAATACTGTATCATTTCACTCATATCTGGAATCTAAAAAAACAAATGAACAAACATAAAACAGAAACAGTCATAGATACAGGGAACAAACAGGTGGTCACCAGAGAGGAGAGGGTTAGGGGGATGAGAGATAGGTGAGGGAGATTAAGAGGTACAAACTTCCAGTTGCAAAATAAATGAGTCACAGGTATGAAATGTGCAGTGTGGGGAATATAGTCAATAATTATGTAATGTCTTTGGTGACGGGTGGTAACTAAACCTATCATGGTGATCATTTTGAAATGTATAGAAGTATCAAATCACTATGTTGTGTAACAGGAACTAGCATAGTGTGGTAGGTCAATTATACTTCAAAAACAAACTCATAGAAAAAGAGGTCATACTTGTGGTTACTAGAGGCCGGGGGTGGGCATGGGGGGAACTGGATGAAGGCCGTCAAAGGTACAAACTTCCAGGTATAAGTACCAGGGGTGTAATGTACAACATGACTAACTAACACTGCTGGATGTTGTGTAGGAAAGTTGTCAAGAGAGTGAATGGTAAGAGTTCTCATCACAAGGATAAAATATTTTTTCTGTGTCTTTAATTTTGTATCTATATGAGAGAATGGATGTTCACTACACTTACTGAGGGAATCATTTCATGGTGTATGTAAGTCACATCATTATGTTGTACACCTTAAACTTGCACGGTGCTGAATGTCAAATATATCTCAATAAAACTGGAAGAAAAAAGACATATATATATATAAAGAACACTAAAGACAATCAACAAACAATTCAATGAAATGTAAATAGCATCATGACCACGTTGGGTTTATCCCAGGAACATAAGGTGGGCCTAGCATTTGAAAATCGGTAAAGTTTGCCACATAAACTAGATTAAAGGGGGAAAAGTTAAGATACCAAGCAATGCAGAAAAAGTGTTTGGTAAAATTCAGTTATTTCATGATAAGTCACTGTAAGTTTCTCATGAAGAGATTAAAGTAAAAAATAATGTGAGTACATCAGTAGATACAGAGAAGCCTTTAATAAAATTCAACATCTTTTCACAATATTAAGTCTTCCTTATAGAAGGAAGAATAGAAGAGAATTTCCTTGAACTGATAAAAGGTATCTACAAAAACCCCACAGTAAACATTACTAAATAGTGAAACAGTAGAAGCATTACCTTTAAAATCAAGAACAAGACAAAAATGTCTGCCGTCACTTTCAACATTGTACTAAAAGGGTCAGCACAGTAAGGCAAGGAAAATGAATAAAAGGTGTGAGGAAGAAACAAAGTCGTCATTATTCTAAGATTGTACGGTTGTGTACATGGAAACCCAAAAGCCATCTGTAAATAGATATTAGAATTAAGAGTTTAGCAAATGTGTTAGTTGAAAGATCAACATTTAAATATTTCTAAATACCAGCAACAGGATTAGAAAAATGGAATTTAAAAAGTACACAATTTCAATCGTAACTAAAAATATAAGATACCTAGAAATCTCACAAAAATATGCAAGGCCCTTTTGGAGCAAATCACAAGGCTATATTGAAAGAAACTAAAGAAAACCTAAACAAATGGAGAGAGGTAACATGTTCATAGACTGAGAGACTCAGTATTATAAAGACATCAATTCTGCAACTGATTAATTGATCCAGTGCAATTCCTGTCAAAATCCTAACAAAGTATTTTTGTTTTCTTTCATTTTGGAACTTAAATGATTCTTAAATTTAGCAGAGCAAGGAACCAAGGACAGCCAGGACCCTTGTATCAGTTCAGGTCTTCTAGGAGACAGATGCAAAAATGTGGCTAGAAGTATAAGATGTAAAGGATAAAGAGAAGGAGCAGGAATAGGCAGGGAAAGCCTTCAGAGGGTGCTGCAGGTCTGACACCTGTGGGCGGAGGAAGGAAGGGAGAAGGGCTGGCAGGAAGAGCTTCAGACTGGCTGCACAACAACTCGGAGAAAATCTTGGCCTGACCACAGGGAACGCCGGTGCAAAGACTGTAGAGGGTCCTACATTGGGCCAGTCCTCAGTACTCCTGCCTTGCTCGGGCATTGGTTAGCTGCCTGGGAAGGACATGACCTCAGCTCAATTGCTGCAGCAGATCCAGAAGATGCTTTAGGGGGAGGCTGTTAACTAACCCCACCCATTGCGGCAGATTCACTCTCAAAGGAAATCTGAGTGGTGCACTTTTTTTTTTTTTTAATATCTATTTTATTAATTATTTATTTTTGGCTGCATTAGGTCTTCGTTGCTGCGCATGGGCTTTCTCTAGTTGTGGTGAGTGGGAGCTACTCTTCGTTGGGGTGCGTGGGCTTCTCATTGCGGTGGCTTCTCTTTTTGCGGAGCATGGGCTCTAGGTGTGCAGGCTTCAGTAGTTGTGGTGCGCGGGCTCAGTAGTTGTGGCTTGTGGGCTTAGTTACTCTGCGGCATGTGGGATATTCCTGGACCAGGGCTCGAACCCATGTTCCCCTGCATTGGCAGGCAGATTCTTAACCACTGCGCCACCAGGGAAGCCCTGAGTGGTGCACTTCTAATGCTGCTCTGTGTTCTGAAAGAAGACTGAGGTAGGGAGCCTTACCCTCTTATATGGAAAGATATTATGTAGCTAAAGTAATTAAGATTGTGTCTTATTGGTACAAGGATAAGCAAATAGAACAGCATAGAGCAGCAGAACAAACCCACCCAAGTATGGGGCTTAATACATGTCAGAAGTAGCAAATCACTGTGGGAAGGATGGACTGTTCACATTGTAGCAAGGATGGATGACACGTGGAAAAAAATGAAACTGGACCTTTATATATATATTTGAAAAATCCATTTCAATGGTTAAAGACATAAATGTAAAAGCAAAACATTAAAAACTACAGAAGACTGTATATGAGAATATATTTGTGATCTTGGAGTAGGGAAGTACTTCTTCAAACAGACACAAAAAGCAATCAATAGCCATAATAGAAAAGAAAATTTTTGACAACATTAAAACTTTGAAATTTTATTCATCAGAAGATAGTGAAAAGCTACAAACTGAAAGTATATTTGCAACCCATGTGAACATGTTTAATATACAAACCGAATTAAATATATACACAGATGAATATACACATTGTAATTTTTTTCTGTTCATTAGCTTTTCTAATTCATTATAATTGTGTATACATGTGGTGTACACACAAATCAATAAGGAAGAATTAATGCATAGGAAAATGGGCAAAACATTTAGAGGCATTTCACAGAAGGAGAAACAGGAATAGTCAAGAAACATGAAATGAGGTTCAATCTCATTGGTAATTGGAAATACAGGTTAAGATCTTAAGATGTCATTTCATACACACCTGGTTGACAGAAACTTGAAGGCTGGCAGTACTAAGTGCTGAAGAAGGTAGGCAACAAAGGGAAGCCCAGTTCAGTGCTGGTGGGAATGCAAACCAGCTGTGTGTGGAACAGCACGTAACACACATATCCCTTTCGTCTGGCATATACCCTTGAGAAGTTCTTGCTCCTATGCAGCAGGAGAGATGTATAAATATATTAGCATTGTACCTGCAAAAGCCAGAATCAACAAACATCCACTCACCATAGAATGGATAAACAAATGGTAGTTTATCCATACTACTAAGCCCTCAACAGCATTAAAAATGAATGCACTACTGCAAGATGCATAAACATTAGATAAATCTTAGAAACATAATGTTGAATTTTCTTAAAAGATTGCAGAAGAAGGACTTCCCTAGCAGTCCGGTGGTTAAGACTCCGCGCTCCCAGTGCAGGGGGCACAGTTTCCATCCCTGGTTGGGGAACTAAGATCCCACATGCCACACATGGCACGGACAATTAAAAACAAAAAATTGCAGAAGAATACTTTCAGCATAATACCTTTTTGATAGCTTTATTAAGATATAAATCACATACCATAAACTTCACCCATTTAAAGTATACCCTTGTGGGTTTTAGTTTATTTAGAGTTGTACAACTATTTTAATTTTAGAAAATTTTCATCATCCCCCAAAGAAACTCCATATCCACTATCAGTCATTCTCCCCAGCCCCTGGCAACCACTAATCTACTTTCTGACTCTATAGATTTGCCTATTCTGAACATTTCCTATAAATGAAATCACACAATAGGTGGCCTTTTGTGAGGCTTCTGTCACTTAGGATAATGTTTTCAAGATTCTTCCCTGTTGCAGCAAGTGTGGGTACTTCATTCCTTTTTATTGCCATGTAATATTCTATTATGGAAATGTATACCACTTTTTAAAAATTCCATCCGTTGAAAGACATTTAGGTTGCTTCCAATTTGGGGCTATTATGAATAATGCTGCCATGAACACTCATACATTTTTTATGTGGAGATTCTTTAAAAAATAAGGTTCAAAGAGGGAATTTCCTGGTGGTCCAGTGAATGCGATGCCAGCGCTTCCACTGGGGGGGGGACACAGGTTCCATTCCTGGTTGGGGAACTAAGATCCCACATGCTGAGTGGGCACAGCCAAAAAATAAAAAATAACCAAGTATTTTTAAAAATATAGGGTTCAAAGACAAGCGAAACTAAACATTGTATGCTAAAGTTAGAAAAAGAAGGGATCAGCAGATTTGGGGAAGTTCTAATCAGTTCACTAAGGTTCATTTTTAATGCGTCTCATAACATCATAGGTTACCGTAATTATAACATATACACGCGAACGCATAGGAATAGGGCAGTCTGGCCTCAACATTTTGTAAAAGTTTAATGGTTGGGTGTGGGGGAGGCACTAGCCTCTAAAACCCCCAGTAGGTCTTGATTTCTGGGGGAGACCTGGGTTCTTCTCATCTCTCATGTAAATTCCTCCATGGCGCTCCCACTTTCCAAAGGTGTTCCTTTCTTGAGTATTTTTTGAGTTCCGCTGGGTAAATCAGCCTGCTTCTGGGCTCTGCTGAGCTGCCCATGTCATCTGTTTTACTGGGTCCACAGACCCATCCCCATTCACCAGCTTTCTAGCTTCAGAAATTGTGTTACTATTGTCTCTTCCCCCCTCTTTGTCTTTATGAGTTTTTACTTTTTCCCCTTTTCTGTCATTGCAGTTTGGTTTCAGGAGGAATTAGAAGCAAACGGGTATGTTCGACTGCCGTGGTTACCCAGAGATTTTATAATGTACGTTGAGTCAGGGTTTTTTCTATTACTTGCCCCTAAGGGCATCCTGATCTGACATGTTATCAGTAGTATTTTCACATAGAAATATTCTATAACATGATATTTAGTATTCCCTCTTACAGATATATAATTATTTAATCATTCTTGAATATGTGAGTGGTTTCCAATTTCCTGAATATTTTAAAAAGTAGAATATAGAAATAGATTTGCTGCAACGTTTTCACGATATCAAATGTCTCAAGGAGGTTTTTTCCAATCGATACTCCTGCTCTCAGTGGAGAAGAATATCAGTATCTTCACACCAATAACAGAGAGTATTTACTTTATTTACACCTTATATTTATTTTCTAATTATATTCGTTTGAAAAACCTCAGAAAAATAATATCAAGAAATAGAGTAGTCATAATCCCACCACCCAGAGATCTCTACTATTAATATTTGGAGTATATCATTCTAGACTTTTCTCTATACATGTATGCACATTGTTTGTGAGATAGTGTTTGGCTTTTTGTTTCGATTTGTTCTGGTTTTTTCCTTACTGTACATGCTGTTTTATACTTTGTTTACTTGACAGTGTGCTATGGACACCTTTCCACATCAATACGGATCTAATCATTGTCAAAGCTCTGTATACCGTAGTTTGCTTAACCCACCCTATTGATGGATATTTAGATTGTGTACATTTTTTTCTAAATCCTTATACATATAGCTTTGTAGTAGTCCAATTTTTTCCTTTAGATAAATAAAGAGATATTGCTTGGTTAACAGATGGTTACTTTTTTGAGTTCTCAGTACGTTACTGTGTACTGCTGAAGGCTGTAGAAAAAGCAGAGCCAGGAGGGCTCTGACAGTATCGTTTGATCTTCTACATAATTCAGTTCCTGGACTTTCAACTGGTGTGAACTAATGAATTTACATTTTGCCTACTCTGGCAAAATGTGTAATCTGTAATTTCAAACTCTTGCTAAGCTAAAGAGAGAGGCACTTGACCCTGCCTATATTCGTATTTACGTAACATAAAGTTCAGATTTCAACCATCATGGGACCTGCAAAATGCTATAATTCATGTGAGTGCTATTCAAAACACAAATTATTTAATAACAGATTATTCAAAATTTAGGAAGTTTGCATCTGTTTTATATAGTATGTCTAAATTAAGAATATGGGTTAATATTTAGAGTATTCTTAGTCTGATGTATTATATTACATTGCATATGAAGCCTTAAATTGACATGAATTAACCTATACATCTTTAAATATTTGCAAAATTATATTTTATATGAGCCTGTAATAAATGACCATATTACAATTCAGAAGCTGAAAAGTGTAGTGAGAGTTGCCATGGAAACCTTAATGTGATATCCCCTTGCTTTCATTTAAATTTCATTTTTAATATTGCATTAACATTTTTGCATTTAATGGATAGATATTTGAATTAATATTGAAGTGCTCTCTCTAATATAAATAAAATATAAGAAATGAAAATGTGATTTTTCTTCCAATGAACAAATGAACATATAATCCGAGATCTCATAGAAATAACAGCACTTGAGTTTTAAATTATTGGATTTCATTCATTTATTTTGAAATTTCTTAAAGGATCCCTTTTAAAAGATTAAGAAATATTTATGGATAGTCACATAACTCATGTCTTTAACATTTCAAATAGGTTTCAGAATTTCCTGAAGGTTATTTGTGGGCAATTTACTTCACTGTGCCTTGATTTATTCTGTATTTTTCAGATTAGATGACCTCTGAGGCCTATCCTACCTCTGTAAGTCCATATTAGTGTACTGGTCATTTATAGGTTGATACACTTAATCTTACTTAAAACAGAATACCATATTACCAAATACAGATTTGTCTATTTAAGTTTATTATATAAAAATCTAACTTATGCTAGAGATATAAGGTATTTTTTTATTACCAAGGATTCTTGACTATACTAAGTATTCACACAGATTATATGTGAATAGTGTGGTTAAAATTGAAATAAATATATAAAATGTATGGACAACAGAATCTGTGGTGCGAAGGGGCTCTTAGGTATCAGGAGTCTTACTTAGGTTCTCTCTCATGCACTACAGTCAACTAGGTCTTGACTATATGCAAATCATTTAATCTCTTGTGTATAAAACAAAAAGAGTAGGGAATTCCCTGGCGGTCTAGTGGTTAGGACTTGGTGCTTTCACTGCACTGGCCCGGGTTCAATCCCTGATGGGGGAACTAAGATCCCGCAAGCCACGGGCCGCGACCAAACAAACAAACAAACAAAGAGAGTAAATTGGGATCACTGGGCTTCTTTTCTACTCACATACTCCCTAAGTGAAATTTGGAAAATTAAGTATTGCCTTATACCTTTTGAATTGACCTTCAGAACTTTAATTCATAAGTTTAGATAGTGGCAAAAAGTTTGATTTCTGACACATTAATACTTTAAAATAAAATATTTATTAAATATATCCAATGAAATCTACATATCATAGCAATTTTATACCTACCACCCTTTTTTTAAATACAAAAGTACAGCTTGTATTAATACTGTGTGATTCCACTTATGTGGGTTTTGTAGAGTGATCAAATTCATAGAAAGTAGAAGGGTGGTTGTCAGGGGCTGGGGGGAAGGGGATATGGGGAATTGTTTAATGGTTATAGAGTTTCACTTTTGCAAGATGAAGAGTTCTGGAGATTGTGCGAATGTGCTTAACACTACTGCACTGTACACTTAAAGATAGTTAAGATGGTAAATTTATGTTATGTGTATTTTAACACCTTTTTTTAAAATAAATTTATTTATTTATCTTATTTTTGGCTGCATAGGGTCTTTGTTGCTGCACACAGGCTTTCTCTAGTTGCGGTGAGTGGGGCTACTCTTCGTTGCGGTGCGCAGGCTTCTCATTGCGGTGGCTTCTCTTGTCACGGAGCATGGGCTCTAGGCACGCAGGCTTCAGTAGTTGCAGCACGTGGGCTCAGTAGTTGTGGCTCGCAGGCTCTAGAGCGCAGGCTCAGTAGTTGTGTCGCGCGGGCTTAGTTGCTCCGCGGCATGTGGGATCTTACCGGACCAGGGCTCAAACCTGTGTCCCCTGTATTGGCAGGCAGATTCTCAACCACTGCTCCACCAGGGAACCCCTACCACCAGTTTTTTTAAAAGAAATTCACGTTCTTTTATTTATTTATTTATGACTGTGTTGAGTCTTCGTTTCTGTGCGAGGGCTTTCTCTAGTTGCGGCAAGTGGGGACCACTCTTCATCGCGGTGCACGGGCCTCTCACCATCGCAGCCTCTCTTGTTGCGGAGCATAGGCTCCAGACGCGCAGGCTCAGTAATTGTGGCTCACGGGCCCAGTTGCTCCGTGGCATGTGGGATCTTCCCAGACCAGGGCTCGAACCCGTGTCCCCTGCATTGGCAGGCAGATTCTCAACCACTGCGCCACCAGGGAAGCCCCCTACCACCGGTTTTTAAATTAAAAATAGATTTAAAAGGAAAGCTTGTATTTAATAGTCAAAATTTTTACATCATTACTAGTTTCCTGAATTCCTTCCCCCTACAGAAGTTTGATCTAACATATTTTTTATATTTAAAAGTCCATTACTGACTGTTGACCTGATCACATGTGTCTGCAACAAAAATATGTATATAAATTTGAATTAGAAGCAATTTTCTCCTGTGATCTTAAGGTTCAAAGTATTAAATAACTGAATAATTACTACAGCTCTTAGTAGAACACAGTTGGTTGAAACAACCTATGTATTTCAAATATTGATAAATAATGGGTAACACAAAGTAAATGTGCTGGAAATGTATTTCTTCATAAGCTGTATAAGTTGAATCTGCATATTATAAGTACATAGTAGTTCTGAATAAATGAACAGAATTAGTTGATGGGTAGCATCAGGAAGGAGACTTGCCCTAATTTAAAAAATAAGTATGGATTTTAAAATCCAGTAATCTAAAAGTTAGTGAAATTAGAACATTAATATGAAAGTCTAACTTAGCTTGAATATATGTTTCTTTCATTGGAAGTTCATCTGTCAGAAGTAAACATGGAAATATTCATCCCTCTTCTTTGAAATAGACAGCTGAGACAAGCACATGGCCAAAGTTCCTTCCCCTTGTCAAGAACTCAGAAAATGCAGAGAAAGTGCATTTTGTAACAAATTGGGATTTCCCAAGATGATGTTTATAAATCTTGACTATTTGAATTATTGGATGGATAGATAGGTAGGTAGGTAGGTAGGCAGGTAGGTAGGTAGTAGGTAGAGGACATAAATCCTTGCCATTTTATTGCCTGGATGAAGTGAGCATCCTCTGCCTTCAATATTTTGTGTAGATGCCTCTTTGCTCACATGGTATTCTCCTTCAGAAGTGATGCCTTCTTCTAAATAATCAGAGATGTTAGGTCATTAAAAGAATTGTGTTTTCTCCACTGACGTACTCTATAAGCTATCCCACAATTAATGAATAAGAGAGGGGAAAGCATGAAAACCTGCTGTGTGTTTATGGTTCTTTGATTAAAGGAATCCTCACAGACACCAGTATTTCAGACTGATCGCCCACCACCACCTGCTGACTTGCCTTCTTTTTGGGGGGCAGGTGCCTCAACAGCAGTGTACCGTAGTAAGATTTGGTGTGGGTGATACGTATGCCTTTCTTGTGTAAAATGAGTAGGTACACTTTATTCTATAAAATGAGAGTATCTTGTGATGTTTCCATGCCACTGATAACTGTAAAAGAGCAATTGAAGCATCCATGACCCAACAAGGACAAGACAATGAAGGGCTCGAACTATGTCCAGCAGGCAACTCAGAACAGCCAAAATGCTTGGCTGAAAGGGAGGGCAATCTGGAATAGGAGGCAGGAAATGACACCAATACTAGTTACAAATTTGGGGCCAGCTACAGCAGCAGAGAGTGGGTCTTGGTGTGCTTCAAGGAGATGAGTGGCTGTTACCATTAAGATGACTCTTTCGTTTCTTCTGGAGAGGAAGTGAGGGCATTGTGCTCTCTTATGAGATCTGGATATCGTAAGAGGATATGAGTAGATCCAAGTGGTGCAAGGGGTTGACTATATCTTGCTCTGTGGTGTGCCAACCAAAATCTGCACAGCCATGCCTATTTCACCCTACTGCCCCCTACCCCCTTACACACACACACACACACACACACACACACAGAGACACACACAACAACACTAGCAGTGGCTCCTAGTTCTCCGTGGTTGTGGACCCGGTAACAGCTGCTGCCACCATAGCCCTGCAAATCAAGGAGCCCCATCCACCAACTTGACAATGAAGACCATCTGCTGTGCCTGCCCACTGGCCTTCCCAGTAACTGCCTGGAGAGGCCAGGTAGCACAACCTGGAAATTTAGGGGCCTTAATGTCCTCTGAGGCTGACTGACAAATGAGAGTTCAGGAAAGGAAGGGAACTGTTATATAAGTTATTTTCCCTTCCTCCCCCCGAATGGACTGCTCCTAGACACAGTACTTTATATCAGCACACTGAAGACACCCTGTGAGACCAAGCTGACTCTGTTAGGAGGCCGTGGCAAGCCTGCCGTGTGCCCCTGTATATGCTCTTCTGACTCCCCTTTCCCCTCACTAATAAATTATTAGTATGTATGCTTTGCCTCATGTTCTTTTCCTGGGGAACACGGGCTAAGACAGTGCTGTACAAACATTTTTCTGTATATCTATGATTAACTCTTTTTTTTTTTTTTATAGCTACTTTATTTATTTATTATTTTATTTTTTTGACTGTGTTGGGTCTTCGGTTCGTGCGAGGGCTTTCTCTAGTTGCGGCAAGTGGGGGCCACTCTTCATCGCGGTGTGGGGACCGCTCTTCATCGCGGTGCGCGGGCCTTTCACTATCGCGGCCCCTCCCGTTGCGGGGCACAGGCTCCAGACGCGCAGGCTCAGCAGTTGTGGCTCACGGGCCTAGTTGCTCCGCGGCATGTGGGATCCTCCCAGACCAGGGCTCGAACCCGTGTGCCCTGCGTTGGCAGGAGGATTCTCAACCACTGCGCCACCAGGGAAGCCCTATGATTAACTCTTTACACTAAATCCGTGGAAATGTTAACGCTATTTAAAATAAGGCCATGGGAATTCCCTGGAGGTCCAGTGGTAAGGACTCAGCGCTTTCACTGTTGAGGGCGCGGGTTTGATCCCTGGTCGGGGAACTAAGATCCCATGCCAAAAATAAAATAAGACCATTTTTGTCAACTTGTAAATGATTGTATGTTTGCTATTCTGATTTTAAAGTAATATATGTTATCACAGACATTTTACAGAATAAGAAAATTACAAGTTATATTAACTTTATTGGTGTATATACTCTCTCAGATTTTCTTAAGCATTATAATAGTTAAAAAACATTATTTCACTAGTTGATTCCAGAGTTTCTTATAAGGAAAAAAAATGTATCAGCTTAGAATTAGATCATTGTTAAATGTGGGAGATGAGACCTAAAGGCATAATCTGGAAACAAACAGGAAAACAAAGATCCTTTTTTTCCTTTGTTTTAAAAATCAAAACTGGGACCATATTGACTGACAGACTTTTATAACATGCTTTTTTTTCTCACTTAATATTTTGTAATTTTTTTCACATCATTAAATTTTATGTGATTACAGTTTTTAATGCCACATGATATATCATGGATCCATAATTTATTAACCAATTCTCAACTGTTGGATATTTCTTTCTTTGCTTTTTCCTTTTAAAAATTGTTCTGTGTTTTGGTGACATTCATATGGATATAATCTTTGTACTACTGTGTAATTATTTTCATAGGATAAATCCTTTATCTAAAGGAAAGGTTATACCAGTTTAAATTCTTAATAACTGTACATGAGGACACTAGATTCTTTACACACTTACCAACCACAAGTACTATCTCTCGCTTTAATCTTTGTCATGCTGCTCTCTGCAAAAGTGTATCTGATTTTACTTTGCATTTCTCTGGTCATTAGCAAGATCAAATACAATTTTGGATGTTCATGGCCGTTACTGTTTCTTTTGTGAATTGTCCACAATACGGGTCTGTCTTTTGTAATGTTTTCATCTCAATTTGTCACTTGTCTTTGTTTATAGTATCACATGTATTTTTCTACATAATTGGAGTCATTTTGAGAAAAAACATAGCAACACTTCATTTATTCACAGTCATTCCTTTTAGAGAATTTTCCAGTCAAATGAATATTAAATCTTTCAAGTCCCAACCTAAATGTCCCTTTCTCCACAAAGTCTTCCATGACTTCCTCTAATTTAGGTCTGAGTCACTCTTTCTTTCCTGTGTGTTTTGACATGTGCACTAACACTTCATTCAGACTTTCTTGTATTAAATATGTTTGCAAAGATATCTCGCTGTTGTAAGCTTTTAGAAAGCAGGAACAATATCTTATTCCTTTTAGTACAACTCAGGGCCCAGTAAGGTATCCTGCACATGATATATATTCAATACTGGGGGTTGAATTGATTTGTTAGCTCTATGAATACCAAGCCTTTTACATTTTAAAACATTTTTTATAGAAGTAGTTTTGAATTCTATATTTGCACATTTTCTTCAGCAGAGCTTATTAAAAAACAATTTAGGGTTTTTGATAACTGACCCTTATATGAAGATGATTTATAGGAACTTACTATGTAAGACACTGATGCCTTCAGAGGTTTATAGTGCTACAGCCTATAACTAAGTGGCCCTAGGTGCTTTTGGATTATGTATTCCTCTCTAAAGGCACCTCTCTGCTGAATTATGACTGTGTCCAGTATTCTCCAGACAAGCAAGACTGTTAGAATTAAATCTAAAATCGGACTTAAATACCCTTTAAATTTATATCTAGGTTGGTTCCCAACTAGGTTCCAGATCACTGAGGTTGCCATGTATATGAACTCTGTGCTCATTAATATTCACCGGAACACTTTTTTTGTGCCCTACTTCTCTGAGTCTTGTCATTACGTAAATCAAATCATGTTACCTCAAACTGTACAGAATGGATACCTGCCCTAACAATGTTCTTTTATAATTGGTACAATGTCATATGCATTATAAAGATCTGCATACTATTCTAGCATGATGTTTGGACCTTTGCCATTGCCTTTTGAGAGCCTCTTCTGAGTGTCAGAACAATTATTCAAAACTCGAAATAGACACAAGAGATGAGATTACTGGGTGTTCTTCCATTGCCCTGCCGGGCTTGCACCTTTGACTGTTTCATTTATATATTTTATTTATTTTTGGCTGCGTTGGGTCTTCGTTGCTGCACGTGGGTTTTCTTCTAGTTGCGGCGAGCGGGGCCCGCTCTCCGTTGTGGTGTGCAGGCTTCTCATTGCGGTGGCTTCTCTTTGTTGCAGAGCACGGGCTCTAGGCGTGCAGGCTTCAGTAGTTGTGGCTCTCGGGCTCTAGAGCGCAGGCTTAGTAGCTGTGGCTCACGGGCTTAGTTGCTCCGCAGCATGTGGAATCTTCCCAGACCAGGGCTCGAACCCGTGTTCCCTGCATTGGCAGGCGGATTCTTAACCACTGTGCCACCAGGGAAGCCCCCTTCGTTGACTAGGTTATTTGACATCTCTGTAGGAGCAGAGGTTAACTTGTAGATTTTTGTCTGGTTAGAGATACAAATAATTTCTGTCCAGTGGGAAAGGTAATCCTAGAGGTTGTGGGTTGTGGCCCTGTGGGACATTAACTAGTTTTGTATCTAACCTAGTAATCTTATCCTAACATTCCTTTTTAAATTTATTAATACTTAGCTGCTCCAATTCTCATTTGAACCCAGTCTTTTACCGTTTCCCTCATTAACTATTGAGTTGAATAGAATCATTCACCACACGTTTATTTTATATGTGAGAGATCGTGTTTTCAGCCTTTTGAAAATTATTCTTTGGCATAATGTTAGGACCCCTCACTTTTACTTTAGCCTCCAAGTAGTTTAGGTTGTTTGGTAAACAAAAAAATATACTATTACTAACAAAAACCAGTCAGCTGGTATCCAATCCCAGCCAACCTTTTTTTTTCCTTCTTCTTTCACTGTTGAGTGCTTTTTCTGCTGTAACCTAGGCAAGATGGACTAGAGAGCTGCACCAGTATCATCCTTTTTGTTAATCCATCTGCCAACAACATTCATGAAGCCCCGTGTGTGAAGAGCATGGCCCTGGAGGACACAGTGAACGTGCAGTCAAAGGGGGGATGTTGCTGCATAGTTTCATGGTACTGTTTTCAACTAGAATCCTGCTCGGCCAAAGCATGAGGGAAAAAAATCCACGAGGATGGTGAAATGAAGCTAATACATTAACATTTTGCCAGATAAACAAAGTTCCATGTAGCATTAGCTAAGTTATCATTCAAAAATGATCATTTTGTTGTTGGGTTTTTTTAACTGAATGGATAATAACATAGTAGGACTAACACATTTGGATCTTAGACTCAGACCTCTGATATGAGGGAGTTGCAAGAAAATGTTTCTTTTAGGAAAAGCACCGTGAGAACTATGGCTGACGGAGAATGTTTTACTCCAGACAAATATCAATTCTATCATTTTATTCAACTTCGATTGAGCTTCAATGCCCAGCTCAAATCCTGTGTGCTCTGTGAAGCTTCAGTGATCACCCAAGACAGAGTTAACTTCTGCACACTTGTTTGTATCCCTCATTTGAGACTTATATATTGTCTTGACCATTATTTATTTTTTAAAAAAAACTTTATTTATTTATTTATTTATTTTATATTTATTTTTGGCTGTGTTGTGTCTTCGTTTCTGTGCGAGGGCTTTCTCTAGTTGTGGCAAGCGGGAGCCACTCTTCATCGCGGTGCGCGGGCCTCTCACTATCGCGGCCTCTCTTGTTGCGGAGCACAGGCTCCAGACGCGCAGGCTCAGTAGTTGTGGCTCACGGGCCTAGTTGCTCCACGGCATGTGGGATCCTCCCAGACCAGGGCTCGAACCCATGTCCCCTGCATTGGCAGGCAGATTCTCAACCACTGCGCCACCAGGGAAGCCCCTTGACCATTATTTTTATGTGCATCTAGTTTTTCTCTCAGTCTAGACTATAAATTCCTGGGGAACAAGTTTTGTTTCCTATACTTTTATGTCTTTAACAGTGTTGGTTATATAGAGCCACTCAATAATCAGTAGCTGTTGGTTGGTTCATAGGAGAGCAGATTACTCTTGGCCAATGTTGGTAGAAAAAGTGCTATAGCCTGACCTTTTTTTTTTTAAGATAACCAAATTCATTGGCAAGTGATACATTTATTTCTCTGAATGATCTTGAGGCAATGCATGCAGTCTCCTGTACAGCATTTTTTAACTATCCACAGCCATTACTGCTGTTTTCTTTATACTGCACTATGCTTAAAATTGGAATTGTACTTATTTAGCAGAGAGCTTATGAAACTACTCTTGAATTTTCAATGTAGTATTTAAATGTGACCCATCTAATGAAGAGCAGGATGTGCACAGGGAGAACAAATCTAATTCCATATAATAACATGCATTTTACATTTGGTTGAATGAAACATTTATTAAAGCCACATGCCCGGTTTCTCATGGCAGCTAGTTAGAATCTTAAAAAGTCTAATACATTAGAGAATTAGAGTAGACTCTAACAGGATATGTGGATTATTTCCTATTTTAAGGATAGCCTGTCTCCCAGTCACGAAAATTAAGGTTTTGTTAAGAGTATATATCCTCCATAACACATATCTTAGTACTTTGCTCATAGGAGTTTATTAAAAATTCCTTGACTGAGTCATTAGGGTAAGCTGTGAGCTAACACATGGACAGCATAAGGGACCACTTTATCCTGTGTGATCGTGAACCCTCTTCCAAGTCCAAGTACATTTTAGGGTGACTCTATTATAAAAGTCCTAAATAAGGCAAGAATATTATGGCACAAAAGGATAAAACTCTTGGTGTTTTTCAACCAGTGATTCTCAAACTTTACTGTATATACAAATTACCAGAGGATTTTGTTAAAATGCAGATTTTGATTCTGTGTGTCTGGGGTGAGGCCTGAGATTCTTTATTTCTAATAAGTTCCCAGGTGGTGCTACTGGTGTTGGTCTGGGATTGCACTGTGATAATCATTGCCTGAGAGAATCTGGGACTTTCAGACCCCTCAGTGCTGCTGCCCTAGAATCTACCCTCTTCCTGAAACTCTTTTATCATTTTCTCTTCTTCATGTTCTAGTCCATAGGGCCATTATAACTTCCCCCCACCAGTGATCCCTGTTATTTCACCAACATGAAATAGGACTCAGCCCCCTTCCTTTTCTTTTTTTTTTTTTTAATTAATTAATTTATTTAGTTTTGGCTGCGTTGGGTCTTTATTGCGGTGCATGGGCTTCTCGTTGCGGTGGCTTCTCTTGTTGCAGAGCATGGACTCTAGGTGCGTGGGCTTCAGTAGTTGTGGCGCACGGGCTTAGTTGCTCCGCGGCATGTGGGATCTTCCCAGACCAGGGCTCGAATCCATGTCCCCTGCATTGGCAGGCGGATTCTTAACCACTGCGCCACCAGGGAAGCCCAGCCCCCTTCCTTTTCAATAATGAGCTATTTGTGATGGAAAAAATGGAGCAAGATTAGGAAGTGAAGTATCAGATGCTCCCCAGACATGAATTCCCTGCATTTGAGATTGAATAATCTCAAAAAAAAATTTGGATCTTTTACATCATAGACAAGGATTTACCTATAACCCATAGTAGAATTTAATTGCAGTTACTGGGATGAAACATCAAGCTGAAATTCTGTCCAACAATATGGCTTTTTTCATATGGAAAATTGGAATCCTTGGAGGATAGTAACCAGAGGACTATTTATCTGCTGGTTTTCATTTGGAAAATAACTCCGACCATACTACAGTAACATGCAAATGGAAAGCCTCCTTGATGCCCTTTAAAATCCTGGCTCCAAATGTAAATCTCAAATATGTTTTAATGTGAGATAGTGAAGAAAAACGAAAAGAGTGAAAGAACGGCACTAAATAGTCTTCAGCTAAATAAATACTTTCTTGCATGGATACAGGTTTAATTTTAAGCCTCCTTATGAGCTACCCCAGTTACCTAAGACCTAGAAAACTTTGTGAGTAGTTTCCACTGTGATCCTTCTTTTGTTTTTACTAAGGAAAAAAATGGAAAGCTAAGAGCGCTCTTGCACTGCCATAAGGAAACACCTGAATAAGAATTGGGAATCTCCTCTAGAAAACTCCCCTCACCTGGCCTCGTACTTCTTTGGTTTCCACTGGTACTCTAGAACTACTTGGGGGAATATTGCCATACTGAACAGAGTACCCAGAAGATATTAGTTAGTAAAATGAAGTCTTTCTACTTTGCCATTTCCAAACACAGAACTTGGATCTGGCACAAAATAGGCTTGATAATGCATTTGCCACAGGTGGAGACACATCATACAAGTTCAAGCTCTTTCTACTTGTAGGCCTGTACGAGGCTGGGATTGAGCGTGACTGTGCCTGTGGCACTGGCACATGCTGCACCTCCTCCTCTGATCTCTTCATCTCACCTCCTCCTGCTCATTGCAGCCACTCACATCCTTTTCCCCCCCTTCAGATAGTCACTGTCGAAGCTAAAGCTAACCTAGTTGCGGCGAGCGGGGGCTGCTCTTTGTTGCGGCACGCGGGCTTCTCATTGCGGTGGCTTCTCTTGTTGTGGAGCACGGGCTCTAGGCGTGCAGGCTTCAGTATTTGTGGCATGTGGGCTCAGTAGTTGTGGCTCACGGGCTCTAGAGCGCAGGCTCAATAGTTGTGGCTCACGGGCTTAGTTGCTCCGCGGCACGTGGGATCTTCCCGGACCAGGGCTCGAACCCGTGTCCCCTGCATTGGCAGGCGGATTCTTAACCACTGCACCACCTGGGAAGTCCCAACAATACCCTCTTTTAATAGTTGGCAGTCTTAGGTTCAGAAATTAAGTAATTTATCCAAGAAGAGCAACTAATAAATTGAGTTAAAATCAAATATAAACTCATTTAAATCTAAGCCCTACCAGAAGAACGTGGCAGTCCACTTCTGATGGGATACAAACCCCAGGGCTACACATCAGCACTTTTCCCCAACATGATGCCTGTGTTAGCTCTCCCCAAGATGCTGGTCTGAATTCTGTTACTGAGGCAGTTGTCAGGAGCACACACCCAAAGAGGTTACATTCACACTTCTCCTGGTGTCAGTGCAAGGTGGACACTGCTCTCGTGGCATCTCTCACACTCACCTCACACCCGTTTCTCAAGTAAGGGAGAGAGAGGCACATTTCATTTCCCCAGAGGTTTTTGAAGGAATTGATAAAGTGAGTTTGTTGGAGAGCCAAGTTTCCCAAGTTCCAACTTTGAATATTATGTTCACTGTCTCTCCTATTTTGGCCTCTGCAGTTTGAACAAATGTATTTTTGAAAGGTATTAATCTAATTATCTGTCCATGTATATTGATCTATTTATCCATCTGTTTACTTCCTATACCCCTGTACTGAAAATAATAGTCTCATACACAGAATTATTGGGGTCACATTTAGGTTTTTGCACTTAACTTACACCAATTTTAAGAGAGACATTTTTAAAAAGCGGCTATGATGTTTAGAGTTTCAGAAATTTCCTCATTTAAAGAAACATTGGTGGGACTTCCCTGGTGGCGCAGTGGTTAAGAATCCGCCTGCCAGTGCAGGGGACACGGGTTCGATCCCTGGTCCAGGAAGGTCCCACATGCCGCGAAGCAACTAAGCCCGTGCACCACAACTACTGAGCCTGCACTCTAGAGTCCGAGAGCCACAACAACTGAGCCCATGTGCCACAACTAGAGAAAGACTGTGCACAGCAACAAAGACCCAGCGCAGCCAAAAATAAATAAATAAAATAAATAAATTTATTTAAAAAAAAAAAAAGACTCCGTGCTCCCAATGCAGGGCACCTGGGTTCGATCCCTGGTCAGGGAACTAGATCCCACCTGCATGCTGCCACTAAGAGTTTGCATGCCACAACTAAGGAGCCCACGTGCCACAACTAAGGAGCCCTGGAGCCGCAACTAAGACCTGGTGCAACCAAATAAATAAATAAATAAATATTTTTTTAAAAAAAGAAACATTGGTTAATTAATTTTAGGGACTTCCCTCATGGTCCAGTGGTTACGAATCTTGACTTCCAATGCAGGGGACGCAGGTTCGATCCCTGGTCGGGGAACTAAGATCCCACAGGCTGCGGGGCAACTAAGCCTGCATGGTGCAACTACCGAGTCCACAACTAAGCCCATGCACTGTAACTAGAGAGAAGCCCGCTCGCCACAGCAAAGATCCTGCCTGCCGCAACTAAGACCTGATGCAGCCAAATAAATATATAAATTTTTTTAATTAAAAAAAATTAATTTTAAAAAGAAAAGAGTAAAGGGAGATTTGATGCCTGGTCTCAAATGTTTGAAGAACTGTTTAACACAAGAAGGATTAAACAGTTTATTTGCTTTCAAAACTGTTATCAATTGCTGACATATTTCAGGTCAAAATGACCTTTTAACATAAGCTGTCCAGCGTCAGACCATTTGCCTGTGTAGGAAGTCATAAATTGTCACCAAGGAGAGATTAAAGAACTATGAATCAAGGATATTTAGGTATGTCTTCATTGATTGAAAGGTTGACCTTACTGACATTAGAGGTCCCTTCTAAATCTTAAGATACAATTTAAGAAAATGAAAACACTAACTTTAAAAGATATATGCACCCCTATGTTCATAACAGCACTATTTACAATAGTCAAAGATATGGAAACAACCTAAATGTCCATAGACAGATGAATGGATAAAGAAGATGTGGTACATAAATACAATGGAATATTACTCAGCCATAAAAAAGAAGGAATAATGCCATATGCAGCAACATGGATGGACCTAGAGATTATCATACTAAGTGAAGTAAGCCAGACAGAGAAAGACAGATATATGATATCACTTATATGTGGAATCTTAAAAAAAATGATACAAATGAACTTATTTACAAAACAGAAACAGACTCACAGACTTAGAAAACAAACTTATGATTACCAAAGGAGAAAGGTGGGGAAGAGGGATAAATTGGGAGTTTGGGATTAACATATACACACTACTATATATAAAATAGATAATCAACAAGGACTTACTTACTGTATAGCACAGGGAACTATATTCAACATAGTGTAATAACCTAAATGAGTAAAGAACCTGAAAAAGAATAAATATATGTATATATATATATAACTGAATCACTTTGCTGCACACCTGAAACTAACACAACATTGTAAATCAACTATACTCCAATATAAAATAAGAATTTAAAAAAAAAGAGGAATAAAGGAGGGAAGGAGGAGGGGAGAAAATGAGTGATTTAATTGCCAAACATTTGGTGAACAATTAGTTTAAAAGAATAAAAATTATGTCATTACATTAAAATACCTCTTTACATGAAAAATATTCAGCTATATATAGAGAGATGAAAAAGTCAAAAAATTTAAATACCAAGTAAAACACATAAAACATACACCATTGTGTTGTAAAAAATAATAATAATAAAAGATACAATTTTATCCCAAATAGAACATGAGATTTAAAAATAAATCTAAAAAATAAATCTAGGGGAGTTCCCTGGTGGTCCAGTGGTTAGAACTCAGTGCTTTCACTGCCAGGGCCCAGGTTCAACCCCTGGTCAGGGAACTAAGATCCCCACAAGCCTCACAGCATAGCCAAAAATAAATAAATAAAAGATTTTTAAAAATAAAAATAAATCTAATCCATGGAGATGATTTCTGGAATAATGATATGAGGAGCCTTTCCTAGTGAAACCACTCTAACAGGTAAAAATTACTTTTAAGAAACCAACTATTTTAAAGTCTCCGGAAATGTGTTAAGGGCATACAACAAATGAAGAAACATTGATCCAAGAAAACCTAAATCTTTCTAAGAGAGCAGGGAGAGTCTTCAGCACTTGAGGTACCACCTACTTCCTTCTCCCTCCTCCCTGGCCCAGTTCAGTGTGATGAAGCTCTACCCTGGGCAGATCCAGACAAGAACATAAGGCTTTCTCTCCCACCTCCCAGCTATCAGCTACGGTATCTTTCTGTGAAGGACAAGGCACCAGCATTTCTGATTTTCTCCCAAATACATGTTGAAGAAGCTTAATTCTTGGCAAAAGTGACTGAGAGATCTGGGTCTTTCTTCTCTACCTAGTACCTACTCATAGGGTGAAAACTCTACCCCCAGGCACAATAGACCAAGAACACTGGGGCTCCAACAGTCTTCACCCCAGCTCAATTAAAGTGCAGATGATTTATGCCAGGAGAGAAAAGCCAAGAAGACCAGAGACTACTGCCCCACCCAGTACCCTGCTTATAAATCAGGCCTGTCACTCCAAGAGAAGCTGGCACTCTCACTCTGAGAAAAGCTCCAGAGTAGTGGCACAGAGGCAAGCTATAAGAATAGAGAGCTCCAGGGAGTTCCCTGGTGGTCCAGCGCTTAGGACTCCATGCTTTCACTGCCAAGGGTGTGGGTCAATCCCTGGTCAGGGAGCTGGTTCCTACAAGCCACGCAGCGTGGCCAAAAGTTAAAAAAAAAAAAAAAAAAAAAAAAAGAATGGAGAGCTCCAAAGGGATCTGACCTTATTTGGAATAGAATGTGAGGAAGTTCAAGCCTAAGAGTGCTCCCCAAAATAAAGGAAAGTTTGATGGTAAGCACTGAAGAGGAGGCTGGCACATTCAGTAGAGCAAAAAGTTAAATTATAAACCAGCTGCAAGTTTACCAAAAAGAACCAAAGAATGAGACTGCTAAGAAGAGCCTACTGGGATAAGAGCAAAACCCAAACACTGGCCTTAAAGACTACTCCTGCAGAGTGGCCTGAATTTAGTTGAATCGGAATGTGGCAAAATGTATGCTCCAGGGCATTGCTAAAGACAGTAGAGCAATTTGCCTGCAATTATTGAAGACTAACAGCTGGGTGTGATACCAAAAGTGACAGACAACTTAAAAAAAGATCAGAAAAAGAGAGGTGACTATGTATGCCTAAGGCTGTACCCCCTGATGAGCAACTTCAGAGGGTGCACATAGCCAAGGAAAATAGATTTTAGTAAAATAACCCTGCCAACTTATTGAGAAAAATAAGCAAAACACAACAGTCCTTTTGGGGTGAGGGAGGGGGGATTAACACTGGAGTTACTACAGTATATTATCTAAAATGTCAAATTAAAAAAAAATTACCAGTTATGCAAAGAAACAGGAAAGTGTGACCATACACATGGAAAAAAAAAAAAATCAGGCAACAGAAATTGCCTATGAGAGGGGCCAAATATTGGATTTAGCAGGCAAAAATCAAATCAACTATTTGAAGAAAAGTATGATCACACTGTCTAATCAAATGGAGAATATTAATAAGGAAATAGAAATCATAAAAAAAAAACCCAGTGCTACCAAACATTTAAATAACATTTAAATAATTAATACCATTCCTCACACTCTTCCAAAAAATAGAGGAGGGGGGAACACTTCCATACTCATTTTATGAGGCCAGCTTTACCCTCATATACAAAAACTAGGCAAGGACACTGCAGGAAAAGAAAATTACAGGCAAATATTCGTGATGAACATAGATGAAAAATCCTCAACAAAAATTAGAAAACTGAATTCAACAAAGCATTAAAAGGATCATACACCATGATCCAGTGGGATTTATTCCAGGGGTGCAAGGATGGTTCAACATCCTCAAGTCAATCAGTGTGATACACCACATTAATAAAATGGAGGATAGGGACTTCCCTGGCAGTCCAGCGGTTGAGACTTCACCTTCCAATGCAGGGAGTGTGGGTTCGATCCCCGGTCAAGGAGCTAAGATCCCACATGTCTCATGGCCAAAAACCAAAACATAAAACAAAAGCAATATTGTAACAAATTGAATAAAGAGTTTAAAAATGGTCCACATCAAAACAAATCTTTAAAAATAAATAAATAAATAAAATGAAGGATAAAATCATTTGATCATCTCAACAGATGCAGAAAAAGCATTTGGCAAAATTCAATATCCAATTCATGATAAAAACTCTCAACAGGGATTTCCGTGGTGGCACAGTGGTTAAGAATCCACCTGCCAACGCAGGAGACACAGGTTTGAGCCCTGGTCCGGGAAGATCCCACATACTGCAGAGCAAATAAGCCTGTGTGCCACAACTACTGAGCCTGCGCTCTAGAGCCCGTGAGCCACAACTACTGAGCCCACGTGCCACAACTACTGAGCCTGTGCTCTAGAGCCCGCACACCACAACTACTGAAGCCCACGCGCCTAGAGCCCGTGCTCCACAACAAGAGAAGCCGCTGCAATGAGAAGCCTGCACACCGCAATGAAGAGTAGCCCCCGCTCGCCGCAGCTAGAGAAACTCACACGCAGCAACGAAGACCCAATGCAGCCAAAAATACATAAATAAATTAATTAATTAAAAAAGAAAACTCTCAACAAAGTGGGCATAGAGGGACCATTACTCAGTGTAATAAAGACCATATATGACAAGCCCACAGCTAACATCAAATTCAATGGTGAAAAGCTTTCAGCTTTTCCTTTAAGATCAGGAACAAGAAAGGATACCCCACTCTTGGCACTTTTATTTGACATAGTACTAGAAGTCCTAGCCAGAGCAACTGGTCAAGAAAAGGAAATAAAAAGCAATCCGTATCAGAAAGGAAGAAGTAAAACTGTCACTATTTGCAAATGACATGATATTATATATAGAAAACCCGAAAGATTCCACCAAAGAAAACCTGTTAGAACTAATAAATTCAGTAAAGTTGCAGGATACAGAATCAAGGTACAAAAATCTTCTATACACTGACAACAAACTTTCAGAAAGAGAAAGTAAGAAAACAATCCCATTTAAAATTGCATCAAAAGGAATAAAATATCTAGGCATAAATTTAACCAAGGAGGTGAAAGACCTGTACACCAAAAACATACTACACAAAGCAATCTACAGATTCAATACAATCCCAATTAAAATTCCAATGGCATTTTTCACAGAAATAGAACAATCCTTAAAATTGTATGGAACCACAAAAGACCCCAAATAGCCAAAGCAATCATGAGAAAGAAGAACAGCACTGGATGCATCATGCTCTCTGATTTGAAACTATATTACAAATCTGTAGTAATCAAAACAGTATGGTTAGCATAATAACAGACACATAGAACAAGGGAACAGAATAGAGAGCCCAGAAATAAGCCCACAAATATATGGTCAATCAACTTACAACAAAGAAGTCAAGAATGTACAATGGGTAAGGGACAGTCTCTTCAATAAATGGTGTTGGGAAAACTGACCAGCTACATGCAAAATAATGAAACTGGACCAGTATCTTATACCATATACAAAAATTACCATACACAAAAATTAACTCAAAACAGATTAAGGATCTGAATGTAAGACCTGAGACCATACAATTCCTAGAAGAAAACATAAGCAGTCAGCTCCTTGACATCAGTCTTGGTGATGATTTTTTTAATCTGACACCAAAAGCAAAGGCAACAAAAGCAAAAATAAACAAGTAGGACTACATCAAACTAAAGAGCTTCTGCACAGGAAAGGAAACCTTCAACAAAATGAAAAGGCAGCCTGCTGAATGGGAGAAAATATTTGCAAGTCATATATCTGATAAGGTGTTAATATCCAAAATGTATAAAGAATTCATACAACTCAATAGCAAAAAAACAAACAAAAACACCAAACAATCTGATTAAAAAATGGACAGAAGATCTAAGTAGACATTTTTCCAAAGATGGCCATACAGATGGCCAACAGGTACATGAAAAGGTGCTCAACATCACTAATCATCAGGGAAATGCAAATCAAAACTAAAGTAAGATATCACCTCACACCTGTTAGAATGGCTATCATCAAAAAGACAAGAAATAACAGGTACTGGGGGAATCCTTATACACTGTTGGTGGGAATGTAAATTGGTGCAGCCACTATGGAAAACAGTATGGAAGTTCCTCAAAAAACTGAAAATAGAACTACCATATGACCCAGCAATTCCACTTTTAGTATTTATCGAAAGCAACTGAAAACACTAACTCAAAAAGATACATGCACCCTCATGTTCATTGCAGCATTATTTATAATAACCAAGATATGGAAACATCTAAGTGCCCACTGATGGATAAATGGATAAAGAACATGTGATGTAAATATTATTCAGTCATAAAAAAAGAATGAAATCTTGCTGTTTGTGACGACACGGATGGAGTCTGAGGGCATTAAGCTAAATGAAGTAAGTCAAACAGGGAAAGACAAATGTTTTATGATCTCACTTATATGTGGAATCTAAACAAAATAAACAGACACACACAAACAAGCTCAAAGAAACAGAGAACAGATGGGTGGTTACCAGAAATGGCAATGGGGGCCGGACAGAATAGGTAAAGGGGGTTGAAAGGCACAGACCCAGCTACCAAATAAATAAGTCACGGGAGGCAATGTGCTGCGTGGGGACTGTAGTTGATAATACTGCATTAGAGATTGGAAAATTGCTAAGAGAGTAAAGCTCAAATTCTCATCACAGAAAAAAAATTTTTAACTGTTTATGTTGACAGATATTAACTAGACTTACTGTGGTGATCATCTCACAGTATATATGAATATCAAACCGTTATGCTGTATACCTGAAACTAATGTCATATGTCACTTATACCTCAATTAAAAACAAAGTATAACTATCCAAACATGATAGAAATTTACTTATCATTCATTTAAGTCCAAAATTGGGGTTTTTAAAGGAAAAAGAAGAAAAGCTGAGAAGTTTTGAGGTACTGAAAAATAAACAAATCAAAAGGGAGACCAGAGGGACTTCCCCAGCGGTCCAATGGTTAGGACTCTGCGCTTCCACTGCCAAGGGCCCGGGTTCGATCCCTGGTTGGGGAACTAAGATCCCACAAGCTGCGTGGTGTGGCCAAAAAAAAAAAAAAGAAAAGGCCTTCCAACTGCAGTTTTTACAACGACCAGCCCTGTCACAGTTCCTTGACTTCCTGAGGCCCAGCTGTTCCATGTTTCCTAGGTTCTGAGGCACACATAACCTTACCCAAAAAATCTTCCTAACCACATGAGGCCTACCCAAATATCTACAAAAATACAACATAATAGCTTATTCAGTCTCCACCCAAGAAACCAGTACCCTGTGTAAAAACATTGCCTGTCAACAATTTACTTTGATGCAGAGCAAAGAACGGGACACTAGTTTGATTCTTCACAAATCTTAGCTTGGCCACCAAGCAATATTACCTTCCAACTCCACCATCCTGAGAAATTTCTTACTTTCCCACCGTGTCAAACCTTTGGAATTAATGCTGCAAATCAACAAACGAATTTTTAGAATTAGACATATAGAACAATGAGATATAATTGAGAAGCCGGTACTTCACCTTTTTGGTCAAATGAATTCTGACAGGGTGCCAAGATAATTCAATGGAGAAAGAATAGTCTTTCAACATATGGTGCTAGGACAACTGGGCTGCCACAGGCAAGAGAATGAAAGTAGCCTCCTTCCTCACACCATATACAAAAATTAACTTTAAGGATCATAAACCTAATTGTAAGAGTTAAAACCATAAGACTCTTAAAAGAAAACAAGCCTGCAAATACCTTCATGACCTTGGATTAGGCAATAATTTCTTAGGTATGACACCAAAAGCACAAGTAACAAAAGAAAAAAATAAATTGGACTTCATCAAAATTAAGACTTTTTATGCTTTAACAGACACCATCAAGAAAACGTAAGGACAACCCACCAAATGGGAGAAATATTTGCAAATCATATATCTAAAAGACTTGTATCTAGACTGTATAAAGAATTCTTATGACTCAATAATTTTAAAAAAATGAATAACCCAATTTAAAAATGGGCAGCTCTTTCCCAGCTGGAACCATGGAAGGTGCAGAAGAGAAGAAAAAGAAGGTTCCTGCTGTGCCAGAAACCCTTAAGAAAAAGCAAAAGGTGCTTCGAAAGGCAAGGCGGAAGCTTATCTATGAAGAAGCTAAGCACCATCACAAGGAATACAGGCAGATGTACAGAACCGACATTCGAATGGCTAGGATGGTAAGAAAAGCCGGCAACTTCTATGTACCCGCAGAACCCAAATTGGCATTCGTCGTCAGGATCAGAGGTGTCAATGGTGTGAGCCCAAAGGTTCGAAAAGTGTTGCAGCTTCTTCGCCTCCATCAGATCTTCAGTGGCACCTCTGTGAAGCTCAATGGCACCTTTGTGAATTCTCAGCATGTTAATGAACGTGCTGAGAATTGTGGAACCGTACATTGCGGGGGGGCACCCAAACCTGAAGTCAGTAAATGAACTGATCTACAAGCGTGGTTATGGCAAAGTCAACAGGAAGCGAAGTGCCCTGACAGATGACGCCTTGGTTGCTCCATCTCTTGGCAAATATGGCACCATCTGCAGGAAGGATCTGATTCATGAGATCTATACCATTGGAAAACATTTCAAAGAAGCAGACAACTTGCTGTGGCCCTTTAAATTGTCTTCTCCACGAAGCAGAATGAAGAAAAAGACTGCCCATTTGGTAGACGGTGGAGATGCTGGCAACAGGGAAGACCAGATCAACAGGCTTATTAGAAGGATGAACTAAGGTATCTGCCATGATTCTTTTTGTAATCTGGTCAGTTAATAAACAGTGACTGCTTTCAAATTGGAACAAAAATAAAAATAAATTAAAATGGGCAAAGGATCTGAATAGACCTTTCTCCAAAAAATGGCTAATAATCTCATGAAAAAGTGGTCAGTGTCATTATCCATCACGAAAACGCCAGTCAAAGCCGCAGTGAGATGGCACTTCACATCCCGTCAAAAAGTAGATAATCACAAGTGTAATGGAGAAAATGGAACCCGCATACCTTGCAGGTGGCAATGTAAAATGTTGCGTCTGCTGTGGGAAACACTCTGGCAGTTCTTCAAAAGGTTAAATGTAGAGTTACCATAGGATGCAGCAATTCTAATCCTAAGAATATACCTGAGAGAAATAAAAACATATGTCCACACAAAAACGTGTACACAGATGTTTATGGCAGCATTATTCATAATAGCCAAAAAATGGAAACAACCCAAATGTCCATCAGCTGATGAATGGATAAATAAAATGTGGTATATCCATGTAATGTAATATTATTTGATGATGAAAAGGAAAGAACTTTTCCTATATAGCACTGATACATATTATAAACTGGAGGAACCTTGAAAACATTATGTTAAGTGAAAAGAGCCAGTCACAAAAGGCCACATATTATATAATTTCGTTTACATGAAATATCCAGAGTGGGCAAATCTATAAAGATAGGAAATAGATTAGTGATTGACCGGGGAATTCCCTGGTGGTCCAGTGGTTAGGACTCTGCGCTTTCACTGCCAGGGCCCGGGTTTGATCCTGGTTGGGGAACTAAGATCCGGCAAACCACGCGGTGTGGCCAAAAAAAAAAAAAAAAAGATTAGTGATTGACTAGGGGTGGGAGGTGGGGGGAAAATGGGAAGTGACTAGTAGTGGGTGTGAAATTTCCTTTTTGGGTTGATGAAAATGAAAACTTGATTGTGATGATGGTTGCACAACCCTGTGAATACACTAAAGCCCATTGAATTGTATACTTTAGATGAGTGAATGATATTTCTATAAAGCTGTTAAAAAAGAAAATAAAAGTATACCACGTGAGAATGTTTAAACAGTGGAAAGATATTACTTAATTTTTAAACAGTATTCCGCTTTACTCAAATGTGAAAGATGAGTGTTTTGCCAGGATTTCAGTTTTTTGATGTTGAAGTTGCCTTTACTAGGATGGAGTCAGATCCTCTTTGCGTTCATCTGAGAGCACTCAGGGCTTGGTCCCAAGTTCTCTGCTTTGTTACTTTAGTGTGATTCTTCTAATCCTTTGTTTCCCATTAATTTCTGAGTCTACTGCTATGACTTAACCTCATACACTGGGTTGGATGTTTTTAAGTCTAGAGTCCTATTCACTGTGAAACGAAACCAGGGCTTTAAGGAAGATGTTGGGATTCTTAGAATGACAAGAGTTCAAATAAGGACAATGGAATCAAAGCAGAATAACAAGTAGCCAGCAAGTCCTGCTCTACTAGGTGAAGTACTCCTAAGAACGGGGCAATTTAAATACCAGCTGGATTTCAGCGTTGTCCACTTCAAACTGAGATTGCCAGAGCTCCTGAAGCATGAGGACTTCCCTTAAAGTTAGGTAGAAATAGAATGTGAAAGTTTAAGATCAAGACCTTTTAGGATCTAGATTTTTATTTCAGAGTTCTTCCTTGTTAATTGCACAAAACTTACACATAATCAAATATATCGAGATTGAATGATATTCTAGTTACTAAAATGGGATTTTAGTTACTAAAGAGTAAAACTGTCCTGCAGTTTTGAGGTAGCAAAGTCTGTAACACGTGATACATCTGTTGATGTCTTTGTCAACACCTTCTCATACCCAGATTTCCAGGTAGCTCAGCAATTTCTGGATTACAGAAATTTACATAATTGAAAAGAAAAGAAAAAGTAGAGGGGAGAAATCAAAAGCATCCAGCTGAGATAAAGGATAAATAGGGAATGGAAAACAAAGGAAATAAAGAATAAAGAGACAAGTTTAGGAGAAAAATAGCAAAAGAATAGCAAAGGATAAGCAGTGGAGTAGAAACTGAGAGAATCAGATTCTAGGACCAGCTCTGCAGTTAGTAAATTGTGTTGTCTTGGACAAATCACTTTCCTTCCCTTCTTCCAGCTTTACTGGCCCATATAATTAGATGCTTGTCTTCCTTTAGGTCAAATGACTAAGTATGAGTTCTAAGCATAAAACAATGAGATTTGTTTTCCTTTGCAGTCTATAAAACCAGTCTCCTTACTCTATAATCGGGCTATTTTATGAAAACACTCTGAAAAAAAAATAATAGTTAAAAAAAAGTAAATTTGCCAGTCACTGACAAGTTCTATTCTCTTGATGGCTTCCTGAGCCCAGTCACTGAAATTTATCTGTCACTTTCAGGTTCCTGCATGACCTCATGCCGATTCAACAACACATAGTAATGGTAAGAATTCCCTCCTACCAGTCTTCTAAACGAGAAGAGTTATGATAACCAGTAAGCTTAGAGACATAACTGTACTGTATAATCCAGGTCATTTCCTCTGGGATCTTTCTGTGCCCTTCTGCAGCACTTCTTCTTGAAGAAAAAAAAAGGCCCTTTAGGAACTTTTGCGTTTTTTTGGTTTTTTTTTTTTTTAATTTATTTATTTTATGGCTGTGTTGGGTCTCCGGTTCTGCGCGACGGCTTTCTCTAGTTGTGGCAAGCGGGTTCCACTCTTCATCGCGGTGCACGGGCCTCTCACTATCGCGGCCTCTCTTGTTGCGGAGCACAGGCTCCAGACGCGCAGGCTCAGTAATTGTGGCTCACGGGCCCAGTTGCTCCGCGGCATGTGGGATCTTCCCATACCAGGGCTCGAACCCGTGTCCCCTGCATTTGCAGGCAGACTCTCAACCACTGCGCCACCAGGGAAGCCCGGAACTTTTGTTTTTAATATATTTATTTATTTTTATTCTTGGCTGCATTGGGTGTTTGTTGCTGTGCGCGGGCTTTTCTCTAGTTGTGGCAAGCAGGGGCTACTCTTCCTTGCGGTGCGCGGGCTTCTCATTGGGTGGCTTCTCTTGTTGCAGAGCACAGGCTCTAGGCGCACGGGCTTCAGTAGTTGTGGCACTCGGGCTCAGTAGTTGTGGCTCACGGGCTCTAGAACGCAGGCTCAGTAGCTGTGGCGCATGGGCTTAGTTGCTCCACGACATGTGGAATCTTCCCGGACCAGGGCTCGAACCTGTGTCCCCTGCATTGGCAGGTGGATTCTTAACGACTGCGCCACCAGGGAAGCCCGCCCTCTAGGAACTTTAAAGATTTCTTTATAATGTGGTTATGGCATTTGAAATCATCTCAAATGTAAATTGAACAGCAATGCAGTACTACTTTGGGAAAATCTGAATCTTAGACTATTTTAACAGAAATGCAGTTAATTATTACTTTCATATATGCACAGCGACTTCAACGAGTTGTTGATGTCTGACTTTCTTTAATAAATGGATCATTTGTAATGAATCTGATTTTAAAGCAGATGAATACTCTGAAGTGCTTTAAAAAGTTGTTCTAGATTATATTTGAGGTAAAAAATAAGTTAAGAGCACATAGTGGGACTTCCCTATGAAAAGAAGACTCTCTTTTGGGGTCAAAAGGAAACCATGAGAGTGTTTCACAGTGTAGTTTCCCAGTAGCGCTGGCAGGGTGGGGTGCATTTGGAGCGCTCAGTAAATCCCAGTGAATATGCCTGCATCTCCTTGTACATGCGTACTCACCAGAAGGCAGTCTCTCCCTGCCGGGCCTTTCCCTAATGGATTTCCATTTCTATCGATCGGGGACTTAGATGCCGGCTAGCAATTAGTCCTAATCAGGCAGCAGGAGTTTCCTAAGGGGACTGCCAGCTAGCCTAATTGCTGGCAGCTGTGGGGCTGCTCAGCGCGCAGCTGCGGCCACGGGCTGTTAACCCCCAGTGTCCCGGGCTCCACAAAGATGCTTGACCTAGCAAAATTCCTGCTGTGTGTGGCATGTGTTGGGATCAATGGCTTATCTTTATTTTGGAAAACTGTGCTGAGAAGCTTGGATTACTTTATCTCCAAAGATACTTTAGGATAAGGAGTGAACTATATAACCCTGCTCTATAGCAGAAATTCATAGAGGAACTGAAACAGGATTAATTTTTAAAAAAGCTCTATCATGGAAATTCTCAAAAATTCACAGAAGTGGAATAGTATAATAAACCCATACATCCACCAAATAATTCTCTACATTCTGCCATTATTTTTCATCTATTGCCCACCTCTGTTTTTGTTTTTGTTTTCTTTACTGGAGTATTTTAAAGCAACTCTCAGACTTCATTTCACTTGTAAGTGCTTTAGTGTATGATTCTAATATAAATATATATTTTAAAGTGTAACCACAAAACTATCACTACTCTCAACAAAATAGCTAATAATTCCTTAATATCACCCAATATCTAGGCAGGCTCCTACTTCCACAGCGCCTCAAAAATGCGTTTGGGTTTGTGTGAATCAAGGACCTAGTCAAGGTAGTTGTGACTGAGGTGACCATTTGCTGGAGAGAGTTTCATACTCTACATTTGGCAGATTGTACCCTCAAGGTGTTCTTTTTTGTGTTCCCCATATTTTCTGTAAATCCACAGGAAAATCTAGAAGCTTCATGAGAATTAGGTTTGGGTTTTTTCCAAGAATACTTTATAAGTGGTGCTATGAACTTTCTTTTGCTTCTTAGTCAGGAGTCACAAATGTCGAACTGTCCAATTTCAGTGATGTTAAAATTGATCAGTGAGTTCAAATGTTGTCAGTCTGATGCATCCGTTAAAAAGTTCCCCCATTAACTTTACCTGATAGTTTTAGCAGACATTTATAATCATTGCCTAGAATGATTGTTTCATAAGGGGTTACTAAGTGGTAGTATTCTAATGTTTTCATTCCTTTGGCATGTATTAGCCATGATCCTTGTAGAAAAGAATTTCCCCCTCCTGTTTGTAAAGGCAAGATAAATACTTGATTCCCTTCCTTTTTTTTTTTTTTTAAATATTTATTTATTTGGCTGTGCCGGGTCTTAGTCGCAGAATGCGGGATCTCCATTATCGTGAGTGGGATCTTTAGTTGCGGCACTCGGGATCTAGTTCCCTGATCAGGAATCGAACCGAGGCCCCCTGCATTGGGAGCACAGAGTCTTAAATGCTGGACCACCAGGGAAGTCCCTGACTTCTTTCCTTTATATCACATTGATTCCCTAAGCCACCTCATAATGTAACTATGAAAAAAAATTTTTGAGTATTATTATGAACTCATGGATTTTTATATGTATGATGTGTTTCAATCCAATGTAGTCCTAGCTTTTTTAATGGTAAAATTATCCCAGATTTAATCAGTGGTGCTTGTCAAATTTATTGTGTACCCTTTTGACTTGTCTTTATTAGTCTTTGAAATTGTTCTGCCCTGTGCCTGGAGTAACAGTTTTCCAAGGAGCCCTGGTTCCTCTTAGTAAACTGGGCATGATGGGTGTTCCTTGCTAATGGCTTGTCGTTGCTTCTAGCCCAATGCACTATGTTTAAAGCAACAGAATGAACCTGTATTAAATTCACGTTTGTATTAGTCTCCTACATATGTTTATACATCTGTACTCATCTTAAACGTCCTCCTTCCTGTCCCCAAGGAACAAGTGTCTAAAATAAGCTTTTGGTATCTCTAGTTCCAGGACAAACTATCAATCCCCTCCTCACTCAGCTCCCTCTTCATCCTCACCACCCCCCCACATCAGTGAATCAGAGATGGCCACCATTGCTTCCCTGTCCCCTATCTTCTCTCCCAAACTAGACTGAAAGCTTTCTGAAAGCAATAACGTCTTCTACTCATTTTGGAATCCTCCATAACGCTGAGCACAGAGTAGGTTTTCAGTAAACTTTTGCGCTGAACTATGAATTGTCACAGGTCCCAATCTGTGCCGCTAATTCCGTGGTAACATTCCTTTCTCTGCTCTACATCAATCTCTCATCCAGGGACCTTTTTTTTTTTTCTTTCCTCCAACACGAAAGAAGCATCATTCCACAACCATTTTATAAAGATGGAATAAAATAAAACTCTGTAATTGATTCTGTTCCAAAGAAGGCATGCATTAAGGAAGAAAAACCGTGCCTTGAGGAGCTGTCGGCTTCATTACCTGCTCTGCAGCAAGCCACTTGGGAGGGCAGTCAGACTTTGCGGGAAGGTGCCAGTTAATGACCTCCACCCGCCCTGAAGCACGCTCCAGCCCCACACCTCCACGGTGCTGACAAAAGCCACTGGGGGAGATCTTTGCTCAGTTCCTTGATATTTCAGAAACAACATACCATTAACGATTTCTCATGTTTTCTAACTCCATATTTAAGGAAGATTATTTCATAGAGCCAAATAAGATGACCCCAAGATAAACTATCTGTATACCCAGATAGCCACTGGACACTAACTATGGATGTCCTGTGTGGGTCTTGGCAGTGGGGTGACCTCAGGAGGAGCAGGTAAAAATAGTACCCAGTCCCCCACCCCAGAGAGGCTTGGACCCCCCAGATAGGAGCTCCAGAATTAACCCCCACTGCTATTTCTTCGCTGAGTTTCTAATCACATGCTTCATCCATTGTACTATGGATTTTTTTTCCAGCTTAATTAGTAGGTGGAGTCTTTATGTAATGTGAATATTGTATGCTAAGGACAGACAACCCAATTAGCTTAAGAAAAGAGGGAATTCATGGGCTCTCACAATTGGGAGTCCAGGAGTAGCTCTAAACTCTGGCACAAGTGCATCCAGGGACCCAAGCAATTACGTCAAAACTTGTCTGCATTTACCTTTCACTTCTGCTTATTTCTGTTTGTCTTGGTTTGATCCTTCTGGAGTTAGGTTTTCCTTATGTAGCCAGAAACGTTGATGGCAACAGGAAACTTCAAAACCCACAGCTGAGGTATGTTTTTCTGTAGCTCCAAAGCTTAAAAGACTCTAATTAGCCGACTTGATTCAAATGTCTGAGGAATGATGGGACGAAAGAATGGGGGTCCTGAACAACTCAACCTATTACATGTATCAACCCTTTCAGTATATATGTGACCTTTCTAAGCCTCAGTTTTCCCACCTGCAAAATGGAATAATCATAATCATAATCATACCCATCGATTGTAATTAGATAATTCATGTAAAATGCTTACCGTACTTCCTGGCATGTAACAACCCCTGTATTAATGTTGGCTCTTATTAATTTTTTAATCATTATATGCTTTTCCTAGATGGTCATCTTTTATTTATTTATTTTTTAAAAAATATTTATTCATTTATGTGGCTGCATTGGGTCTTCATTGCGGCGCACGGGCGTCTCTCTAGTTGCGATGCACAGACTCCAGAGCGCGCGGGCTCAGCAGCTGTGGCGCGCGGGCTCAGCAGCTGTGGCGCGCGGGCTCTAGAGCACGCAGGCTTAGTTGCCCCGCGGCATGTGGGATCTTAGTTCCCCGACCAGGGATCGAACCCGCGTGCCCTGCATTGGAAGGCAGATTCTTAACCGCTGGACCACCGGGTAAGCCCCTAGATGGTCATCTTTTAATGTTATTTACTGTATCTCCCACTGAACAGAAGCTTAAATTCTTTGCTGTCCAAATCTAAAAACCTTTTCTTTATGGTTTCTGGGTGGTGTCATGCAGGAGCAGAGCCTTCCCTGTACCCCCAAATTACAAAAATATCCTCCTGAACTTTCTTCTGGTATTTTTGTAATTTTCTTTTTAATGTTTAAATCTTTACTTCATGAACCTAATATAATGTTATATGTCACTTATACCTCAATTTTTTAAAAAGAGGAGGGAGGGACTTCCCTAGTGGTCCAGTGGCTAAGGCTCTGAGCTCCCAATGCAGGGGGTCAGGGTTCAATCCCTAGTCAGGGAACTAGATGCCCCATGCCACAACTAAGAGTTTGCATGCTGCTACTAAAAAGATTCTGCTTGCCGCAACTAAAGATCCCGTGTGCCACAACTAAGACCCAGCGCAGCCAAATAAGTAAATAAATACAAATTTAAAAAAATAAAAATAAAAAGACGAGGGAAAAAAATTCTTCTTTTCCCCACTAATTTGAAATTTAATCTTTATCTGGTGCTAAGTTACTACTATGAACTGACTTGCTTCTAATTTATTCTGTTTTATTCTTTATTTCTTTCTATGCCAGTTTTAATTGTCATAGTTTTATGGTAAATTATTATATTTAGGAGGGCAAGTCTCCCCTGCCATCATTCTTCTTTTTGAAAATGTATTTGGCTGTTCTCCCACTCTCTGCTGTTCCAAATAAACTTTAGAATCAACTTATAAAGACGCAATTTAAAATTCATTAGGATTTTATTTTAAATTGCATTGAATTTATGGAACTATTTGGAAAGAATTAGTATCTTCATAATAACGAGTCTTCCTGTCTAGACACCAGAATAAATCTCCATTTTTTCAGGTATTCTTCATGTTCTTGAGTAAGTTTAAGAGCGTTCCTTTACAGGAACATAAGTAACCTATTTACTGTTATGCTTATTCCTAAATACTTTGTGTTTTGTGTTTTTTGTGGGTTTTGTTTTTGTTTTGTTTTTGCTACTGAATAGAATTCTTTTCCATTAAATTTTCTAATTTATGTTATTATTGTCATGGCTAGTAATGTTTGTGTTTTACTTATAATTGGTTATCCTACTGTGATCTTTTTATCTGAAAGTTTTAGTTTTTCAGTGGATTTTCATAGATTTTGTAAGTGGCCAATCATGTCATCTGTCAATAATGATAAGGAGGCCACTCCCTTCTGTAAATTTCCTCCCCTCTCCTTGTTTTACCACATTGGTTGGTTGTGTCCTGCAGTGTAACAGTGGCAGTAGTTATGATATAGCATTCCTGTCTTGTTCCTGGCCCCATCTTTTCACCTTTAAGTACGGCATTTGTGTTGACTTCTTTATCAAAGTGAAGAAACTTTGTCTATTTCTAGGTTACTAAGTGTTTTTCAGGACTGGTTGTTGCGGCTATTGAAATACTTCTGTTTTTCTGCTTTTCTTTAATAATACAGTGAATTACGTTGGTAGTAGATTTCACAATTTTATGTCTCCCTGCATGCTAATCTTTTTTATTTTTATTTTTCATTGAAGTATAATTGACATACAATGTTATATTAATTTCAGGTGTACAACATAGTGATTCAACATTTATATACATTACAAAGTGATCACCACGATAAGCTAGTTACCATCTGTCACCATTTAAAGTTACTACGGTATTACTGACAATGTCCTTTCCTATTCTGTATGTTGCAGCCCCTATTTTGTCCATCCCTCCACTCCACTCCTCTCTGGCATCCACTAGTTTGTTCTCTGTATCTGTGATTCTGTTTCTGTTCTGTTTTGTTCATTTGTTTTATTTTATTTTTTTAGATTCCACCTGTAAGTGAAATCATATGATACTTACTAATCTTTTAATTGATTGCTGGATTTGATTTCCTAATATTTTATTTGGCACTTTTCCATCTATGTTTATAGTTTTCCTTTTTGTACTTTTGGCCAAATTTTTTTTTAATTAATTAATTTATTTATTTTTGACTTTATTGGGTCTTTGTTGCTGTGTGCGGGCTTTCTCCAGTTGCGGCGAGTGGGGGCTACTCTTCGTTGTGGTGCGTGGGCTTCTCCTTGCGGTGGCTTCTCTTGTTGCAGAGCATGGGCTCTAGGCATGCGGACTTCAGTAGATGTTGCTCACAGGCTCTAGAGCGCAGGCTCAGTAGCTGTGGAGCATGGGCTTAGTTGCTCCGCGGCATGTGGAATCTTCCCGGACCAGGACTCGAACCCATGTCCCCTGCATTGGCAGGCGGATTCTTAACCACTGCGCCACCAGGGAAGCCCATGGCCAAATTTTTGATCAAGGTTATGCTAGCCTTATAGAATGAATTGAAATTCTTTCTGTTTTTTGTTTTTTTTGCTACTATCTGGAACAGTTGAATAACAAAAAAAATTATACTATCTATAACTCTTTGGAAGATTTGATACAGTTTACCCATTATAACATGAAACTGACTTGGAGTATTTTGGGGAGATAAATCTGTGACTACATTTTCCATTTTTTTTTTTATACTTATTAGTTTATTCATGTTTTCCTAAAAATTTTGAAACAAGCATATCTATATATTCAAATTTATTGATACAAAGTTACAATAGATTTCTTTTCCGTATTTACTTGATCTTTTAATTATTTTTAAAGATTTAATGTCTCTACTTGTCATTGCCTTGTCAAATTTTAATATTTCTAGCGGTTTTTGCTTTATGATTTTAAAGCTATGTTGCTCAGTTCATAAAGAATCATTATAGTTATATCTTCTATTAATATAAATATATATTTTTAGTCCCATTAATGCTTTTGCCCATTAATGCTTTTGCAAGTCCTGCTTTCTTTGTTTTTCCTTGTCTATCCATCTCTGTATTTTCAGCCCTCTTGTGGAATTTTATTTTGGATGTGTTTCTTATAAAAAGCATGTAACTTTTAAAAATGCAATCTAGGATTTTTTATATCTTAATAGAATTTAGTCTATTTAATTTTTTACTTAGCCTATTTAAATTTTTAATGATCCTTGATATGACTGGTCTGATTTTTAATATCTTCATGTTTTCTATTTCAGTATATGTCTTGTAAAATTTAAAAAATTTTAATGACCCTTGACGTGGCTGACCTAATTTTTAATATCTTCATGTTTTCTATTTATCTTGCTTTTTATAGTTTTGCTTTCCCCCCCACCCCCCGCCTTTTGCTGCATTGATCTAATTTTCTTTATTCCCTTGCCCCCTCAGTTTAGTAATTCTACTTCATTTTGTTATTCTACTGGCTATATTGGTTTAGCTTGTGTTTGTAGTGAAAGAGAAAAACACTGTATACCAATAAGTATTTAACAAATTCTCTTAAGCAAAATGATGACTACAGTGGCAGTAGCATTAACAAAACTATCTAAATCTTCTAAATCCACGTCACTTGTCTGACATCATCTAAAACAAAGTTCCTAATTTTAAGGTTCTCCAAATTGACTTTCTCCTTTTGATTCTCTTGCTGCCCACTTATTTGAACTCTGCTGCCTTTCTTAATGCCTCTTCCCACACATTGCCCATGACATTCTGTATTTGGCTGCTGTTCTTAGAAATGGAATTCTCTTGTCATCTATCTTATCACTTAGCTCCCTCCATTGCTGACACAGTCTCTATTCACTCAAACTTAAAAGTGGAAAGCATAAGTAGTTTCAAAAATTCATTCATCTGGGACTTCCCTGGTGGTGCAGTGGTTAAGAATCCACCTGCCAATGCAGGGGACACAGGTTCGACCCCTAGTCTGGGAAGATCCCACATGCTGTGGAGCAACTAAGCCTGTGTGCCACAACTACTGATCCTGTGCCCTAGAGCCCTCAAGCCGCAACTGCTGAGCCCACGTGCCGCAACTACTGAGCCCATGCACCACAACTGCTGAGCCCACGTGCTGCAGCTACTGAAGCCCGCATGCCTAGAGCCCGTGCTCCACAACAAGAGAAGCCACCGCAATGAGAAGCCTGCACACCTCAGTGAAGAGTAACTCCTGCTCGCCACAACTAGAGAAAGCCAGCCCGCAGCAACGAGACCCAACACAGCCAAAAAAAAATACAGTAAATAGAAATTTAAAAAAAAAATTTGGACTTCCTCGGTGGCACAGTGGTTAAGGATCCGCCTGCCAATGCAGGGGACACAGGTTCAATTTCTAGTCCGGGAAGATCCCACATGCCATGGAGCAACTAAGCTTGTGCTCCACAAGTACTGAGCCTGCGCTCTAGAGCCCATAAGCCACAACTACTGAGCCTATGTGCTGCAACTACTGAAGCCCGCGCACTCTAGGGCCTGAATGCTGCAACAAGGGAAGCCACCGCAATGAGAAGCCCGCACACCTCAACGAAGAGTAGCCCCCGCTCGCTGCAACTAGAGAAAGCCTGTGCGCAGCAACGGAGATCCAACGCAGCCAAAAATAAAATTCATTCATTCAACTAATACTGAATTTAGGTACAGCAGTGAACAGATGAAGGTGGGGTGGGCAGTAAACAGAGAATAATAGCAAATACATAAACAAATAGGTATATAATACAAGGTCAGATGGTAACAAGTGCTATGAGGAACAGTAAAGAAGAGAGAGATGATAGGTGACGATGAAATTGCTGTTTTAGGTAAGGTGGTTAGGGAAGGCATCTCTGAGGAGATGACATTTCAGCAGAACAGACATTCTGGAAAAGGCAAAACTCTGGTGACCATAAAAAGATCAGTAGTTGCCAGGAATTTGGGAAGAGAGAGGGAAGGATGAATACACAGAACAAAGGGGATTTTTAGGGCAGTGAAACTATTCTGTATGATACTGCAACAATGGTGGAGACGTGTCATTTATACATTTGTCCAAACTCATAGAATGCACATCACAAAGAGTGAACCTAATGTAAACTACGGACTGAACCTAATGTAAACTACGGACTTTAGTTTAAACTATAGACATCGGTTATATATTAATAATTATAAATATTGGCTCATCAATTATAGCAAAAATAGAAAAAAGAAAAGGAAGCAGGAAGTATTATGCATCTTCTGTTAGGTTCACAACCAGCAAAAGCAAGTTCACTCAGGGACTTCCCTGGTGGTCCAGTGGGTAAGACTCCACATTCCCAGTGCAGGGGGCCCGGGTTTAATCCCTGGTCAGGGAACTAGATCCCACATGCATGCCACAACTAAGAAGTCCGCATGCCGCATTGAAGATCCTACGTGCCACAAGTAAGACCCAGCGCAGCCTAAATAAGTAAATATTTTTTAAAAAAAGGAAAAAAAAGCAAGCTGACTCAGGTAAACGTGGAAAAGACTGGAGAACTGCCCCAAGAAATGCTTAGAACTTCCCGAGAGCTGAGCAGAAAGAGGAGGTGCCATTACTCCAGTCTGACTTGGTGGTTTATCCTCGGGCCTCTTTTAAAGATCAGCTTCAGATCCTTCAAATCATTGCCTAAACAAGGCCACTTTTTTTTTTTTTTTTTTTTTTTTTTTTTTTTTTTTTGGTTCTAAAAGCAACCTCTTAGAAATCAAGATCTTCCACGGAGGCCAGCACCTTCATCTGTAATTCACACGTGCTGTCCCAGGCCTTGGAGAGGCTCCTGAGACTCAGATATCCTACTCTTTATGGAGAAAGTGATCACTCATGATAGGCAGGCCAGGCTCTTACTTGCCTTACTTTTTGGTAGTTTATCACAAATAAACATCCCCCAAATATCCTGCTGATGTCAAATCTGAAAAAATTATAGATATAGTGGCTTTGGGGCTGTATTAGTTTTTCAGAGACTATAAATTACTTACAATTCCAGGGTCTAAATAAAATGGATTTGTTACATCACTGCATAAAAAATAAATTTATGATATTTATTCTTTTAGGTTTAACATATCAAGCCATGCAAGCAGAGCACATTTTAAATGAATTGTAATTTATTATTCCCACTGTTTGAAAAACACATTCTTGCTACACATAGTCTTTGCTTGAGGTCTCTGTGCATGCACACACTATCAGGTCTTTACTTTGGGATTACCATAATGCTTCGGGGGATAAGGCTGTAGTCTCTTGCTGTGACTGAACCAGATGGTTTCTAAAGGCCAGTGGGCAGGTTAGGCCGTGTGCAGTAGCACAAATTACCTTGATTAAGAGTCTTTATAAATTAATAGGAAAAACACTAAAACTCAATAGAAAAATGAGCCTAGTGTGTAAATAGACAATTCTCAGAAAGTACACAAATCACTTAAAAAATTCATTAAAAATGATCAGCCTAACTGGTTATCCAGAAATGCAAGTTAAAATAATATGGAACATCATTTTTAGTCAATTAAAGATAATAATCAATATTGGGGAGAGTGAAATTAAATTTTCAAGCACTATAGTAGAAGGGAAAGTCAGTACAAATGTGAACAGCAGTTTGGAAATCCATTTTTAGATCCTTAAAATCCATATCCTTTGATCTGGAAATTCCCCTTCTCAGACTATCTCCAAAAAATGTCTTTAATTATAGAAAATCATATATAAAAATGATCAAATTATTATTTATAATAGCAAATATAATTGAAAAAAACCTTATTATTTAAAAATAAAAATTGGATAAATAAGTTAAAATATATTCATATAATCAGATATTATGCAACCATTTAAAGTGATGTTTTTTAGCTATTTTGCTTTTGATGGTTCTCCAAGTTTCTGCCATCTGCCTAACACCTAGGGTCGTCTTCTCTAAATGTACCATAATAAATTTAGCCTATTTCCTATTGGAGACATTTAGGTTATTTCCAAGTTTTTTTCCTTTTTTTAATTTTTTTTTCTTGATGTGGACCATTTGTTTTTAAGTCTTTATTGAATTTGTTAAAATATTGCTTCTGTTTTTTTGTTTGTTTGTTTGTTTTTTGCCAGGAAGCATGTGGGATCTTAGCTCCCCAACCAGGGATCAAACCCACACCCCCTGCATTGGAAGGCAAAGTCTTAACCACTGGACCACCAGGGAAGTCCCTTTTTTCCATTTTAGACAGCACTCAAGCAAGAATTTATGTGAACGTTCAGATGCACACCACAGACCAAGAAACATCTTTAAAGATGTCTTCAAAAGCAGATCTACTCTTGGGGTCCCATGCAGAGCTGCTGGGTCTCTGAGCCAGTCCCACAAGCTTGGCGAGAGCCCCAGCCTCCATCACTCCTTCCAGACCCAGAAGAAATGTTCACAGTCACTCTTACGATCACACCTCCCAGGACGTCACGTTTGTATCAAAACGTCATGTTTATCTTCCCTAAAGTCTCCACAAGCAAATCTGGAAACTGCTCAGGGACAAGTGTACTTGCTCCTGGGAAGAGAACTAAATCCCTCTGAGGTGTTTGCGGGCGACTGTGCCACAAGAGACAAGGAGCAAACACTGAGTTTTTGTCTAGGAAGGAATTGAAGGATTCCCGAGCGTAGTTGAAAATGCAAAGGGAAATAGACAGGCCAATGAGGTTACCTGAGGGGGTCCCTGGGCAGGACACCATATTAATACCCTTGTACCCGTTCCTGTGCTTTTCGATTGGTTTGTTTCTTCTGCTAGCCAACTGTTCTGCCCCACCCTCTACCAGCGATGCTAATCTGAACTAGGAGGGCCAGGGAGAGGAGTAGCTTAAAGCCATGAGGGTTTTGTTTTGTTGTGCTTTGATTTGACAGAAGAACCAACGTTACCACAGGAGCCTAAAGTGGCAACTCCTTGGTTTAGGACTCGGGTTGCAAGTTAGAAAAACCAACTCAACTAGGGACAGGCTGGGGTCTGAGTGTACTGACCAGTTTAGAGGCAATGAGGGGAGTGAAGGGTTAGCCTGAAGCGAACTAGCTTCCTTTTGTATCTCTTTGGAGTCCATTACAGGCTCTCCCAGGCAGAGGTGAGGGGAGCCTCTTCTGGGAAAGGGTGCTCAGTGAGCTAGGGCTTCAGCAGACTCTGAGTCACCCAGATTCCCCACATGGCCCTGTTCAAGTGCAGGATGCTAGTCTCTCCCGATTGGAGTCCTGACGCTCACGTGGTAACAGTACTTGGCCCGTTGTAGGTCGTTAATGATAGGACAGGAGCAGAGGCTGCAGAGACCTGGCAGCTCCAGTTGCAGTTATTGGAGCTCACACTCAGAACTGTGAGAAATTCCCTGGTTCTTTGAAAATGCCTTAAGCCAAAATTTAAGACTTTGAGTTTATAGTCGGTTTCTTTCTTGTCCCCAGTGTATTTAAAAGCACCCGTACAACACTGCAGGGTTTGACCTTCTTGTTACTGTAGATGGTTCCATGGCTGTGGCCATTCACTCCCCCAAAGCCTTGCCTTCAATGGACGTGTCCTTGCAGTCAACCACGAAGTGCTCAGGGAAGTAACAGTTTTGCCACTGACGCGGTGAGTGCTGGAGCTCCACCCTGAACACGAAATGCCTTCTCCCTGTCCTCAGACCCACTCAGATCAGACGACAAACCTTGGGCCCCGTTTTCCCAAGAGCCTGGCGCCTCCCACCACTGCTGGTACCGGTACTGTAAGGGTCAGGGTTTCAGTGACCAAAACCAAACGCAAAACGGAATCCGCCACGGCTAATTCAAGCAGAAAAAGCCAGAAGCAGAAAAGGATTTACTAGAAGCATCAGGAGATTCACAGACTCACAAACTCATCGTGAGGCCGGAGGAACAGATCTGAGGCTGAGCTTCTGAGGCTGAGCTTCCGCAGCAGCTCTCAAGGCCACACCCACCCGCCAGCCGAGGCCTCTACTGAGAGTCAAACGCGGGAAACTCGACTCCCCTCCTAACAGGCAGGCGGGACCACTGCCAGCACAGATGCCACGTCCGCATCCGGGACTCACCATCAGCACTAAGACTGTACCGCCACCAGCGTCAGCGAAGCGAATCCCCACACAGAGCCTGTTTTATCTACTGGTCGCAGTTAAGTCAAAGCCTAGCACAGGTGCCCCTGGAGGGTACAGCCTGGGAACTCTGTCCCTATCCCCAACACGGAGAATAGGAACTTGAGTGCTGACTCTGGGGAGGAGAGGCGCGTTTCATAGGGTGGAAATTTATCCAACTGTAGGAAGACATTCGACGAGTGATGGGCAGGCCCGCAAATATCCACTACCAGGGCAGACCTGGAGTAGCTCACGTCAGCGCTGCTGGGCTCCAGTTACACCCAGGTTGTATTGTCCTTTGGAAGACGGTACGTGGGGGGGAGTCCCTCGGGGGTCCTGCTTCTCCCCAGCAGTGCTCTGCGAGGCAGGTGCTTGACCGCC